>NC_064635.1:187751318-188376318 GCF_023864275.1 Schistocerca cancellata
ATTATCTAAGTTTTGAACACTGTTATTTCAGTTTCTATTTGTGTAGTATAAACATATTACTCAACATGTTATTCATTGGAATTTACCATCTCTGCTGCAGGGCCAGGACAAACAGCATCATATTCAGTAACTACGAACGCATTGACGGATTGCGTGAAGTTTATTTGTGTTACAATATGTAATACGATTGCATGCAGGTGCCGTACATTATCTACAGTTGATTGACGTTAATGATCAGTTATAAGAAAAAGTATGTAGGAATTGTTCTTTAGCGGACAAAAGCGTATTTATTCTTTGGCGGGCGGAAGGCGATTATCTCTGGTGATTGTTCACAGCGCGCTGACAGCTTTGGCACACAACAATAAGGGTCCTACAGTTTGGAGTCGCTTCCATTCAGTACATGTTATGGTGCTGAAAATGAGTATGTCTGACATGAATTTGTGTTTCATTTGCGAAAAAACTGTGGTGAGTGGTGGACGCAATGTGAAAAAGAAAGGACTGAGCACACTTATCGATTGTAGTGCTAAACGCAGGGAGTCTGCTCACACCCGTTTTTTGAAAACGCTCAGTGAAGTGATGGTGCATGTAGCATGCTACAAGAAGTACATTACTGAGAGAATGATAGCAGCTAGCCTTCGACATCCTCAGGAACCAACAGGCGTGCTACGTCGGTCTCAGGAGAAAGGTCAGTTCAATTTCAAAGAGAAATGCTTATGTGCAAAAGGGAATTCTGATGACTTTTCAACCAGTTAAGATTGCCATATGCCAAACGAAATTTTGTTTACAAAGTAATGAAATTGGAAGTGAAATCGACAGTATTACAACAGGCTAAACGACGGGTCAACAAGTGATAGAGCGGATTCAAAATGTAAATGATTTGGTTGCTGCAGATGGGTGGTACCACAGATTTTGCTGCAGAAAGTTCTTTCACCGTGTTTCAGCTACTGGACAGAAACGAGGTTACCGACCTGCAACACAAGTAGACGAAGGCATGGAGGCTATAGTTGCCTACCTGGAAACCAGTACGGAAGAATGTCAGTTTTCTATGGACGATCTGTTAGAGCAAATACCCACATCAACTCGTCCTGATATTCGAACTGTCAAGGCTCACCTTTTCCAGAAATATGGTGACGATGTGGTGATAGCTGAAACAACTTCAAAGCCAGCAGTCGTATGTTTCAAGAATGTTGGGCACCAACTACTCAGTGAAAATTGGTACACCAGAAGAAATTCAGATCCTCAGCAAGAAAGACTACGAATCGTCAAAGCAGCTGCAAATATCATATTAGACGATATAAGATCAGTAGTGTACGATGTAAAACAGTACCCTCCCTCTTGATAATTTTTTATGTGATGTAGAATCTGTCATACCAGAATCTGTAAGATTGCTCTATGAAACTACAATTTTGAAACACAAGCGCTCTCGCAGAAAATGGGGGAAAATATGTGTTTCTCTTGCTCATGCACTCATAAGTGCTGCGAGGCCACGTTCATTTATTTCATCACTTTTGACTGCTATTGGTGCATGCTTGTACCGGAAGTTTGGCTCAAAACATCTCATCCAGGTTTTGTCTTCCCTTGGCTTTGCAGCATCTTATACGGAAGCTCTCCTATTGGAAGTGTCTTCAGTCCTTCAGCTTGACAACGAAAGACAACGAAGTGACGCATTTTGCCAATTTCTGTTTGATAATGCAGATTTCAATGTAAACACCCTAGATGGAACTGGTACTTTTCATGCAATGGGAGGTATAATTTGTGTTACTCCTCATGATGCATTGCTTCCTCAGAAAAATATTAAAAAGTTGAATCATCGTCCCTCAGGTCAACTTGTTAGTGAAGCCGGAAAAAATGACATACAGACATTTCACAGAACACAAGTTGGAGGGCTGAAGGCTATAAAAATTGAAGATTAGGACATAATTGCTCCTGCAAAAGGTGAGCTCGTCATCTCAACAGCGGAAATTACGTGGTTATATTGTAAATGGTCTCAGAATGCAGTTGCTTCAGGATGGAATGGTTATATGGAACGCTTGACGGCAGGCAAAGAATATGAACGTTCTAAAATAAAGTGAGTTCCATTTCTTGATTCATCACCAACCCATTATGACACCATATATACTGCTCTGATGATAGCTAGAGATGCATGTAAAAGACATAATCAGACTACATGCTTTGTCACATTTGATCGGCCTCTGTATTGGAATGCAAGGACTGAATTTCATAATGTGGAGGTCCGACTTGGAGGTTTATATTTCCTTTTGTCGTTCATGGGATGCATCGGTATGATCATGGATGGAACTGGATTAAAGGACTTACTTGGTGTAATATTCGCTGAAAACAGCGTTGAAAAGATTTTGTCAGGACATGCATATTCCAGGGCTGTACGAGCACATTTATTGTGTCACCTTGCTTTGGCTTGTCAAGTGTGGGAACACATTGAGCTAACAGAAGATGAACGTGGGACATTGAATGACTTGTCTTCTTCTTGTGGTGAGTCAGAACTGTCAGTTGGCCAGGATACCAGTGTTCTCAGGGAACAAGTCATAAAAAATTTGTAACTGCCCTCAAAACGATTGAAAGTAAGAGACCCACAGCAAAATTGTGTGTTCAGTACTACAAGATGGTCACTCTCATGAAACCATTTATTAAAGCGGATCGATCAGGCAATTAGAAACTTCATCTTGAAAGCGTGCGAAAAATGCTTCCCTACCTCCATACAGATGGACATTTTATGTACGCTAAAAGTGGCCACCTCTACTTACAGGATATGTTGAGGCTCGAGGAAAAAATGGATTTATCAGAATATGAGAAGTTCATAACGAAAGGACATTTTACAATCCGGCGATCAGAAAAGTATTGGTCTGGGGTTCCTTCTGACATGACTATAGAACAAACATTGATGAGAACCATGAAGAGTTCTGGAGGACTTACTTCTGGCCGAGGAATTACGGATAGTATATTAACCAGATGGACAATGGGTATGATTCACATGCAGAACATTTGTGAAGAAATTGAGTCGTATTGCGAAGTGAGCGCAGTAACATCAGAACAGCATGTAGATGCAAGAAGTTGTCGCATCGAACGAGATGGCATAGACTTGCATAAGCTGCGTGATTGGTTTTCAGTGCACCCTCCCTTCCCTGAAAGTGATTTTATAATGTCTATCAGAAGTGGTGTTGTCGGAACGGAGGATGTTAATTGTCATATGTGTCACGAAGAGGGGGAAAAAGGCATGAAAAGAATAGTTGGTGACAATTTCCACGATTTAAAGTTCCGTAGAAAAGATAAAGTTGTGACTCTCCTTCCTGCGTTCAATTCTGTAAAAGCTGGGAGCACTAAAATTACTCCTGTTTATCCTTTAACTCTTTTCCAAAGGCTTTGTTTAATGAAACAATGTGAAGAAGAGTTAAAAGCCTTTCTGATATATGAACTTGCTCCTTACCCAATGTCCCTATTCTCAGAAAAAGGCATGCGAAAAGGAAGAAAATCTTCATTCTACAATGTCTTCGTTCCAGTGGAAGATGTGAAGTCAGGTGGACCGAGTAAATTTTTTGTCATTGATGGAGGGTACTTTATCCACAAAGTGACTTGGACTCGAAATGTTTGCTTCAAGTCAATAGCCCAAAGCTATGTTTCTTACCTACAACGTCATTTTGGATCTTAATTTGCTATTGTATTTGATGGGTATCCATGTGAGGGAGACAAATGTAGCACAAAGAGTGCTGAGAGGATTCGTAGGTCAAAAAAACATTCTTCGGTTGACGTTGTGGTTGAATCAGAGATGGTGAACCAAGTCCCTCAGGACAAGTTCTTGTACAATGAACGAAAGAAGATGCGTTTGATCACACTTCTTAAAAATGAATTTCTGGAGTGTAGCATTGAATTGCTCCAGGCACAAGAAGATGCTGACGTTATGATTGTAACATCTGCCATTTCAAGGACCAAAGATATTGGAAGTGTTGTCATTGTAGGAGAAGATGTTGACCTGCTTGTACTCATGACCGGTTTGGGGCAAGGCATTGAAAACTTATTTTTCTTAAAGGCAGTAAGAGGAAATGCAGAAGACAAGTAGTTTTCCACTGCATCTTACAAGTTTGAAAGTGAATATATTCTGTTCACTCACGCCTTTAGCGGATGCGATACAACATCCGCTTTTTTTGTTCAAGGAAAAATTAAGTGCTAAAATATTGTTGCGAAAAATGAACACCTAACCTCAGCGCTTTGTACGTTCAATAAACCACATGCTACCCGCGAAGAAATAATAACATCAGGAGAACAGGTTACTATCTCATTGTATAGCGGAGGTGTCACCAGTTCCACACACTAGACCATTTGCGGTACCAGCTATTCGCCATGTCTGCCACAAAAAGCAAACTGAATCTTGCACGGTTGCCACCTACACAAGATGCTGCACAACATCATTCGTTGCGGACTTACCAACAAGTCCAAAGTTGGATGGGAAACTGGAAGCCTCCTGAGAAATTGGGCTGTAATCACAGTGACCACGGTCCAATACCCGTTATAATGAGCCAAGATCCAGCACCTGAAGCGCTTCTTCACATTGTTTCATGCTCATGCAAGCTGAACTGTGGCGGAGCGTGCTTCTAAAGAAAAGCGGGTTTGAAATGTTCTTCAATTTGCAAGAAATGTGAAAACGTACCATAATTTTTATATGAAGACAGTGAAGAAGATGTTATGGAGGATGTTGAGGAAACCGCTGACGAAATCAACGAACTTGCTGAGGCTGACTCGCTGTTTAAATAAGAGGTCAATCTGGGATCAACTCTCTGGACAGACCCTGAATCCGTAACTCAAGGTATTTCTGGTGACACTGAGGAACCTGGCCCTTCAAAACGTTGGAAGAGATGTTCATATCTGTCTCAAGTGCGCTAAAGTGCGATATTACAAGATATCACACACCCAGAACTGTCAACATTTTTTAGTAACTGACAATTCCTTTTTCATTGTAATAAAGCTACTTATTTTTAATGTCAACTGTGTGGATTTTATACACAAGAATAATAACCTACGTACTTAGGTTGCCTATTGCAACTAACAAAAGTTCAGTTTCCTGCGACAATTTAATGTGTGTGTGTGTGTGTGTGTGTGTGTGTGTGTGTGTTTGTGTGTGTCTTAATGATGTATTTTTATATTTATAGTTTTACAAATACCAGGGCTGAGGTGGCTCATAGTGAACTTCAGGTAGTGATGTTGTTGTTGTTGTTGTTGTTGTGGTCTTCAGTCCTGAGACTGGTTGGATGCAGATCTCCATGCTACGCTATCCTGTGCAAGCTTCTTCATCTCCCAGTACCTACTGCAGTCTACATCCTTCTGAATCTGCTTAGTGTATTCATCTCTTGGTCTCCCTCTACGATTTTTACCCTTCACGCTGCCCTCCAGTACTAAACTGGTGATCCCTTGATGCCTCAGAACATGTTCTACGAACCGATCCCTTCTTCTATTCACATTGTGCCACAAATTTCTCTTCTCTCCAACTATATTCAATATCTCCTCATTATATGTGATTTTCCCATCTAATCTTCAGCATTCTTCTGTAGCACCACATTTCGAAAGCTTCTGTTCTCTTCTTGTCTAAACTATTTATCGTCCACGTTTCACTTCCATACATGGCTACACTTCATACAAATACTTTCAGAAACGACTTCCTAACACAAAGATCAATACTCGATGTTAACAAATTTCTCTTCTTCAGAAACGCTTTCCTTGCCATTGCCAGTCTACATTTTATATCCTCTCTACTTCGACCATCATCAGTCATTTTGCTCCCCAAATAGCAAAAGTCCTTTACTACTTTAAGTGTCTCATTTCCTAATCTAATTCCCTCAGCATCACCCGACTTAATTCGACTACATACCATTTTCCTTGTTTTGCTTTTGTTGATGTTCATCTTATACCCTCCTTTCAAGACACTGTCCATTCCGTTCAACTGCTCTTCCAAGTCCTTTGCTGTCTCTGACAGAATTACAATGTAATCGGCGAACCTCAAAGTTTTTATTTCTTCTCCATGGATTTTAATACCTACCTCGAATTTTTCTTTTGTTTCCTTTACTGCTTGCTCAATATACAGATTGAATAGCATCGGGGAGAGGCTACAACCCTGTCTCACTCCCTTTCCCAACCACTACTTCCCTTTCATGCCCCTCGACTCTTATAACTGGCATCTTGTTTCTGTACAAATTGTAAATAGCCTTTCGCTCCCTGTATTTTACCCCTGCCACCTTCAGAATTTGAAAGAGTGTATTCCAGTCAACATTGTAAAAAGCTTTCTCTAAGTCTACAAATGCTAGAAACGTAGGTTTGCCTTTCCTTAATCTTTCTTCTAAGCCAAGTCCTAGGGTCAGTATTGCCTCACGTGTTCCAACATTTCTACAACATCCAAACTGATCTTCCTCGAGGTCGGCTTCTGTCAATTTTTCCATTCGTCTGTAAAGAATTCGCGATAGTATTTTGCAGCTGTGACTTATTAAACTGACAGTTCGGTAATTTTCACATCTGTCAACACCTGCTTTCTTTGGGATTGGAATTATTATATAATTCTTGATGTCTGGGGGAATTTCGCCTGTCTCATACATCTTGCTCAGCAGATGGTAGAGTTTTGTCAGGACTGGCTCTCCCAAGGCTGTCAGTAGTTCTAATGGAATGTTGTCTACTCCCGGGGCCTTGTTTCGACTTATGTCTTTCAGTGTTCTGTCAAACTCTTCAAGCAGTATCATATCTCCCATTTCATTTTCATCTACATCTACATCCTCTTCCATTTCCATGATATTTTCCTCAAGAACATCGCCCCTGTAAGGACCCTCTATATACTGCTTCCACCTTTCTGCTTTCCCTTCTTTGCTTAGAACTGGGTTTCCATCTGAGCTCTTGATATTCATACAAGTGGTTCTCTTTTCTCCAAAGGTCTCTTTAATTTTCCTGTAGGCAGTATCTATCTTACCCCTAGTGAGATAAACCTCTACATCCTTACATTTGTCCTATAGCCATCCCCGCTTAGCCATTATGCACTTCATGTCGATCTCATTTTTGAGACGTCTGTATTCCTTTCTGCCTGCTTCACTTACTGCATTTTTGTATTTTCTCCTTCCATCAATTAAATTCAGTATCTCTTCTGTCACCCAAGGATTTCTACTAGTCCTCGTCTTTTTACCTGCTTGATCCTCTGCTGCCTTCAGTATTTCATTCCTCAAAGCTACCCATTCTTCTTCTACAGTATTTCTTTCCCACATTTCTGTCAATTGTTCCCTTATGCTCTCCCTGAAACTCTGTACAACCTCTGGTTCTTTCAGTTTATCCAGGTCCCATCTCCTTAAATTCCCACCTTTTTGCAGTTTCTTCAGTTTTAATCTACAGTTCATAACCCATAGATTGTGGTCAGAGTCCACATCTACCCCTGGGAATGTCTTACAATTTAAAACTTGGTTCCTAAATCTCTGTTTTACCATTATATAATCTATCTGAAACCTTCTAGTACCTCCAGGATGGTTCCATGTATACAACCTTCTTTCATGATTCTTGAACCAAGTGTTAGCTATGATTAAGTTATGCTCTGTGCAAAATTCTACCTGGCGGCTTTCTCTTTCATTTCTTTGCCCCAATCCATATTCACCTACTACGTTTTCTTCTCTTCCTTTTCCTACTGTCGAATTCCAGTCACCCATGACTATTAAATTTTCGTCTCCCTTCACTACCTGAATAATTTCTTTTATCTCATCATACATTTCATCAATTTCTTCATCATCTGCAGAGCTAGTTGGGATATAAACTTGTACTACTGTAGTAGGTATGGGCTTCGTGTCTATCTTGGCCACAATAATGCGTTCACTATGCTCCTATTACCCGCACTCCTATTTTTTATTCATTATTAAACCTACGCCTGCATTAGCCCTATTTGATTTTGTATTTATAACCCTGTATTCACCTGATCAAAAGTCTTGTTCCTCCTACAACCAAACTTCACTAATTCCCACTATATCTAACTTTAACCTATCCATTTCCCTTTTTAAATTTTCCAACCTACCTGCCCGATTAAGGGATCTGACATTCCACGCTGCGGTCTGTAGAAAACCAGTTTTCTTTCTCCTGATAACGACGTCCTCCTGAGTAGTCCCCGCCCGGAGATCCGAAAGGGGGACTATTTTACCTCCGGAATATTTTACCCAAGAGGACGCCATCATCATTTAATCATACAGTAAAGCTGCAAGAATCACAATAGTTGGGTGACCAGCAATCCTCATGTTGCATACAGAGAAATTGAATACCTGACAGTGAGGTGGTAAATTCCAACATATAGCATGATGTATGATGTATTTATACTACACAAACAGAAACTGAAAAAATAGTGTTCAAAAATAAGGTATCTTGCCACTATGCTGAAAATTTGAAAAATTGGTATTTTTTGAGGCGCTGTAGCGCCTTAGATATTGGGAGTAGAACAAAATGGCAAGAATGAAATTTGTAGAGAATTTTGTGCTGTTAAAGCGATAGGAGCAAAAAAACTGAGATATTTTGAAAAAACTGAATTAAGCCCGAGTTGAAAAAATAAACTTTTCTACCCTACCTTTTGCTAGGTATATCTGCTATTTGACTGGACTACTTTTGTTAAGCCATATTCCATTCCCCCAAACCCGCTCCCCGCCGCCCATTAGCCGCCCCCCCCCCCCCCCTCACTGACTTCTAGCATCGCCCCTGCAGGGAAACATTGCTGTAGCACGTGATAGAAAATCGGTCCGACGAGCTCAACAACTGAATTAATCACGAAGTTCATTGCACGAAATCCTCTTTTCATTTTTTTTTTAAAAAAAGAGTTGAAGGTTGCAGATCATGGAATGAGACATCGATTTGCTCAATGGATCTTGGCTCGACAAGAACGAGAACTTTACAAAAAGAATAATTTTTTTTCAGCTGAGGAGCACTTGCACCTCAGTGGGTATGTCAATATGCAGTACTGCAGAATTTGGGGTAACGAAAATCTGGGAGTGACTGTGGAAGATGAGATGCATCCACATGTGTGGGGTGGGTTCTGGGCAGGAGGAGCGATCGGCCCATCCTTTTTTTAAAATGGTGAGTGAGCTGCCGTCACTGTGAACGGCGATCTTTACCGAAACAGGCTTTCTGACTGGTTCTTCCCTCTCATTTATGAAAATGACGATTTTTGGTTTCACCAAAATGGTGCGACATGTCACACATCCCGTGAAACGATTGCTCTGCTGTATTAAAAGTTTCCTCCAAAAATTCTCTCTCTGCGTGCCAACCAGGAACGGGCTCCCAGATCATGTGATCTTACGCTCTGTGACTTTTTTGTGGGGATTTGTGAAATCAAAAGTGTACGTGGAGAAACCACAAACAATACACCAGCTGAAGGATGAAATTAAAAGAGTTACTAACGGCTTCCCAACAGATGTTTGTAAACGCGTCATCGAGAACTTCAAAATGGATCAAATGGCTCTGAGCACTATGGGACTTAACTTCAGAGGTCATCAGTCCCCTAGAACTTAGAACTACTTAAACCTAACTAAGCTAAGGACATCACACACATCCATGCCCGAGGCAGGATTCGAACCTGCGACCGGAGCAGCAGCGCGTTTCCGGAGTGAAGCGCCTAGAACCGCTCGGCCACAGCGGCCGGCATCGAGAACTTCAATGCATTGCTCGTTTGTGCGTGGCCTAAGGTGGACATACGGAGGATATAATTTTTCGTACATAAATGTAAGAAGCTACTTAATGTGTTTGTAAAAACGCATTACATTTTCAATAAATTTTGTACGTTCTATAGCACTTTAATATTCGTCCCTACTTTCCGGGCGCCCTAAACTTTCAGAAAAGACTTCCTAACACTGAAACTGTACAATATTTTTTATTGCTATATTCTCCTTTTTCAGGAAAAGCTTTCAATATGACTATTGAAGAAACCTGCTAACAGTAAATTTCATACAAGCTAGACAAAACTATTTTCAATATTGTGGCAACACACACCTTTCAAAAATAATACCTTGGATTAAAACGATACATGTACGCTGGTGTGCAAAACGTACGGACGAGAGTAACTTTCGCATGCTGTGTCACTCACAAGTAACATAGCTCGAGCAAACTTGGAACACAGAAAGAACTGCTACAGTATAATACAGAAGGCGACTGAAAGAAATGCGCAATGAGACGAATAGTATGACACTTTTGTTCAAAGACAATAACCAAACAGAAGTCACCGCGATTTATGATGGTTCCGTGAACATTAAAAAGACGGGACATGGTTTTTGATAGTTTTTGTGATCATAGCTGACGGCAAAACATGCTCTGGGAATGCCCCCTAAGGTAGTCACGAGGCCGATAAGGATTTCTTGTGGTAGTGCACCTGCTGGATGTCTCTAAAGTAACTTACGCTGTTTCGCCACACTGAAAGGGCCTGGTTCTAAATTACATGACCAACTGTTCTCGATTCGAATTCTGGAATATTTACAGTATGTTCTTGGGCGAAGAAATTTCGGGACACCGTGCTTCACTAACTGCGTCATCGGTAACATTACCTGCCATGACGCAGTGAAGGTATTGCTTGTGTCTTAGTGCTTACATACGACCATGACACCTTAAACGAGGTGTAACTGAAATTGGGTAAAGTTCCTGACTAAAGACTATAAAGAAAAGAACCTTATTTCAAGATACAAACACACAACTTTCGATGTATTACAAGTATTCGAAAATTGGTTATTGATTTCATATTGTTTCAGTATCTGTACTCGATTTAGCGAAATTCATGAAATGTAAATGACAACTTTGTTAAAAAACTAGAAGTGATGGATAAAGGCGGATTTCGGTTTGATACGTGCATAAAAACGCTTAACACATATTTTAGAGGAACTGTTACGTTCTGTTCCAGACCGTTGCACCGTGTACAATAAAAGGGGAATTAATGAAGAAGGTAATTCTGGAGCCTTCAAAAAACCGTTTATAGATAAAAATGTAAATACAATATTTCAGAAGTAATTTGTAACCTTTTACCTGATCAAGCAGTAAAACTGTAACTACCAAATTACTATCTGGCATTCTGCAGAAATAACGTTAGTTAAAATGCTACACATATTTTATCTACATCTTCTATACTTATAACAAAACTATAAAACCAAAGTGGCTGTCTGTATGCTTGAACACGCTAAAATCTGGAACTACCTCACAAATTTTCACCGAATTTTTAGGCAACTGGAGCGTAGCCTGGAGCAACATATACACTTTATTTCATCAAAATAGGATTCTAGAAATATAGATCCCCAGAAATGTCAGCAAAACGTATGTATGTATGTTCTACATATCCTCCGAAACCACTCGACCGATTTCTACCAAGCTTGGTACACATGGACCTTACTGCCTGGAAAGAACCGCTGTGGGGAAAAAAAATCTAAGAATCATTGACCAACCAAAGGGGGACGGGGGTGAAACGGAAATGTACCCCACGACGCACGAATACTAAGACTTTATTCATCCACTATTTGAGGATGGGAGTACTCATGTACTTGAAGCAAACTTAACGCGTAATTTAAAACCTTTATGAAACTTTTTTCCGCCGACAACCTCCACAAAAAATGAAAACACATATCCGCTGCTACATTTTCGCTGTTCATGCAGTAAAACTGTAGCATCAGGCACGACGTTTTAATTTATTACATATATCCTACTACCAATATTCACACCAAATTTTGCGGACGGTGTTCTCATATACTACTGAATGTGTCTGCACAACTATATCATTGTACGACACATAGATCAGAAGATATGACATCATAAGCCTTGAGCTGCGTGGAAACGAAACTGCAGGTTAAATATATGTAAAGATATGTTACATATTTGTGACATAAGCATATGTGTGCAAATCGGTGGGTAAAAAACTACTCCTAAACCCCAAAGTTGTTACACACATTAGTTACTGTCTGGAAAGAAACATTGTGGGGATAAGAGCGATCAACATGCTACTGGGGCGGTGGTACTTATGTGGAAAGACGAGGAGGAGATGGGCAGGAAGAGGGGACGAGAGAAATGGACGCATGTAGGTGGGGGAGGGGGGGATATGGACAGAGAGAGGGCGAGGGAGTCGTGGACAAGGAAAGGGAAGAGGCAGATGAGGAGATAGAGCCGGCCGCAGTGGCCGAGCGGTTCTAGGCGCTACAGTCTGGAACCGCGCGACCGCCACGCTCGCAGGTTACAATCCTGCCTCGGGCATGGATGTGTGTGATGTCCTTAGGTTAGTTAGGTTTAAGTAGTTATAAATTCTAGGGGACTGATGACCTTATAAGGTAAGTCCCATAGTGTTCAGAGCCATTTGAACCATTTGAGGTGTTGTGGGTTCGCAGGAGAGCCAAACCCGTGTTACTAGAGGAAGCCGAATGGCACGCGTTTTAGCTCACGCAGGCTGGCGTGAGGTCTGGAACAGGACAAGGAAATTAGAATTTAGAAAAACGGACGTAGCTGGTGGAATACCTAACTTTAATCCATTAATGATGAGCGTCGCTCTTGACTGTACATGATTCAGTATCAATAGTAACTGGTAACGGCGCCTTCCTAGGTCGTAGCAAATGACGTAGTTGAAGGCTATGCTAACTATCGTCTCGGCAAATGAGAGCGTATTTTGTCAGTGAACCATCGCTAGGAAAGTCGGTTGTACCACTGGGGCGAGTGCTAGGAAGTCTCTCCAGACCTGCCGTGTGGCGGCGCTCGTTGTGCAATCACTGATAGTGGCGACACGCGGGTCCGACGTATACTAACGGACCGCGGTCGATTTAAAGGCTACCACCTAGCAAGTGTGGTGTCTGGCTGTGACACCACATGAGGAGACAGAGAAGGGTCCAGAGGAGATGGATGGAGAGAAGGAGAAGGAGAAGATGGACTAATAGAACTGAAATGAGTACCAATCTCGGCAATGCTGGGTACTCTGATAGCCAAATCAGAAGAGAATCCCGGAACTGCCAAGGTATTTATTTAAAGCTGTTTGCGCAAGCCTGTAGCAAGCAGCATGTTGCCTTGGGCTTAATGCTTATGAGGCTATAGACTGAAGAGCCAAAGCAACTGGTACATTTGCCCAAAATCGTGCAGCCCCTCCCGCGAGCACGCAGAACTGTCACAATACGACCTGGCATGGACTTGAGTAATGTCAGAATAGTGCTGGAGGGAACTGACACGATGAATCCTGCGGGGCTGTCCATAAATCTGTAAGAGTACTAGGGGTGAAAATCTTTTCTGAACAGCACGTTGCAAGGCATTCCAGATATGCTCAGTAGTGTCCAAGTCTGGAGAGACTGGTGACCAGCAGAAGGGTTTAAACTCACAAGAATGTTTCTGGAGCCACTCTGTAGCAATTCTGGACGTGTGGGGTGTCGCATTGTCTTGTTGCAATCGCCCAAGCGTGTCGAAATACACAATGGAACAGTAATGGATGCAGGTGATCAGACAGGGAACTTATGTACGTGTCAGAGTCGTATCTAGACGTATCAGGGGTCCCATATCACTCCAACTTCACACGCCTCACACCATTACAGAATCCTCACCAGTTTTAACAGCCCCTGCTGGCATGCAGGGTCCATGGATTCATTAAGTTGTCTCTGTGGTGTCACCGCCAGACACCACACTTGCTAGGTGGTAACCTTTAAATCGGCCGCGGTCCATTAGTACATGTCGGACCCGCGTGTCGCCACTGTCAGTAATTGCAGACCGAGCGCCACCACACGGCAGGTCTAGAGAGACGTACGAGCACTCGGCCCAGTTGTACGACGACTTTGCTAGCGACTACACTGACGAAGCCTTTCTCTCATTTGCCGAGAGACAGTTAGAATAGCCTTCAGCTAAGTCCATGACTACGACCTAGCAAGGCGCCATTAACCATATCTGAGAGTCTCACTTGTATTATCAAGAGCGATGTACCACAAGGATGAATTAAAGTTAAGTATTAAAGAAGCTACGTACTTTTCTTTATAGCATTCATAAGTATCCTGTTTCAGACCTCACGCCAGCCGGCGTGTGTGTACGCGTGCATTTCGGCTACTTCCGAGTGGCGTGGCTGTCTTGCAACGCCACAACAGTCTCTATAGCCGTACACGTCCCTCCACTCGATATCATTTGAAACGAGACTTCGTTGAGCAGGCAACGTGTTTCCAGTCATCAGCAGTCCCACGTCAGTGTTGACGGGCCCAGGTAAGGCGTAAGGCTTTGTGTCGTGCTGTTATCAAGGGTACACGAATGGGCCTTCGACTTCAAAACTCCATATCGATGATGTATCGTTGAATCGTACGCACGCTGACACTTATTGATGGCTCAGCATCGAAATTTGGAGAAGAGTTGCACTTCTGTCACGTTGAACGATTCTCTTCGGTTGTCGTTGGTCCCGTTCTTGCAGGATGTTTATCCGGTCGCAGCCATGTCGGACACCTGATATTTTATCGGATTCCTAATGTTCACGGGACACTCGTGAAATGGTCGTACTGGAAAATCTCTATTTCATCGCTACCTCCAAAATGCTGTGTCCCATCGTTCGGGCGCCGACTATAACACCACGTTTAAACTGACTTAAATCTTGATAACCTGCCATTGTAGCAGCAGTAACCGATCTAACCATTACGCCACACACTTGATGTGTTACACAGGGTTATTACAAATGATTGAAGCGATTTCACAGCTCTACAATATCTTTATTATTTGAGATATGTTAACAATGCTTTGCACACACATACAAAAACCCAAAAAGTTTTTTTAGGCATTTACAAATGTTCGATATGTGCCCCTTTACTGATTCGGCAGACATCAAGCCGATAATCAAGTTCCTCCCACACTCGGCGCAGCATGTCTCCATCAATGAGTTCGAAACCATCGTTGATGCGAGCTCGCAGTTCTGGCACGTTTCTTGATAGAGGAGGTTTAAACACTGAATCTTTCACATAACCCCACAGAAAGAAATCGCATAGGGTTAAGTTGGGAGAGCGTGGAGGCCATGACATGAATTGCTGATCATGATCTCCACCACGACCGATCCATCGGTTTTCCAATCTCCTGTTTAAGAAATGCCGAACATCACGATGGAAGTGCGGTGGAGCACAATCCTGTTGAAAGATGAAGTCGGCGCTGTCGGTCTCCAGTTGTGGCATGAGCCAATTTTCCAGCATGTCCAGATACACGTGTCCTGTAACGTTTTTTTTTTCGCAGAAGAAAAAGGGGCTGTAAACTTTAAACCGTGAGATTGCAGAAAACACGTTAACTTTTGGTGAATTGTGAATTCGCTGAACGAATGCGTGAGGATTCTCTACCGCCCAGATTCGCACATTGTGTCTGTTCACTTCACCATTAAGAAAAAATGTTGCTTCATCACTGGAAACAAGTTTCGCACTGAACGCATCCTCTTCCATGAGCTGTTGCAGCTGCGCCGAAAATTCAAAGCGTTTGACTTTTTGTCATCGGGTGTCAGGGCTTGTAGCAATTGTAAAAGGTAAGGCTTCTGCTTTAGCCTTTCCCGTAAGATTTTCCAAACCGTGATTTCCCATTACAGAGGCATCCAGAAGCTTTAAACTGCGCATACCATCGCCGAATGGAGTTAGCAGTTGGTGGATCTTTGTTGATCTTCGTCCTGAAGTGTCGTTGCACTGTTATGACTGACTGATGTGAGTGCATTTCAAGCACGACATACGCTTTCTCGGCTCCTGTCGCCATTTTGTCTCACTGCGCTCTCGAGCGCTCTGGCAGCAGAAACCTGAAGTGCGGCTTCAGCCGAACAAAACTTTATGAGTTTTTCTACGTATCTGTAGTGTGTCGTGACCATATGTCAATGAATGGAGCTACAGTGAATTTATGAAATCGCTTCAATCGTTTGTAATAGTCCTGTATAGCTTATATAGACTGAAAGCAAACACCATGCAACAGTTGTCAGAATGGAGTAGGATGGAGTAGGATGGAGTAACGAGCGTTATGATCCGCGAAATGTCTTAATGGCTTTCCCCTGGTAATCTCGTCATTTCAGAAGGTATGACTGGCGTCACAGTCAAGAAATCTACCGGAGCTCTGCACGACAATAGTCGGTATGGCTGCACATCCCTGTCAGTACCTTCTACAACGGGAACGACTTTCTTGCAGCAGTTTGCGTAAGCCTATTCAGACTTTTGACAGATGGTCACATTAATCAGGCAGGGCACTGAAGTACACTTCATGCTAATTGTGTGTCCTAAGCTGTCTGCATGATACTGCAGTTTTAATGCAATATGGCGCACATTTCAGCTATGAAATGAGGGAAACCACGACTGTCATCTCCGTCTCTCACAGAGTAGCTTTCCTTGCGTGAATGTGTATTTTGCTGATCTGAGAGCACAGTACCACCAGCGGGACTGATCTACATGGATTGGCGATAGAACCTAATTTCTTATTACTTTGCTCTACTTTATTTCGCTCTGAAAGTGTAGCAGGTGGAACTTGGATTTCCTTACAGCCCTATGATGGTAACTATCCTCGGAGAGGAGGTGCATGGTCAGTCTCCTGAGAGTGATACTCAACCCCGGCCGGTGTGGCCGAGCGGTTCTAGGCGCTTCAGTCTGGAACCGCGCGACTGCTACGGTCGCAGGTTAGCATCCTGCCTCGGGCATGGATGTGTGTGATGTCCTTAGGTTAGTTAGGTTTAAGTAGTTCTAAGTTCTAGGGGACTGATGACCTCAGCAGTTAAGTCCCATAGTGCTCAGAGCCATTTGATACTCAACGATGATCGTATGAATTACCCATGACCCGAGTTGGATTCTTCCTAGAGCATTACGAGTATGAGGTAACGGTATCAGTCTCAAAGGTGCATGCTTCCGATGTTTCATAGGCCTCAACCCACCTTTTGATATAGGTATCACGCTATCTCCCCAATGATTGATTTCAGTAATTTCCGTCCCTTTAGTCAGCCATAGTGCCAGTAGAGTCAGTGTCGTCGTAACTGCCGTCTGCTTCACGTCTGCTGTGCAGCGAGCTACCATAATTTAAGTATTAACTGTATTTTTCTTACTTGTCACTTCTTCTTCCGTGTGTTTTTGCTTTTAGGAAGCTTTAATTGTCGAGTGCTATTAATAGTTCCATAGATTTCGTGTTTGTTTTGAATACAGTCAGAGAGAGTCCCTTTAGTCAACCATAGTGCCAGTAGTGCTAGTGTTTGTTTTCAATACAGTCCAGAGACAGGTAGTGCTATTTTCATTGTTTTCTACAAGAAGTGGCTAGCAACCACAGTTTAGAGAATAAACAGCCGCCTTTAGTGAATTAGCAGTCTAGTTAAAGGTTGATTAACTCTCTTCAGTAAATTGATTCCTTAGGATGGATAGGATGTGTGACTGCTGTGTACGGACGCAGGAGGAGCTGGCCACTGTTCGCGAACAGCTGAGCGTGTTGATGGCCGCGGTCAGCCGTCTTCAGGCTGCTGCCTCGGAGTGTAGCGGCAGTGGGGAGTCTGGTGCGTCGCATGGTACACCCCAGGTGTTACATGCTTCACCCACTGTCCCTGCTGTCGAGACATCTTCGCGGATACCGGGCGCGGTTGGGCCACCCTCTCCCCAA
The DNA here is from genome assembly GCF_023864275.1 of Schistocerca cancellata. Lineage (NCBI taxonomy): Eukaryota > Metazoa > Arthropoda > Insecta > Orthoptera > Acrididae > Schistocerca > Schistocerca cancellata. The sequence goes on from NC_064635.1 coordinate 187,768,878, forward strand.
GGGGAGTGGCGGGTTCAGCGGCGTTCGCGGCGCACGAGGCTGAGGGTCAATGTGGAGGCTGGCCGTGTGGCATCGCCCGCTCTGCCTGTGAGTGGACATGTGGCTGCTCCATCAGCAAGGTCCGAGCAGGCACACGGGGGGAGGGGTTTATTAGTTATTGGGAGCTCCAACGTTAGGCGGGTGATGGAGCCCCTTAGGGAAATAGCGGGAAAGTCGGGGAAGAAGGCCAGTGTTCACTCTGTCTGCTTGCCGGGGGGTCTCATCCGAGATGTGGAGGAAGCCCTACCGGCGGCGATAGAGAGCACTGGGTGCACCCGACTGCTAATTGTTGCTCATGTCGGCACCAATGACTCCTGCCGTCTGGGTTCAGAGGTCATCCTCAGTTCGTACAGGCGGTTGGCGGAATTGGTGAAGGCGGAAAGCCTCGCTCGCGGGGTGAAATCAGAGCTAACTATTTGTAGTATCGTTCCCAGAACCGATCGCGGTCCTCTGGTTTGGAGCCGAGTGGAAGGCTTAAACCAGAGGCTCAGACGATTCTGCAGAGATCTGGGGTGCAAATTTCTCGACCTCCGCTATCGGGTGGAGAAATGTAGGGTCCCACTGAATAGGTCAGGCGTGCACTACTCGCCGGAAGCGGCTACAAGGGTAGCGGAGTACGTGTGGAGTGCACATGGGGATTTTTTAGGTTAGAGAATCCCCTCCCTAGGCCCGACAAGACGCCTCCTGAGACAAGGCAAGGTAGGAGTAGGCAAAATGCAACAGGGAATAACAATATTAATGTGCTAATAGTAAACTGCAGGAGCGTCATTGAAAGGTCCCAGAACTGCTTTCGTTAATAAACGGTCACAAAGCCCATATAGTACTAGAGACAGAAAGTTGGCTGAAACCAGACGTAAACAGTAATGAAATCCTAAACTCAGATTGGAATGTATACCGCAGAGACAGGCTGGACAGTGGAGGGGGAGGCGTGTTTATAGCGATAAGAAGTGCAATAGTATCGAAGGAAATTGACGGAGATCCGAAATGTGAAATGATTTGGGTGAAGGTCACGGTTAAAGCAGGCTCAGACATGGTAATTGGATGTCTCTATAGGCCCCCTGGCTCAGCAGCTGTTGTGGCTGTGCACGTGAAGGATAATTTGGAAAATATTTCGAGTAGATTTCCCCACCATGTTATAGTTCTGGGTGGAGATTTTAATTTGCCTGATATGGACTGGGAGACTCAGACGTTCATAACGGGTGGCAGGGACAAAGAGTCCAGTGAAATTTTTTGAAGTGCTTTATCTGAAAACTACCTTGAGCAGTTAAACAGAGAACCGACTCGTGGCGATAACATATTAGACCTTCTGGTGACAAACAGACCCGAACTATTTGAAAAAGTTAACGCGGAACAGGGAATCAGCGATCATAAAACGGTTACGGCATCGATGATTTCAGCCGTAAATAGGAATATTAAAAAGGGTAGAAGATTTTTCTGTTTAGAAAATGTGACAAAAAGCAGATTTCAGAGTACCTGTTGGCTCAACACAAAAGTTTTGTCTCAAGTACAGATAGTGTTGAGGATCAGTGGACAAAGTTCAAAACCGTCGTACATAATGCGTTAGATGAGTATGTGCCAAGCAAGATCGTAAGAGATGGAAAAGAGCCACCGTGGTACAACAACCGAGTTACAAAACTGCTGCGGAAGCAAAGGGAACTTCACAGCAAACATAAACATAGCCAAAGCCTTGCAGGCAGACAAAAATTACGCGAAGCGAAATGTAGTGTGAGGAGGGCTATGCGAGAAGCGTTCAATGAATTCGAAAGTAAAGTTCTATGTACTGACTTGGCAGAAAATCCTAAGAAATTTTGGTCTTATGTCAAAGCGGTAGGTGGATCAAAACAAAATGTCCAGACACTCTGTGACCAAATTGGTACTGAAACAGAGGATGACAGACTAAAGGCCGAAATACTAAATGTCTTTTTCCAAAGTTGTTTCACATAGGAAGATTGCACTGTAGTTCCTTCTCTAGATTGTCGCACAGATGACAAAATGGTAGATATCGAAATAGACGACAGAGGGATAGAGAAACAATTAAAATCGCTCAAGAGAGGAAAGGCCTCTCGACCTGATGGGATACCAGTTCAATTTTACACAGAGTACGCGAAGGAACTTGCCCCCCCCCCCCCCCCTTCTTGCAGCGGTGTACCGTAGATCTCTAGAAGAGCGTAGCGTTCCAAAGGATTGGAAAAGGGCACAGGTCATCCCCTTTTTCAAGTAGGGACGTCGAACAGATGTGCAGAACTATAGACCTATATCTCTAACGTCGATCAGTTGTAGAATTTTGGAACACATATTGTGTTCGAGTATAATGACTTTTCTGGAGACTAGAAATCTACTCTGTAGGAATCAGCATGGGTTTAGAAAAAGACGGTCATGTGAAACCCAGCTCGCGCTATTCGTCCACGAGACTCAGAGGGCCATAGACACGAGTTCACTGATAGATGCCGTGTTTCTTGACTTCCGCAAGGCGTTCGATACAGTTCCCCACAGTCGTTTAATGAACAAAGTAAGAACATATGGACTATCAGACCAATTGTGTGATTGGATTGAGGAGTTCCTAGATAACAGGACGCAGCGTCTCATTCTCAATGGAGAGAAGTCTTCCGAAGTAAGAGTGATTTCAGGTGTGCCGCAGGGGAGTGTCATAGGACCGTTGCTATTCACAATATACATAAATGACCTGGTGGATGAGATCGGAAGTTCACTGAGGCTTTTTGCAGATGATGCTGTGGTGTATCGAGAGGTTGTAACAATGGAAAATTGTACTGAAATGCAGGAGGATCTGCAACGAATTGACGCATGGTGCAGGGAATGGCAATTGAATCTCAATGTAGACAAGTGTAATGTGCTGCGAATACACAGAAAGATAGATCCTTTATCATTTAGCTACAAAATAGCAGGTCAGCAACTGGAAGCAGTTAATACCATAAGTTATCTGGGGGTACGCATTAGGAGTGATTTAAAATGGAATGATCATATAATGTTGATCGTCGGTAAAGCAGATGCCAGACTGAGATTCATTGGAAGAATCCTAAGGAAATGGATTCCGAAAACAAAGGAAGTAGGTTACAGTACGCTTGTTCGCCCACTGCTTGAATACTGCTCAGCAGTGTGGGATCCGTACCAGATAGGGTTGATAGAAGAGGTAGAGAAGATCCAATGGAGAGTAGCGCGCTTCGTTACAGGATCATTTAGTAATCGCGAAAGCGTTACGGAGATGATAGATAAACTCCAGTGGAAGACTCTGCAGGAGAGACGCTCAGTAGCTCGGTACGGGCTTTTGTCAAAGTTTCGAGAACATACCTTCACCGAAGAGTCAAGCAGTATATTGCTCCCTCCTACGTATACCTCCCGAAGAGACCATGAGGATAAAATCAGAGAGATTAGAGCCCACACAGAGGCATACCGACAATCCTTCTTTCTACGAACAATACGAGACAGGAATAGAAGGGAGAAACGATAGAGGTACTCAAGGAACCCTCCGCCACACACCGTCAGGTGGCTTGCGGAGTATGGATGTAGATGTAGATGTAGATGTAATGTTGTAACCACCGTTAACAGCGATGCGTGGAGGCTCCAATGAACCACCTTGTTTCGTATGCCTTGGAGAGCCTGTGCTCTAGTGGCATTAATCATTTCCCGTGTTGTGGAACCAAAAGGTAAAGTTTACATTATGATAGTGTGGTTAGGTCGTTTGGAGCCTCAGGCCCCCACTAATGAAGAAGGCACACAACGCCATCGTCAACTTGAGCTCTGTCTAACTGAGGTGTCATCTGCAGGAAAAGGTCGGATACAAAGGTTGCTACCGCACAACAGTACCACAAGTAAAGACAACCGCTGCGAGATGCGTCAAAGAAACACAGACATTGATGCACACATGCCCCCGTGTGCTTCCTTAGGCCACTGCAGCCAGAACCTCATTTACGACTGAGTGCAGTGCCACTCAGCCCAGCCTGTATGTAATCAGTGACCTCTTGTAACAGTTGCTTAGAACAACAGTATCATCTGAGTACAGATCCGGCTGCATGCTAATAGAAGAGTTAATCATTACTTTCAATCAAGTTCCAGACAATTGATTATAGACAACTGTACTTTGAGTGAAACTATCATTCTGCCATGAATGAAGCGCTGAATGTAGTAAATACCAGCAGCAGTACCAATATGTGGACAATAGTTGTTTTCAAAGTTAAGTGTTTACCTTGCTCAAGTTCTAATAAATTCCTAAAAGTTTGTTTCTATGTGTAGTAGCATCTACTTCCTACTGCAGTAATTTAGACTTTGTTACAATTCATAACAGTAGGTGTGGTCTGTGTGACGGTGGAAAACGAGTTTGGAATGCATACAAGGTACCTTGTGACTGACTGACATGGAATTCGGTTGCTATTAATGGTAACATTGCCTCGTAGGATGGTCTGCTGTTGGAGAGTTATTTAGCGGTTGTCTTGTCAGCATCAAGTGCGATCTTATTGGCCACATGCCATTTGACTGTCTTGTTGATTTGTTGCGCAGCATAGTTTATTAGGTGACCTTTTTTGCAGCCAGTGGTAAAACTAGCCCTGTCAGCAGCATGTCATTAATACAATGGGCACAGCTGATAAGACTGAGCCCTGTGGCATGCCCAATGATGTGTATTTAAAGCAGGATCATATCCCCTGTTTGGACAATGAGAAGGGCCTCTTCTGGTTAAACTTGTTGACCAGTTTAAGATAGACATCTTGTGGTGTGCATACTGTAAGACCTTCCGTACACACACCATCAGATTATTTGACTTGTCACTCTAACAAAGTAGGCGAGTGTCAGCAATATGTCTCATGGTCTTATCGTGGCGTGTTTATCTTCTGCCATTAGGTCAGACAATAGAAATGCCACTTGCACGCTTAGAGTAGCAGATTGACAGTGACCAACTTTAAACAGAACTGGATTAATTTTCACACACATTTATTAAAATAATAACAAGCATAGACATTACGTAACTTGATTCTGGATGCTGTTTACAATTGACAATTTGAAGTTCCTTTGGTCTTGGTATGTTAATCTTATTCTCCCATGTCTCTGATACTTGATAAAGTGTCTATTCATTTATCTTCATGGCTATGTACAGGAATATGGTAATCTTATTAGACACAGACTGAAACTTGACTATAGACTGCTACAGACAAATGCAGACTGGTACAGACAAATGCAGACCGGTACAGACAAATGCAGACTGACTAATCAGAGGTCTGTACACTCTTTATAATACCTTGCGCGTTCATGTATCACTGCGCAAGTGTGATCCATGTGGAGAAAAGGTTCTACGTTACCAGCAATCTCATTGGCTACGTTACATATTAATACGCGGATCAGCAGAAGCAGAATTTGGTCCGTCTCTATGGCAGCGCCATCTCGTACTGTGGAGACGGACGAGTGCTGTGCCTGTGCTGCTGTGCTTAACGGGGCGCGCTCTAGTGGGGGAAAGTTGTGTACGCACTGACTACGCGGAACTATGTACACAACACATCTGATATGGATGTTCATATAAACGTTTTGTGGAGCAAGTTCTGCTACCAGATTTGACTACTGGCATTCTGAATTTACAGAAATACCGCCGCCATTAACACTGTGAAGTTAAATCCTTTTGTGACATTTTCAATTATCCATAGAACTTGTAATTCTGCTTGTGTTCAACTTTCCACTGTCAGTGGCTATGATATTCCACATTGCATAACTCAATCAAGAACCATGGATGGTGCTGAGAAGACTGATGAGGTGGCTGTTCACAGTATGTGGCACCAGAGACCCAGCCAAATGCCACCCAGCATACGAGTTTGACGTAAGATTCAATGCCCAGTATGACAGAAATATGGATACGTGTGAGATTACTAAAGAGCACGTGGACGTCGGTGTTACCTTATTCCCCGAGCCTCCGTTGCCTCCGAGCGAGGAAGACGAGCCGGGCGCCCCACCAGAAGAGGAAGCGCCGCCATTTTTGGCCTGCGCGCCGCCAGCGCCACTTCCGCCGTGGTGGTCGCCCCGGATGGACAGCGAGCGCGACATCAGCGCCGCTGCGGCCGAACTACTGCCCGCGTCAGACGAGTCGACACTCCCGCCGCTGGAGCCCAGCAGGCGCCCCCATCTGCCCAAGGGAACAGAGCAAACTGTTTATTCCAATGAAAATCAATGTCATTACTGCAATGTCTCTATTTGCCAGTGTCTGTATAGTCTGATAGAATGCTCCTTCCAACACACATGTATGTACTTAACACTGTTGTATAGTTTGATGCAATGTTCCTTTGGTCATCCATGCATGCATCGGCCCATAAAGAGACTGTGAAATACAGACATTGCATTAATGTATTTCATGCCAAAGACAACGAAACATGACGAGAAAAATAAAATAAGTCTCACCCTGTGAGTCACATAATTGAGCAAGCGCTGTGGGAAGCAGTTTCTTAGACATGTGGAGATTTGGGACGGTCCTGGAAGTGCGCTCACAAAAACGAAATGATTAGTGCTCAGGCATAAATTTTAATATGCTTCCAGCAAACTGTACAACTGCTATGGTACCACACTCGCAATTTGCAAGTATATTTCATGAAAATTAATTTCATTACGACTGTATAAGATAAACATCAACAAAAGCAAAACGAGGATAATGGTAATGTAGTCGAATTAAGTTGGGTAATGCTGCGGGAGTTAGATTAGGAAATGAGACACTTAAAGTAGTAAAGGAGTTTTGCTATTTGGGGAGCAGAATAACTGATGATGGTCGAAGTAGAGAGGATATAAATGTAGACTAGCAATGGCAAGGAAAGCGTTTCTGAAGAAGAGAAATTTGTTAACATCGAGTATAGATTTAAGTATCAGGAAGTCGTTTCTCAAAGTATTTGTATAGAGTGTAGCCATGTATGGAAGTGAAACATGGACGATAAATAGTTTGCACAAGAAGAGAAAAGAAGATTCCGAAATGTGATGCTACAGAAGAATGCTGAAGATTTCATGGGTAGATCACATAACTAATGAGGAGGTATTGAACAGAATTGGAGAGGAGTTTGCGGCACGACTTGACAAGAAGAAGGGACCGGTTGGTAGGACATGTTCTGAGGCATCAAGGGATCACAAATTTAGCATTGTAGGGCAGATTGGAGGGTAAAAATCGTAGAGAGAGACCAAGAGATGAATTCACTAAGCAGATTCAGAAGGATGTAGGTTGCAGTAAGTACTGGGAGATGAAGAAGCTTGCACAGGATAGAGTAGCATGGAGAGCTGCATCAAACCAGTCTCAGGACTGACGACCACAACAACAACAACGACTGTATTTTCTTTTTTTTTTTATTTTCATCTTATGATTGGAGAATCGATTTCAAGACAATAATGTCTCACCTTCAGGTACCTGTTAAGGGCGCATTATGAGTTGATTGCCATAAGTACTCAAAATATCATTCTAACAATGGAATTGCCAATAATGTGCTACCTCTTAGGTTTGCTGCATGAAACGAAAGGCATAAGTACTGATATGGTCGTCTGATTACGGGAGGTATCTTAAATACGGAAATGTACTATTTACAGCATTCGATTCACGAAGCACACCTAACAGTACTTGAGGAGACGCTACTGTCTTGAAATCGACTGTGCAGACACAAGATAAAGATCAAAATAAAATAAAAAGTACAAATGTAAGGACTCTAAATTCAACTGGTGTAAATAAATAAAAGTTCAAAAGCCAATGGATATTTGGTGCATAGCTGACTATACAAAGAAAAGCTGGCGTTGTGATAGAGGCAAAGCACTGTTCATTGAGTCACTGTGTGCAATTGGTAGCCTATAAAAAAGTCAAGCAGATGGCAATGGTGATCAAACTGGTCACCCAAAGAATGAATGCAGATATCATGATCACAGACACTAAATTCAACTCCTCGATTGTATAGCAATCTTTCTCTCTCTCGCACCATCTTTACCATTTAAGTGCATTACTGCAATTCATTCCACCGATAACTCTTCCCAATATGCATATTCTGGGTCTGCGTCCTGAATATTTTTTCAGTAGTTTTCCCTCTCAGATGTTTTTTATGAAGGTCTTATGTCGAATTAGTTGTTCACTTCATTCTGTTTTTTTTTTCTCTGTATCATGTTAATCAATGTCCTTTTCTCTTTAATTTCTTGCAGTATTTATTCATTAGATTCAATTTCAGTCCTGGATGTTACTTTGGCCCTTCTCTATATCTACATCTCTATTGCTTCTAACTTACCCTTTACCCTTGAGTTACCCTTCAGTACCACCGTTTAAAATGCTCCAAATAAATCTCTTGATGACTTTCATTCTTAGTTCTACATAAGATGGTTACTTTTAGTTCTGATGGCTTGGTTAGTCATTGCAGTTCTTCTTTTAATATCCATGATACACACTAAGACAGAAAAAACAACGACGCATCACTACGGAATTATCCGGCTGCACGGGGTAGCCACGCGCTCTGAGGCGCCTTGCCAATGCCCACGCGGCTCCCCCCATCGGAGGTTCGAGTCCTCGCTTGGGCACGTGTGTGTGTGTGTGTGTGGGTGTGTGTGTTGTCCTTAGCGTAAGTTAGTTCAAGTTAGATTAAGTAATGTGTAAGCCTAGGGACCGATGACTTCAGCTGTTTGATCTGATAGGAACTTACCATAAACTTCAAAAATTTCCGTATTGTCCGAATGGGGTGGATGTCGGTTGACGCGATGCAAATGACAGACAAACAAATAATTACAATTTTAAAAAAATGGATGATTTGAGAAAGTCAATAACTCATTTATCCAGTTCCAGCCCTTATAGAAGCAGTTATTTGGCTTGGCATTAAGTAACAGACTTAATGATTGTCCTCCTAAGGGACATCGTGCCAAATTCTATCTAATTTGCGCTTTAGATCGTCAAAATCCCGAGCTGGCTACAGGGCCCTGTCCATATTGCTCCAAATCGACTCAAGTGCAGAGAGATCTGGCGAGCTTCCTGGCTAAGATTGGTTTTGGCAAGCATGAAGACAAACAATAGAAAATCGGGAAGACATTATATTGCTCAAATGTAAGACCAGGATGTCTTGCCACGAAGTACAGCAAAAGGGGGAGCAGAATATCGCCGACTTTGCGTTGTGCTGCAAGGGTGCCGCAGATGACAACCAAATGGCACGCCGGACCTACCTGCTTGTTGGGCCGTACAGTGGGCTACAGCCAGGTTTGTGTTTCATCGCTGGTCATAGGGGCTCAGTGCTAAGCTGGACTTACCACTGAAGGCAATTGTACTCAGTCAACGCGATTCCAGTCCGATTGTGTCCAACACCGCTGAAAACGGTCTTGTTGGTGTACAGAGGCCAATGGTAGACAGCGAAATGGGCGCCGTGACCTCATCGGCCTTTCTCTGAGCCGCCTATTAATGGTCCTTGTAATCAGTGAAGAGTCAGTCGCACTTCGGATGAATCAAGGGGTCTGAAGTTTGCTCAGTCCTCTCGTTCTGTCGCCTCTCTGGGTAGACCGCTTCATTCTTGACGCTGCGTTTGGAGATGGTTCAAGCATTCCTGCCAACATCGTTGAATACTGGCATCTCTCCTATTCAAATGTCGACCAATTTGCCGATTACTCCAACTGCTTCTTTGAGCCCAATCACACGTTCTCTCTGAAATACTGGCATCTGTGTATATTATTTAGGCGCCTGTCTGCGAAGCAAAATCACTGTCTAACTCAGTGTACAGAATTAAACTTGTAAACTCTTTACGCCCTGCTGTCGACATGTCCCCTGTTTACTATCCTTGCCAGTGGCGCGTTGAAATTCCAGTGCGACATCACACATTCATCCATCAGCAGCCACAGTTTAGAATTTTGCTTTTTCCACTGATACCTGTTTGAACATCAATTTTTGAGCGATGCCCGATATGCATAACTACTTCATGGTGCATCGTCTTTTTTTTTCCAGTGTACTGATGCTGTCAACTGTTACTGTACTTCGCAAATAAGTTATGATCAGTGCCTACTGTGATATCGAATGACGCCTGGTGGCGTTCCGGGTATTTGTTAAATGGGCCGCAAATGTGCAACTGCACTGACATATAAGAAGGATAGAAGGACGGATCCTCAAAATTACAGAGCAATATACTTAACATCGGTTTATTGCAGGATTCTCGAACATATTCTCAGTTCGAATATAATGAATTTCCTTGAGACAGAGAAATTGCTGTCCATGCATCAACACGGCTTTAGAAAGCATCGCTTCTGCGAAACGCAACTCGCCCTTTTTTCACATATCTTGCGAACCATGGATGAAGCATATCAGACGGATGCCATATTCCTTGACTTCCGCAAAGCGTTTGACTCGGTGCCCCACTGGAGACTCCTAACTAAGGTACGAGGATATGGGATTGGTTCCCAAATATGCAAGTGGCTCGAAGACTTCTTAAGTAATAGAACCCAGTACGTTGTCCTCGATGGTGAGTGTTCATCGGAGGTGAGGGTACCATCTGGAGTGCCCCAGGGAAGTGAGGCAGGTACGCTGTTGTTTTCTATCTACATAAATGATCTTTTGGATAGGGTGGATAGCAATTTGCAGCTGTTTGCTGATGATGCTATGGTGTACGGGAAGGTGTTGCCGTTGAGTGATTGTATGAGGATACAAGATGACTTGGACAGGATTTGTGATTGGTGTAAAGAATGGCAGCTAACTCTAAATATAGATAAATGTAAATTAATGCAGATGAATAGGAAAAAGTATCCCGTAATGTTTGAATACTCCATTAGTAGTGTAGCGCTTGACACAGTCACGTCGATTACATATTTGGACGTAACATTGCAGAGCGATATGAAGTGGAACAAGCATGTAATGGTAGTTGTGGGGAAGGTGCATAGTCATCTCGGTTCATTGATAGAATTATGGGAAGATGTGGTTCATCTGTAAAGGAGACGGCTTATAAAACACTAATACGACCTATTCTTGAGTACTGCTCGAGCGTTTTGGATCCCTATCAGGTCGGATTGAGGGAGGACATAGAAGCAACTCAGAGGCGGGGTGCTAGATTTGCTACAGGTAGGTTTGATCATCACGCGAGTGTTACGGAAATGCTTCAGGAACTCGGGTGGGAGTCTCTGGAGGAAAGGAGGCGTTCTTTTTGCGAATCGCTACTGAGGAAATTTAGAGAGCCAGCGTTTGAGGCTGACTGCAGTACAATTTTATTGCCGTCAACTTACATTTTGCGGAAAGACCACAAAGATAAGATAAGAGAGATTAGGACTCTTACAGAGGCATATAAGCAGTCATTTTTCCCTCGTTCTGTTTGGGAGTGGAACAGGGAGAGAAGATGCTAGTACGAGGTACCCTCCGCCACGCTCCGTATGTGGATTGCGGAGTACGTATGTAGATGTAGATGTAGGCATACAAGTTACTTTGACAACTGAAAGAGTGACATGGCTTGTTGACTGAGAATGAGCATCTCGGAAATGGGGAAGCTCGTCCGGCTGTTCACGTGTGAGCATCTATGGGAAGCAGTTGAACGATGGTGACACCATGTCTTGGAGGATGCGCATGCCTGATCACAGAGTGTGGAGGTTGGAGGCCCACTTAATCCGTACAGCAGGAGAACAGATGATATGTGGCAGATCGGAAGGCCGATAACAATGCCAGTGCAAGCATAAGGCTTTCGAAGCACACAGTTCCTATACATTGTCAATACTGGCTTTGCTGCAGCCAACCCCTTCTTGTTCCAATGTTGGCTCAGCGAGTTCGTGAATTACGATGTCACATGGGGATGGGATCATCCAAATTGTACCGTGGGGCAGTGGGAACGTGTTGCCTGGTTGGATAAATCCTATTTCTTGTTACACTAAGTTATTGGTTGTGTTCGTATACGCCGTCATCCAGTCAAATGGCTGAGTGTGTTGTGACTGACAATTCTCAGTTTTTCACAAACACCACTTTTATTTATGTAAGTTTACAAAGTTGATGACTGAACAACAAAAGAAAGGTAACAATAACAACGCCAGTAAAAGTCTCTTAACTGAGGCAAACAAAAGTTCACTTCCAATTTTCCACAAGGGTTCGTGGTCACACACACACACACACACACACACACACACACACACACACACACACCAGTAAAAGTCCAGTTCAGAGATGAAGACGTAATCTTCAGCGGTCAAAGTCCACGAGTTCGGCATCTGGGATGAACTGAACTTCGAGGTTGGTTCTAGGCCCTAAATATCTGTCTCCAGCCAATCAGGTTTAGGCTTAGTGATACTTCCTGCAGGCTGTGGCTCGAGCTCCCCCTCAGGAAGTAGTGTTCATAATGTCTGTTTCCATTATCTTGTATGTAAATAGCCGGTGTTTACCCTGGTGCTTTTGGTTCGCCTTGGACAAAGACAACCCTATCCTCTGTGGTGTTATACGGGTCGCCGGCCCTCAGGGGCTACCTTGGCTCCGGCAGAACTGTGTAATTTCACCCATGTGAATGTTACATACATGCTGTCCAGCCACATTAATCTTACCATTGCTTATGTTCGATTTCAGCGTGCAATAACCACTCACATACGTCTGGTGGTAGGACTAGCAGTGGAGGGTACATAAATCGTGACAGGAGGACACGGAAAACAATGCAATTGTTGTCGTAATGTGGAAAGCAGCTATTTATGTGATATCCAAAAAGGGCATGATGATTGGCTATTGGGCCAAGATGGAAGCATTTCCAAAACGGCTAAGTTTTAAACTATTTGCATGCTGCCATGGTTAGCGTATACCATGCATGTCAAAATGGTGCTATGCAACACTGGCGTCGGGGCAACTGTGATACACGACTGGCCATAGATGATGGGAATGAACGACTCCTGCAGAGAGGTGTACGGGCGAGTAGACGTGCAACTTCTGAGGAACTGACCCCTCCCCCCCTGACGAACCGTGTCTCCTCAACGACAGTTCAGCAAACGTTATTGCATATAGGCCATTTCACCAGGCACCTGGTTCGTGCACCCATGCGGACTGCTGTTGATCAGCAATGAAGACTGGAATTTTCACGCAAATACCGCATCTGAATGCCCACTGAGTGCCGACAGGTAGATTTTTAAATGAATCTCGTTTTATGCAACATTGGACAGATGGCCGTTGGCGGTTTCAGCGTGGAACGTCTTAAAACAAGGGAGGAGGAAGCGTTATGGTCTGTGGGTGACATCGTCATTCTGGAAGGTACAACGGACGATCACAAGTATGCATCTATCCTCCGGGACCATGTGCACCCCCCTGCAATCAGTCTGTTTCTTCGGTTGCATCTACCAGCAGGACAACGGAACGTGTCAGACAGCTCGCAGTGTATGTGCGTGGTTTGAAACGCTCCAGTGTGAGTTCACCATACTCCCCTCCCCGAGATTTAAATCCGATGGAGACTATATGGGACCACCTAAATCGGGCTGTTTGCGCCGTGAATCCTAAATCGAGAAACTTGGACCAGTTGTCAACGCCACTGGAGCTGGAGTGGCTGTACATCCCTGTCGGTACTTTCCAGAGCCTCGCCGGCCGCTGTTAGCCGAGCGGTTCTAGACGCTTCAGTCCGGAACGGCGCTGCTGCTATGGTCGCAGATTCGAATCCTGCCTCTCGCATGGATGTGTGTGATGTACTTAGTTAGGTTTAAGTATAGTTAGGTTTAAGTAGTTCTATGTTATGTTATGTTAACCGGGGAACTAGACGGAGAGGCTCCGTCCCCGACGCAGCCGCAGTGGTCCACAACCCCACGACGACTACCGCAGTCCACTTTACCGCTCCGCCACCCCACACCGAACACAGGGTTATTGTGCGGTTCGACCACTGGTGGACCCCACCGGGAACGTCTCACACCAGACGAGTGTAACCAATATGTTTGCGTGGTAGAGTAAAGGTGGTGTACGCGTACGTGCAGAACTTGTTTGCGCAGCAATCGCCGACATAGTGTAGCTGAGGCAGAATAAGGAGAACCAGCCCGCATTTGCCGAGGCAGATGGAAAACCACCTAAAAACCATCCACAGACTGACCGGCTCACCGGGCCTTGACACAAATCCCCCGAGCGGATTCGTGCCGGGGACCGGCGCTCCTTCCCCCCCGGAAAGCCGTGCGTTAGACCGCACGGCCAACACGGCGGGCAAGTAGTTCTAAGGTACTGATGACCTCAGATGTTAAGTCCGATAGTGCTTAGAGTCATATGAACCATTTTTTTCCAGAGCCTCACTGTTTCTCTTCCTGCAAGTCTCGCAGCTCTCTGCACTGCAAAAGGTGGTTATTCGGGCTTCTGACGGGTGATCACATTAACGTGACTGGACAGTGTATTACTGTTTGTAGCTTTTCAACGATCGGAATTTTATGAGAGATGACATACAACAGATCACGTCCGACACAGAAATAAGCTGTCTACGTATTTCTCGTCAGATGTAAACTACTTGCCATTAAAATTGCTACACCACAAAGATGACGTGCTACAGACGCGAAATTTAACCGACAGGAAGAAGATGCTGTGATATGCAAATGATTAGCTTTTCAGAGCATTCACACAAGGTTGGCGCCGGTGGCGACACCTACAACCAACCGATTACTCACACACAAACAGCAGTTGACCGGCGTTGCCTGGTGATACGTTGTTGTGATGCCTTGTGTAAGGGAGAAATGCGTACCAGCACGTTTCCCACTTTGGTAACGGTCAGATTGTAGCCTATCGCGATTGCGGTTTATCGTATCGCGACATTGCTGCTCGCGTTGGTCAAGATCCAATGAGTGTTAGCAAAATATGGAATCAGTGGGTTCAGGAGGGTAATACGGAACGCCGTGCTGGATCTTAACAGCCCCGCATCACTAGCAGTCGAGATGACAGACATCTTATCCGTATGGATGTAACGGATCGTGCAGCCACGTCTCGATCCATGAGTCAACAGATGGGGACGTTTGCAAGACAACAACCATCTGCACGAGCAGTTCGACGACGTTTGCAGCAGCATGGACTCATCTCGAAGACCATGGCTGCGGTTACCCTTCACGCTGCATCACAGACAGGAGCGCCTGCGATATTGTACTCAACGACGAACCTGGGTGCACGAATGGCAAAACGTCATTTTTTTTGGATGAATCCAGGTTCTGTTTACAGCGTCATGGTGGTCGCATCTGTGTTTGGCGACATCGCGGTGAACGCACATTGGAAGCGTGTATTCGTCATCGCTATACTGGCGTATCATCCGGCGTGATGGTATGGGGTGCCATTGGTTACACGTCTCGGTCACCTCTTGTTCGCATTGAGGGCACTTTGAACAGTGGACGTTAGATTTCAGATGTGTTACGACCCCTGGCTCTACCCTTGATTCAGTCCCTGCGAAACCCTACATTTTAGCAGGATAATGCACGACCGCATGTTGAAGGTCCTGTACGGGCCTTTCTGGATACAGAAAATGTTCGACTGCTGCCCTGGGCAGCACATTTTCCGGATTTCTCACAAATTGAAAACGTCTGGTCAATGGTGGCCGAGCAACTGGCTCGTCACAATACGCCAGTTACTACTCTCGAAGAACTGTGGTGTCGTGGTGAAGCTGCATGGGCAGCTGTACCTGTACACGCCATCCAAGATCTGTTTGACTCAATGCCCAGGCGTATCAAGGCCGTTATTGCAGCCAGAGGTAATTCTGAGTAGTGATTTCTCAGGATCTATCCACCCAAATTGCGTGAAAATGTAATCACATGTCAGTTCTACTATAATATATTTGTCTAATGAATACCCGTGTATCATCTGCATTTCTTTTTGGTGTAGCAATTTTAATGGCCCGTAGTATATGCAATTAATGACCTTCCACTTGGTAACTAGACAAGATCAGGATATGTTATAAATGACAACACGATGTATGTTTTAATGCATTCGTCATCAGACGTCACAATGGATCTGAAGATAGGGGTGTCGCCGTCCCTGGACCCTGGCTGCTCCTATGGGAGGCAGAGGCTGAAGCCGACGAAAGAGGGGACGCTCACCCCCCCCCCTTCCTACCCCGCCCCGATAATTATTTTTTGTGTTTGTGAGAATTGTGGAAGGGGCGCAGGTTCAAATAACTTTTATACTTTGTCAAACTGGAGACGAGACGTTTGCTGTGTCTCAGACGACGAGACGCTTCTTACAAAAGCCTCTTTACTGTCTGAGTCTGCTCTCTAACCGAGTCAAGAGGGGGAACGATCTCAGACCTGGAAAGAAGATGTCATCAGAGGAGGAAGAGGTGACAAATGATGGACAGGACACAGGATGTCTGTTGTTAAATGGCGACATGGAGTTTGCCCAGCGACGTAATTCCTTTCCTACCATGCGAATTGTGTGGGCTGTACAAAAATATTTCACAATGATGGTGAAGAATAATTTGTTTGGCCATAAGAAGAATATGAGTCAGCCAATCGAGCATATGGCCAAGCCTAGCACCATAGCTCTTGAGAACGCAAAGAGTCAGCCTTGGAAGGATACTCGTAAAAGAAAAACATAGAACACGTGCACCCGGGGTTCCCTACAAAATTAGTTATGAACGTATTTAGACGGTTCACCAATGCTGTGTTCCAATAATTACAACGTTTTTCGCCTGTTATCGATCCTGCCAAGATATCAAAGTATTTGAGACAAATGACTATATCTTTCGACTGGATGGACTTGGAAGCTTAAAGTTTTCGCACCACTAAGGGCAATAGATCTTAGTATATGACATAATTATCAGCTTGATACGTCTACCATCGAAGCTGCTTACAAGAATAACATACAGAAGAATGGAAAAGAAAATTGAGAATGCGCTAGGTGACGATCAGTTTGGCTTTAGGAAAAGTAAAGGGACGAGAGAGGCAATTCTGACGTTACGGCTAATAATGGAAGAAAAGCTAAAGAAAAATCAAGACACTTTCATAGGATTCGTCGACCTGGAAAAAGCGTTCGACAATATAAAATGGTGCAAGCTGTTCGAGATTCTAAAAAAAGTAGGGGTAAGCTATAGGGAGAGACGGGTCATATACAATATGTACAACAACCAAGAGGGAATAATAAGAGTGGACGATCAAGAACGAAGTGCTCGTATTAAGAAGGGTGTAAGACAAGGCTGTAGCCTTTTGCCCCTGCTCTTCAATCTGTACATCGAGGAAGCAATGATGGAAATAAAAGAAAGGTTCAGGAGTGGAATTAAAATACAAGGTGAAAGGATATCAATGATACGATTCGCTGATGACACTGCTATCCTGAGTGAAAGTGAAGAAGAATTAAATGATCTGCTCAACGGAATGGACAGTCTAATGAGTACACAGTATGGTTGAGAGTAAATCGGAGAAAGACGAAGGTAATGAGAAGTAGTAGAAATGAGAACAGCGAGAAACTTGACATCAGGATTGATGGTCACGAAGTCAATGAAGTTGAGGAATTCTGCTACCTAGGCAGTAAAATAACCAATGACGGACGGAGCAAGGAGGACATCAAAAGCAGACTCGCTATGGCAAAAAAGGCATTTCTGGCCAAGAGAAGTCTACTAATATCAAATACCGGCCTTAATTTGAGGAAGAAATTTCTGAGGATGTACGTCTGGAGTACAGCATTATATGGTAGTGAAACATGGATTGTGGGAAAACCGGAACAGAAGAGAATCGAAACATTTGAGATGTGAGCTATAGACGAATGTTGAAAATTAGGTGGACTGATAAGGTAAGGAATGAGGAGGTTCTACGCAGAATCGGAGAGGAAAGGAATATGTGGAAAACACTGATAAGGAGAAGGGACAGGATGATAGGACATCTGCTAAGACATGAGGGAATGACTTCCATGGTACTAGAGGGAGCTGTAGAGGGCAAAAACTGTAGAGGAAGACAGAGATTGGAATACGTCAAGCAAATAATTGAGGACGTGGGTTGCAAGTGCTACTCTGAGATGAAGAGGTTAGCACAGGAAAGGAATTCGTGGCGGGCCGCATCAAACCAGTCAGTAGACTGATGACCAAAAAAACGTTTACCAGTTTATAACAGAAAGGAGGACACAGAGAGAGACAGACATACAACAAATAACAACAACAAAAATATTTCGTTCTGTGATGTAATTACAAATACACAATTTCCAAATTTGTTAGTTCATTTGTAGCATGTGACGTTGCTACCTGTCTATTTTCATTATTCTAGGTCAAGGGGAAGTACTAAATATGTTTTGATGAGTGACTTTGCGAGTATCAAAATATGTGACACAAATATCAGTACCATTTGATGTCACTGGCTTAAGAGATTAAATGTTTTACTCTGCAAACGGACCGTAGAGCTTAGTATGTCACAGATTTCAATTTGACGCGTCCACCCATTCCTGAGAAGAGAAAACAGACATATAGACGGACAGAGGGAAAGACAAGAGGGATAACAACAGTGTCACGTAATTACAAAGTAACAGTTTTCGTATTTTTTCCTTTACTTGAACCGCGAAACCTTGCTTCCTGACAAAATTTAACCATTGCAAGTCAAGGGGAAGTACTCTACAGGTTTTGATGAGTGAGTTTGCGAATATTAAAAAGTGTGACACAAATGGCCTTATCTTTGGACAGCACTGACTTAAAAGCTGAAATTTATTCACAACGCCAACGAACCATAGTCCTTAGTATCTGACATAAATTTAGCTTGATATATCTAGCCATTCATGAGAAAATGAGTCTCAACCGACGGACAGATAGACAAATAACAACCGACAAATAGTGTATGTCTTTCGTGTGACATAGTTGTAAATTATTAATTTCCTGTTTTTTTTTCCTTCTTTACTTGTAATGTAAAAACTTGTTTCTTGCCAGATTTAAAGCTTCTACGTGAGCGGGAAGTGCGCTATGGGCTCTGATCAGTGAGTTCTGGGTGTACCAAAAGATTTCTGGCCAAGAGGAGTCTATTACTATCGAACATAATTCATAATGCGAGAAAGAAATTCCTGAGAATGAACGTCTGGGGCACAGCATTGTATGGTAGCGAGACACGGACCGTGGGTAAACCGCAATAGAAGAGAATCGAAGCCTTTGAGATGCGGTGATATAGAAGAATGTCGAAAGTTAGGTGGACTGATAAGGTAAGGGATGAGGAGGTACTCCACAGAATCGGCAAGGAAAGGAAAACATTGAGAAGAAGAAGGGCTAGGAAGATAGGACACCTGTTAAGACATCAGGGAATCACTTCCACGTTATTGGAGGGGTCTGTAGAGGGCAAAAACTGTACAGGAAGACAAACACTGGAATACATCCAACAGATAACTGAGGACGTGAATAGCAAGAGTACTCTGAGATGAAGAGGACATTACTGGACAGTAATTCGTGGCGAGCAGCATCAAACCAGTCAGAAGACTGTAAAAGAGCCAATTAAAGCCAAACTGATGTGTTGGCAAATGTGCCAACACCTTGTAGATAGAGGAGGCCGAAATGCACGCTATCTAACGCAGACGGGCGTGAAGTCTGGAACAGGATAAGTAATGAATGCTAATAAGAAAAGTACGTATCTAAGTTAATACTCAACTTTAATGCATCCTTGTGGTACATCGCTATTGACGATACAAATTAGACTCTCTCCAGATAGGGTGAATGGCGCCTAAGGACACCACCCACAGCTATGCCCGAGGCAGGATTCGAACCTGCGACCGGAGCGGTCGCGCGGTTCCAGACTGTAGCGCCTAGAACCGCTCGGCCACCCCGGCCGGCTGCGCGCGATCTATCTCAGTTCGGTCGAGGACAGACTCTGATGGCTCGGAGGCTCGGGACGAGCATTTCGGAAATTGTAAGTCATTCGGGTTTTCGAGGAGTGCTGTGGTGGGTATTTTCAACATGCGACGAAACCGAGGTGAAATCTGTTGTGGCGTAACAAGACAGCCACGCCACTCGGAAGTAGCCGAAATGCACGCGTTAAGCTCACGCAGATGGGCGTGAGGTCTGAAACAGGATACGTAATGAATGCTATAAAGAAAAGTACGTAGCTTCTGTAATACTTAAGTTTAATCCATCATTTGTATACACCATTCTTGATGATACAAGTGAGACTCTCTCTAGAAATGGTTAATGGCGCCTTGCTAGGTCGTAGTCATGGACTTAGCTGAAGGCTATTCTAACGGTCTCTCGGCAAATGAGAGAAAGGCTTCGTCAGTGTAGTCGCTAGCAAAGTCGTCGTACAGCTGGGGCGAGTGCTAGTCCGTCTTTCTAGACCTGCCATGTGGTGGCGCTAGGTCTGCAAGTACTGACAGTGGCGACACGCGGGTCCGACATGTACTAATGGACCGCGGCCGATTTAAAGCTACCACCTAGCAAGTGTGGTGTCTGGCGGTGACACCACACAAACAAATCGTGTCGATACACTCTCAACCTCAGTTTCAGTTACGTGACAAAATCAATTAAGGCAAACAATGTGTTGGCACGGTTTTAGGCAGCTGTTCGTTTAATGCAATCTTCATAAAATGTATTAACGGTAAACAACTGAGCTAGGAGTAAGAGAAAAGAATATGGGAGTAGGAAATAAACAGAGAGCTTTCGGGAAACAAACAATGGAGAACAAAGTAAATAATGAAGACTCTGAAATAGTAGAGTGTGAACGGGAGATAAAAGCAATGCAGTTACGAATAAAAACGTAATGATGTCTCTGTGTTGCAAAAAATGTTTTGAAGAAGAAACTATGAATTTCTGAGAAAGAAACAAATAAGGAGCGGTAATAAACAATGAAGGAAGATTAGGAATCAATATTTTGTTGGCGATATCGTCATTAAAGATGAAACATGAGCTTACACTGGAAGAGGCTGGGGAAGGAAATTGACTATGTTTCTTTGTACTGTACTGTCATTTGTTCTGTGGGTGTACGGAAATCAAAAAACTTAATTTGAATAAATGTACGAGGATTTGAATGTCGCTTCTCTTGAAAATGGATCCACTAACTTACACAAGATGCCACATAACTCAGTATGGGCTGTACAGAAAATTTATGTAAGTACGAAAAATAAAAATGAGAGGAAGAGGACTACATATAGAGTAGAAAAAAAAGGGAGACAATTATGAGAGTAGGAAAATTCAAGGCAGATATGAGAAGGAAGCTCTACGGAAGTGAGGAAAAGCAATGGAAAGGCTGAAAAGACAATGATTAGATGGGAGAAAACCATGGGGTAAACTAAATAGTTAAGGAGGACTAATGAAAAACTGAAGACTGTGGAATAACAATATTGAAACGTACAGTTATAAGAAAGAAACAGTAAGATGGAGATAAGAGCAATGAGACAGTGAGAGATAAAAAATAATCCAGCGAGGAAAAGAGTTAACAGAGGCGAGGAGGAAAACGGAACGACCTGTTAAAACTTGGGCTTTCTAAGACACTATCTTTGGCACGAGCATGAAAGTTTGTAGGCCATGAGACACTCTGTAAATTTGTACTAACTAAGTGTTGTTGTGGCGGCCCAGAGGCATGTAAGGAGATGTTTTTATGGTGGTGGATCAAGTGATGGTCCAGATAATCGTTTTCTAGTATGTAAGTGACATGTTTGTCACCTGGAGACTTGCATGGTGGTGGACTGTGAGGCATGGCCACAACTCGGTGCCAGAGGATGAGCTTTTTGTTGTGTATTTAGAGGTATATATGGTAAGACCTAAGATGCAGTTGCCATGATTTGACACTAGTAGGTATGTGACCCGTTGGACACCAGAAGACATGTGTAGTGGACCATGCGACCATGCGACAGTGATTTGGTACCAGCAGGTGTGTTTTGCGTTAGGTGCTTAGAGAGCAATGTACAGTCACTGTGATTTGATACCAGGAGGTAAGTGATGTTTTGGAAATCCAGATGCATGTATGGTGGCGGGCTAAGAGACAATCACTATGATTTGGTACTACTAGGTAAGTGACATGCTGAATACCTGGTAGTAGGCCAGAAGAAAGCCGCCTTAGTAGGTGACAGAAACCTTTGGCACCCAGAAACATGTAGGGTGGTCGGAAAAGAGACAGTCCCCGTAATTTGGTACTGGTAGACAAGTGAACTGTTGGGCACCTGGAGTCGTCTGTCATGGTGAAGCATGAGACAATGCCTGCAATGTGGTACAAGAAGGTGAGTTTTGTGTTGGGTACCTAAAAGCATGTATCCTTGTGAAACAAGAAATAGCTGCTGTGATTTGATTCCAGTAGGTAAGTGACCTCTTGGGCACATGGAGGCAAGTACTGGGTGATCAAAAAGTCATTATAAATTTGAAACCTGAATAAATCACGGATTAATGTAGATAGAGAGGTACAAATTGACACACATGCTTGAAATGACATGGGATTTTATTAGAACCAAAAAAATTCAAAAGTTCAAAAAATGTCCGACAGATGGCGCTTCATCTGACCAGAAAAGCAATAATTAGCATAACAAAGTAAGACAAAGCAAAGATGATGTTCTTTACAGGAAATGGTCAATATGTCCACCATCATTCCTCAACAATAGCTGTAGTCGAGGAATAATGTTGTGAACAGCACTGTAAAGCATGTCCGGAGTTATGGTGAGGCATTGGCGTCGGATGTTGTCTTTCAGCATCCCTAGAGATGTCGGTCGGTCACGATACACTTGCGACTTCAGGTAACCCCAAAACCAATAATCGCTCGGACTGAGGTCTGGGGACCTGGGAGGCCAAGCATGACGAAAGTGGCGGCTGAGCACACGATCGTCACCAAACGACGCGCGCAAGAGATCTTTCACGCGTCTAGCAATATGTTTTTTTTTTTTTGTTCTAATAAAACCCCATGTCCTTGCAAGCATGTGCGTCAATTTTTACATCTCTATCTACATTATTCCGTGGTTTATTAAGTTTTCAAATTTATACTGACTTTTTGATCACCCGGTATGGTGGTGGCCATTGAGACGGTACCTGTAATTTGGTAATGGTAGGTGAGTTTTGTGTTGGGTACCTACATAGATGCAAGTTGATGAGCTGTGATCTTACACCTGCAGGTACGTGACCTTTTGGGAACCCACAGTTATGTCTGCTGGTGTGGCGAGAGACAGTGGCTATGATTGTGTTATGTATACAAACAGACACAGGTTGCTGATATTTACTATCTGGTAGTGGAGTGTTGTTGGGGTGAATTCGGCCCTTATGAAGTCAGTTGGGAAGTAGTCATGAAATCTGACAACGGCTGGGAGAGCAATGTGCTGATCAAATGCCCATCCATATCGCATCCAGTGACGCCTGTCGTTTCAGGACGACACGGCGGTCGGTCGGTACCTCTGAGCCTTCAGGTTTAGTTTAGTTTATAGGTGAGTAATGTGCTTGGAAATGTACCTGGAGGCACGTATGGTGGTGGGCCGGTGCGGCTTGGCGCCGTTGGTGTTGCTGGAGCTGGCGGCGTTGGTGGAGGAGGAGTCGTGGCGCTCGGCGACGCTGGACAGCTTGGGGACGCGCAGCGCCGGCGACGAGCAGGAGGCGTCCCCAGAGGGCGTCGTCACGCCGCCCTCGCCCTTCTCCACGTCCGTCGTCGTCGGCGAAGGCGGCGGCAGCGCCTGCACACGCCATCACACACAGTCACATGCTGGCGCTCCCCTGTGATGGACCTACTTGTTTACTGATGTGCAGCTCTCTATTTATAATCTCCCACCTAGCAGCACCGAGAGGTCGTAGTTCCGCTGTTACAAGCTATGCACTGAAGTGACAAACGTTATGGGATAGCGATATCCAATTACACTGAAGGCGGCAGTATCGAGTATCCGGACGTAATTAGTTTCATACTTAACTTTAATCCATTGATGATGAACGTCGCTCTTGACGGTACATGATTCACAATATTATCTGTTCAGAATACATTCTAGTAACTGAATATGGCGCCTTGCTAGGTCGTAGCAAATGACGTAGCTGAAGGCTATGCTAAACTGTCGTCTCTGAAAATGAGAGCGTAAGTAGACAGTGAACCATCGCTAACAAAGTCGGCTGTACAACTGGGGCGAGTGCTAGGGAGTCTCTCTAGACTAGACCTGCCGTGTGGCGGCGCTCGGTCTGCAGTCACTGATAGTGGTGACACGCGGGTCCGACGTATACTAACGGACCGCGGCCGATTCAAAGGCTACCACCTAGCAAGTGTGGCGTCTGGCGGTGACACCACACTTCGAACGCAGGGTTGTAGATAGAGCTGGACGCATAGAACACTCCATTTTGGAAATCGTCAGGGGATTCAATACAAAAGACCCACAGTGCCAATAGTGTGACAAGAATACCAAATTTTAGGCATTACCTCTCACCACCGAGATTGCAACGGCCGATGGCATTCACTTAACGACCGAAAGCAGCAGCACTTGTTGACAGTGACAGTGCTACCCGACAAGAAACACTGGATGAAATAACCGCGTAAATCAAGGTGGGGCCTGCAAAGCACAGTGCGGCGAAATTTGGCGTTAGTGGGCTGTAACAGCAGACGACCGTCGCTAGCACCTTTGCTAAACGCACAACATCGCCTGCTGTGCCTCTCCTGGGCTCCTGACCCTCTCGGTTGGCCCCTAGACAACTGGAAGACCGTGGCCTGATCAGATGAGTCCCGATTTCAGTTGGTAAGAGCCGATGATAGGGTGAGAGTATGGGGGAGACCCAATGAAGCCATGGGCTGAAGTTTGCAAACTGGTGGTGGCTTCGTAATGCTATCGACTTTGTTTACATGGCGTGGAATGCATCTTCTAGTGCAACTGAACTGATCATTGACTTGAAATGGTTACTTTGCTACTTGGAGACCATTCGTAGCCATTCATGGACTTCAAGTTCCCAAACAATGATGTAACTGAAATGGATGCCAATGGGCCATGTCACCAGGCCATAATTGTCTGTGATTGGTATGAAGAACAATCTGGACCATTCCAATGAATGATTTCACCACCCAGATCCGATCGAACATTTACGGGACATAATCGAGACTATATATGACGGTAGTATCTGTTCCCGAAAGAACAGTTACCGTGGATGACCATACAGCTTTGCTAGAAATGAAATGATAATTAAATGGGCACCCTAGCTGCAAACAGGCGTTGATGTACTTCATTGGGGACATGTTGCAAATGTGTGAGCAGACCGGGACTCGAACCCGGGATCTCCTGCTTACATGGCAGACGCTCTATCCATCTGAGCCACCGCGGGCACAGAGGATAGTGCGTCTGCAGGGACTTATCCCTTGCACGACTTGAACATGTCCCCAATGAAGTACATCAACGCCTGTTTGCAGCTAGGGTGCCCATTTAATTATCATTTCATTTCTAGCAAAGCTGCATGGTCATCAACGGTAACTGCTCTTTCGGGAACAGATACTACCGTCATATATAGTTAAAATGTGGCTTCCCGGTCATTGACCTTCTTGTGCGAACGCACACGCTATGCCCGAACTCGTACGGGACTTGGTAGATTAATCTGCCACGAGTAATGAGTATGATGGGCAAACGTCTATTAGGCGCACTACGAATGTAGTGGTGTGGACATGTTGGGAATGTGGATCTCACGGGGAGGGTGCAAGAGATAAGTCCCTGCAGACGCAATGTGACCGCGGTGGCTCAGATGGATGCCGGCACGGTAGCTCAGCGTGTTCGGTCAGAGGGTTAGTCGCCCTCTGTAACAAAAAACTGAGTAAACAGATCAACGATGAACCTAAATGGGTGTCATGGGACGTCCGCCCCGAACAAATGGAACGAACAATAAAGAACAAAATAAGACAAAAAATATTAAAAAAAAAAAGATGGATAGAGCGTCTGCCATGTAAGCAGGAGATCCCGGGTTCGAGTCCCGGTCGGGGCACACATTTTCAACATGTCCTCAATGAAGTCCATCAACGCCTGTTTGCAGGTAGGGTGCCCATTTAATTATCATTACACAATCGAGAGGTCAGTTCCTGCACAAAATCTCGCACCGGCGACACTTTCGAGATTATGGACGTCTACAGAGGGAGCATGGCTCAATGATACTGCAGGGGACTCCGATGACTGGTTGAGCCCATGCCACGTCTAGTTGCGGCGCAGCTCCGGGAAAAAGGAAGCACTGGCACAATGTCAGGAGGTATCCCATGACATTTGTCGCCTCACTGTATATACACTGACATGTAGGCATTCGGTGCCTTTCCGACATACGTCGGGTAACGACTTTATTACAAAATGAACAAACAATCCTGTTGGAAGAACATCCGCAACTGAGCATTATAGCAGAGGTTGAAAATACCGGTTCCGTTGTAAATTACTTTATTTTCACACGACCGATTTCGGACTGTTACAAGCCCATCCTCAGGTGTCGTGCTGGAAATAGTAAAAGACGGAAAATAATTTTCACACGCCGCAAAACGCATATAAAACCAAAAACAATTTTTTTTCTAAAAAGTTTTAAAAACTCTCAAAAAACATTTCGAATTTGCCGGTCGGGCTAGGTGCTGTTAAACGTACGTCAATGCGCAAGTGGCACCAGACAGTACTACGGACGACTGCCAGGGTAGGGAATATACCGGGTGATCAAAAAGGCAGTATAAATTTGAAAACCTAATAAACCACGGAATAATGTAGGTAGAGAGGTAAAAATTGACATACATGCTTGGAATGACATGGGGTTTTATTAGAACAAAAAAAAAATCAAGTTCACAAAATGTCCGACAGATGGCGCCGGACAGCAAAACGTCAGTGACTGCGCATGACAATCGTGTATAAAAGGAGCTGTAATGAGAGAGAGAATCAGATGCGCCAGCAGTCGCAGCATGTTGACGTTACCTGAAAACGCGCTTTTACTGAAGCTGTATTATCAGAATGGGGAATGTGCTAGTTCAGCGTTACGATCCTATCGCCATAAGAAGGGGATTCGAACGGGTATAGGTCCGTTGACAAATGCAGCTGTGGCGAGAATGATTTCGAAGCCACGGGTCTAGACGATAGACCCCGGTTAGACGATACACCCCGTAGTGGCCGACCGAGCACAAGGCGTAATGCTCCTGACACAGTTCAGGACGAAATGGAGACGGGGAAGTCAGAGCTCGTGCAGTCGCACGTCGCACCGGCATTCCATACACTACTGTTTGCTTGACACTTAGGCGTACCCTCCGATGCTATCCGTACAAAATCCATCGGTATCATGAACTGTTACTTGGCGATTTAGTGAAGCGGAGGGCATTTGCGGTGTGGGCGTTTCAAAAGATGGCGGAAGATAACAATTGATTGAGTAACGTGTTGTGGACCGACGAAGCTCATTTCACGCTCGGAGGGTCTGTCAACGCCCACATCTGCAGAATCTGGGCTACCGAAAATCCTATAACTGTCGTGGAAACTCCATTGTACGACGAGAAAGTCACGGTATGGGTTGGATTTACCACATCTGCCGTTATCCGGCCTTTTTTCTTCGAAGAAATGCGTGATTCTGATTTTGTAACTGCTACCGTGACGGGTGAGAGGTACGCCGATATGTTACAGAATCGCATCCCCAGCCTGGCTGATAAACACCTGCTGCAACGTACGACGTTTATGCAGGATGGCGCTCCACCCCTTATTGCTAGACACGTGAAAGATCTCTTGTGCGCGTCGTTCGGTGAGGATCGTATGCTCAGCCGCCACTTTCGTCATGTTTGGCCTCCCAGGTCCCTAGACCTCAATCCGTGCGATTATTGGCTTAGGGGTTACCTGAAGTCGCAAGTGTATCGTGATCGACCGACATCTCTAGGAATGCTGAAAGACAACATCCGACGCCAATGTCTCACCATAACTCCGGACATGCTTTACAGTGCTGTTCACAACATTATTCCTCGACCACAGCTATTGTTGAGGAATGATGGTGGATATACTAAGCATTTCCTGTAAAGAACATCATCTTTGCTTTGCCTTACTTTGTTACGCTAATTATTGCTATTCTGATCAGATGAAGCGCTATCTGTCGGACATTTTTTGAACGTTTGTATATTTTGGTTCTAATAAAACCCCATGTCATTCCAAGCACGTGTGTCAATTTGTACCTCTCTATCTACATTATTCCGTGAATTATTCAGTTTTCAAATTTATACTGACTTTTTGATCACCCGGTACATCTCACTAAAAATACTTGTGAGTGTTGAGACAATCATCTCGCCGACGAAACCGACTCAAGATATCTGTTTGATAAAACAACGTGACCTGCTATGTGAAGAAATCTGTAAATGCTGCACATCCTCGTCTGACAGCAACCGTCTCCCCTTCAAGGCCTTTTTTTAAGGGCCTGAAGAAGTGATAATCGCATGGGGAGAGATCAGGGCAATATAGTGGGAGCTGGAGCTTCTCCTATTTTCCTTAATGGATGCAGTGGTCTCCCAGATCGACTGGCGCCTTGTGTCGAACGGCGACCTGTGCGGAACTTGGCGCACCTTTCCACAACGGCGGTTTGCAACATACGTGCTCCCCCTTATACTTTCTTCATTCTCTGATGGCTGTCTACCGATGCTTGTCCTTCGGCGTCCAAGAGAAGGATAACAGCCCGTTGCTCCTCTTTGCACTCATATGATAATAGCTGAGGTTGAAAATAATGCTTCAGTTGTAAAATACTTCATTTCACACGACCGATTTCGGACTGTTATAAGCCCATCCTCAGGTGTCATACTGGAAATAGCAGAAGACGGAAGATAATTTTCACACGCCGCAACTCACACAAAAGACTAAAAACAATGTTTTTTCTAAAAAGGTTTAAAAACTTTTGGAAAACATTTCGAAACCGCCGGTTGGGGTAGGTGCTGTGAAACTTGTGTTCACAGATCTTGTTGTTGTTGTGGTCTTCAGTCCTGAGATTGGTTTGGTGCAGCTCTCCATGCTACTCTATCCTGTGCAAGCTGCTTCATCTCCCAGTACCTACTGCAACCTACATCCTTCTGAATCTGCTTAGTGTATTCATCTCTTGGTCTCCCTCTACGATTTTTACCCTCCACGCTGCCCTCCAATACTAGATTGGTGATCCCTTGATGCCTCAGAACATGTCCTACCAACCGATCCCTTCTTCTTGTCAAGTTGTGCCACAAACTTCTCTTCTCCCCAATCCTATTCAATACTTCCTCATTAGTTATGTGATCTACCCATCTAATCTTCAGCATTCTTCTGTAGCACCACATTTCGAAAGCTTCTATTCTCTTCTTGTCCAAACTATTTATCGTCCATGTTTCACTTCAATACATGGCTACACTCCATACAAATACTTTCAGAAATGTCTTCCTGACACTTAAATCAATACTCGATGTTAACAAATTTCTCTTCTTCAGAAACGCTTTCCTTGCCATTGCCAGTCTACATTTTATATCCTCTCTACTTCGACCATCATCAGTTATTTTGCTCCCCAAATAGCAAAACTCCTTTACTACTTTAAGATTGTCTTTTTATAATCTAATTCCCTCAGCATCATCCGACTTAATTCGACTACATTCCATTATCCTCGTTTTGCTTTTGTTGATGTTCATCTTATATCCTCCTTTCAAGACACTGTCCACTCCGTTCAACTGCTCATCCAAGTCCTTTGCTGTCTCTGACAGAATTACAATGCCATCGGCAAACCTCAAAGTTTTTATTTCTTCTCCCTGGATTTTAATACCTACTCCGAATTTTTGTTTTGTTTCCTTTACTGCTTGCTCAATATACAGATTGAATAACATCGGGGAGAGGCTACAACCCTGTCTTACTCCGTTCCCAACCACTGCTTCCCTTTCATGTCCCTCGACTCTTATAACTGCCATCTGGTTTCTGTACAAATTGTAAATAGCCTTTCGCTCCCTGTATTTTACCCCTGCCACCTTTAGAATTTGAAAGAGTATTCCAGTCAACATTTTCAAAAGCTTTCTCTAAGTCTACAAATGCTGGAAACGTAGGTTTGGCTATCCTTAATATTTCTTCTGAGAAAAGTCGTATGGTCAGTATTGCCTCACGTGTTCCAGTGTTTCTACGGAATCCAAACTGATCTTCCCCGAGGTCGGCTTCTACTAGTTTTTCCATTCGTCTGTAAAGAATTCGTGTTAGTATTTTGCAGCTGTGGCTTATTAAACTGATTGTTCGGTAATTTTCGCATCTGTCAACACCTGCTTTCTTTGGGATTGGAATTATTATAAATTCTGAGGGTATTTCGCCTGTTTCATACATCTTGCTCACCAGATGGTAGAGTTTTGACAGGATTGGCTCTCCCAAGGCCGTCAGTAGTTCTAATGGAATGTTGTCTACTCCCGGGGCCTTGTTCCGACTCAGGTCTTTCATTGCTGTGTCAAACTCTTCACGCAGTATCATATCTACCATTTGATCTTCATCTACATCCTCTCCCATTTCCATAATATTGTCCTCAAGTACATCGCCCTTGTATAGACCCTCTATATACTCCTTCCACCTTTCTGCTTTCTCTTCTTTGTTTAGAACTGGGTTTCCATCTGAACTCTTGATGTTCATACAAGTGGTTCTCTTATCTCCAAAGGTCTCTTTAATTTTCCTGTAGGCAGTATCCATCTTACCCCTAGTGAGATAAGCCTCTACATCCTTACATTTGTCCTCTACCCATGCCTGCTTAGCCATTTTGCACTTCCCGTCGATCTCATTTTTGAGACGTTTGTATTCCTTTTTGCCTGCTTTGCCGAAACCTATAGCACAATAATTTATTTACTAGCCTAGTGGATAAAGCAGTGCAGTACAGGAGCACGGAGTACGGGACGCTGGGCTCACCTGCTGGTGCTGGGCGGCGGCGCGGTCGCGGCGGAACTTGGAGAAGATCTTGCGCACCAGGTGGTCCTGGCTCTGGTCCAGCTGCGGCTCGTTCTTGCGCCGCTCGGCCAGCTCCTTCTCGCGGCGCACGTCCGCCACCTTCCGGAAGATCAGCTGCAACAGCCAGCCACACAGTGCCAGAGCCAGCACGCGTCCGGCTACTACAGCTACGGTGGGTGGCAGGGACGGCTAACGAAGCTGAAGAAGGCCAGTGGAAGCGTCAACAGGCTCCAGAAGCGGCGGAGAAAGTGAAGGTTGAGGGACAACGGAAGAGGAACAGTAAGTCTTTAAATGTCCTGTAGCTGATACGATCATTAGAAATGAACAATGAACTCAGTTTGGGAAACAATGGGGGCAGGAAGTTGGCCATGGCCTTTGTAACACCTCGGTTCAGTTTACAGTGATAAAAGCTATAGAAAGAATAATTTAAAATTAAGAATAGAAGTTTTAGAGGGGAAAATAGTGTAGAATCAGAGTTCGGTAATTAAAGATCAAAATTATAATCAGCAAGTAGTTTAACGTCTAAGTACAGCAAAGCCACGGAAGCTCCGTCATGGAGAAGGCAGTGCCGTTAAACTCTTGTGATGAAAAACCTGTAAAAAGGCCTGATCGTCATTATTGCCGCCTTTTTTCCTTGATTGTTTCGTTAAAGGGCGGGGAACCCGTGTCAGTCAGCGAGACAATAATTAGATTGGACTTTATCGTGTTAAGATTCACGATAAACTGTTAGAATATTACGAAGATTAAAAGTGATGATTTCTGACTGTTGGTAGCAACGGAGTATTAAGGTGATTTTAGGACTTTAGTGCTAGATTGGAACTTAACGGACATATAGACGACAGAAACTCAAATTATCTGCTGATACGAGTGAAATCAGAGGTACCGGTATTCAGATATTAACGTGTGGACTTTTGAAAGTGTCGTGTGCCGTTAGTTGCGAATCTGGACGTAGAGCGCGTGCATATCGGCATTTGCGGACTATTTAGATTCCTCTTTTTTTTTCCTTTATTGGGTTTCGATTCCCCCTAAAGGGGGCGGGCTGGCAGCAGCTTATTACGCCGCTCTTCAGCCTACAGAATGTTTTAAAAAGATGAAGATAATAAAAAATAATAACAGTTGGCGATAAAATCGGTGACTTAAAGGTAAAAATGGCAGAAAATTCTGGAGCGTAAAACATAAAACACAGGGTCGATGAAGCTAAAAAACACACAGGAAGCAGAAAAACAATAGACAGACAATTAAAAAAACACAGCGACAGTCTGGGTTCTGTTCGCAAGAGATATAAAAAGCACACCCAGCGACAGCATGATTTCTGTTCACAACACTGTGGAAGGACGCACAACACCGAACACTCACTTAAACACTGCGCTAAAAGTTGGCACAAATACGACATACCACACCCGAGAGCAGGTGGGCGAAACTGGTCAGATGACGGGAAAAAAGGGGGGGGGGGGGGAAAGGAGAGGAAAAGTGAAGGGGGAGGGGGGAAATGAGCCAATGGAAGAGGAGGATCCATAAGAGGGGTGGGGGGTGCTGAGCAGATGGGCCAGGGATTGGGGAAGGCAGAGGAGGGGAGTACAAAAGGACTCGGGGGGAGGGGGAGAGAAAGGAGATTATAGGCGGGGAGAAAACACAGGATGGAAGGGGGGGAGGAAGAGGGAGCCCAGGGAAAGGACGGAGGAAAGGAGGGGGGGTTGAGGATCAGAGTTGATAGGAAGGATAAATGGAGGGAGAGAGGGCATCATCCGGGAGGGGGAGCTGATGGAAGCCACCTTGGGAAAGGAGATGTAGGGTGTAGAGATGGAGGGTAGGGGGGACACAACGGTGAAGACGGGGCAGGGGGCGGGGATCGGAGAGGAGAGGAGCAACCAGGTGGTGAGGGGGTTCAAGACGGCGGGAGGTGTAGAGGATGCGGATATGTTCGAGGAATAGGAGCAGATGGGGGAAAGGAATGAGATCATAGAGGATCCGTGTGGGGGACGGGAGGCGTATACGGAAGGCGAGGCGGAGTGTAGATTCCTCCAGGCTAGGAACCTTTTGAATAGACCATCATCCATCACCATCTTAATCCTTGAATATAGAGTGAAAGTGAAATACAAGAGTGTTGTACTTATTTCATTTACCTAGTACTAATCAGTGAAGGTTTTACGGAACCAAAGCTATTCAGCAGTAAGTCAGCACCATCTAGCGGAAAGCGTAGGCATTAACTAACACGCTAACTGAAGTGAACGTTTACGTGTTTTACGGATTTCTTAATATGAACTTTTGTGACTCTTTGACGTCCCCACTCCCTCTAAAAGGTGGCGCAGGCTGTCTTAATCATAAAAGGGGAGAGTTTTAGCCGGGAAAATTACTAAATAAAATCGATATTTACAAGAGTTGCAGTAATAGCAAAACACAAGGCCCGCACCTCATCGGAGAGTCGTCGCTGTCACGTCGGGAAGTAAAGCCGGAAAACCTACCGACGAAGCGTATCTACGAGCAGACGTCGACGTGGAGTACCTAAAAAGGGAACCACAAGAGAGATGGGGATGCTTCACCTTCCACAGGAACCACTCAGATGATCAGGAATTTATGGAAGACGTAAATCTAGACGTCCAAATGAGGGTTTGAACCACCACAATTCCAAATACAGGAACAATGTTGTAGCACTGCGCCACCTCGCTTGGAGGAGTGGGTGGGGCGAGGGAGGAGAGGGACCATCAGGAGGAATATAAAGAGGAACAAGAAGAGATGTGAAAAAGATGCACGAGAAGTAAGAGCAGAAGTGAGAAGGAATGGAAGGAAGAGGGGGAGAAATGATGGAAACAGGGCAGAAAACTTGGTGTGAGAGGAAAGAAAATGAGAAGGCACAGGACAGAAACAATGAGACGCCAACAAACAAAAAGGAATGAAATAGAAAGAAAATGGGAAGGAATACGAGGTTATGGGAAAGAGGCATGAAGAAAATGAAAAGGAAAAAGGAAGAATATCAGACAGGAGGGGACAAGAAATGGGAAAAGAATGGAAGAAAGTAGGTAGGAAGAGGAAGACAAGGGGAAGAGAGACGGAATAGGGAAAGAAGACAGATTAAGAGATTAGGAAAGGATAGGGAAGAGAATCAACCGTTCCCTTTTACGGGAATCATCTCAGCATTCGCAACAAAGGGAAATCACGGGAAATCTCCATCTGGGTGGAAATTTGAATCATTGTGTTGCTGAACAGCAGACAACAGATGTACCAACTGCGTCGAGTTGCTCAGTGGTAGGGAAGATGGCAGAGGACCAGAAGAAGGTATTTAAATAGGAGCAAAAGAAATGTTGAAAGAAAACATGGAAAGTAACAGAAGAGGTGAAAGGAGTGGGAGGAATAGGGAAGGAAAATGGCACCAACAGGTACAGTCAGAGTAGTTTTTAGGTGTCTTTGTACCACTTACCACATTTTCTTTCAAATGGCTGCTGCTACATCTAATTGCATTCTTTTGTAGTAAACGTAACATTTTTATCACCTCTGTGATTTCTAGTTACTATTTCAATCTTGTTTCCAACTGCCTACAAGCTCTTCGGCTTGTGATTATTCCTTAATTGGGTTGCCTCTGAAGAGACCTTTGACGACAGTGACTAAGTTGATCAGTGTCAGGTCGATATGAATATATTGATATTTCAAAGTAATACTGTTTGTTTTTACTTCTTGTTCACACCTGATTTCCTTACGACGCGATTCAAAATAACCAGAGCATTAGTTATAGGAAAAATTATTTGTTTTTTAAGACTGGTCTAAAGTTATCTTGAATGACAGTATAACTTTAGACCATTAGTAAAACTGAAATTTCAGTTTAATAGGGTATGTTAGCATACGTTTACACTTTTCCACGCACACAGTAACTACAAATGTAAAATATTAAAATTTCGGTTGCGATGTGTAATTTATTTTTGTGTTCAGTATATTTGAAAAATGTAAAAAGTTGTACAAAGTTACTCCGAATGACTGTAAGCAAACTGCAAGGAGGAAGAAAGAAAATGAGTATGAAGATGAGAGAAAACGGAATTTTATTTAATGTGAATGCAAAAATAAAAGTGTAATGTAAAGAAATAAGTAAGTACATAGTACTTACTCTGAAATTTTGGAAATGGCAAGATGCTGGAAGTTCAGCGATTTTTTCTAATATAAGATTGAAAACTATAAATTTAAATCGCAGCTCATTGCCATTGTGCTGTCGGAAACCGCTACTGGGAAAAGTAACGACCATTGGACCAACATGCCGAAACAAAAAAATACAAAAATGGGTCACAGAAGCGGATGACACAATGTTACCAACATTATGTCTTAATCATTAAACAACTTAAGTAAGTTATAAACGCCTTTATAACATCTACATCTATATACACATTCCACGATGCACGGTGCGTTTCATGGCAGATGGTTCCGTGTACCATTACTAATTATTTCCTTCCCTGTTCCACTCGGAAATAGGGCGAGGGAATAACGACTGTCTACAAGCAATCGTATGAGCCCCAATTTTTCCTACGTTCGTAGTTCTTACGCGAAATGTATGTTGGCGGCAATAGGATCGTTCTGCAGTCGGTCTCAAATGCCGGTTCTCTGAATTTCCTCAACAGTGTGTCGTGGAAAGAGCTTTTCCTTCACTCCAGAGATTCCCATTTCAGTTGCCAAAGCATTTCCCTAATACCTGCGTGCTAATCGAACCTACCGGTAACCAATCTAGTGGCATGCCTCTGAATTGCTTCGATGTCCTCTTTTAATCCGACATGGTGGGGATCCCAAACACTTGAGCAGTATTAAAAAATGGGTCGCACTAGAGTTCTATACACCGTCTCCCTGTTAGATGATCTAAACTTCTCAAAATTCTTTCAATGAAATGAAGTAATTCGTTTCCCCCATTACCAGCCTAAAGTGATCAATCCATTACCCAGCGTTCAATGACTAATCAGCAATCGGTAACGGATACCTTACGTTAGAGTTAGTTACGTTTCAATAGATCGCATTCACGATGCCACACTGAAGACTGTTAACGAAGGCCCGAGCATACGGAATAGTTTCGGTGAGTGGCTAAATGACTTCTTAAGTAACAGAACCCAGTAAGTTGTCCTCGACAACGAGTATTCATCATCAGAGACTAGGGTATCGTGAGGCGTGCCATAGGGAAGTGTGTTTTCTATATACATAAATAATCTGGCGGACAGGGGGGGCAGCATTTGCGGTTTTTGCTGGTGGCACTGTAGTGTACGAGAGAGTGTCATCGTTGTGTGACTACAGGACGACACGAGGTGATTTAGACAGTATTTCAATGCGCTGTGATAAATGGCAGGTAGCTCTAAATGTAGATAAAATGTAAGTTACTGCAGCTGAGAAGGAAAAACAAACGTGTAATGTTCGAATACAGCATTAGTAGTGTCCTGCCTGACACAGCCGCGTCGGATGAATATGTGAGCGTAATGCTGCAAAGCGATATACACTCCTGGAAATGGAAAAAAGAACACATTGACACCGGTGTGTCAGACCCACCATACTTGCTCCGGACACTGCGAGAGGGCTGTACAAGCAATGATCACACGCACGGCACAGCGGACACACCAGGAACCGCGGTGTTGGCCGTCGAATGGCGCTAGCTGCGCAGCATTTGTGCACCGCCGCCGTCAGTGTCAGCCAGTTTGCCGTGGCATACGGAGCTCCATCGCAGTCTTTAACACTGGTAGCATGCCGCCACAGCGTGGACGTGAACCGTATGTGCAGTTGACGGACTTTGAGCGAGGGCGTATAGTGGGCATGCGGGAGGCCGGGTGGACGTACCGCCGAATTGCTCAACACGTGGGGCGTGAGGTCTCCACAGTACATCGATGTTGTCGCCAGTGGTCGGCGGAAGGTGCACGTGCCCGTCGACCTGGGACCGGACCGCAGCGACGCACGGATGCACGCCAAGACCGTAGGATCCTACGCAGTGCCGTAGGGGACCGCACCGCCACTTCCCAGCAAATTAGGGACACTGTTGCTCCTGGGGTATCGGCGAGGACCATTCGCAACCGTCTCCATGAAGCTGGGCTACGGTCCCGCACACCGTTACGCCTTCTTCCGCTCACGCCCCAACATCGTGCAGCCCGCCTCCAGTGGTGTCGCGACGGGCGTGAATGGAGGGACGAATGGAGACGTGTCGTCTTCAGCGATGAGAGTCGCTTCTGCCTTGGTGCCAATGATGGTCGTATGCGTGTTTGGCGCCGTGCAGGTGAGCGCCACAATCAGGACTGCATACGACCGAGGCACACAGGGCCAACACCCGGCATCATGGTGTGGGGAGCGATCTCCTACACTGGCCGTACACCACTGGTGATCGTCGAGGGGACATTGAATAGTGCACGGTACATCCAAACCGTCATCGAACCCATCGTTCTACCATTCCTAGACCGGCAAGGGAACTTGCTGTTCCAACAGGACAATGCACGTCCGCATGTATCCCGTGCCACCCAACGTGCTCTAGAAGGTGTAAGTCAACTACCCTGGCCAGCAAGATCTCCGGATCTGTCCCCCATTGAGCATGTTTGGGACTGGATGAAGCGTCGTCTCACGCGGTCTGCACGTCCAGCACGAACGCTGGTCCAACTGAGGCGCCAGGTGGAAATGGCATGGCAAACCGTTCCACAGGACTACATCCAGCATCTCTACGATCGTCTCCATGGGAGAATAGCAGCCTGCATTGCTGCGAAAGGTGGATATACACTGTACTAGTGCCGACATTGTGCATGCTCTGTTGCCTGTGTCTATGTGCCTGTGGTTCTGTCAGTGTGATCATGTGATGTATCTGACCCCAGGAATGTGTCAATAAAGTTTCCCCTTCCTGGGACAATGAATTCACGGTGTTCTTATTTCAATTTCCAGGAGTGTAGAATGGAACGAGCACGTGTGCACGGTAGTAGGGAAGGCAAATGGCCGACTCGGTTTATTGGCAGGAATTCAGGAAAAAGCGAGACAAACGAGACCGCTTGTAGAATGATTGTGGGGCCGGCCGGAGTGGCCTTGCGGTTCTAGGCGCTACAGTCTGGAGCCGAGCGACCGCTACGGTCGCAGGTACGAATCCTGCCTCGGGCATGGATGTGTGTGATGTCCTTAGGGTAGTTAGGTTTAATTATTTCTAAGTTCAAGGCGACTGTTGACCTCAGAAGTTAAGTGCCATAGTGCTCAGAGCCATTTGAACCATTTAATAGCATGATCAGTTTTAGCAGTTTTACCAGTTGTTCTGTAATTTCAAGGCCAACCAGTGATACGGCAGGATGTTTCCCAATCGCTAAATCACCCCCTACTTTGCAAGTACCATGTACTAGATTGCAAATGCAGATAGATGACCGTGCAGTACATCCAATCGCTCATATACACCTAAGTATACCAGACAGCGTCCTGTACCGATGCACTTAGGTTACCTACACATTTCCAGCACATCGATTATAGTGCAACTATGTACGTTTACAACTGGACATCTTTACATGTATGGATGGGAGTCACAGAGTATTCTCGCATTCGTAGGATAAAGTTGGAGATTGACAGGTCCCCCCACATTGTCCTTGATCAGTCCTCCCTGCAACACAGTTGCCAATTTAATCTACAATTAACTAGAAGTATTAGGGTACTATAACCGCTACAATCCATGCCTTGTGAAGGAACGGAGTGACCAGTGTCTGTAACTGCTGTTCACCGAATACTGTTCTGCACCATACTTACTCATGGCACACATCTAAGTGCACGAGATCTCTCCAGATGCATGCATGTCCACTTCAGTCCGGAACCGCGCTGCTGCTACAGTCGCAGGTTCGAATCCTGCCTCGGGCATGGATGTGTGTGATGTCCTTAGGTTAGTTATGTTTAATTAGTTCTAAGTTCAAGGCGACTGTTGATCTCAGAAGTTAAGTCCCATAGTACTCAGAGCCATTTGAACCAGCATGTATGTCAAGGAGGAGAGTGTTGCTGTGATATAACAGATGGTTAACAAGAAATAAGCGGTTTATATATCACGGAGTTGCAGATGGATGGAGTCTGAAACAATTCACGTAAATCAACAATGCTATCAATTCAGAAGTATTATTCCAGTGTGTGGAGTCAGCACCAAAAACGTATCAGCATGAGAGAACTGATCAAAGAGATTAAACACACACTCCTATGGCTATACGTTTCTGTTCCTAAAAATTGTTAAAGCTATTTGGTTTTCAAAGTATTAGTCATGCGGAATGAAATGTTCTTAACACTCTAATGCTTGTGGGATCAATTCTTTAGTGCTGCTCCATTGTTTGCGATCCGCACAGGGTCGGATTAAAGAAAGACATCCACACAATTCAGAGGCTGCCTGCCAGATTTGTTACCAGTAGATTCGAACAGCACGCCAGTATTACCGAGATGCTTCAGAAACATATGAGAATCACTGGAGGTAAATGGTTCAAATGGCTCTGAGCACTATGGGACTCATCACTCCAGGCAAATGCCGGGATGGTTCCTCTGAAAGGGCACGGCCGACTTTCTTCCCGATCCTGCCCTAATCCGATGAGACCGATGACCACGCTGTCTGGTCTCCTTCCCCAAACCAACCAACCACTATGGGACTCAACTTCTGAGGTCATCAGTCCCCTAGGACTTAAAAATACTTAAACCTAACTAATCTAAGGACATAACACACATCCATGCCCGAGGCAGGATTCGAACCTGCGACCGTAGCGGTCTCGCGGTTCCAGAGTGCAGCGCCTAGAACCGCTCAGACACCCAGGCCGGCACACTGGAGGTAAGGCGACGTTCTCTTCGCGGAGCACTACTGAGAAAATTTAAACAACAAGCATGTGAGGCTGGCTGTAGAACGAGTCTACTGCCGCCAACGTACACTTCGCGTAAGGATCACGAAGATAAAATGCGAGATACACAGAATGTGGAGTCTGACACCTGCGATCATTTTTATCTTTATAATTTGCAGCCAATGCATTACAATTGCAATAAAGTGATGAGATGTTCAATCGACTCTTTTATTAGAACATGTTACGCGTTTCGGGATTACACCCATCTTCAGACATCACGAACTTCAACTCCTTCCTAATCAACCAGGCGTACAGACTTGACAAGTCAAAGAAACTGTCCAGTGTTATTCGACACTTTCTTTGAGTTGTCGTGCAACAAGCGGGTAAGCATGTGAGCCGTGACTCACCCGATGCCTGAGGTTGTAGGTGAGCACGAGGTTGCGGGCGAAGGAGTTGGCGAACGCCTGGTAGAAGTCGAGCACCTCCAGCAGCTTGTCGCGCTTGATGGTGTGCAGGTCGCAGTACGTGAGCGCCCGTACGTTGGCCGCCGACTGCCCCACTGCGCTGTCCTTCCAGAAGGAGTCGCCGAACACGTCGCCCTTGCCTGTCGGCCACCAACCAAATACATGAACAACTAGACAGTCAACATAGAAATTTATCTAGACAGAACATTTTCTATCTTGCAAGTTACATGACGCCTTTAATTATACACACATCAAAACAAGTTTTTATCACCCCGGTTCCCAGAACTCCTGAAGTTCGACATTGACTGTGGATATTGTATCACAGACACAGTCCCTATGACTGTTCAGAAATGTCTCTAAACTTGCCCAAAGATGTAAACAACCATGCATGAGCAGCGCCTATTAGACGGAAGGGGTCCGACAGCCGATCAGGTCCAGTCATTCCACCAGGAAGGAAGTACACGGCTTGTGTTGTCTGTAGTTCAACCATACCTAGACGGCCAATACTGCGGTTCGACCGCGTCCGCATTGTTACTTTGTGCCAGGAAGGCCTCTCAACAAGAGAACTGTCCAGGCGTCTCGGAGTGAACCAAAGCGATGTTGTTCGGACATGGAGGAGATGCAGAGAGACAACTGCCGATGACATGCCTCGCTCAGACCACCCCCTGCATGCTGCACAACTTCACTCCCGGCGCCCATGGCGAGGTCCATCTTTGCAACCACGACACCACGCAGCGCGGTACAGATGGACTCAACAACATGCCGAATGGATTGCTCACGATTGTCATCACGTTCTCTTCATCGATGAGTGTCGCATATGTCTTCAATCAGACCTTCGTCGGCGACTTGTTTTGTGGCAACCCGGTCAGGTTGAACGCCTTAGACACACTGTCCAGCGAGTGCGGCAAGGTGGAGGTTGCCTGCTGTTTTGTGGTGGCATCATGTGGGGCCGACGTACGCCACTGGTGATCATGGAAGGCGCCGTAACGGCTGTACGATACGTGAATGCCATCCTCCGACCGATAGTGCAACCATATCGGCAGCATATTGGCAAGGCATTCGTCTTCATAGACGACAATTCGCGCCCCCATCGTGCACATATTGTGAATGACTTCCTTCAGGGTAGCGACATCGCTTGACTAGAGTAGCCAGCATGTTCTCCAGACATGAACGCTATTGAACATAACTGGGACAGATGGAAAAGGGCTCTTTATGGACGACGTGACCCACCAACCTCTCTGTGGAACCTACGCCGAATGGCCGTTGAGGAGTGGGACAATGTGGACCAACAGTCCCTTGATGAACTTCTGGATAGTATGCCACGACGAATACAGGGCCTGAATCAATGCAAGAGGACGTGCTACTGGGTATCAGAGGAACGGTTGTGTATAGAAATCTTGACCACCACCTGTGAAGGTGTCGCTGTATGGTGGTACAACATGCAACGTGGTTTTCATGAGCAATAAAAAGGATGGAAATTATGTTTATGTTGATCTCTATTGCAATATTCTGCACAGGTTCCGGAACTCTTTGAACTGAGGTGATGCAAAACTTTTTTTGATGTGGTTAGATAATGTATTACATACTAGGAGATGAGAGGCAATGCTTATATTTGTGTAGCATAAGTTCAGAAAGAATATACAATGTACGTTATACAGTAGAGAAACTGGAAGAAATTTCAAAACGCAATATAAGAAACACAAGGAATTAAAACGAAAAAAGGAACGTAGGAAGAAAAATCCACATTCGCAGACCACTTTGTACAAGATAGTCACAAGGTATACGGAATCAAAAACAACCGGGCAATATTTCATACAATGACGAACGGCTGCTTTATGGACGTTTATGAAGAAAAAGAAATTTACACTCACATGAAGAAAGGGCAAGAGAGAGACCCTTAACGAGCACCTATTTCTTGGATATCCGTCGCCTAGGTGATGACAACTTCCTTTGAAGGTATTCCGCAAGCTGGCAGATGTAGCAAGCTCTTGTAAGCAATCGACGATGGGTACAAGCTATGCTAGAACCCTCAACAGTTTCCGGAGGTTCAGTTTTACTGGTTAGAGACTGCACGTTTACGCTCGACATGGGCCGTTCGTTCATTGCAATTACTTTATTCTTTTATTTATTCCAAATAATTACTTACAGTATTTTATTCGAAAAAAATGCAATTATTATTTCTAAACATACTAGAATATAACTCTTTTGACATAAAGCAAGTTAACAGTTTTAATGTATCGGACTGAACACTTGACGACATGTCCATTTTCCAGATGTCGTCATTGGGCGCGAAACCTTTCAAATCTTTTTGACTTTAGCTGTTTTTATCATTTGATGTAGCTTCTCCCCAGTATAACGTACGTTACAATCACTTTCTGCACTTGTAATATTCGTATATAAGCATTGTCTCTACTGTTATGTAAAAGAATGTTTACACATAAATAACATTATATTTGGCACTTTCAGATAAACTTGATAATGGCCTAATATACAGGGTGATCCATTGATCATGACAAGGCCAAATATCTCACGAAATAAGAGTCAAACGAAAAAACTACAAAGAACGAAACTTGTGTAGCTTGAAGGGGGGAGCCAGATGGCGCTATGGTTGGCCCGCTAGATGGTGCTGCCATAGGTCAAACGGATATCAACCGTGTTTTCTTAAATAGGAACCCCCATTTTTTTATTACATATTCGTGTAGTACGTAAAGAAATATGAATGTTTTAGTTGGACCACTTTTTTCTCTTTGTGATAGATGAGGCTGCAATAGTCACAAACATATGGCTCACAATTTTAGACGAACAGTGGTAACAGGTAGGTTTTTTAAATTAAAATACAGGACGTAGGTACGTTTGAACATTTTATTTGCGTTGTTCCAATGTGATACAGGTACCTTTGTGAGAACGCATGATCTTACAGCGTGATAATCTGTAAATACCACATTAATGCAATAAATGCTCAAAATGATGTTCGTCAACCTCAGTGTATTTGGCAATACGTGTAAACACATTCCTCTCAACAGCGAGCAGTTCGCCTTCCGTAATGTTCGCACATGCACTGACAATGCGCTGACGCATGTT
This sequence comes from Schistocerca cancellata, assembly GCF_023864275.1. Classification (NCBI taxonomy): domain Eukaryota; kingdom Metazoa; phylum Arthropoda; class Insecta; order Orthoptera; family Acrididae; genus Schistocerca; species Schistocerca cancellata. The sequence goes on from NC_064635.1 coordinate 187,811,861, forward strand.
GTCAGGCGTTGTCGGAGGATCACGATAGCAGATATCCTTCAACTTTCCCCACAGAAAGAAATCCGGGCACGTCAGATCCGGTGAACGTACGGGCCATGGTATGGTGCTTCGACAACCAATCCACTTGTCATGAAATATGTTATTCAATACCGCTTCAACCCACGCGAGCTATGGGCCGGACATCCATCATGTTGGAAGTACATCGCCATTCTGTCATGCAGTGTAATATCTTGCAGTAACATCGGTAGAACGTTACGTAGGAAATCTGCATACATTGGTCCATTTAGATTGCCATCGATAAAATAGGGACAATTGTCCTTCCTCCCATAATGCCGCACCATAGATTAAGCCGCCAAGGTCGCAGATGTTCCACTTGTCGCAGCCATCGTTGATTTACCGTTGCCCAATAGAGCATATTATGCCGGTTTTCGTTACCGCTGTTTGTGAATGACGCTTCGTCTCTAAATAGAACGCGTGCAAAAAGTCTGTCACCGTCCCGTAATTTCTCTTGTGCCCAGTGGCAGAACATGACGTTCAGAGTCGTCGCCATGCAATTCCTGGTGCATAGAAATATGGTACGGGTGCAATCGATGTTGATGTAGCATTCTCAACACCGACGTTTTTGAGATTCCCGATTCTCGCGCAATATCTCTGCTACAGATGTGCGGATTAGCCGCGACAGCAGCTGCAACACCTACTTGGGCATCATCATTTGTTGCAGGTCGTGGTTGACTTTTCACATGTGGCTGAACACTTCCCGTTTCCTTAAATAACGTAGCTATCCAGCGAACGGTCCGGACACTTGGATGATGTCGTTCAGGATACCGAGCAGCATTCATAGCACACGCCCGTTGGGCATTTTGATCACAATAGCCATACATCAACACGATATCGACCTTTTCCGCAATTGGTAAACGGTCCATTTTAACACGGGTAATGTATCACGAAGAAAATGCCGTCCGCACTGGCGGAACGTTACCTGATACCACGTACTTATACGTTTGTGACTATTACAGCGCCAGCTATCACAAAGCGAAAAAAGTGGTCCATGTGAAACATTCATATTTCTTTACGTACTACGCGAATATGTAATAAATATGGGGGTTTCTATTTACAAAACGCAGTTGATATCCGTTTGACCTACGGCAGCGCCATCTAGCGGGCCAACCATAGCGCCATCTGGTTCCCCCCTTCAAGCTAGACGAGTTTCGTTCTTTGTAGTTTTCTCGTTTGATGCTTGTTTCGTGAGATATTTGGCCCGGTCACTATCAATGGACCACCCTGTATAGTTTCAAATAAGCGACTGGTTTTTATCAATGTGTGTGTCCTGTTGGGCGCTAATCCGATGAGACCGTTTAGATCCTACGATGCGACGAGTACGGCCTTCCCGAACACAGTGATTCGGTATTCCCACGACAGTGATGGGTCCTCGACTAACGTGAGCAGCACAACAAACCGTATTACGAACCCTTCCAGGAACGCCACGTACCGTGAGAGGTGTGTGGACGGTCGCGCAAGGCGGGAAGCAAGGAATAAGTCGAGAAGCAATTAATGAATATTAAATCAGGTGGCAGATTCGGGACCTTATAATGAGGGACGCGCGAAGTGGCCGCGCGGTTTGAGGCGCCATGTCACGGACTGCGCGGCCCCTCCCACCGGATGTTCGGGCATGGTTGTGTGTGTGTGTGTGTTGTTCTTAGCATAAGGTAGTTTAAGTAGTGTGCCAGTCTAGAGACCGACGACCTCAGCAGTTTGGTCCCTTAGGAATTCACACACATTTGAACATCTGAACATTTTTAATGAGGAACAAACCGCTGCTGCATCCATAGTTCGCGTATCAGTTTTATTTCACAATATCTAAAGGTTCAACTGGGAATTAAAGCATATAAGTAATTACAGAAACGAAAGAAACCTTATAATAATAATTGATTTCGGGTGTCGTCATTTGGAAGGGAATTAATAATTCGTTCAGTAACGCGGGGTCCGACAAAAAGATTCAAGTTTAAAAGGTCTTGCACATGTGCATCTTCCGGGACACAGCGTGCACGCCGCAGCCGTCAGCGTTCATGTAGTGCATGTTTCTACCCACAGATGTCGCTTTATTCACTTGCTGGGATACTCTGTACCGGCGCATTCTAGTGCTCTTTCCACAGCTTGCAAGACAACCATGGGAAGATATTTCGCGTATTAAACATTTAAAATACTGTCACAGTCTACTCATTGAGACTTTAACTTTTATGTTAACAGTTTAACCCAGTAACACAAGTAATACAGTTAAGAACCGTGGTTTTTTATTAAGTCAGCTTGACTGACGGCACGTAAATACGCGTAATGTTTTTGATCTAGTATTTAAGAAATAGAGCACTTAGCGACTTCCAACGAACCTTATTCATGATTTCAAATAACATTAAACTAATGCAAGGTTTCCTATAACTCAGTTACACCCACATAATTTGTGACTCACTGACCACTGAACAGAATGACAACCGCACATATCTCGATGATCACCTGTTATTTCAATATCATTATTGCTATATCTTTAATCATTTCCGTCTGAAATCTGCATAATAAACGATAATTAGATGAATTTTATGTTTTATCGACTTCAGCTGAGCGTAGCCCTTCACACATTGAAAAGAAAAATCCTAAATGTAAGTATACATCGGAACAATCGGTTTAATCAACAATTTTCCTGATAATAATGTAACATGGAACAGAATGAGTCAATAATGGACAGTTAGTAAACAATAATTTTTAATTATGAAAGGAATAAATCTAAGGACGTTTATCACTGGTCATGAGAAATGATTTAGTTAATATCGAGCACATAATCACGGCTCACTGACAAACGCAAGCAGCTGTGAAGATATTCATCACTTATGTTTGATCGAAACCTTGATTTATTTTCGTCTCCGAGAAAAATCTTTCACAAACATATTTCGACCCGAACAAGTACATAACTCTCGCGGCTTCTCGGTGGAGGCGTGGAAGTCCTTGTTGTGAAAAATTTTCGTAGAATTCTTTTGTACTTCGCACTGTAAAGAACTTGTCCTTCAGTCTTGTATTGCGCTCTAGGTCGATCAGTTCCATCTGTAGAGCATTCGGAGCATCTTCAACTGACAACGAGAACGGTCGAGCAAAGCACAGGGGCACAGAAAAACCCGCCGTTCCAACGGCGGAGACTGCGCCAGGTTAGGTAACCCTTGGGGTAGTTTTGGAAGCGGCCAGTCCTAAGGCCCAGCAGCCGGCGCTAGCCGCTTGACCACCCAGAAAATTGGCGCCAGAACTACGCGTTCTAACCCAAGGCATACTAGGGTGTGCTGTCGACCGGCTAACGTAGTCCTCGGGCATCGCCGCTGGTGGATGTTCTGCAACGTGTTCTAGGAAGGTCCAGCAGCTGCCGTCTTGCCTGCGACCGCGTCTTAGTTATGCACACTCACCACCGTGCTACTGTAAAGTTTAAAGGTCTCTTAGCCACTTTATCAGGAATACAGAAATACAAGTCGCTGAGAAATGAAATAAATAGGAAGTGCAGGGAAGCTAAGACGAAATGGCTGCAGGAAAAATGTGAAGACATCGAAAAAGATATGATTGTCGGAAGGACAGACTCAGCATACAGGAACGTCAAAACAACCTTTGGTGACATTAAAAGCAACGGTGGTAACATTAAGAGTGCAACGGGAATTCCACTGTTAAATGCAGAGGAGAGAGCAGATAGGTGGAAAGAATACATTGAAAGCCTCTGTGAGGGTGAAGATTTGTCTGATGTGATAGAAGAAGAAACAGGAGTCGATTTAGAAGAGATAGGGGATCCAGTATTAGAATCGGAATTTAAAAGAGCTTTGGAGGACTTACGGTCAAATAAGGCAGAAGGGATAGATAACATTCCATCGGAATTTCTAAAATCATTGGGGGAAGTGGCAACAAAACGACTATTCACGTTGGTGTGTAGAATATATGAGTCTGGCGACATACCATCTGACTTTCGGAAAAGCATCATCCACACAATTCCGAAGACGGCAAGAGCTGACACGTGCGAGAATTATCGCACAATCAGCTTAACAGCTCATGCATCGAAGCTGCTTACAAGAATAATATACAGAAGAAAGGAAAAGAAAATTGAGAATGCGCTAGGTGACGATCAGTTTGGCTTTAGGAAAAGTAAAGGGACGAGAGAGGCAATTCTGACATTACGGCTAATAATGGAAGCAAGGCTAAAGAAAAATCAAGACCTGGAAGAAGCGTTCGACAATATAAAATGGTGCAAGCTGTTCGAGATTCTGAAAAAAGTAGGTGTAAGCTATAGGGAGAGACGGTTCATATACAATAATAAGAGTGGACGATCAAGAACGAAGTGCTCGTATCAAGAAGGGTGTAAGACAAGGCTGTAGCCTTTCGCCCCTACTCTTCAATCTGTACATCGAGGAAGCAATGATGGAAATAAAAGAAAGGTTCAGGAGTGGAATTAACATACAAGGTGAAAGGATATCAATGATACGATTCGCTGATGACATTGCTATCCTGAGTGAAAGTGAAGAAGAATTAAATGATCTGCTGAACGGAATGAACAGTCTAATGAGTACACAGTATGGTTTGAGAGTAAATCGGAGCAAGACGAAGGTAATGAGAAGTAGTAGAAATGAGAACAGTGAGAAACTGAACATCAGGATTGATGGTCACGAAGTCAATGAAGTTAAGGAATTCTGCTACCTAGGCAGTAAAATAACCAATGACGGACGGAGCAAGGAGGACATCAAAAGCAGACTCGCTATGGCAAAAAAGGCATTTCTGGCCAAGAGAAGTCTACTAATATCAAATACCGCCCTTAATTTGAGGAAGTAGTGAAACATGGACTGTGGGAAAACCGGGCCGGCCACGGTGGCCGTGCGGTTCTGGCGCTGCAGTCCGGAACCGCGGGACTGCTGCGGTCGCCGGTTCGAATGCTGCCACGGGCATGGGTGTGTGTGATGTCCTTAGGTTAGTTAGGTTTAAGTAGTTCTAAGTTCTAGGGGACTTATGACCTAAGATGTTGAGTCCCATAGTGCTCAGAGCCATCTGAACCATTTGGGAAAACCGTAACAGAAGGGAATCGAAGCATTTGAGATGTGGTGCTATAGACGAATGTTGAAAATTAGGTGGACTGATAAGGTAAGGAATGAGGAGGTTCTACGCAGAATCGGAGAGGAAAGGAATATGTAGAAAACACTGATAAGGAGAAGGGACAGGATGATAGGACATCTGCTAAGACATGAGGGAATGTCTTCCATGGTACTAGAGGGAGCTGTAGAGGGCAAAAACTGTAGAGGAAGACAGAGATTGGAATACGTCAAGCAAATAATTGAGGACGTAGGTTGCAAGTGCTACTCTAAGATGAAGAGGTTAGCACAGGAAAGGAATTCGTGGCGGGCCGCATCAAACCTGTCAGTATACTGATGACCAAAAAAAAAAAAAAAGCCAGTTCTGTAATGATGCTCGGATTCGACCGCCGTTTCGGTCGTTTGGCGATCACGAGTATTTCGCGGTGTTACGAAAGGGCAGCAGCGCCGGCCGTGTCGTAACGTTGATCGAAGTCTCCCGCTCCACCCCCGTTTTGTTGGCCACAGCTGGTTCTCGTAGTTCAGTATTCACTCTCCGAAATATTGTCAAACTTCTACAGGGTGATTTTTTTCCACAGAGTACAAACTCTACGGATTGATCGATGAGAGGATACAGAACAAAAAGTTTAATGAACTTATGTCCCGAAATGCATCGTTTCCACGCTAGAGCCGGACGGGGTAGCCGAGCGATTCTAGCCGCTACAGTATGGAAACGCGAGACCGCTACGGTCGCAGGTTCGAATCCTGCCTCGGGAATGGATGTGAGTGATTTCCTTAGGGTAGTTAGATTTAAGTAGTTCTAAGTTCTAGAGGACTGATGACCTCAGAAAAGTCTCACAGTGCTCAGAACCATTTGAACCATTTTCTTTTCCACGCTAGAGACCAGTTATTCAATCATACGTTGGTACAGAGACTGTGGTCTAATACGAGCTGTGCGATGGAGCCACAGTTACAGTATATGATGAAAATGGTTTCCATGTGCCTCAACTCAACGCATGCGTGTACTCGCCATAGCATGTTCTGTCCCACACGTTTACATCGGCTAAGCTGCATCCGAACAGTGTCAAAGGCAGCATGAATACGCTACTCCAGTATCTCTACATCTAGAAGGGGCTCTGCATACTTTTGAGACGGCCACACAACCATAAATGGCACGGTTTGACATCCAATGTTTGAGCAGGCCATGCAACTGGACCTCCTCGACCGATCCTTCGACTAGGGAAGACACGATTCACATGCGTCCGGACATTAACCGCAAAGTGGGTCGAGCACCATCATGTAGCCACATAACCCTTCGAATCGCCTATGGCTTTCCTTCCAACAGGTGAAGAAAACTCACCCGCAAGAAACGGCGAAAGTTCCGGCCTGTTAGGCGACGTGGGAGGAAGACTGGGTTCCTAAATACGGTCGCCTGTTATCCTGGCCCACACATTCCGGCTACACCGACGCTGTCACCATACCATGGGGGTTCTGCACACTACCCCACAGATGACTGTTATGAAAGTTGAAGGTATCACTCCGCGTAAAGGTGGCCTCATCCGTGAATAGGATGGATGACACAAGTCCGGGAATCATGGATACCTGGTGCTACCGACGTGGAATGTCTGTCGCTAGTAAGCCCTGCACACGCTCTACGAGGTGCATTCAAGTTCTAAGGCCTCCGATTTTTTTTTCTCCAGAGTGGAAAGAGATAGAAACATGCGCGTTCATTGTCAATACGTCCCAGAGATGGCAGCAGCGTACGGCAGATGGAATTTTACCGCGAGAATGAGAACTGTTTTAAATACTTAAAATGCCGACGTTTTCCTTACTTGAGCTGCGTGCAATCATTCGTTTTCTGAATTTGCGTGGTGTGAAACCAATGGAAATTCATCGACAGTTGAAGGAGACATGTGGTGATGGAGCTATGGATGTGTCGAAAGTGCGTTCGTGGGTGCGATAGTTTAATGAAGGCACAACATCGTGTGACAACAAACCGAAACAACCTCGGGCTCGCACAAGCCGGTCTGACGACATGATCGAGAAAGTGGACAGAATTGTTTTGGGGGATCGCCGAATGACTGTTGAACAGATCGCCTCCACAGTTGGCATTTCTGTGGGTTCTGTGCACACAATCCTGCACGACGACCTGAAAATGCGAAAAGTGTCATCCAGGTGGGTGCCACGAATGCTGACGGACGACCACACGGCTGCCGGTGTGGCATGTTGCCGAGCAATGTTGACGCGCAACGACAGCATGAATGGGACTTTCTTTTCGTCGGTTGTGACAATGGATGAGACGTGGATGCCATTTTTCAATCCAGAAACAAAGCGCCAGTCAGCTCAATGGAAGCACAAAGATTCACCGCCACCAAAAAAATTTCGGGTAACCGCCAGTGCTGAAAAAATGATGGTGTCCATGTTCTGGGACAGCGAGGGCGTAATCCTTACCCATTGCGTTCCAAAGGGCACTACGGTAACCGGTGCATCCTACGAAAATGTTTTGAAGAACAAATTGCTTCCTGCACTGCAACAAAAACGTCCGGGAAGGGCTGCGCGTGTGCTGTTTCACCAAGACAACGCACCCGCACATCGAAGTAACGTTACGCAACAGTTTCTTCGTGATAACAACTTTGAAGTGATTCCTCATGCTCCCTACTCACCTGACCTGGCTCCTAGTGACTTTTGGCTTTTTCCAACAACGAAAGACACTCTCCGTGGCCGCACATTCACCAGCCGTGCTGCTATTGCCTCAGCTATTTTCCAGTGGTCAAAACAGACTCTTAAAGAAGCCGTCGGCGCTGCCATGGAATCATGGCGGCCATGTGAAAAATGTCTACGTCTGCAGGGCGATTACGTCGAGAAGTAACGCCAGTTTCATCGATTTCGGGTGAGTAGTTAATTAGAAAAAAAATCGGAGGCCTTAGAACTTGAATGCACCTCGTAAGTGATCAGTGTAGTAACAATTGTCATGGCGAATGTCCCACACTGTCGTCTGGCTTACACTGTACTGGCGGGCCGACTGCCTGGTACTCACACGGCGCTCGCCTTCCACACTGAGTCACAATTTCCTCCAAGTCTGGTGTCCGCACGTTTCGGGTACATCTTTCATGATGTCCTGCTTCCTGAAACGACCTTGTCTCAGACAAACGGTGAAACAGTTGCAATCATTGAATGCTGTAGCTGTTGTCGGTGGGGATAGGTGTCCTGATACAATCTCGCTGCCCCCCGCCCGTTGCCATTTGCCCTTCCGTAAGTAAACACCATGACGGCAAGCTCTCGATTCGAACACGGAACCATTGTGTTCAACGTTGTATCACGTGCGCTACAAGGTGAGTCAGCAAGGGAAGTGAATCGCATCTAAAGTCGTCGGCACACGGACCGTGCTGTCGAGCGTTAACGTTGAGCGTGCCAAGGTCAACGTGCTGCTCAACGCCCAGGAACGATGCGACTTGTGCATACGGTACGTGGGCCCAAACGTGCTATACGTGATCGCAACGCACTCCAACGGCAGTTGACGGATGTTTCTAGTTCGTAAATCACACGGTTTACTCAACGGGCGCGCGTAAAATTTCCACATTAGCTGTAGTAAAACGCACTTTTCCTCCATCGTCCACGAAAAGGAAAGTACTATGTCCAATCAATAAGGACACAGGCTTATAAAAGTTCCATTACAAACAGTGCGGTACAAATTTGGAATACTTCTCCGCATAAGATAAACGTTATTTCATCATTCCCACTTTTTAGAAAAACCCCAAGGACAGACTTACTTGATCACTGTTCCTACCCAGCAGAATCTTTGCAACATGTGAATTATGAAGCGTAAAAGAAAAAGGAGCAAACTATCTTTAAAGTAGCGCAAGCTGACCTGTAGATTAAGCCAATCGAACAAAGTCACCCCTCAAAAAAAGGTGAACTTATATTTACATAACATCAGATATATACTTACATTAAACTAATAATTTAGTATCAGAACCTAATAAAAACGCGAATGTTATGAAAAAAAACTTAGAAGTATCAAGACGCGAACCACTACCTCCAACAAACAACCCAATACTGGACAGTGAGGCTACTCATTACCCCTTTTTTTTTTTTAATTCATTTTCTTCGATATAGTTCGTTGCTTTTTGCTGTGGGCGGACGTCACAAGACATCTGTTCAAGTTGATCGTTGATTCCTTGACTCAGTTTTTGTATTACTGAGAGCGCACTGCTATCTGACCGAACACGCTGAGCTACCATGCCGGCATACGCTAAATCAACATCACACCCCTCGCGTCTAATCATATTATGTTACCTCTTGCTGAAAACCTTAATCGTAGATGTGTTGCTACTTGAGATTTAATTATAACAAATTGTACCAAGTACATTGCGTTTTGGGTGGATCTTCAGTGTGTCGCTGCCTTCAAATAGCCTACTCTCATAATACGCAAGTTACAATAATTCTTTTGCCACGAATGTGATGTGTCTTATTATTTTATTGGAATGAATCACACTGTTAACAACGGTTTTTCCAGTGATTCTCAATTTGCTAGTGCTCAGAAACGGCATATATACATATAGGTTTGAAATGAATGCCAATATGTCGCCTCACAACTCTGTACTGAAGGGAGACAGCGTGCTTGTGACGTAGGTGGCGTTGTGCCATCTCATTGGTCAACGCTCAGACGCACGCTCAGAATATCTGACATGTCAGATATTGCTCTGCACGTTCGGAAAGACTCCCGAACGTGCTATTCCACGCTATGACGTCTGAAACTCGGCACGCTCAACGCTCAGCGTTCGGGTGCACGGGCCGTGTGCCGACGGCTTAACGTTACCAATTACTATCGCAGGAGAGAACGCTAGGGCATGACGCATGAGGAACAGTATCATCCACTAGGAGAAAACCGTGGATACTGTAATTGTGGCTTCATGGTACAGCTCTCAGTAGACCGCATTCTCAGTAACGAAGTATGAGTGCATGAACAACCTTCACACTGATTCTCTATTATTCCACTCACGAACAGGGCGCGGGAAAACCGAACACCTATATCTTCGCGTGCGAGCTCTGATTTGCCTTATTTTATTACGATGATCGTCTGTCCCTATGTAGGCCGGCGTTAACTAAATCTTTTGCATTCGAAGCAGAAAGTTGGTGTTTGAAATTTCGTGAGAAGATGTCGACGTAGTGAGAAATGACTTTCGTTCAATGATGTCCACCGCAAATGCTGTATCATCTCCGTGTCTCTCTCTCTCTCTCTCTCTCTATCCTATTTTTCGATAGTAAAAAAGTCTTGCTCTTCCTTGAATTTTCTCTCGATGTACTCTATTAATCCTATCCGGTAAGAATACCACACCGCGTAGCAGTACTGCAAAAGAGAACAGACAAGCGTAGCGTAGGCAGTCTAGAGGATCTGCTGCGTCTTCTGAGTGTTCCGCCATTCAAACCAAGTCTTAGTTTCGCCTTCCCCACAACATTTCCCACGTGTTCTTTCCAAGTTAAGTTTTACGTAATTGTAATTCCTAGGCATTTACTTGAATTTAGGGCCATCGGCTTTGACTGATTTATCATGCAAACAAAGTTTAACGGATTCCATTCAGCACTCATGTGGATAATCTCACACTTTTACTTATTTATGATCAATCGCCAATTTGCGCACCACACATATATATTATCTAAATCGTTTTGCAATTGATCTTCAGATGACTTTACTAAACGATAAATGACAGCATCATTTGAAAACAACCGAAGACGGCTGCTCAGGTTTCTCCTAAATCATTTATGTAGATAAGGAAGAGCACACGGCCTGTAACACTACCTTGGGGAAAGCCAGAAATCATTTCTCTTTTACTTGATGACTTTCCGTCAATTGCTACAAACTGTGACCTTTCTGGAAGAAAATCACGAATCCAGTCGCATAATGAGACGGTATTCCATAACGTGTGTAGCTATAGGTCATGCTATTTCTATATATCGTTCTCTGAACGTTTTTATGTCAATCGAGGCTCTCGTCGGTTAATATCACCTTGTTATGTACTGATTTTAGAACACATCTCTCTGTTTTATTTTCTACACCTGTAATGTATTATTGTTACCATATCTACCGCCAGTCCCCCCGTAGGTATTCAAATAAGTGGCCCCCGGCAAATAAGCTTGTTGTCCATGCCTTCCCACGGACTGCTAATGACTGGAATATTAATACGACATCCCAAAGACCTTATCAGTATTTATGTAATAATATGAAACACCTAAAGGCGTTCTTACGATTCCATTTATTGCATGGCCACCAGTTTCTGTGTTTCAGTGCACCATCTTCAAGCCGTAGCTGATGGTGGGAGGGTTTAACACCATCCATGTACACGATGCAACATCTATAACTGGTTTTCTCAGACTATCTGTAACAGCGGTGTTGTCTCTCCAACCATAAACTATAAATTTAGTAAGACAAGCGTGCTAGTCTTTTTTTCTTTATTGTAATTTCATTCCTGTGTCCCATATGGGCGGGGGAGGGCTGGCAGCGACACAGTCCACCAATCTTCAGCCAACTGGCTTTATAAAAATACAGAACGGTGATGACATAAAAAGAGGGACATAAAAACACAGTAAATGGATATATTTGGAGTTAAAATATACACTAAGATGGGGACGTGCACTTGGGGACACTTAAAAAGCCGACATATAGTTAAAAGAACACAGCTGGCAAATCAAAGTGCACGTAAAAACCACTGGAGGAAAATACAAGTTAAAAGTCGTCCACAGGATAAAAATCGCACAGAGCAAGACACTTAAAAAAAACACTGAAAACTATGGAGCACTCATGAAGAATAAAAAACCACTGGTAGGGACCTGCCAGAGGGACTGGAGGCTGGAGAAGAGGGAAAAAGAGGGGTGGAAGTGTTTTGATGAATGAGCCACTTCGTTCGATTTGATTTTTTTGTCCAAAACTACTGAAGCATTGTTGGAATGAACGAATAATGCTCACTTCACTACTCGACCATCTAAAAATATTCGGATAAAATAATAGTTTATTTGCGGTGTACCTGAAACTGGAGTTGTAGTGTCCCTTTTGCGATGTTTAAGAGTAATGCGTGTGAAGCGTCTATAAAAATATTGAATAAGACCAAACAGAACAGACTGAAAGTCAACTGTGAAAAAAAAATATTTACAAAAAATATAACGTCCATACTACGGTAGGGAAAGACAATAACGATGATACACAATATAGCAGTAAAGAATAGGGTGAAATAAAACATTTATATCTTCGTATAACTATAGAAGATGGAAAATATAAGTTATTACTCGCTCTTCTGCTGTTTCTGATTCTCATGTTACTATTGTTAGATAGATATTGTGTGTAGCGTTGAATGCTAGCAGATGTTCTTTTTGTTCTTTCAACTACATGATAAAAAGGTATGTATCAGGTTATTGATGTAAATATATGTGTAAAGGTGATTCACTGTATTATTTCAAGAACATGCCAGCCACCAAACGCAATGTTTTAATTGAAAAGAGAGACTAATTAGTATTTTTCAGCTATCAAGAAGACGAAAGCAGTGATCACTGACTGGCAACAATTGGCCGCCATTAAGCGGCGGACCTATTATTAATTTTTCTTACACCTTTCCACAAGAGAAGAAGTGTTAAAATCATTTTAAAACATTATTTCAATTAAATCTGAATAGTTCCAAAGGTTAATTATGCGAGAGTTCAAATACTTTCAGAGATACCATTTGTCGTAGAACTTTGGCCTTGACTGTATTTGGATGAAAACCAGTTATGATAATCTTGTAGGGAGCCTGGCGCTGATTTAAACTGAAAACAAACCTTTATTTTGGCCTCCTATAAGATACCCTGCTTCTAATGGTCTCACCTACGTAAAGAAAATAATTAATTGTAACCTCTTATCTTACGTAGTATCAAAAAGCATCAAACCAATAAAGAATATTAAAAGAGAACCGTTAGAGAGTGCAATTTGTTGTAATGGTTTACATTTGGGACTACTGACACACCCACTTTCTACCTCTTTTGCTGTCATCGAACACTTAAAAAACAGAATGAAAGGGAAGTGAGAAAAAGGAAGTGTGGGAATGGGGCTAAGAGGCATCTACATAAAGGGAAATGTGGTGGGTGGAGCATGTGATAAAACTGAAAGAAAGTCAACGAAGAAAGAAAAGTGGTGTTGTGGTATATTTCTCCTCAACCCACCGCTCTTTACGACCAATTTCAGAGTGACGGCTTCAGCTGAAAAGGGCTTTGTTCGTCATTAATTCTATATAATAAAATTCTTTGACGTGTACCCTCGGCCTATCGGAACGCTGTCATAGGGTATCATCTATATGCACGATAACGTTCGCATCCACAGTGCAAATCGGACGAAGGCTATGTTCCAGCGGTTTGGTTGAGAAACAGTGCAACATCCTGATTACAGCCCAGATTTTTCACCGAATGATTTTCACGTCTTTGACACATATGTGGACGTCGGTTTCAGTCAGACGAGGAAGTGCAAGAGTGGATGTGGTTGTGGATCCGCCCGCTGACGGCCTCCCAGTGGGATAAATGTCTTTAACATATGTGGTGTTTACGTTTGAATGAGACCATTCCCCTCATGGTCCCTTTGAGCGGGTGTTACGCTTTCATTGGACTGTCTCTTCTATATTCGCAAGAATCTCATTTATTCCACACCCAACTATGCAAATGTTGCAGGAATATCTCAGGTTTTACTTTTTGCGTCCAACATTAAGCGCTATGCACTCGATCTTACTTTCTTTGTCACTTTACCCTCCCCCACTCGTATCGCGCACCAGGTGATAAAGTTCCTCCGTCTCTCCCAACACCTCAAGTGCCTTGCCAGTCGTATGTCTTTCGCAAGATCGAGTCTGGACCTCCTATAGTCTCCCTCATCCTTGAGAAAACCTTCAGAGACCATCCGCCTCTGTCACTAAGAACCTCCTTACATATCCTTGCACTCCACGTCCTTCTCCAGAGTAATTTCAACCACCATTCCCTCCCAGACCGTGAAATCGTTTTTGAGATCTGTCCATCTCATTAAGTAACGACTGTCATTCTTCTTTCTCTTCTAGTGACGAGTCCAGTCCAGTGTTTCCATGTACAACTGCAGTCCTATCCGCTTTGCATCACGTAAATTACGTCTCCACACCGTTTTTCAGTATCCGACATCCTTTCTCATACATGTTGACAATGATTAAACTATACGAAGAGAACGTAAATTAATTAGAAACTACGGAGTGCACACACTTTATTCAACACGTAAACGTCATTACAGATATTCGGATTTAGGTTATGACATATTCGACATGCCTGCCATCATTGGCGAAGGTGTGGCGCAGACGAATAGCGAAATTCTGCATGACCCACTGAAACGTCGGAATATCGATGCTGTCGATCATCTCCTGAGTGGCTGTTTTCAGCTCAGAAACGGTTTTGATGTTATTACTGTCAACCTTGTCTTTAACGTAGCCCCACAAAAAGAAGTCGCATGTGTTCAGATCTGGAGAATAAGGCGGCCAATTAAGGCCCATGTCAGTGGCCTCTGTGTACACCAAAGCCGCAATGCGGTCCCCAAAGTGCTTCTCCAGGACGTCAAACACTCTCTTACTTCGATGTGGTGGAGCTCCGTCTTGCACGAACCACATCTTTTGGAAATTTGGGTGACTGTGGATAATGGGGATGAAATCATCTTCGAAAACCTTCACGTAGCATTACGTCGTCACCGTGCCATCAAGGAATATCGCACCGATTAAGTCACCCATTGAGCGTGATGACATTTCTCGATCGTGAAATGCGGATTCTCAGTCCCTGAAATCACCCAAATGTGTGTGGATTCCTAAGGGACTAAACTGCTGCGGTTATCGGTCCCTAGACTTACACACTACGTAAGGGGCTCCGGAACGCCATATACTTGCAAAGTTAAAATAACGCTTATAAATTACATCTTTCCTCACAAAGTATTTGAGGTAGGAAGTTGAACGTTTTACAGATTATTTATTGGAATATGGGCTACAACTTAACACAGGGATTTTACAAAATTTTAGTTCAGTTATTAAATATGATTTTTTTCAATTGTAATGAAAATTCACAACATTTTATTGCAATTTTTTATTTATATATTCAAAAATATACAGTTTTTTGGAAAAATGCTGTGTTAAATTATGCAGAAGGTACTGTGTAACATTTACTGAAAGTTTGAAACAAATATGTTTGGAAGATCCGTAGAAAACATGTAATTAGTATGAGAAAATAAAAGTTTTGGGAATCGAGCGACAAAGATTGGATTAACTTTTTAGTGCATTCCAAGTCCATAGGATGGATTATTTATTCATTCACATCCGATTCGCCCATAAAACATTCATAGTTTTCACTCATTGAAACAAGCTTCTTCTGTGAAGTATTTTCTTTCCCACTTTGACTGCTATGGGCAGGTGTACTTGAGAGGTTAGGTTCACTCACTTGGTTATCGTCTTTATTGTTTACAGTAATAACACAAACCTTTGGCTTTCCAACATTTCTCCTTTTCTTAAAAGCCTTCAGAGGATTTCTAATAACTTTACTTTTACTCATTATTATACTTCAACAAAACAGAGACTCAAGAAACAGAATTAATTACGAATATTTTCGAGATAACGACAGAGTAAATAAACATGAAACAATCGACAATCACACCAGCGATATATATTGAACCATCACAGTTTAGCCACAACACATACTTTATCTCACATCACTAAAATGTACCTGATGAACGCGGACGTTAATAATAACACCATTTGACAGCAGTTTAACAGCGCCACAGTAGGTCACGCCCATGTAGAACACATTTCAAAAAAAATTTAAAAATAATTGTAGTCTTCGGAATTGAATAAATTATATATCTATTAAAAGGTAATAGTCTGCAGATTCAGAAAACGCAAAAAAGTAAAAATTGAACTTTTCATGATTTTGAGCCTTTCCGGAGCCCCTTAAACTAACTTATGCTAATAACAGCACACACATCCATGCCCAAGGCAGGACTCGAACATCCGGCAGGAGGGGCCACACATTCCGTGAGACGGCGCCCTAGACTGAGCTGCCGAAATCAGACAGTTTTGTTTATTGACGAATCCATCCAAATGAAAGTGGGCTTCGTCCCTAAATCAAACCTTAATGCGCAAACGAATTCCCACCATGTCCCGCTGCCAACCGTGCAGTTTGAACGTCCTAACGCAAACCGTTCAGAGGTTTTTATTATTTTATTTCGTAAAGTTCAATAGCCACCCTGTACCAGCATTTCTCCAATTCTGTCTGCATCCAGACCCAACACGTAGAAAATATAGTGCCTGACAAAAAAATCGAAGACTTGGTAAAACGTCGATGTAGCTTCGTACACGTACATACTGGCAGCAGGACTGTAAATAATAGTGTCGCAGTTCTCTGTGAATGGTAGAACGACCACCAGTGAGCGTTAGCGTGTTTGAGTTAGTATTGTTACCAGATCCGGTAGGGAATATAAGCGCCACGAATAGCGTCAGCTGTTGGGTGATCACTGTGAATGACGCACACACGTCCCCTACGTATGCGAAATAGCATTATCAGTACCTGGCACAGTTTGAAGAGGGGTCTCATTGGGGGACGCTATTTGGTTATCTGATCGAATAATGCAATATCCAGATTTGTGGGGGATTCGGATGTCATAGTGCTCTGATGTTTGACTGTATGGGAACGTGGAGGGAGACATACTGATCGACAAGTATCCGGTCGACCATGCCCGCCCACAACAAAGGAACATCGTCATATTGGGTGACTTTAACACCACAACGCTAAATTGCTGCGTATGGAGTGGTGCCCAGGACTGTTGATGTATTAAAGATATTGGAAATCTGGTATATCGATATTTAAGAATTATCATTATTGATATTTCAATATATTGAAAAAAAGCACCGATATATCGGCGGAAAAAATATCGACCTGGTTATAAAAATACAGGCTGCACATTGTAAATATCCTGCTGGTTTTAGATGTGAATATTTAAGTACTGATTTATTGTTAGATACTCTGTACATCAACAAGCTAGCAGCCTGCCTATACCCTTAGAGAAGGAATTGAATGGAAAACAATCCACGTTGACGCTTGGCGATAACCCCTTGCTAACAATGGTTAACTGCATGTCAGTGGCGCAATAAATAGTGTAATGCTGTCCGTCGTTGGGTTTCGTCACATATCGAATTTGTCAGGAACACTTCATGTCGACTTGCCTGTTTTTATCATTTCTGCAAACGCCAGCGACCTAGCAGCTGTAGCGTCTGTATTGCATGGTGAAGTTAAAAGCGCCGATGACGTCAAAATTTCCCCTCACACTTCTTCACCCACCACCCGTCTTTTAGATTTTGTCGTCATTTTCAGCAACTGTTTTTGAAGAATGTAGATGTGAAGAAATAGCAAACTAGTTGCGTTAAAAATTGTTTTTCGTCGCAACTGGTGTGATGTTTCTTCACATCGGAAATCTTGTTATTCCACTGACACTATTTAATTAAATAGAATATTAGTGGGATGTCTGGCTTCGTTTGAGTGAATTAAGTGAGTCAATGTTGATGTCAACTGAAGTTGTTGCTACACGCAAAGATTTTTCCAGAAGAACATCAATAATTCGTGTTCTCGTTTGTGATTTGATGTAATTCATCTGACTAAAAAGCTGTTCATATACGTGTTTCCAAATAATGAAATCATTATTAAAGCATGTTTGTAAAACACTGGATATTTCTTGTAATATGTTTTATAGCACCAATCTGATTAAATTTCTCTTTTAACTGTGCATCACATTGCATTTCGCAGCATTCCATGTCCCGGTTGTGAACGTATGACTGGAGAGTGGCGTAGCGAATACAGAGAAAACAGACGATGTTTGTTAAAATCTTGAAATCGGTTTTCCAATGCGTATTTCAAATCAGATATCAAAGAACGGTATTTAATCGCGCCGCCTGGGCGACTTCCGGTCGCTTTGATAGTGTAGGAAAATGTGTGGAGATTTTTGTTCGTAACTGCTGTTCCCAAACCTCAAGTTTCACTTGGCAGGCGGAAATAAAATCATGCATGACATGAAGAAGAGAAATTTGTTAACATCGAGTATAGATTTAAGTGTCAGGAAGTCATTTCTGAAAGTATTTGTATGGAGTGTAGCCATGTATGGAAGTGAAACATGGACGGTAAATAGTTTGGACAAGAAGAGAATAGAACCTTTCGAAATGTGGTGCTACAGAAAAATGCTGAAGATTAGATGGGTAGATCACATAACTAATGAGGAAGTGTTGAATAGAATTGGGGAGAAGAGAAGTTGTGGCATAACTTGACCAGAAGAAGGGATCGGTTGGTAGGACATGTTCTGAGGCATCAAGGGATCACCAATTTAGTATTGGAGGGCAGCGTGGAGGGTAAAAATCGTAGGGGGAGACCAAGAGATTAATACACTAAGCAGATTCAGAAGGATGTAGGGTGCAGTAGGTACTGGGAGATGAAGAAGCTTGCACAGGATAGAGTAGCATGGAGAGCTGCATCAAACCAGTCTCAGGACTGAAGACCACAACAACAACAACAACATGACATTAATCAGCTGATCTTTTCCTGGGAGTCGAGAGTTAACATATTTAGGTGGATAATTATATCGACCAAGAACGCAAAGTCGGAAAGCCATTCTTTATCTTCGAACTCCCTCAGTCTCTTTGACTTGCTTTCAAAGAATGATTGCATTTCTTACTTCAAATCACTCTTTTCAACATTTTCGCACGTGTTAGCCATTTTACTTCCGTATTATACGAAATGTTATCATGCTCCGAATCCAAAGACTTCAGAAATTATTGGAACTTACGGTGATTCAATGCATTCGAGTTAATAAAGTTCACTGTTTTGAAATCTACCTTCATGGCATGCTCGATTTTGAGGGACTTGACACATAAATTCTTTTGATGGATCATGCAATGAAAGTTTAGCATCGACGTATTGCCAACTCTGCAGGCCTCGTGTTCAATCAACAGAACTACACCTTCGTGTTTCCCAGCCATTGTTGGAGCACCATCCGTTGTTAGCCCCGAGGGGTGTTAAGTGTTAACGAAAAGCGACTTCATGTCCACATAACTGCTTCCAACAAATCTCGTGACTTCTTGGTATTCTTAAGTGGATACAATGCCACTCCTGTTTTATTAAAATGGGAATCGACACCTCAGACATAAATCGCAACTTGGATGGTATCCGCCATATCTGTGAATTCATCCAAAGATGACATTTTTGAGAAATCATTTTTCTTTTATGGACACACATTTTCAACGACGGTCTCTAAGCGTTCCTCAACCATTTTTTGGGAGTATCAGAGCTACTGCATAACTCGCTTTGGCATGGCATATTGACTCTGAATTCGCTCTTGCAAATAACTGCTGTTCAGCATAAAGTTTGCTTTTTAAGTTATTTACGTGGCCTTGTCAAAACTGTCCCTAGTGCTTATCAAACATAACTGCATGTTTAGTCTGGTAGTGCCGTTTGATTTTATGTTCTTTTCGAACAGAGAGAGGTTTTGTAAGTAGGCTGTTTATGTTTTCTTATTGACAACGTTACGTAGCGCTCTGTATGAAAATCACTGGCTGTGCTGTGTGCAGTCTGTGCCTAGTTTGCATTGTTGTCTACCATTGTAGTGTTGGGCAGCTGGATGTGAACAGCGCGTAGCGTTGCGCAGTTGGAGGTGAGCCGCCAGCAGTGGTGGATGTGGGGAGAGAGATGGCGGAGTTTTGAAATTTGTAAGACTGGATGTCATGAACTGCTATATACATTATGATTTTTCAACACTATTAAGGTAAATACATTGTTTGTCCTCTATCAAAATCTTTCATTTGCTAACTATGCCTATCAGTAGTTAGTGCCTTCCGTAGTTTGAATCTTTCATTTAGCTGGCAGTAGTGGCGCTCGCTGTATTGCAGTAGTTCGAGTAACGAAGATTTTTGTGATGTAAGTGATTTGTGAAAGGTATAGGCTAATGTTAGTCACGGCCATTCTTTTGTAAGGATTTTTGAAAGTCAGATTGCGTTGCGCTAAAAAATATTGTGTGTCAGTTTAAGCACAGTCTTGTATAATTTTTCTAAGGGGAAGTTTCAGTTTATTGCTTATCAGACCTATTGGTTTTGTACTGTATTCCACAAAAAAAATTGTTTACAGTCCAGATACCTACGGATTATGGCTCGGAGGATCCCTGACAGCAACGCCTCCATGTTGAACAATGCTTTTCGTGCAGCCACAGGACGTCGTGGTACGATTGAAACTGTGCGCAACAGTCCATGGCGAGGTCCGTCTTTGCAACCACCAAAATGCAGCGCGGTACCCTGGGCCCAACAACAAGCCGAATGGACCCCTCAGGATTGGCATCTCTTAACCAGTCAACGTCACATACGCCTTCAAGCAGATGATCGTCGGAGACGCGTTTGGAGGCAAACCAGTCAGGTTGAACGCCTTAGACACGCTGTCCAGCGAGTGCAGCAAAGTGGAGGTTCCCTGCTGTTTTGGGGTGGCATTATGTGGGACCGACATACACCACTTGTGGTCATGGAAGGCGCTGTAACGGCTGTACGATGCGTGAATGCCATCCTCCGACCGATAGTGTAACCATATCGGCAGCATATTGGGGAGGCATTCGCCTTCATGGACGACAATTCGCGCGCCCATCGTGCACATCTTGTGAATGGCTTCCTTCAGGATAACGACATCGCTCGACTAGAGTAGAGAGCGCGTTCTCCAAACATGAACCATATCGAAAATTCCTGGGATGGATTGAAAAGGGCTGTTCATGGACTCTGAGGGACCTATGCCGAATCGCCGTTGAGGTGTGGGACTATCTTGATGAACTTGTGGGTAGTATGCCACGACGAATACAGGCCTGCATCAATGCGAGAGGACGTGGTACCGGGTATTAGAAGTACCGGTGAGTACAGCAATCTGGGCCACCACCTATGAAGGTTTCGCTGTATGGTGGTACAACATTCAATGTGTGGTTTTCACGAGCAATAAAAAGGGCGGAAAATAAGTTTATCTCTATTCCAATTATCTATATAGGTTCCCAAACTCTTTGAAACGAGGTGATGCAAAACTTGTATTGATGTGTGTAGTTGACGCTATACCAAGTTTACGTCTTGAACCGAAACAGACTCTTTTTTGCGATAAGTGGTAAACTGAGAAACAGACCACTCGTTAATCGGAGTTATTGAGTCATATAACATTACCGCTGGATATATTTCGTAAACCACATCAAATACTGACGAATCGATACCACAGACCGAACGTGAGGAGAGGGGCTAGTGTAATTGGTTAATACAAACCACAAAAAAATGCGCGGAAGTATGTTTTTTAACACAAACCTACGTTTTTTTAAATGGAACCCCGTTAGTTTTGTTAGCACATCTGAACATATAAACAAATACGTAATCAGTGCCCTTTGTTGCATTGTAAAATGTTCATTACATCCGGAGATATTGTAACCTAAAGTTGACGCTTGAGTACCAATCCTCCGCTGTTCGATCGTGTGTATCGGCGAGCACCGAATTACGTAGGGATCCAAAGGGAACGGTGATGGACCTTAGGTACAGAAGAGACTGGAACAGCACATTACGTCCACATGCTAACACCTTTTTCTTGGTCTTTTTCACTGACGCACATGTACATTACCATGAGGGGTGAGGTACACGTTCGACCGGCGTTTCATAGGACGTGGAGGACGCATAAATTGACCAGGCCGTTCTCCTGATCTTACACCTCTGGACTTCTTTCTGTGGGGTACGTTAAAGGAGAATGTTTACCGTGATGTGCCTACAACCGCAGAGGATATGAAACAACGTATTGTGGCAGCCTGAGGCGACATTACACCAAATGTACTGCGGCGTGTACGACATTCAGTACGCCAGAGATTGCAGTTGTGTGCAGCAAATGATGGCCACCACATTGAACATCTATTGGCCTGACATGTCGGGACACACTCTATTCCACTATGTAATTGAAAACGGAAACCACGTGTGTACGTGTACCTCAGCCCTCATGGTAATGTACATGTGCGTCAGTGAAAAAGACCAATAAGAAGGTGTTAGCATGTGGACGTAATTTGCTGTTCCAGTCTCTTCTGTACCTAAGGACCATCACCGTTCCCTTTGGATCCCTACGTAATTCGGTGCTCTCCGATACACACGATCGAACAGCGGAAGATTGGTACTCAAGCATCAACTTTAGGTTACAATATCTCCGGATGTAATTAACATTTTACAATGCAACAAACGGCACTGATTACGTATTTGTTTATATGTTCAGATGTGCTAACAAAACTAACTGGGTTCCATTTAAAAAAACCTAGGTTAGTGTTAAAAAACATACTTCCGTGCATTTTTTATGGTTTGTATTAACCAATTACACTAGCCCCTCTCCTCACGTTAGGTCTGTGGAATCGATTCGTCAGTATTTGATGTGGTTTACGAAATATATTGAGCGGTAACGTTAGGTGACTCACCCGGTGTATATATATATATATATATATATATATATATATATATATATATATATTTTTTTTTTTTTTTTTTTTTTTTTTTTGCCGAAATCTTTGAACACCGTAAAGCAAGTTTCTGTTTTGAAGGTCTGTGTGGCTCTGTGGTAGGATGACCAACTGCCACATGGGTGGCCTTCCAGTCCTACTTGTCGCAAATGGACATTTTCGTGAACCGTAGCGTACACGAAGAGGGAAAAAAATTAATTTGAAATGTTTTTTTTTAAGCAACCTTTCTTATAAAGTATTGGTTATGAGGGATGTATGTCTGCAATGAATACTGGATTTATGAGTATGATGTAATTAGAAATAAGAAGACGTGCACTTTTCATATAAGTGATAATTAAATATGTGCTAATTAGCTTGTATTTATGTGACGTAGGTATTGAAGCTGAGCTGACCGGCAAAGAACTAAAAATGTAATGACTGAAGCTAGACTCGAACCAGCAATACAGCATTTACCATTCTCGAGCACTGTTTTCTTTCAATATTTGTGTCTTTATCACTTTACGGAAATGCTTGTAAAGCATGCGACCATGTTTAAAAACAAAATACACTTATGTTTAAAAATACAACCAACCTGTTAATCGAACCCTGCCCCTCCTCGCGGTAGTCTAGCATCGTGCCACAGCGCTACGTTACTCGACGAAGCAATGGGCTTTCTTTTGAGTATTACACGCACTTGGAAAACTCCATTGCCTGTTCTCTCGAGAATTTTTGACAGTGGTATTCAAACGCTTTAGGGCACTGATGTATTAATTCTGAACGTCATTTGTCATAACTGTAAAAAATAACGTACGCTTCACTTAACCTAGCAGCCTTACTTTAAAATTTCGGCCACCATTTCAACTCCTTTTGTTATTAGAATGAGATTTTCACTCTGCAGCGGAGTGTGCGCTGATATGAAACTTCCTGGCAGATTAAAACTGTGTGCCCGACCGAGACTCGAACTCGGGACCTTTGCCTTTCGCGGGCAATTGCTCTACCAACTGAGCTACCGAAGCACGACTCACGCCCGGTACTCACAGCTTTACTTCTACCAGTACCTCGTCTCCTACCTTCCAAACTTTACAGAAGCTCTCCTGCGAACCTTGCAGAACTAGTAATCCTGAAAGAAAGGATATTGCGGAGACATGGCTTAGCCACAGCCTGGGGAATGTTTCCAGAATGAGATTTTCACTCTGCAGCGGAGTGTGCGCTGATATGAAACTTTCTGGCAGATTAAAACTGTGTGCCCGACCGAGACTCGAACTCGGGACCTTTGCCTTTCGCGGGCAAGTGCTCTACCAACTGAGCTACCGAAGCACGACTCAAGCCCGGTACTCACAGCTTTACTTCTGCCAGTACCTCGTCTCCTATCTTCCAAACTTTACAGAAGCTCTCCTGCGAACCTTGGAGAACTAGCACTCCTGAAAGAAAGGATATTGCGGAGACATGGCTTAGCCACAGCCTGGGGGATGTTTCCAGAATGAGATTTTCACTCTGCAACACAGTTTTAATCTGCCAGGAAGTTTCATATCAGCGGACACTCCGCTGCAGAGTGAAAATCTCATTCTGGGAACATCCCCCAGGCTGTGGCTAAGCCATGTCTCCGCAATATCCTTTCTTTCAGGAGTGCTAGTTCTGCAAGGTTCGCAGGAGAGCTTCTGTAAAGTTTGGAAGGTAGGAGACGAGGTACTGGCAGAAGTAAAGCTGTGAGTACCGGGCGTGAGTCGTGCTTCGGTAGCTCAGTTTGTAGAGCACTTGCCCGCGAAAGGCAAAGGTCCCGAGTTCGAGTCTCGGTCGGGCACACAGTTTTAATCTGCCAGGAAGTTTCCTTTTGTTATTATTGTTTCTTAAAACTATTTTACATTTCAATTCGATAACACTATTGAACTAAACTAAGCTCCTCCCAAACAGGCTATGAAGGCCCAACGATACCGACTGGCCGCCGTGTCATCCTCAGCTCACAGGCGTCACTGGATGCGGATATGGAGGGCCATGTGGTCAGCACACCGCTCTCCCGGCCGTATGTCAGTTTACGAGACCGGAGCCGTTGCTTGTCAATCAAGCAGCTCCTCAGTTTGCCTCACAAGGGCTGAGTGCATTCCGATTGCCAACAGCGCTCGGCAGACCGGATGGTCACCCATCCAAGTTCTAGCCCAGCCCGACAGCGCTTAACTTCGGTGATCTGACGGGAACCGGTGTTACCACTGCGGCAAGGCCGTTGGAGATGACTCTATTATTTGCTGCAAATAAGAGAGAAAGGTGGATGCAGTTGCACTAGGAAGGTCCCTTTTCTATTTTTGTAATGCAGAATCCTTAATCTCACCGGTGAAAACACATTATTACAATTAATTGTTTATTTATTTTGTACTACTAAAATTCAACGAAGATACTGAGGAAGGAACCATTGCTAATGTCGACTGGCGTAGCTACTCATCATAACTGAATACATACATAAATACATGGCTACTAAAATTAAAGACAAACATCACAGAATTGTAA
Organism: Schistocerca cancellata; assembly: GCF_023864275.1. Lineage (NCBI taxonomy): Eukaryota > Metazoa > Arthropoda > Insecta > Orthoptera > Acrididae > Schistocerca > Schistocerca cancellata. The sequence goes on from NC_064635.1 coordinate 187,836,953, forward strand.
AAAAGATAAAAGATGCCTTTGCTTACTTGAAGTGATGATTAAAGTGTATCACGATCGAATGTGCACCACATATACACGTGAAGGGCCGTAACTCTAAAGCCGGTACTCTTGTGAGTTTGCAGTAAAATTAAATATGGAATGTCTTGGCTATGTCTGGCACTCGTCCCACTTGCGCAACGCAACAAACGTATCCCGTTGCGCAGTCCGTACTACAGCTCATTGTTAGTTGTATATCGCAAAGGCGTAGTATATCTTCTTCATGATGGCGTGCGTTTTTTTTTTTTTCAAAATAAGTCCAGCGTAGTGATATTTTTTGAATAGGAATATAGATTAAAATCTAGCGTTAAATAAATTAATGAACTGATATATTCCTAGTGTAACTGGATATGATACGAAAGGCGTTTCATAGAACGTGCCTTTGGGGGTTTTGCGTGACATAAAAGTTAGTTTTTTTTCATATGAAACAGCTCAGCGACCCAAAAATTACAGCCCCTCGTGCCCCATGCGTCCTTAGGGCCGCGGGGTGGCCACCCCTGGTCTAAAAGTTGAATTGTGCGCAGTACTGTAGTGCGCAGTTAAATGGTAGTCAAGACAAAGTAACACTGTATCGGGTAAAAATTAGTGTGCCGCATTTGAACAACACTGCAACAATCCACGCTGAATTGATGTAGGTATGCGGCAATAAAACAGCATCATAATTCTTACAGATATTCTACGTAAGTGTTTCTCAGCATGAGGTAATTATCCCATTAGGTGTAAAATGTAATTTTTCGGAAGGTTAAAACTAAGTGATTCAATCGTGTCGCACAAGCGAAATTAAACTATTTTTAAAAGCTCGCTACTGTTATCACTATTTGGAAAGACTATAACAGTGATTACATACGTTTACCAATAATTACTATTTTTTTCAAAAACTAGCGTTAATACCTGACACAGTGTAGCAGCCCTTACAGGCACCTGATGATGGCAACCTGGCAGCTTGCCGAAATATTGTGCACTCTTGTGAACTCTTTCGTCATGAAGTACGCCGGGAGAATCTGAACGGTTCTAGGCGCTGCAGTCCGGAACCGCGGGACTGCTACGGTCGCAGGTTCGAATCCTGCCTCGGGCATGGATGTGTGTGATGTCCTTAGGTTAGTTAGGTTTAAGTAGTTCTAAGTTCTAGGGGGCTGATGACCTAAGATGTTAAGTCCCATAGTGCTCAGAGCCATTTGAACCATTTGAGAATCTGAAGAATTACAGGTTAAAATTTTCCTAAAGAAAGATTAAAGTACCCCCAACTTGCTACAGATTAATAGCGAAATCGTTCGAGACAAGGTTGCTTAAAAATAAATTCTTTAATTCTGCATCAGGACAGTGCACCTGCTTTAACAGGAATGATCAAATACGCAAGGATCGTATCGAAACTGACTGAAGGAAACAATTTTTTGAATTTAAACGAAATATGTTTTTCAATGTCGCTTCCAAAAAAATCTTTGTGCCGGAATGCAGTAGCATACACTAAATGTGCACGGTGCTCTACAAATTTGTGTTTCAGATGCTTCTGCAACAAATGCCATCCGGAATTATGTCCTAGCACAGTAAACGACGGAAGGGAGTATCAAGTAAAGTTATTCCCGTATTCTATTCTGCAGCAAAAGTAATACATATCTGGAGAAAGTTTGCTATAATCATTGAATTTACTAATGAAATGATTACGGCGAAAATGGCTTTTTTGCGTAACTGTACATGACGTATACTGTTTAGTGACATAATGCATGATGAAACAGAAAAAAATAAGAAGCACACAGGCTGGATTTGAATTTGTTCCGCCAGCCACGAGTCTTATCCGCTGCGCTACTTTCGCTTGATCGCAACATGGAAATTTGTGGTATGGTCCTATGGATCCAAACTACTGATGTCATCTGTCCCTAGGTTTACACACTGCTTAATCTAACTTAAACTAACTTCCGCTAACACACCCCTATGCGAGGGAGGACTCGAACCTCCGACTGTGGGAATCATGCGAACCGTAGCAAGGCAACCGAGACCACGCGGCCACCCTTCACGGCGATCGTAACATGTGTTACGTTACAGGTGTAGGAGGTACGCACAAAACTTCAACATCTATTTTCTCTGAAAATAAGGGCCGTCGCATGAAAAGCCGCTAGTGAGGTATTCAGGACAGGTTCATCTACAACAGGGGTCTCCAAACTTTTTATTCCGCGGGCCACATTGACTCCTCCACGAAGTCATAAGGGCCAAGATCTATCTAGTGGGATTAAAGCACCCTAGCACTTCACGATCACCGTAATGTACGGCTAAAGGAAAGATGAAATCGCAAAAATCTAAGGTTGTGGGAATAGCTAGCACTGAAACGAACTACGATTTTTATTTAATTACATAATTTTGATTGGTGGACGTACCTGACCGAAATTCTGGCGTATTTTATTCTGGCGAATTTCACCGACAAAAAAGTATGTCACTGCACATTCTGTATGTATTTTACGACGTAATCGAAAGAAAGAGAAACCTCGCTTAAGAAGCATCTTCCATAATGATTGACTACTAAGGCTAGTCGCCGAAGTGGCGTCCGTTTGAAAGACTTGCACCAGACTCGTGAGTAGAATAAAATGCAAAGAATTTTTTTACTTAAAACGTTTTCGCCAGACTAGTCTGTTAACCGTTACTTTTTTTTTCTTCACGCTGTCTGTTTATTGTGGATAGCCACAAGTTTAACCATGACCTTCCGCTTTGTAAAGATAGAGCTCCGACAACGTCGCGGTGTACAGGGCTATTACAAATGATTGAAGCGATTTCATAAATTCACTGTAGCTCCATTCATTGACATATGGTCGCAACACTCTACAGATACGTAGAAAAACTCATAAAGTTTTGTTCAGCTGAAGCCGCACTTCAGGTTTCCGCCGCCAGAGCACTCGAGAGCGCAGTGAGACAAAATGGCGACAGGAGCCGAGAAAGTGCATGTCGTGCTTGAAATGCACTCACATCAGTCAGTCATAACAGTGCAACGATACTTCAGGACGAAGTTCAACAAAGACCCACCAACTGCTAACTCCATTCGGCGATGGTATGCGCAGTTTAAAGCTTCTGGATGCCTCTGTAAGGGGAAATCAACGGGTCGGCCTGCAGTGAGCGAAGAAACGGTTGAACGCGTGCGGGCAAGTTTCAGGCGTAGCCCGCGGAAGTCGACGAATAAAGCAAGCAGGGAGCTAAACGTACCACAGCCGACGGTTTGGAAAATCTTACGGAAAAGGCTATAGCAGAAGCCTTACCGTTTACAATTGCTACAAGCCCTGACACCCGATGACAAAATCAAACGCTTTGAATTTTCGGCGCGGTTGCAACAGCTAATGGAAGAGGATGCGTTCAGTGCGAAACTTGTTTTCAGTGATGAAGCAACATTTTTTCTTAATGGTGAAGTGAACAGACACGATGTGCGAATCTGGGCGCTAGAGAATCCTCACGCATTCGTGCAGCAAATTCGCAATTCACCAAAAGTTAACGTGTTTTGTGCAATCTCACGGTTCAAAGTTTACGGCCCCTTTTTCTTCTGCGAAAAAAAACGTTACAGGACACGTGTATCTGGACATGCTGGAAAATTGGCTCATGCCACAACTGGAGACCAACAGCGCCGACTTCATCTTTCAACAGGATGGTGCTCCACCGCACTTCCATCATGATGTTCGGCATTTCTTAAACAGGAGATTGGAAAACCGATGGATCGGTCGTGGTGGAGATCATGATCAGCAATTCATGTCATGGCCTCCACGCTCTCCCAACTTAACCCCATGCGATTTCTTTCTGTGGGGTTATGTGAAAGATTGAGTGTTTAAACTTCCTCTACCAAGAAACGTGCCAGAACTGCGAGCTCGCATCAACGATGCTTTCGAACTCATTGATGGGTACATGCTGCGCCGAGTGTGGGAGGAACTTGATTATCGGCTTGATGTCTGACGAATCACTAAAGGGGCACATATCGAACATTTGTGAATGCCTAAAAAAACTTTTTGAGTTTTTGTATGTGTGTGCAAAGCATTGTGAAAATATCTCAAATAATAAAGATATTGTAGAGCTGTGAAATCGCTTCAGTCATTTGTAATAACCCTGTATTGGTCGCGATAGGCCTCGAAACTCCATTGTTGGCAGTATAGGTACCACCTCAAATATTTGGCGGGCCGGATACCGGGGATGACCAGCTAACGCGGGCCGGTTTCCCGGCCCTCTCGGGCAGGTTTCGGCCCGCGGGCCGTAGTTTGGAGACCCCTGATCTACAACATACCTGAGACTCGTCAAAATCCTTGATTAATAGGTCTGATGGTCCCACTGTCAGAAACTAATAGGTTGGAGACTGGAGAGGAATCCGTGGCGGGGCGCAGCGAACCAGTCGGAAGACTGATGGGAAAGAGCCTGCTTACACGTCAGCGGAGCGCGACTTACCGAGGATGGCGACGACCTCGTCGTCCTGGATGACCTCGAGCGAGCCGGTGACGATGAAGCACAGCGAGTCTATGGACTCGCCCGTGTGGTAGAGCAGGTCCCCCGGCGCCGAGTGGCTCATGGTGAAGTGCATGGCGAGCGCTCGCAGGCAGCCGTCGCTGGCCAGCCGGAAGGCGGGGTGCTCGTTGAATACCTTGCGGTTCAGGTGCACGCAGATGTCCGCCTTCATGTCCTTCGGGCAGTAGTTGAGCACCTGCACAGCACACAGGGAAGGGTCCCAGTAGCGGTCCAGATGTCATCTGTCCGATGAATGGAACTTTAGACCACAGATATATATCTATATACAAACAGACCCTCCCATGAACCATAGACCTTGCCGTTGGTGAGGAGGCTTGCGTGCTTCAGCGAAACAGACAGCCTTACCGTAGGTGCAACCACAATGGAGGGGTATCTGTTGAGAGGCCAGACAAACGTGTGGCTCCTGAAGAGGGGCAGCAACCTTTTCAGTAGTTGCAGGGGAAACAGTCTGGGTGATTGACTGATCTGGCCTTGTAACACTAACCAAAATGGCCTTGCTGTTCTGGTACTGCGAACGTCTGAAAGCAAGGGGAAACTACAGCCGTAATTTTTGCCGAGGGCATGCAGCTTTACTGTTTGATTAAATGATGATGGCGTCCTCTTGGGTAAAATATTCCGGAGGTAAAATAGTCCCCCATTCGGATCTCCGGGCGGGGACTACTCAAGAGGTCGTCATTATCAGGAGAAAGAAAACTGACGTTCTATTCAGAAGGATGTAGGCTGCAGTACGTACTGGCAGACGAAGCAGCTTGCACTGGGTAGATGAACATGGAGAGCTGCATCAAACCAGTCTCAGGACTGAAGACCACAACAACAACAACAATAACAACAACAACATACAAACAGAAATGTCCTGAATGATTCACTGACTCCTCGTCCACCCCCGCTAGCTGAATGGTCAGCGTGACGGATTGTCAGTCCTCTAGGCCCGGGTTGGATTCCCGACTGGGTCGTGGAATTTTCTCTGCTCGGGGATTTCATGTTGCGCTGTCCTCATCATCATCCTATCATCCTCACCGACTGCAGGTCGCCGAAGTACGTCAAATTGACAGACCGGCACCCAGTGAATGGTCTCCCTGATGGGGGGCCCTAGCCATACGAATAAATGAAAAAACTGACTCATCACTGTCCAGCCCAAATTGCTAAGGACAGAAACTCGAAATATGGAAAGGACGTTTGAACGGTGGCTACACCGACTCACAGCGCCAGAGATTGCGCCAAAGATTATCATTCCGCCGCCTCCACTGGGCAGTAGTAGTTCAGAGGATGTCGAGGAGAGTTGTTGTTGTTCTGTTGGGCGAGAGAGTAGACGCTGTTCGGTTGGTGTAATGTATAGATGGAAGAAGTTGCAATTGTCAGAATATATTTGAGAAAGGAGATGGGTTTTTGATTTATGATGCTGGCGTAATGGAATATTTTCGTCAATATACAGGGTGATTCAAAAAGAATACCACAACTTTAGGAATTTAAAACTCTGCAACGACGAAAGGCAGAGCTAAGCACTATCTGTCGGCGAATTAAGGGAGCTATAAAGTTTCATTTAGTTGTACATTTGTTCGCTTGAGGCGCTGTTGACTAGGCGTCAGCGTCAGTTGATGCTAAGATGGCGGCCGCTCAACAGAAAGCTTTTTGTGTTATTGAGTACGGCAGAAGTGAATCGACGACAGTTGTTCAGCGTGCATTTCGAACGAAGTATGGTGTTAAACCTCCTGATAGGTGGTGTATTAAACGTTGGTATAAACAGTTTACAGAGAATGGGTGTTTGTGCAAATGGAAAAGTTCTGGACGGCCGAGAACGAGTGATGGAAATGTAACACGCATCCAGCAAGCATTTGTTCGCAGACCAGGAAAATCGACTCGCAGAGCTAGCAGAGAGCTGCAAATTCCACAATCAACTGTATGGAGAGTCCTACGAAAAATGTTTGTTATGAAACCTGAACGTCAACTACCCGAGGCGATGGATCGGCCGCCAGGCAGCCCGTGACAGAGCACTTCATCACTGGCCTCCAAGAAGCCCTGATCTTACCCCCTGCGATTTTTTCTTATGGGGGTATGTTAAGGATATGGTGTTTCGGCCACCTCTCCCAGCCACCATTGATGATTTGAAACGAGAAATAACAACAGCTATCCAAACTGTTACGCCTGGTATGCTACAGAGAGTGTGGAACGAGTTGGAGTATCGGGTTGATATTGCTCGAGTGTCTGGAGGGGGCCATATTGAACATCTCTGAACTTGTTTTTGAGTGAAAAAAACCTTTTTAAATACTCTTTGTAATGATAACAGAAGGTTATATTATGTTTCTTTCATTAAATACACATTTTTAAAGTTGTGGTATTCTTTTTGAATCACCCTGTATAATGAGGTAAAAAGATATTACAGTTTTAGTGACAAGCCCTCTTGCTCACAGGTACAGTCAACAAAGCATCTGGCTCGTGTTCATTTATTATACTTGTAATTCTGCTTTCTATGTGAAATTATCGTATTTCTGGTTTTTCAATTAGTTCATTGTAAACGGTGTTTAAAATATTTTGTCGTATTGAGAAAGAACCGAGCCAGATACATGTACGTTGAGTCACGCTACCACACACAGAACAGTTACACTTGTGCTTTGTTGTTTTGTAGCTTTTATAGTTGCAGGGGACTCAATTAATCAATTGTGTTCATGGAAATTCCTTGTCATTCTCTGTTGTTATTCTATGCAGTCAGATTGCGTGCTAATACTACTCAGGGCCAACCGGTTACGAGACTTCGTAACCGATCACACAGCTACTAAAATTATTGCATTTATTCATTAATATTAGTCCCTTTTCTTTTTAATTAAGCCTCCATGCACGTTGTTCGCATACTGTAGGCATCTTTTAAGAAAGGGTTGTTCGACATTCAACCCCAAGGAGGTGAAACTGCGGATACAAGGTTTAAAAAAAAAAAAAATATTACATCGGTGCAAAAGTTGGTAGCGTCTTTGTTTTGCATGTCGGTATTCCGATTGTTATGGCTTTATTTATCGATTGTTAGTTTTTATTTGTACGAGGCGTGTTTTTTAAGAAAGTACCGTTTTGAAATTTAAAAAAAGACGTGCTAACATATCTCAATAATTTTATTTTTACATGAAAGCCTGTACCTTAATCTACTTTTCTCCATAATTTCCGTCAATATTGAGGTACTTGTCATAACGTTGTACCAGTTTTTGAATACCCTCCTCATAAAAGTCTGCCGCCTGACTTGTTAACTACTGCATCACCGCTGTTTTGACTTCGTCATCGTCTTGAATACGCTGACCACCCAGGTGTTTCTTCAACTGCAGGAACAGATGGTAGTCACTGGGCGCAAGATCGGGGCTGTACGGAGGATGATGTAGAGTTTCCCATAGAAAAGGTGTGATGAGATCTTTGGTCTGATTCGCCACATGCGGACGGGCATTGCCTTGCAGCAAAACGATGCCCTTGCTCAACTTCCATGAACTGTTGCTTTGATTCTGGTGTCACGTAGGCCACCCATGTTTCATCGCCCGTAACAATCTGGCTTACGAAATCATCACCGTCGTTGTGGTACCGCTCAAGGAAAGTCAATGCACTGTCTAAACGTTTCGTTTTGTGCACATCCGTCAACATTTTCGGTACCCAACGTGAAAACAATTTTCGGTAATTCAAGTGCTCGGTCCAAATGCCATACAAAACATTACGAGAAACGTTAGGAGAGTCGTCCCGCAAGGAGGAAATCGCAAAGCGTCTGTTTTCTCTCACCTTATTGTCCACTTTCATTAACGACCGAAGGACGCCCACTCCGTTGTTCATCATGCACATTTGTGCGGCCATCTTTAAATGCTCTTACCCACTTTCTTGACATTCCATCACTCATAATGTTTTCTCAGTAAACTGCACAGATCTCACGATGAATAACGATCGGTTTTAGGCCTTTAGCACTAAGAAATCTTATAACACTTACTTTACAGTCGGTGGGACTCACGATTATCGGAGGCATCTTTAACACTCAGTACACAGCGCAAACAAGGAAGAATCAGACTGTAATGGCGTCAGTGCGTAGATTAAGGTACAGGCTTTCATCTAAAAATAAAATTATTGAGATATCTTAGCACGTCGTTTTTAATTTCAAAACAGTACTTACTTAAAAAAAGACGCCTTGTAGTTCACTGTTGCCAATTGAGATTACATATTGTCATTTTGTCATTAGGATTTACTGAGTGGACCTGTGGATGCTAGAAAATAGAGTGCCAAGTGGAGAAATCGGAACATTTCCGACGTATTCTTCTGTGTTCTATAGATGGTTTGCAACAGCGGAGTCACCCAGAAACATTTGCCCCGATTATTAGGATAACGCCATTCGTCGGAGTACGACAAGAAAAGGATTTTCTCGCTTTAAGAAGGGTCGTTTTGGCATCAGTAACCCTATACGTTCAGGAAGACGTTCAGGGTTTGATGAAGTTCGTTTAAATGCATCGATCCACAGTCATCCACGTCAGTGTATTCGAGAAATGACAGATGTGATGAACTGTGATGATTGCTCCATCGTGTGACATATGCATGCATTGGTGAAGGTTAAAAAATCACGTGTATGGTATAGCGTCCCCAGTGCTATATTACGAAAAGACTTAAAAAACAGTACTTATAAAGAAGAGACATTTAAAAATTGAATAATATATTTTTATCATGTAGCCGTAAAATAATAATTTCTCTGGGTAGGTTTCGAGTGCAAGGAAATGTAACAAAATAATCTAAAGAGATGACAAGATACGCTCTTTTGTTAATTTTTTTAGTCGTCTTCACTTCTTCTCTTGTCTTGATTGTGTATAGACGGACATCTTGCGAGTGCTGGCAAATGTAAGCATATTGGTATGAGTTAAGCATATAATATATTCATTTAATATTATTGTGCACGTTTAATTTGTAAGAGGTGATCCCGATTTCATGTCCGCCTTCCTTGAGTTAACCTGCATTCAAGTAATTTACAGTTCAACAATCGCAGCGGCCGATGCAGCCAACGACGCCATTACGTGGCGATATTAACTTATGAAAAATTTGCGGAAGAGAAACACTCGCCCGCTATTAACATAATATCAATTTTTCTCCACAGCCGCACGACGTTGCAGAAATACGTAGCATCAAGATTCTTATTTTCAGTACCATAGCCAACAGCCAGAGCCAGGACTCCGACTACAATACAATGGTTAACGGAGGTGAGAAAAAATACTCTCGCGCGTGTGTGGGCCGCAATTGTAATTAATAACTAAAGATCTTTTGCTTTAAAGTGAGCTGACTAGCCGAGGAAATTATTATGAAAAGTTTATTACATTGTTCAGCTTATATGCTCATGTTTTAAGATTCAGCGAGTCTAACATTCATTAACGTAACAAATAATTTGAGATTAATATAGTTAAAAAGGAGAACTTCAGGAAAGCATTTAATCGTAAATCAAAATTGAATTAAATATCATTTTTATCAAGGCCCACCACGTAAGTCTGCAACAATCAAAAAATAATAATAACAATAATAATATATTAAATTACGACGGCCGACGGACGCGAGAATGGGTACCGGATGCTTCAAGCCAAAATCACAAAATTCAGCTGGTTGCCATACGTACATCTCTGCTTGCTTGTCATCAATGGTGTCGTGAATAACGCGAACCATTCCTATCCTGTATCGTTAGTGGTGACGAGAAATGATGTCTTTATGCTAGCATAAGGAAAAGACAGGAACGATTAGGCCCAAACGTAGCAGAAACTCACCGTACAAAGATCTGTGCACATCCACAAAAGATAATGTTATGCATCTGGTGGAACAGTGACGATGTGGAGTATTACGAATCGCTTCCCCGAGGCATAACCATTACTGCTGACACTTATTGTCAACAGCTGAGACGTCAAGCTGACGCAATACAAGGGTAACGACCAGGAAGACTGCGTGAAGTGAAGCTACTCCACGATCACGCCCGCCCGAATTCTGCTAGACTGACAGAAAACACTATGGAGGAGTTAGACTGGTGAGTCATTCGGCACCCACCTTATTCTTCTGATCTTGAACTCTCAGATATTCACTTGTTCCGCTCTCTGTCTAACGACCTTCAAGGAACTTCCTTTCCGGGTGAAAATGCGCTCCGAACATGGCGAATTCTTCGCCTCAAAACCACGAGATTTCTATAGTCGCAGAATCTAAAAGTTACCCCAGCGTTGGCACACTGTTGTAAATACTGAAGGACAGTACATTATTGGCGACTTAAGTCTCTGTTATGTGTACCTACTCTGTTTATTAAACTTATACAGTCGCTGTTAAGACAATTTTCAGGTTACAATTATGAAAATTCGTGATTTCTCGGTCAGAAATGAAAAAAAAAAACATATTTCAGTAGTTTTGGAAATTCAAACCCTAAGCGGGTGAAATAGTGAGTGAGTTTTTTTTTTTCAAAATAAGTCTACATCTACATCTAGGTGATTACTCTCCTATTCACACTAAAGTGCCTGGCAGAGGGTTTAATGAACCACCTTCAAGCTGTCTCTCTACCGTTCCACTCTCGAACGGCACGCAGAAAACCGGGCACTTAAATTTTTCTGTGCGAGCCCTGATTTCTCTTGTTTTATCGTGATGATCATTTCTCCCTATGTTGATGGGTGCCAACAGAATGTTTTCGCAATCAGAGGAGAAAACTGGTGATTGAAATTTCATGAGAAGATCCCGTCGCAACGAAAAACGCCTTTGTTTTAATGATTGCAAATCCAATTCACGTATCATGTCTGTGACACTATTTCCCCTATTTCACGATAATAAAAAACGAGCTGCCCTTCTTTGTATTTTTTCGATGTCATCCGTCAGTCCCACCTGATGCGGATCCCACACCGCACAACAATACTCCAGAATAGGGCGGACAAGCGTAGTGTAAGCAGTCTCTTTGGTAGACCTGTTGCATCATCTAAGTGCTCTGCCAATGAATCGCAGTCTTTGGTTTGCTCTACCCACAATATTATCTATGTGATCGTTCCAATTTAGGTTATTTGTAATTGTAATCCCTAAGTATTTAGTTGAATTTGCAGCCTTCACAGTTGTGTGACTTATCACGTAAACGAAATTTATCTGGAACCGCGCGACCGCTATGGTCGCAGGTTCGAATCCTGCCTCGGGCATGGATGTGTGTGATGTCCTTAGGTTAGTTAGGTTTAAGTAGTTCTAAGTTCTAGGGGACTGATGACCTCAGAAGTTAAGTCCCATATTGCTCACAGCCATTTGAACCATTTTGTGAGGAATGGTATCGAAAGCCTTCTGGAAATCTAAAAATATGGAATCAATTTGACAACCCCTGTCGATAGCACTTATTACTTCTTGAGTATAAAGCGTTAGTTGTGTTCCACAAGAACGATATTTTTTGAAACCGTGCTGACTATGTGTCAATAAATCGTTTTCTTCGAGGTTCAAAAATGGTTCAAATGGCTCTGAGCACTATGGGACTCAACTGCTGTGGTCATAAGTCCCCTAGAACTTAGAACTAGTTAAACCTAACTAACCTAAGGACAGCACACAACACCCAGCCATCACGAGGCAGAGAAAATCCCTGACCCCGCCGGGAATCGAACCCGGGAACCCGGGCGTGGGAAGTGAGAACGCTACCGCACGACCATGAGATGCGGGCTTTCTTCGAGGTACTTCATAATGTTCGAATACAGTATATGTTCCAAAACCCTACCGCAAATCGACGTTAGCGATATAGGCCGGTAATTCAGCGGATTACTCCTACTTCCCTTTTTGGGTATTGGAGTGACTTGAGCAATTTTCCAGTCTTTAGGTACAGATCTTTCTGTGAGCAAGTGGTTGTATAGAATTGCTAAATATGGAGCTATTTTATCAGCATACTCTGAGAGGAACCTGAATGGTGTACAATTTGGACCGGAGGGCTTATCTTTCTTATGTGATTTAAGCTGCTTCGTTACTCCGAGGATATCTACTTCTATGTTTCTCATCTTGGCAGTAGTTGTTAATTGGAATTCAGGAATATTTTCTTCATCTTCTTTGGTGAAGGAGTTTCGGAAAACCATGTTTAATAACTCTTCTTTAGTGGCACTGTCATCAGTGACTTCACCGTTGTTATCGCGCAGTGAAGGTATTGATTGCGTCTTGCCACTGGTGTGCTATATGTATGACCAGAATCTCTTTGGGTTCTCTGCCAGATTTCGAGACAGAATTTCGTTGTGGGAATTGTTAAAAGCTTCTCGCATTGAAGTACGCGCCATACTTCGAACTTCTGTAAAACTTTTCCAATCTTGGGGATTTTGCGTACTTTTAAATTTGGAATGCTTTTTTCTTTGCTTCTTCAACAACGATCTGACCCGTTTTGTGTACCATAGGGGATCAGTACCATCACTTATTATTTTTGTGGTATATATCTTTCAATTACGCCGACCGGTGTGGCCGAGCGGTTCTGACCGCTGAACTCTGTAACCGCGGGACCGCTACGATCGCAGGTTCGAATCCTGCCTCGGGCATGGATGTGTGTGACGTCCTTAGGTTAGTTAGGTTTAAGTAGTTGTAAATTCTAGGGGACTGATGACCTCAGATGTTAAGTCCCATAATGCTCAGAGCCATTTCTTTTCTCTCAATTGCTGTCGATACTATATCTTCGAAAATATTCCACAACATGATCAGATCGGAAGAAGTGAAGACTGTCTCTTAAAAAGGCGTTAAGAGCATTTTTATCAGCTTTTGTAAATAGATATACTTTGCGTTTCTTTTTGATGGTTGTAGGTGTTACGGTATTCACCCTAGCAGCAACTGCCTTGTGGTCGATAATCCTTGTATTCGTCACAATATTCACTATTTGGCAGGATTATTTGCTGATTTCGCAACCATTTACGCTTCGAGCGGGCTCATGAACTAATTGTTGAAAATAATTTTCTGAGAAAGCATTCACTACGATTTCGGATGACGTTTTATGCCAGCCGCCGGCTTTAAACGTATAATCTTTACAGTATATCGAGGGTAGATTAAAGTCACCACAGACTTGTATGAGCGGGGTACTTATTTGAAATGAGACTCAAGATTTCTTTGAACTGATCAGCAACTATATCCAATTACTACTAAAGCGTTTTAAGCTACATCTGTGAAAATTTTTATTTAGCTTGTCGGTTAGAAAGTGTTTTTGGAAATTCAACCCGTAAATGGGCGAAACTGGGAACGAAAAAATTAATGAAAATATTTCGTTAAATTAAAACTACCTCTATGAAAGTTGGCATTTGACATTTCGGTTAGAAATAAAGAAATATGTGTTATGGGATGAAAGTTTCTTGAAATGCAGGATGAACAAAAACATCCGACTGCAGCTACAAGAGTCACTTTTTGGTCAGAAGTATATTCGGAAAAGCCTGCTTGTATGGCCTTAACGAGCGTGAAATGATTAGAAGATATTGCAATTTGTCAACTTCAAACAGAGTTATTTTACATTTACCACGAAAAATTGGCTTTATCAGAACTGCATAGAAAAACAAACGACTCTTTACTACGTTATTCTTTTAGTGGGCCAAATATACGTTTATAAAAATATTTTTGTTGTAGTTACTACGCAAACGCAAGTGAAGCAGCAGGTTTTAAGCTACTATAGACATACAGTGTTCTCAGAAAGAGTCTGGAAAGCTTGTAAGGGAGCTGCAGGGAACATTTTGCTGCGAAATAATTGTTTAGAAAATAGTTACGGAAAGAAGCTCCATTTCCGAATTAATTAGCATTGAAATTAGGCCAATCGGGCCATTGCGAGCGCAAATTCTAGCGGCCCACAAGAGACGGTATCGACAGAAGTGGCTTTTGTTTGGTTTCTTAAAACCGAACAAGAGAGCGATACAAAAATTAGACATGGGACGGTAGTAAGAATCGAACCCGAGCCAAAGGCTGAGCAGTCTCGTTCGCGATCGTCTACGCTGTCCGCCTGTTTAGCTGAGAGGTAACGTGCTTTCCTCCCCGGCACTGGGCCCGGGTTCGATTCCCGGCTAGGTTGGACATTTTCTCCGCTCGTGGACTGGGAGTCGTGTTGTGCTGTCCTCATCATTTCATTCTCAGCATCGGCCACAAGTCGCCCAATGTGATGCCGACTGGTACAAGACTTGAACTTGGCGGCCAAACCCGAATGGGACATTCCGGCCAACAATGCCATACGATCATTTCATTTTTTCATCTACGCTATAGACTGACACTAGTTGTACCTGGTGGGCCGCTTGAATTTGCCGCGCGCAGTGACCTGACCGGGTAATTTCAATGCTAATTAACTCGGAAACCGCGCAACATACCTATTTTTTCTCAAGAATTGTTTATCACCACAACCTACTCTCCAACGCTCTTATAAGCTTTTCAGGCTGTTTCTGACGTCAATGTATTTACCGTGCACGTCGATATCTCTTTCGCAGTAAGAGTTGGAACCAACATCGAAGTTTGCAAAAACCGGAGTTCAAGTCATTATGGCCAATGCATAGTAGAAGCGACAGTTATAGCTTTTCTCATATTTACTGAAGTCAAACACTGTTTTTCAACAATTGAAAGACTTTTTGTGTCAGTACTACACATGTAGTAGTACAGTTAACCTATTTCGTCCGACATTCACGAAATTACTGTGACAGTTATCGTTTCTACATTTAGGCAGTTTAAATGGTGACAAACAGTTTAAAACATTATATTGATAGCTCTTCCTTTGTAAAGCAGCGGAGTTATGCTTCTTCGGTGATTTTCTGTATTTGTTGCCCTGGAAGTCATAAAGTTTACCGCTTCTGCAGGAGTAAATGATAAAATATCATGTAAGTTTGCAGGCTTTCGTGGACATTGTCACTACAGTTAACATATCGAGTTGTTAGGCCGCATTACATTTCCTCTAAAATAATCGTCGTTTCGACCTTCCTGCCGGGATCTTCTTCAGGATCTTCCGGTGTTCTAATAATAGTGAACACTGGGAGATCCTGATGAAGATCTCGACAGAGGGATCGACATGTCTATTATTTTAGAGGAAAGATGAGGCGGCCTAACAACCCAGAAAATTTTAACTTTAGTGATAAAATATCAGTATGGCAGGAAACGTTCAGTTTTCTGACGATTTTTTGATAGTTCATGTGCAATGGTTTATTATGTTTTAGTAAGAAATAACGTCCGTTTCTATCCATAATCCTCGGTTTTTAGGAAAATCCGGGGTTTCTGTTTAATGAGTTTTGCTTATTCCAGTACAGATACAGAAACAATATCAACGTAACAAACATAGTATATCAGAAAATTTTGATTGTACAGAAACATCTTATAGTGAGTACGATATTAACGTTCTGTCGTCTTTCAACGAGATCTGAGGGTAAGCGTATTTTTTCTTGATAGGTATGTAATGACCATTATTATTCAGTTCGTATTATTTAGAGACAAATTAATACTCTCAAACAGAAGCGACTCGCGTCTACTTGACAACGGTATCACTCGTTTGTTTCAGCGTATAAGTTCACTGACTTCACCTGGAAAAATATGTTCGTAAAATTGCTTAGTGCTTTTAAAACAAATTCGCTTGTGGAACGAAATACAGTATTAGTTCCTGTGACATGTCTTGCAGTGAAACGCTACTCAACATTTGAGCACCGTGATAAAGAAACTCCCGAAGAAACTACAGTAATTAATAGATAAACTGAGCACTATTCCATAAGTCAGCTGTGAACGGATGTCAGTACTAGTCATCATTATAAACACGCAATGCGCGGTCTATATCATTTACGGTCTAAGGTTGGAATGAACCTCACACTGCTTTTCTAGGCAAGATCGCACTACAGGAGATATGTCCTTGTGCGACCAGTTCTGGGGAATACGGTTTAGCGTTTATCTGAACAACGGGGCAACTCAGCATGTTTTCAGATCAACACGACAAAGGTAATAGAAGTGATAAGCGACAGTTAAAAATCCCAGGACGGCCGTCCATCATTCCCACGATCTTTGCATTCACATTCTGGTATTTTAACACTGTGCACCAAGCCACACTGTCAAACACATACCTCTGGAGCTGTTACGATGTATGTCCACAAAGTAAGTTCCGTTTGGTTATATAAAACAAACGCGTACAGATACAGAAAAAATATTTACTGTAAAAAAATGTACAACTCTTAAACTACTTTTCAACATAGCTTTCGAAATTTTGTAGGCACTTGTTATAGCGTGGCACAAGTTTTTGTATGCCATCTTCATGGAAGGTTGCCGCCTGTGTTTTCAACCATGTGGTAACATGTTCTTTCAGTTCGTCACCATCGTTGAAGTGTTGACCACCAAGGATAGATTTTAGGTGTTAGAAAACCATCGCCTTCTTCATTGTAGCGTGTCGAAAACTGAAGTGCACTGCCCATCCGTTGTTTTTGTGTTGTTCAGTAAGAAATTTGGGTACCCAACGAGAGAAAAGTTTCGAAATTTCAGTTTTTCAGTAACAATTTCATGAATTATTGTTCGTGAGATTTGCGAAACTTCCATAGCTGTGCAAACTTACGGTTGTGCTTAATCTTCTGTTTAATTGTGTGAACCAGTTGATCAGTAACCACAGACGGGTCGTTCTTCATTGTGCTCTTGATCACGTCCTTCATTGAACAGTCTGATCCATCTTCTAACCATTGAATCACTCATAGTATTTTGTCCGTAAACCTCGCAGATTTGCCGAATTTCCATTGGTTTAACTTCCTTTGCATTTAGGAAACGAATCACAGATCTGATTTCACACGCGGCGGCATTTTCAATTACGGTTGACATCATAAAGAAGCACTACGAAGCACACGTCGGCAGCAGCGATCTGAAAATGGCGTACATGTCTTCTCCTTGAGTCAGCGTAACTCCCGTGCATGCTCGGAACTGCGATCGTAGCGCTGCCGCGGATAGAAACAGAACTTACTTTGTGGACGACCCTCGTATTTTTTGGAAAAAACACTTACCTCTCAATAAACAGCAGCTCCACTTGCATGAAATATAGGGTGAGGCAACTATGACAGACAACCCTAGTTACGTTGAGAAAAACTAAATACACTTTAAAAAAAAAAGAGGGATCGTGAGAAATTATCCGAATGGAACGGACACCGGTAAATGTAACGTATCTGTACAGAAAAACAAGTAGTTACCTTTTCACAAAAAATTGAATGATTTACTCAAGAGAAACAGCTTCACAAACTGATCGAATTAGTAACGCGTTGGTCCACATCTGGTCCTTACACAAGAAGTTGTTTGGCTAGGTACTGACTGATAACTTGTTGGATGTTCGAGTGACAGATGTCGTGCCAAACTCTGTCCAGTTGTCGGTTGGATCACCAAAATCCCGAGCTTGCTGGAGGGCTCTGCCCATAATACTCCAAAAGTTCTCAATTCGGGAGAGATCCCGCGACCTTCCTGGCCAATAAGGAGTTTTGCAAGCCCGAAGACAAGAAGTAGAACCTCTCGTCCTGTGCTGGCGAGCATTATCTTGCTGAAATAAAAGTCCAGTATGGCTTGCCAAAAAGGGGAACAAAATGGAGTGTAAAATATCGTCGACGTACTGTGTAATGACACATTCCAACGCACAGACATACAATACCTTTACGGCTGCGCCAAAGATTAAATTGAGAGGGATGTAGAATATAATCTCTGTAATGTTCATATTGAATTCTCTTTTGTTTCATACTCCAAGAAGGAGTTAAGAGACACTTTCGATTGTTACCGTGTAGGGATGGACGTAATTTTTTATGTGTGCGGAAAGGCAGCCATCTTGTTAGTATTTATGGTTTGTGCGACGAGCAGAGCAAGTCTTATTGTCTTGTGAATAAAAAAAATAGTGACAAGTATCTAAGTTTTAGGATAATTATTTAAAGCGACGTAGCATTGTATTCCTTGGTTTCCACCGTCTTCGTGAAGTAAACCGATGCTGACTCAGGAAGACACACACGGTCAACAAAGAGAAGAACATCGATGGTGACTAATGAATTAATATTGTGGCAGAAGGACTAATTCTACGTCTAAGGTGAGAACTCTAAGTCAACAATGACGTAGAATTCAAAAATGAAATTAATCGGAATTGTAAATTATATTACAGGGAAATTTCACGCGGCACTGAATTTGTCCGCATTCGAGCCGGTCAATACAGTCCGTAAAAATGCCTGTCAAAAATTCTAAAGTTACAGTTCCATATCCATAATGTTTACTCTTTTCAAAAAATCAATAAATTTTTTATTTATTTCGCCACAACTGCTATGCTGCAAGAATGTAGCAGATGACCAAAAAAAGAGAATCTGCTATGAAAAGAAATGGCACCCCAGACCATAGTTCGTACGACAGGTGACAGTCAGACTGGACGGCTGCAGTGGCCGAAGGGTTCTAGGCACTTCAGTCTGGAACCGCGCTGCTGCTACAAATGCTGCTGAACCAACGCGTTTCTGACTTGCTCAATTTGTGAAACACTTTCTCTTGAATAAATCACCTAATTTTCTGAAACTGTATCGATTCCGTCGCCTTCGGATAATTTCTTCTTCGTGAGGTTGCTTTTTTCTTAGAATGTATATCGGGATTCGCTATTTGCGAAGTTACAGAGGGCAAGATGGCAAATTAAGGGGGGTAGGACGTCAAACGGGCCGACTTGGAGCAGGAGAGGCACCACTGAACATTTTAATTTCCACTGTCTAGAGAGAGTTTCGATGTGGAAACGATTAAATGCATCTCGCATTGAAATCCGCACCAAATTTCGAGCCACAGTAAAACTTAGCCAATGTTGGAGATTTTGCGCTCATCTACAAGGTGCATTCAAGTTCTAAGGCCTCCGATTTTTTTTCTCCGGACTGGAAAGAGATAGAAACATGCGCATTGTTTTAAAATGAGGCCGCGTTCATTGTCAATACGTCCCAGAGATGGCAGCACCGTACGGAAGACGGAATTTTACCGCCAGCGGCGAGAATGAGAACTGTTTTAAATACTTAAAATGGTGAAATTTTCCATACTTGAACAGCGTGCAATCATTCGTTTTCTGAATTTGCGTGGTGTGAAACCAATTGAAATTCATCGACAGTTGAAGGAGACGTGGTGATGGAGTTATGGATGTGTCGAAAGTGCGATCGTGGGTGCGACAGTTTAATGAAGGCAGAACATCATGTGACAACAAACCGACACAACCTCGGGCTCGCACAAGCTGGGCTGACGACACGATCGAGAAAGTGGAGAGAATTGTTTTGGGGGATCGCTGAATGACTGTTGAACAGATCGCCTCCACAGTTGGCATTTCTGTGGGTTCTGTGCACACAATCCTGCATGACAACCTGAAAATGCGAAAAGTGTCATCCAGGTGGGTTCCACGAATGCTGACGGACGACCACAGGGCTGCCCGTGTGGCATGTTGCCGAGCAATGTTGACACGCAATGACAGTATGAATGGGACTTTCTTGTCGTCGGTTGTGACAATGGATGAGACGTGGATGCCATTTTTCAATCCAGAAACAAAGCGCCAGTCAGCTCAATGGAAGCACACAGATTCACCGCCACCAAAAAAATTTCGGGTAACCGCCAGTGCTGAAAAAATGATGGTGTCCATGTTCTGGGACAGCGAGGGCGTAATCCTTACCCATTGCGTTCCAAAGGGCACTACGGTAACAGGTGTATCCTATGAAAATGTTTTAAAGAACACATTCCTTCCTGCACTGCAACAAAAACGTCCGTGAAGGGCTGCGCATGTGCTGTTTCACCAAGACAACGCACCCGCACATCGAGCTAACGTTATGCAACAGTTTCTTCGTGATAACAACTTTGAAGTGATTCCTCATGCTCCCTACTCACCTGACCTGGCTCCTAGTGACTTTTGCCTTTTTCCAACAAGAAAGACACTCTCCGTGGCCGCACATTCACCAGCCGTGCTGCTATTGCCTCAGCTATTTTCCAGTGGTCAAAACAGACTCCTAAAGAAGCCTTCGCCGTTACCATGGAATCATGGCGTCAGTGTTGTGAAAAATGTGTACGTCTGCAGGGCGATTACGTCGAGAAGTAACGCCAGTTTCATCGATTTCAGGTGAGTAGTTAATTAGAAAAAAAATCGGAGGCCTTAGAACTTGAATGCACCTCGTAAATTATACGTGCCTTTTTCGGTGCTCCTGCAGCAGCTTTCTGTCGTGTTTTGTGTACCGTGGGGAATCAGTTCCGTCTGTTATTAATTTCTTTGGTATGAATCTCTCGAGTGCTGTTGATACTATTTCTTTGAACTTAAGCCACACATGGTCGTCACTTACATAGTTTGGAAGGATTGGAGACTGTCTCTTAGAAAGACGTCAACCGAATTTTTAGTTGCTTTTATAGACAGATATCGTTTAATTTTGGTGAATTGCTTTGTTACGAAACTGAGCCTTGCTACGACTGTGTGTTCACTAATCCCTGTATGCGTCGTGATGCTCAGGATTATTTGTGGCTAAGAGGTCAAGTGTGTTTTCGTAACCATTTACAATTTGAATGGCCTCGTGAACTAATTATTCAAAATAATTAAAAAAAGCATTTAGAACAATTACGGAAGTTGTTTTATATCTACAATAGGGTCTGAAAATATATTTTTGTCAACATACGGAAAGTAGATTGAAGTCACTGCCAACTATAATTGTAGGAGTAGTACCTATTTGCGATGAGACTCCAGTTTTCTTTGAAATTTTCAGCAACTGTTTCATCTGAGACCGGGGGCCGGTAAAAGGAGCCAGTTATTAATTTATTCCCGTTGTCGAATATAACCTCTGCCATACTAAGTCACAGGAACTATCTGCTTCAATGTCGCTTGTGAGCTGCAACACACGTTACATTATTTTTCCTGAAGTTGTGCTTCTTGTTTGTGTTGTAGTGGAGATCATTATAATTACGGCTTTTCCCACCAAAACCTCGGATGCTTGCTCTGTGACCCTGTAAATACCAGAGCTAAACAATGTAGAACAACAACGTAAGTTACAAGCATAGCATTCCGTATTACTTCATTTCCTTATTTCTAACATTTTAAAATTTTACGTCGACTTTAGATGACACGTCAATCGTAGATGTTCTTATGTCTGTTTATGAACGTACTTTCAGTCACGTTTTGAACATTGTCCCGCTACACTTTATTAACTAATGTCTCGCCGCAAGGGATATCGGATTTTAGAGAGTAAATTAACATGGAGTATGTCGTTCTTCTTTTCAAACATTCACATAGCCATTTCTGCTTTCCTTATTGTCTTTTGGGCATGCAGCTGTAGTAATTAAAGTAGGCACAAATGCAGTGATCTAAAAGAAATGATTAGAGTACATTCGCATTCTCTTTACATCGTTCATTTCTTGTTGCTCCCATGACGATGGATTGTTTCTATCGCAATCAGTAAGCGTGAAAGGAAGCTACCCTACTGACAGAGGGATCTATATTTATACTTGGCACAACTAATTACATACTGATAATCCTCGGAATTGCTTCCGTTTCCCAAAAGTTATAAATATTTCGATTCCGGAAAAGAAGCTCTGTATTTGGCCAAGATCTCGAAGAAGAAGGTCCCTTACGTACTGGTTGTATCGAGTAAGATGTGGAGACGGCGGTTTGAAAGCGGACAGAGGTAGTACGAGGAAAGGCGTCCCTTACTTGAGCGATCGCTACTCAAGTTACCTGGCAAAGGGGCAAGTGTGGCAAATGTCCGGCGTAGCTAATGTCCTGCGTGGCAAATGTCCGGCATTCGCCGAACTTCAGGGTCATAGAGGTACTGTTTGCCGTTTCATTCACGCGTATGTCAATGTCGCATCCCCTCTGAGCACACCATAAAAGAGCGTGAAACAGAAATGCTAAACACACTTTCCTGTTTTAGAAGGACTTCAAATTTTGTGGAATTGTTTTGAGAGGTGGGCCTAGTGCAATCAGGCTAAACTCCAAGGGGGGGGGGGGGGGGGAAATTCAGCTCACGTTCGTGATGTTCCAGTCCCGGCATCTTCTCAGACAGGTTGAATCGTCTGACGGGTCGTCAGCAGAGTCAAAGATTTTCAATAACGTCGCTCTTTGCATATCACACTGCGAACTGTCGTTTTCGACCGCCAAATGTGTACATGAATGCCCCAAGGGAAGGGACAGTTTTGTTGACACATTTCACACGAACTCCTAACGCCTTTTCGTTTTGACTCTCAGGGTGGCGTAACTTAAAGCCTTTCCTCGGCCACCGATAAGAAAATCGCCCTGTTTGAACACTTAGTGTCGCGGTCCTGGCATTAGAAGGAATTCAGGAGCACCACCATATACAGCAGCCACCAAGCGGTCCAAGAGGATCTGCTCGATGTACTGCTCGGCGGTAAAGCGACCGTCGACAAACAAGATCCCTACGGCTGTCAACAATGAAGCCTCCCCACAACAACACAGAACTTTAGAAATCGATTTTCTGGACAACATTTGACAGTTGCCGCTCACCACGGGTCTCTGCGCACACGGACACGGCCGTCAGCTAGCGTCAGAGTACGATTAGACTCGTCTGTGAAAAACCAATTTCGCCAGTGACGAAGTTGCGTGTTGACACGAAAAGAGCAGAACTGAAGGCGAGCTACAACATATTGTCGTGTCAAGCGAGGTACTCGAACAGCACGTCTCGGTCGTAACCTGTTCTTTAAAGCCTGATCGGACACAGCGGCTCCAGTGGCCCTCTTGAGACCGTCTTGCAGTAGTCTGTCGGTATCCGTACGCCGTCGCAACGCAGCCATGGACAGATATCGGTCTTCATGTGAGGTTGTAATGCGTCAGCGACCTTGTCCACCTCGGTTTGTGCACTGACCTGCCTCCCTGTAGCGTGCCTACAACCTATGGACGAAACATGGAGATACATTGTTATCTGATCGGTGTCCGTAGCAACAGGACCCAACGTCCATCCTGTTTTGATCAACAGATCGCCCTTGCAACCTGCCCTGCATTAAGATGCCGCATTGCACGTGCTTGCTTGAATACACCGTCCACAACTGACAACAGCCGTTTGCGTAGCTCAGTAGAAAACACTGGCACACCGGCACTCACTTCCTTCTGAGGGTCGCCTGACACAGTAATGTACAGGGTGTTACAAAAAGGTACGGCCAAACTTTCAGGAAACATTCCTCACACACAAATAAAGAAAAGCTGTTATGTGGACATGTGTCCGGAAACGCTTAATTTCCATGTTAGAGCTCATTTTAGTTTCGTCAGTATGTACTGTACTTCCTCGATTCACCGCCAGTTGGCCCAATTGAAGGAAGGTAATGTTGATTTCGGTGCTTGTGTTGAGATGCGACTCATTGCTCTACAGTACTAGCATCAAGCACATCAGTACGTAGCATCAACAGGTTAGTGTTCATCACGAACGTGGTTTTGCAGTCAGTGCAATGTTTACAAATGCGGAGTTAGCAGATGCCCGTTTCATGTATGGATTAGCACGGGGCAATAGCCGTGGCGCGGTACGTTTGTATCGAGACAGATTTCCAGAACGAAGGTGTCCCGACAGGAAGACGTTCGAAGCAATTGATCGGCGTCTTAGGGAGCACAGAACATTCCAGCATATGACTCGCGGCTGGGGTAGACCTAGAACGACGAGGACACCTGCAATGGACGAGGCAATTCTTCGTGCAATTGACGATAACCCTAATGTCAGCGTCAGAGAAGTTGCTGCTGTACAAGGTAACGTTGACCACGTCACTGTATGGAGAGTGCTACGGGAGAACCAGTTGTTTCCGTACCATGTACAGCGTGTGCAGGCACTATCAGCAGCTGATTTGTCTCCACGGGTACACTTCTGCGAATGGTTCATCCAACAATGTGTCAATCCTCATTTCAGTGCGAGTGCTCTCTTTACGGATGAGGCTTCATTCCGACGTGATCAAACGGTAAATTTTCACAATCAACATGTGTGGGCTGACGAGAATCCGCACGCAGTTGTGGAATCACGTCATCAACACAGATTTTCTGTGAACGTTTGGGCAGGCATTGTTGGTGATGTCTTGATTGGGCCCCATGTTCTTCCACCTACGCTCAATGGAGCACGTTATCATGATTTCATACGGGATACTCCACCTGTGCTGCTAGAACATGTTCCTTTACAAGTACGACACAACATGTGGTTCATGCACGATGGGGCTCCTGCACATTTCGTATGCTTCTCAACATCAGATTCGGTGAGCGATGGATTGATAGAGACGGACCAAGTCCATGGCCTCCACGCTCTCCTGACCTCAACCCTCTTGACTTTCATTTATGGGGGCATTTGAAAGCTCTTGTCTACGCAACCCCGGTACCAAATGTAGAGACCCTTCGTGCTCGTATTGTGGACGGCTGTGATACAATACGCCATTCTCCAGGGCTGCATCAGCGCATCAGGGATTCCATGCGACGGAGGATGGATGCATGTATCCTCGCTAACGGAGGACATTTTGAACATTTCCTGCAACGAAGTGTATGAAGTCACGTTGGTACGTTCTGTTGCTGTGTGTCTCCATTCCATGATTAATGTGATTTGAAGAGAAGTAATAAAATGAGCTCTAACATGGAAAGTAAGCGTTTCCGGACACATGTCCACATAGCATATTTTCTTTCTTTGTGTGTGAGGTATGTTTCCCGAAAGTTTGGCCGTATCTTTTTGTAACACCCTGTATAACACAACCAATAGAGGGCAAATGTTTTTAATTGTCCTACACTGAAAGCGAAGATCTAAAGTCATGCAATAAGACCACAGGTGCCGCCTGTTTCAAAATATATTTAACATACCGTTCGCTGAAACACGTGTTCCCATAATCCTTTTCAGCATTGTATTATTATTTGACATTACTAGCCAGACTGCTTTCCCAAATTGTTTTCTGGGGCATAAGAAATACACTTATCGCATAGCTTCAAGGTTCAGGGTTTAACTGTCTCTGCTTATGGGAGAAGTTCACAGTTTTTTATTACATCAAACTTCCTGTGTCCATCTTCAGCAGTATTTACACCATCTATAGATGCCAAATTACAGGGTGACAATTATTGACCTATATTAAATAAAATCGTGATAACTTCTGACTGGTTTGCGTCAGGACGTTCAAACTGCATGGTTGGCCTCTGAACATGATGGGAATTAGAGATGTGAATATGGTTACGTTTATCGACGAAGCTACCTTCATTTGGTTGCGTCAATACGCACAATTGGTGCAGTTGAGGTGTCCTGGCGTAACCAAAAGCACCGGAACGAAGATGCGGAATACGAGACCAGGGAAGGTGAGGAAACGTCGGCCAGTGGTGCTCGGAATTGGACAGCGCCGCGCCAAGAAGTGGATACAAGTGGAAGAAGTGGATACAAGCGTCGCTCTTGCTGACCTCGGCGGCTGAGGTCGGCCCAGTTTGCAGCTGACACTTGTGCTACGCTATCAGATTGTCGTGATCCCTATCGAGTGCTTACTTGGACTGTGTATAGCAAGAACTTGACTGTTTTCATGTTGCCTCTCGCTAGCGACATTTGCTGCAGTGAAAGTTAAGTATTGTCAATTTTCTTTCTAGAAATAAATCTACTAATGTCATTTCTTTGAATTGTTGAATAGCATTCCGAGAACGCAGCATCCTTTAGGCACCCTATAAGCAACAACTGGGCAAGCTCCCACATGAGGGACTGATGATATGTCTGCATAAGCAGAAGAAACTAACGATCAAAGTCCGAAAACAATTTATTGAACTGTTCAATTAACCAAAACAAATTCTCCAAGTATAACATCATCAAAAAACAGTGATCCGTCTTCGAATCACAACAACATACAAGAATAATATAGAAAACAACTGAAATAATTTCCTACTAGTCTCCGCCAGAGACTTCTCCGATATACCAAGCCTAATCCAGAGATCAGCGAGAAGATCCAAGCCGGGCTGCCGGGGCGGCAGCTATCCGAGTCTGCTGGCGGTCGATGAACTGCCGATGTGCGACTATTTTTTTTTTCTTTTTTTTTTCTTTATTGAATTTCAAGTCCCCCCGAAGGGGGCGGGCTGGCAGCAGCTTAGTATGCCGCTCTTCAGCCTACAGACTTTGTGAGAAATATGAAGAGAATAAATAATAAAAAACAGGCGATAAAATCGGAGACTTAAAGAGTAACATGGCGAAAAGAAATCGTGGAACTTAAAACAAAGAACAGAGGGATGATGATGCTTATAAAATATATACGAAGCAGACAGGTAAAACAATAGACAGACAATTAAAAAACACGGCGACAGTCTGGATCTGTTCGCAAAAGACATAAAATTCACACCTAGCGACAGCATGGTTTCTGTTCGCAACACGAGAAAGACGAACAACACTGAATAGTCACTGGAACACTGCACGAAAAAGTTGGAAAATGTGACATACCACAGCCGAGAGCAGGTGGGAGGGAAACTGGACAGATGATGGGAAAACAAAAAAGGGGCGAAATGAGAGTAAAAGCGAAGGGGGGGGGGGGAACCGGGAAAGGAGCTGATGGAGGAGGAGGACCCATAAGAGGGGTGGGGGGCAGACGCGACAGGGAGTGGGGTAGGCAGAGGAGGGGAATACAAAAGGACTTGGGGGGGAGAAGGGAGGTAGGGAGAGGTGTAGTGGGGAGATAACAGGACGGAAGGAGGGGAAGAGGGAGCCCAGGGAAAGGACAGAGGAAAGGAGGGGGAGTGAGGATCAGAGTTGATAGGAGGGATAAATGGAGGGAGAGAGGGCATCGTCCGGGAGGGGGAGTTGATGGAAGCCACCTTGGGAAAGGAGATGTAGGGTGTAGAGATGGAGGGTAGGGGGGACACAACGGTGAAGACGTGGCAGGGGGCGGGGATGGGAGAGGAGAGGAGCAACCAGGGGGTGAGGGGGTTGATGTGCGACCGAGCGTTGGCCCTTATAGCGCTTTGGCTATCATGTGGTTTGACGTGTGAAAATAGTTCCGGGATCTGCAGCGACATCTTCCTTATGTTTATGTGGGACGGTAGTGGCCCCTGGTGGCCGCTGGTGTCTTTGCTGTGGTGTTGTTGTTGTGGCCGTTCATCAATATTGCCTGTCGGTTGTGTAGTGCTTCGGTGTGTCTGCGAAGCGGGCAACCCGCGGCTTCCACCTGTCAATTTGGTTGCTGATACTCTAGGCGCCGTGATGTCTGGTGGAGAAGGCCACAGCAACTGAGAATCCGCATTTCACTATCGACAAGTCTTTTCACCCTCAACGGGTGACTCTGTGGTCTAAAATGTCTAGTCACGGAATAAACGGTGCGATATTCGTTGACGCCACGGTGACTACCAAATGGTACGCAAAAGTTTTCGAAGATGATTTCATCCTTATTATCCAAAGTGACCCTGATTTCGACAAAATGTAGTTCGTTCAGGAGGGAGCTCAATGCCATGGAAGCAGGAGCGTGTTTGATGTCCTGGAGGAGCTTTTGGGGACCACATTTCTGTGGGGTACACAGGGGCCACTGGCATGGTCCTCGATTGGCCGCCATATTCTCCGGGTCTGAACACATGCGACTCCTTTTTACGGGGCTATATTAAAGACAACGTGTACAGCAATAACCCCAAAACCATTACTGAGCTGAAAACAGCCATTTAGGAGGTTGCCGACAGCATCGATGTTCCGAAACTTCAGTGGGTCATGCAGAATTTCGCTATTCGTCTGAACCACATCATCACCAGTCATGCCCGTCCCCGGTAGCTGAATGGTCAGCGTGACGGATTGTCAATCCTCTGGGCCCGGGTTCGATTACCGGCTGGGTCGGGGACTTGGGACTGGGTGTTGTGCTGTCCTCATCATCATCCTATCATCATCATCGACTGCAGGTCTCCGAAGTGGCGTCACATTGGAAGACCGGCACCCGGCGAACGGTCTGCCCGACGGGGGGCCCTAGCCATACGAATAAATGAATAAAACATCACCAGTGATGGCAGGCATATCGAACATGTCTTAACCTAAATCCAAATATCTGTAGTGACGTTTACGTGTTGAATCAAGGGTGTGCACGCCGTAGTTTGTAACTAATTTACTTTTTTCCCATATAAGTCAATAACTGTCATCCTGTAAGACACCACACTTCTTTTTTTTTATAAAAAAGGAAGATTGGTGCACTTTTTCTGTAGCACATTAGAAAAAGCTTTCGAAAGGAACTTCAACGATTTAACATGTATGGAACTTGTTTAAACATTAACAACATAAGATCGCAGCAAACTACGGAACTATCCACCGTCAAAAGAAGCGGTCCCACAAACTTCTGCTCTGCTGTGCCAAACGTTAGCAAACACGTTAACTCAGGTACGGTCCCTATGTTTATTGTTACAACTGATATATTAAGTGCAAGACCTCGGCCATTGTTGCATGCTACAAAGCGATTCTTGGCGGCCAAAACTGGATATCGAATTTCATCTGGACTTTCGCGGCACAGACTCAGGTCACGCAGCATTTCATACCTTCGGCAGCCGTAGGTGTCTCCTGCTAGACTTCATCTTTTAATTTTCTTCATAGATGAGAGTCTTGATGTTACAGGTATAATGACCATGCAAGTCATGTTAATTTCGCCACCGACTCAGCCAACAATTTTCACAGGTTCTTTTAATCATCACTCATCAGTGTTCTGCCAAAACACAGGTTTTCACATGGTAGTTCTCCACGCTGTCCGGTCTTCTGCCATCCTCTTCAGGTCTGCATAATTTCCCCTTCCCTTTATGTCGTCTATTTTGTATCTCCTTCTTCCTCTCAGTCTTCTCCCACACACCAAACCTCCAAAAGCATCTGCTAGCAAGCACTCCCTTCTCAATGAATGTCCCATCCAGTTATTTTTCCTTTCTGTTACAACCTTCGGCAGACATCTTCTCTTCATCAAACCTTTCCAATACTCTTTCATTACTCACTCTTTCCATCCAGCCGTCCAGCTTATTCTCTCCATTTTCCTCCACATTCACATCTCTAATGCCTCTAACCTTTTTTCATCCTCTCGTCTCAGTGTCCATGTTTCTGCCCCATATAGTGCGACACACCAGACAGAAAATTTGCCAAGCCTTTTCCTTAGACCTTTATCTAATTTGCCACATAAAGAGTCTCCTCTTTCTGTTGAATGCCTCCTTCGCTATGGCAAATCAAGTTTTCAGCTCCTGGTGACACCTCAAGTCTTCAGTTATTGTGCTTCCAAGATATTTAAAAAATGGTTCAAATGGCTCTGAGCACTATGGGACTTAACATCTATGGTCATCAGTCCCCTAGAACTTAGAACTACTTAAACCAAACTAACCTAAGGACAGCACGCAACACCCAGCCATCACGAGGCAGAGAAAATCCCTGACCCCGCCGGGAATCGAACCTGGGAACCCGGGCGTGGGAAGCGAGAACGCTACCGCACGACCACGAGATGCGGGCCAAGATATTTAAATGCACTTACTTGGCTAATGGTAGACTGTCCTATTTTAATATTGGACAGTCTGCGTCTTATACTGATGACTACACTCTTTGTTTTTGCTGTGTTTATTTGCATCCCATACTCCACACAAGCTTCATTCAGCTCTTCCGGCATGTTATTCACTGCCAACACAATTTCTGCCATTAATACTATCTCATCAGCAAATCTTTCCACCAATACATATTCCTCTTTTCCCATCTAAGCCTCTCGCAACAATCTCTTCAAGGTACGCGTTAAACAACAGTGGGGAGAGGCAACAGCCTTGTGTAACACCTACTTCCTCCTGACATTTCATTTCCAATCCTTTTCTTCATTTTCTCATGTAAATATAGATTCTGCATCAGTCGTCTCTCTTTCCATTATATCCATCAGCTTGCTCCAGTGAACTCTGTAAAAGCCTTTACTAAAACTATAAAAACAGCAACGATTTCTCTACCTTTTTCCATATATCTTTCTCCGATAGTTCTTAACAGGCAAATAGCATCTCTTGTTCCTTTTCCTCTTCTAAATCCGAACTGCTCCTCTGCAATCCCTCTATCCAGCTTGCCATATAGCCTTCTATTCAACACTCTCAGCAAGACTTTTAGCTGCACGAGAAATTAGACTGATGGTCCTATACTCTTCACATTTTTTAGTGTTTCTCTTTTTCTCTATTGGTATCATAACAGTTGCAAGAAGTCCTCAGGCCATTCCCCTTTGTCATATATCTCGTTGCAGAGCCAGACTGTTTCTTTTGTTGCCTTGTTTCCAGACTCTTCAACAGTTGTGCTGGCAAATCATCAATTCCACATGCCTTCCTATTCTTCATCTCCTTCAGCACATTTTCTACTTCTGCTTCCAAGATGGTGAATCCCTTTCCATCTTCCGGCAGATATTGCTCCTCTTCAACCTTAATTTCGCTTTGTATTTCATCCCCCTTATACAGGCATTCAGTGTATTCTTTCCATCTGTTCAAAACCTCCTGTGGTTCTTCTATTAGAGTACCATCTGCTCATTCTATTTCCATGTTATTCCTCTTTCCTTTACGTTCAAAAACTTTCTCACTAGCCAGTCTACACAACATTTCATACTTTCCCTCTTCCTCTATTTTCTCAATTTCGTCGCATTTCTGTTTCATCCATTTTCCCTTGCTTCTTCAGTTTTTCTACTTAATTCGTTATTCAGTTTCCTGTACCTCATTTTGCCGTCTTCATTTCTACATGTTTCCACTTTCTCCGCTCTTCCATCTTTTTCAACATTTTTCTGTTACCCATTCTTTCCTGGTACTTTGGGATACTTCTTTGGCTGAGTCCATGAGTCCTTCCCTCATTTTTATCCATTTGTAATTAACACTTTCATCAACACTACCTCTTTCCCTTTTTTCCATAAATCTGCTTTCCAAATCTGATGCCTTTCCTACCTCTTTGAGTCTTTGTATGTTTAGTCTTTCTTTTGCTTTACCTCTCCAGACGTTTTTCAATTCACTTGTATTTCTCCGACTACTAGGTTGTGGTATGAATTTATATCCGCTCCTGGATAAGCTTTGGCATTCTTCAAACAGTTCCTAAATATTTTTTCTATCAGGATGTAGTCCAACTGATATCTTTCCCTATGCAGACTTGATTTCTATGTGTAACGTCTCCTTTTGTGGTGTTCAAATAATTTTTCACCCATTGCATTTCTTTACAGAAACTAATTAATCGTTCACCTCTCTCATTTATTATCCGTAATCCAAATTTCCTACTGTATCTTACTCTCTTCCAGTCCCCCACGATGATAATGCAGGCATTTCTATTTTCCTTCTCGATGAGTTCCTGTATTTTCTCATAATATTCTTCCACTTCCTCATCTCTATGCTGGCCGATTGGCATATATACCTGTATTAACACCAAATCTTTTGAATTACCCTTCAGTCGTATCATCATCGGTCTTCCATCAATATATTGTACCTTCATTACCTTCTTTTAAGAAGGCCTGCATTTATTCGCGCCGAATGGGAGGGACGTACGTCATGCTGGTGCCACATATGTTGCCTTATATCCAATGAAATGTCTTCCTATGACTGCGGTAGCTTTTCGTTTAGGAACTACGGACACTTGTAGCTATTTAACGCTCTATCAATAAAAGAGTGGCCAATGATGCGGTTCCTGTAAACTCCACACACTGTATATTGTTTATCTGTTTCCTTCTGCTAGCGTAGGTTTTCAACTGACTAGTAGAGGATACTGAGAAGATATTCGCCAATGACTTGTAGGTATACTTCATCCTTAAACAAAACGTTACACAGAAACGCCGCATCATTTTCCATCTTTCGTAGACACCATTCGGAGAACTGTAATCGATTTCGAAATTCACTGATATAACGCTGTTGATGGAACGAAATTTGAAAAGAATGGAACGTGTTGGAATGCTGTGTTTGCTGGACTCTGCTCTGGCTGATCCCTCTCGTACGTGCAAGCTGCCTGATGAATGTTCGTTATGTGTTACCGCTGCCGAAGTGTTAGCTGCAATGCACTCGTCAGTTGCTCTTATTCTTCGCTGGCGTATTTCACTGTTCACACTCTTGTGTTCCTTGATTTTTGTAATGATACTTTATTTGACAAAAATAAAAAAAAAGATAAGCACTTACAACGAATCAAAATGGTTGAAATGGCTCTGAGCACTTTGGGACTTAACTTCTGAGGTCATCAGTCCCCTAGAACTTAGAACTACTTAAACCTGACTAACCAAAGGACATGACACACATCCATGCCCGAGGCAGGATTCGAACCTGAGACCGTAGCGGTCGCGCGGTTCCAGACTGTAGCGCCTAGAACCGCTCGACCACTCCGGCCGGCTACAAGGAATCCCTTGAGTACGAGGTCGCAAGTTCCATCTTCAATACGACTAATTTGAAAGTGTTGTGTTAACAGTTGACAGAAAAAATGTTAGCTGCTAATGACCCACCACGTGCAGGAGGAGGACGACAGAAAATGAGAGTCCGGGAGTGCAGAGATCAACCTTCTGTGTGATGTATGTACAGGGTTATTACAAAGGATTGAAGCGATTTCACAGCTCTACAATAACTTTATTATTTCAGATATTTTCACAATGCTCTGCACACACATACAAAAACTCAAAAAGTTTTTTTAGGCATTCACAAATGTTCGATATGTGCCCCTTTAGTGATTCGGCAGACATCGAGCCGATAACCAAGTTCCGCCCACACTCGGCGCAGCATGTCCCCATCAATGAGTTCGAAAGCATCGTTGATGCGAGCTCGCAGTTCTGGCACGTTTCTTGGTAGAGGAGGTTTAAACACTGAAACTTTCACATAACCCCACAGAAAAAAATCGCATGGGGTTAAGTCGGGAGAACGTGGAGGCCATGACGTGAATTGCTGATCGTGATCTCCACCACGACCGATCCATCGGTTTTCCAATCTCCTGTTTAAGAAATGCCGAACATCATGATGGAAGTGCGGTGGAGCACCATCCTGTTGACAGATGAAGTCGGCGCTGTCGGTCTCCAGTTGTGGCATGAGCCAATTTTCCAGCATGTCCAGATACACGTGTCCTGTAACGTTTTTTACGCAGAAGAAAAACGGGCCGTAAACTTTGAACCGTGAGATTGCACAAAACACGTTAACTTTTGGTGAATTGCGAATTTGCTGCACGAATGCGAGAGGATTCTCTACCGCCCAGATTCGCACATTGTGTCTGTTCACTTCACCATTAAGAAAAAATGTTGCTTCATCACTGAAAAGAAGTTTCGCACTCTACGCATCCTCTTCCAGGAGCTGTTGCAACCGCGCCGAAAATTCAAAGCGTTTGACTTTGTCATCGGGTGTCAGGGCTTGTAGCAATTGTAAACGGTAAGGCTTCTGCCTTAGCCTTTTCCGTAAGATTTTCCAAACCGTCGGCTGTGGTACGTTTAGCTCCCTGCTTGCTTTATTCGTCGACTTCCGCGGGCTACGCGTGAAACTTGCCCGCACGCGTTCAACCGTTTCTTCGCTCACTGCAGGCCGACCCGATGATTTTCCCTTACAGAGGCATCCAGAAGCTTTAAACTGCGCATACCATCGCCGAATGGAGTTAGCAGTTGGTGGATCTTTGTTGAACTTCGTCCTGAAGTGTCGTTGCACTGTTATGACTGACTCATGTGAGTGCATTTCAAGCACGACATACGCTTTCTCGGCTCCTGTCGCCATTTTGTCTCACTGCGCTCTCGAGCGCTCTGGCGGCAGAAACCTGAAGTGCGGCTTCAGCCGAACAAAACTTTATGAGTTTTTCTACGTATCTGTAGTGTGTCGTGACCATATGTCAATGAATGGAGCTACAGTGAATTTATGAAATCGCTTCAATCATTTGTAATAGCCCTGTATTACACTTCATGAAACGGAGGTCGTCAGCATTGAAGAAATGTTCAAAATAAACCACTAACTTGTACCATGAACACCGAAATAAAAATGGCGCGTCACAGTGATCACAAAGGTTCGCACCATCAAGATCGAAGGCGAACTCCATGCGAGTTACAAACAGTCCAGGGCGTTCAGCTGGGTTTCCACTCTTAAAATAATGCATATAGAATCACACTGGTGTAACGGGGTGATGAGGACTGACGGAATGTGGTGGCATGCAGCCGAATGCGAAACAATCAGTCCTTTAAGGCGTAGCTGCAGATAATATGTTTTACAGGCACAGAAAACACAAACATCCAATGGCTGAATTTGTGCAGTGGTTCCTGGTGGTGTGAACTACAATGTCACCACACTTTTCAGGAGGGATAGCTTGCTCCAAGGAAGTATGATGTTATACACAAACCAGGAATCAAGCAAAAGCATATTATTTGAACAAGCTATTGGTCAAAAGCAGTGCTCGTACCATAGTTGTCCAACAAGGGTGATGATCAACGTGGCTCGACACGTGTTACAATATCACTTTGACTCGTTAGGCACGTATCGTCATCGTTGTACTCCAAATGCACATTGTCCGCAGAAGCAAGCGGATACAATGCTACACATTCCCGGCGGGGTCAGGGATTTTCTCTGCCTCGTGATGACTGGGTGCTGTGTGATGTCCTTAGGTTAGTTAGGTTTAAGTAGTTCTAAGTTCTAGGGGACTGATGACCATAGATGTTAAGTCCCATAGTCCTGAAAGCCATTTGAAACATTTGTTTTGCTACACATTCCACTGATTCATCTCGCAGAAATGCTAATATTTCATCTGGCATTTCTTTTCCACTCTGAGAAATCCCTTGGGTTCCTTTCTATATCTACATCTACACCCCGCAAGCCACCAAACGGTGTGTGGCGGAGGGCACTTTACGTGCCACTGTCATTACCTCCCTTTGCTGTTCCAGTCGCAGTATGGTTCGCGGGAAGAACGACTGCCGGAAAGCCTCTGTGCGCGCTCGAATCTCTCTAATTTTACATTCGTGATCTCCTCGAGAGGTATAAGTAGGGGGAAGCAATATATTCGATATCTCATCCAGAAACTCACCCTCTCGAAACCTGGACAGAAAGCTACACCACGATGCAGAGCGCCTTTCTTGCAGAGTCTGCCACTTGAGTTTGCTAAACATCCCGTAACGCTATCACGCTTACCAAATGACCCTGTAACGAAACGCGCCGCTCTTCTTTGGATCTCCTCTATCTCCTCTGTCAATCCGACCTGGTACGGATTCCACACTGATGAGCAATACTCAAGTATAGGTCGAACGAGTGTTTTGTGAGCCACCTCCTTCGTTGATGGACTACATTTTCTAAGGACTCTCCTAATGAATCTCAACCTGGTACCCGCCTTACCAACAATTCATTTTATATCATCATTCCACTTCAAAACGTTGCGCACGCATACTCCCAGATATTTTACAGAAGTAACTGCTACCAGTGTTTGTTCCGCTATCATATAATCATACAATAAAGAATCCTTCTTTCTATGTATTCGCAATACATTACATTTGTCTATGTTAAGGGTCAGTTGCCACTTCCTGCACCAAGTGCCTATCCGCTGCAGATCTTCCTGCATTTCGCTGCAATTTTCTATTCCTGCAACTTCTCTGTATACTACAGCATCATCCGCGAAAAGCCGCATGGAACTTCCGACACTATCTACTAGGTCATTCATATACAGGGTGAGCCACCTAACGTTACCGCTGGATATATTTCGTAAACCACATCAAATACTGACGAACCGATTCCACAGACCGAACGTCAGGAGAGAGGCTAGTGTAATTGTTTAATACAAACCATACAAAAATGCACGGAAGTATGTTTTTTAACATAACCTACGTTTTTTAAAATGGAACCACGATAGTTTTGTTAGCACATCTGAACATATAAACAAATACGTTATCAGTGCCGTTTGTTGCGTTGTAAAATGTTAATTACATCCGGAGATATTGTAACCTAAAGTTGACGCTTGAGTACCACTGCTCCGCTGTTCGATCGTGTGTATCGGAGAGCACCGACATACGTAGGGATCCAAAGGGAACGGTGATGGACCTTAGGTACAGAAGAGACTGAAACAGCACATTACGTCCACAAGCTAACACCTTTTTATTGGTCTTTTTCACTGACGCACATGTACATTACCATGAGGGGTGTGGTACACGTACACACGTGGTTTCCGTTTTCAATTACGGAGTGGAATAGAGTGTGTCCCGACATGTCAGGCCAGTAGATGTTCAATGTGGTGGCCATCATTTGCTGCACACAATTGCAATCTCTGGCGTAATGAATGTCGTACACGCCGCAGTACATCTGGTGTAATGTCGCCGCAGGCTGCCACAATACGTTGTTTCATATCCTCTGGGGTTGTAGGCACATCACGGTACACGTTCTCCTTTAACGTACCCCACAGAAAGAAGTCCAGAGGTGTAAGATCAGGAGAACGGGCTGGCCAATTTATGCGTCCTCCACGTCCTATGAAACGCCCGTCGAACATCCTGTCAAGGGTCAGCCTAGTGTTAATTGCGGAATGTGCAGGTGCACCATCATGCTGATACCACATACGTCGACGCGTTTTCAGTGGGACATTTTCGAGCAACGTTGGCAGATCATTCTGTAGAAACACGATGTGTGTTGCAGTGCTCTCCGATACACCCGATCGAACAGCGGAGGAATGGTACTCAAGCGTCAACTTTAGGTTACAATATCTCCGGATGTAACTAACATTTTACAACGCAACAAACGGCACTGATAACGTATTTGTTTATATGTTCAGATGTGCTAACAAAACTAACGTGGTTCCATTTAAAAAAAACGTAGGTTGTGTTAAAAAACATACTTCCGTGCATTTTTGTATGGTTTGTATTAAACAATTACACTAGCCCCTCTCCTGACGTTCGGTCTGTGGAATCGGTTCGTCAGTATTTGATGTGGTTTACGAAATATATCCAGCGGTAACGTTAGGTTACTCACCCTGTATATTGTGAAAAGCAATGGTCCCATAACACTCCCCTGTGGCACGCCAGAGGTTACTTTAAAGTCTGTAGACGTCTCTCCATTGAGAACAACATGCTGTGTTCTGTTTGCTAAAAACTCTTCAATCCAGCCACACAGCTGGTCTGATATTCCGTAGGCTCTTACTTTGTTTATCAGGCGACAGTGCGGAACTGTATCCGACGAAATGTCAACTTCGGCAACCGTTGCTGCAGATATAATGCAATGTTTATTTTGTTTATCGTTGGAATCGATCTGCTTTATATCAACA
This sequence comes from Schistocerca cancellata, assembly GCF_023864275.1. Taxonomy (NCBI): domain Eukaryota; kingdom Metazoa; phylum Arthropoda; class Insecta; order Orthoptera; family Acrididae; genus Schistocerca; species Schistocerca cancellata. Next base: position 187,874,479 of record NC_064635.1, read on the forward strand.
CCGCTGACACTAGCACTGTGGTCGGTTACTCGGGGACAGCAGTTCAGCTACACCCGGTAGCCTCATACTGTGCTCACCACTGGCTACCTTCAGTTCCGCCCCCTGTTGCCATTAGCACGCAATATTGCGGTTGCATGGTAGACAGTGTGTGGGGCGTCGAAAGCCGTAAGCATCATTTAGCGACCTCATACTCAAGTGGTTCCCTGTAACTGCGAAAACCAACTCTTTCGATACACGACAGGAAGATATCATTTTTAATAAACTACAACAATCAGAAAGTAATCGACTAATAGGTAACCCAAAATATATGAAGATGCCATGTATGAGAAAAATACAGAATTACTAATTTATTCAAAAATTCTGGAATAACAATAGCATTCACAACTGACAATATTTTACAACAAAAATTAGGACTACCATAAGTAAAGATAATGAAAAATTTACATCAGGAGTGTATAAGATCCAATGTAGAGGCTGTGAGAAAATATATATCGGCCAAACAAGTCGTAATTTTGCAGTAGGGTACAAAGAACATACGTCGGGTACCTCACGAACAAAATCTGTATTCGGCCATCACATAACATTCAATAATCATGCTGAGGGGACAGTAGAGCAGACTCTACAAGTTCTTCATTGTGCAAATAAAGGCTTACTTATGAATATCTTAGAAGAAATCGAGATATATGCTCATTTGAAAACCAAATCATCAATGCTGCTCAATGAACAATTAGATTTTTGCGAAAAATATTTTTACGACCTTTTTGACGAAATTTTATAATGAAGATGCACCTACTCTTTCGTATTAAAATATAAGATTAGTTATACCCATGGCAAAAGCTATGTATGAAAAATATGCTATATAACATATAAAATTTTTATTAAACTGAAATTGATTATTATAAAAACTATCAGATCGATGAGTTCTAAATATTTAATCAGCGGTCTCATCAGTTATTCAGACAAACATAATGCGGAACATACTCCGGACTGCTTCCCTAGTGTTATAAAGAATGTTACTATGAAAATTACAGTTAAAGTAAGACGATTCTGCAACATCCATCAAAGATGCAATTGTGATGTAGGCGACCCGGTATAATCGATATATACCACAACTCGAAGGACTTCTACATCTATGATTTAACTGACACTGTAATAGTATTAAGGTTGCCCATGGAGGGCACAGCTATTACACATCGTAGTTTACCATTTTATATAAAATATAAATAGGTTCTACACATACTAACTATCTGTTAATCAGACATTTCAAATGAATCAATTTTATATTATTAGTGTATTTCGTATTTTTATACTTTGACGATAGCGTCGTATTGTGAACGCTGATTGGCAGTTGTGAAGTAGTGTGACAGGAAGTAGGCAGAGCCTCTGCATATTTAAGCTCGTGCTCAGCACTCATAACCATCAGTTGACTTCGTAGCAGCTGAGGAGAGTTCCGCCTCCCATCCTCCAAGGAAGCCATGGGTATAATAGTTTTATTTTATCTTGTTAAAATTTTGTCGTCATTAGACATTTTGATTTTATTTTAAGATTGGTTTCTAGTAGTTTCTAAACTTAATTCACAGGTCTGAAGTTGGTTATATAAATATAACCGAAACCGGTCACCTATGTTGTTGAGATATAAGTGTTGTGAGCGAGACTGAACTTTAGTTAAAATACTTGTAAGAAGACACGGTCGGATGTCGATGTAACTCACTGCGTACACGCGCACAGCACGTGGCGGTCTGCGGGGACTCACCTTGTCGGTGTCCAGCCCCTTGGTCATGGCCCAGGTGGAGACGACGTAGTCCATGACGCGCTCGCTCAGCGCCTTGGGCACCTCGTGCAGCTTCATGAACTCCCGCACGTTGTTCAGCATGTCGTGGTACTTGGCCGTCGCCGACGTCATCTGCTGGATGATGGTCGTCACGTGACCGAAGATGGTGGCGTACAGCAGCGCTGTGGGTCAAAAGATCAGTGCGAAATGACGTTAATTGTTGGCGCGAGTGATTACGAGAATTCACACATACCACAAGTCAAATGTGTGTGAAATCTTATGGGACTTAACTGCTAAGCTCATCAGTGCCTAAGCTTACACACTACTTAACCTAAATTAACCTACCGACAAACACATACACCCATGCCCGAGGGAGGACTCGAACCTCTGCCGGGACCGGCCGCACAGTCCATGACTACAGCGCCTGAGACCGCTCGGCTAATCCCGCGCGGCACACTGCTTAACTCATGGTATTGATTTCTTCTACTTCTACATCCATACTCCGCAAGCCACCTGATGGTGTGTGGCAGAGGGTACCTTGAGTACCTCAATCGGTTCTCCCTTCTATTCCAGTCTCGTATTGTTCGTGGAAAGAAGGATTATCGGTATGCCTCTGTGTGGGCTCTAATCTCTCCGATTTTATCCTCATAGTCTCTTCACGAGATATACGTAGGAGGGAGCAATATACTGCTTGACTCCTCGGTGAAGGTATGTTCTCGAAACTTCAACAAAAGCCCGTACCGAGCTATTGAGCGTCTCTCCTGCAGAGTCTTCCACTGGAGTTTATCCATCATCTCTGTAACGCTTTCGCGATTACTAAATGATCCTGTAACGAAGCGCGCTGCTCTCCGTTGGATCTTCTCTATGTCTTGTATCAACCCTATCTGGTACGGATCCCACACTGCTGAGCAGTATTCAAGCAGTGGGCGAACAAGCGTACTGTAACCTACTTCCTTTGTTTTCGGATAGCATTTCCTTAGGATTCTTCCAATGAATCTCAGTCTGGCATCTGCTTCACCGACGCTCAACATTATATGATCATTCCATTTTAAATCACTCCTAATGCGTACTACCAGATAATTTATGGAATTAACTGCTTCCAGTTGCTGACCTGCTATATTGTAGCTAAATGATAAGCGATCTTTCTTTCTATGTATTCGCAGCACATTACACTTGTCTACATTGAGATTCGATTGCCATTCACCATGCGTCAATTCGCTGCAGATCCTCCTGCATTTCAGTACAATTTTCCATTGTTACAACCTCTCGATACACCACAGCATCATCCGCAAGAAGCCTCAGTGAACTTCCGATGTCATCCACAAGGTCATTTATGTATATTGTGAATAGCAACAGTCCTACGACACTCCCCTGCGGCAGATATTACGAATATTTAATTTCTTGGAAGCAGAACAGTTAATACGATACCGATGCATGTCACTTGTAATGAAACTAGGTATGATCTACATTTATTTCGATTCAGAAGGAATATCTCAAGAGAGATTTTTGATATAAGTGAAAGACGTGTATAGTTCTATTGCCTAGTGTCAAACCACAATTTATGAAAGATGTTTATATTTTATTCGTAGGATTAAGTAGGAATAATTAATATTTGTCATGTTGGAAATAATTGTGGTAGCAGGGAATGTCTGAACCAAAGTATTGTTGGCAAGAGAGACCGCACACTGGTATAATTTTAAAAAGGGTGGGAGAGACAGCGTATGGATACATTTTGAGAAAAGAGCGGGAAAGACCGCACATTGATACATATTGTAATGGTAGCAGCGATTGTCTGCACCAGAAAGCATTGTTGGCAGCAGAGACCGCACTTTAGCGTTCGTAGAAGTCAGTAGTAAGCGAGATGTGAAGCGAGTCGGTAGCAGGTCTGAAGCGAGAGGTTGAGAGAAGCGGTGTGCCTGCCAGCCACCAGCTATGATTTACAAGAGATTATAAACGGATGTACAGAGACATCAGCTAACTATTATCATAAGAGGAACTAATATTATTGAATTAATCTTTTGAGAAACTCAAGACTACTGAAGGTATGTTTGCGCAATCCTAGTTGTAAGATTATTGTAAAAAGTAAGTCCCATTTGAACGTTTGTAAAATCATTTCATTCAGAATACAATTAATTTTTTCCAGCAGTATTGCATTACTGATTATAATCCATCCCAAAAATCATCAACGTAAAACTTTGCAAACTTTTATTGTTGTCAAGAAAAAGTTTTACTATGAAATACGTAACTTCAGTCAAATTAATGAAAGAATAACGTCAGCTTTGATAAAAAATACAGCCTCTTATTATGACAGCCCACCAGCAGCTAATAGAGTATAGTAAACCAGAGTAAGTACATTCACGTCGCAGTTCGATGTAGCAGTCAGATGGCGATCCAGTAACAGTAAAAAAAGGTAAGGAAAAGTCTTGGGTTACTGCAGATAACGACTGAGGGCCACGACGACGACACATTCTATGTTTCGTCGAAATAATCAGAAACTAACTTTTAATAAGCAGCATTTAAATTTGTATGCGAAGATTGAGAATGAGAATTAATTTCAAAGGGAATATTTCATTTTTTACTATTAAGCAAGAGATATAAATCCTAAGTGAAGGTTTCATAGGTTATTGTAGAAGGGAAGGGTTCATAGGTTGTTGTAAAAGGGAAGGTTGCGTAAAAAAAGAGATACAGAGGAGACGGGAAGGTTTCGTAAGTAATACGACGTCAGCAAGCCCGGCTAGCCGCGCGGTCTAACGCGCTGCTTCCCGAGCGGTAAGGCGTAGCAGTCTCCAGCACGAATCCTCCCGGCGGATTACTGTCGAGTTCCGGTGTACCGGCCAGCCTGTGGGTGTTTTATAAGGCGGTTTTCCATCTGCCTCGACGAATGCGGGCCGGTTCCTCTTATTCCGCCTCAGTGACACTATGTCGGCGATTGCTGCGCCAACACTGTTTCCACATACCCGTACACCATAATTACTCTACCACGCAAACATTTGGGGTTACGCTCGTCTGGTATGAGACGTTCCCCGGGCGGGTCTACTGGGGGCCGAACTGCAGAATAACCCTGGCTTCGGTGTGGTGCAGCGGTGGGGTGGGTGGACTGCTGTGGCCTGTTGCTGGTTGTGAACCACTGAGGCTACGGCGGGACGAAGCCTCCTCGTCGTTGCTAGGTCTCCCGTTTAATTCACAATACACAAGGCAACAGAACGTCAGCTGTACTATGGTTGTAAGTTTTCGGAGTACTCTGACACATTTTCCACTTACATTTCGTGCTATTATTCACCCACGAAAACTACTCCTACCTTCATTTTCAATACATACATAATAATTTTGTCACTTTTTCTTGATTGGGAACCTAACATTTGCAGTAAAATTATATGACACTTATAGTCCAATAAGTTTATAATTATCATTCTTCATGGCCACATGTGATCAGTACCCTGTATTTAAAATGTAATGTTATTCGAAAATTGTATGTTTTACATGTAGTTTAGAATAGAATACGATAATGTTTGAAGTACCAAGTCATTGCTAACATGTTCATTGTAACGGGAGTGACTACAGCTCCTCGTTGTCAGTAATATGTTTTAATCAACAACGCCAATATTTTCATAAACTACTCGGGAGAAAGTTGAATTTTGTGCCTAGCTAGTCAAGCTGGGCGTGGGTTGTGTTCCAAAAATAAACAGCATAGAGAGAGAAGTGATGACACTTTCTGCAGGACCTGACCATCATTTTGCAGGACAATGCTCAAACATGTACAGTGCAGGCTGTTACTGATTTGTTTGACTGATGGGGCTGCTAAGCTCTATACCACCTACTGCACTCCCCTAAGCCCTGTCAAGTTCAACTCGATTTCTAAACCGAAGGAAAGACTTCACGGCATTCGCTTCAGAACTGCTACAAATTCGTCAGGCAACAGACCGAGCCGCTTGAACTGTCAGCACAACTGGCACTGCTAAGAGTACCCTAGAACTTCCACATCGCTGGCAACGGGTTATACACAATGCTGGTGACTACTTTGAAGGTCAGTAAAATTTTGAAATACGTATCTATACTGTACGAGCTGTAAATAAATAGTTGCCATTATTAAAGTTCCAACCCGCGTATGTGTATTACATATACTATCAGCTTACGAATATAATACTAGTGCAGCATCTGAGTATGTAATAACAATAAAGAGGCTCGGTGTCAGAGAAAGGGGGGGAACAGGAGATGGATAGACGAGTGGGAGGAAATGGAGATAAAATCGGGAGGGAGGACATGGAAAGAGGGCGGGGGCAGGAGCAGGAGGAGGTGTGGAGAGAGAGAGAGAGAGAGAGAGAGAGAGAGAGAGAGAGAGAGAGAGAGAGAGGGGGGGGGATGAGAAGATGGACACAGAAAGGGGTTAGGAGGTGATGGACAGAGAGAGGGGGAGACAGAGGGAATGGGAGGAGATGGAGAGGGAGGGAAGTAAAGATGGACAGAGAATGGGGGATGAACTATGGACAGAGGGAGGAGCAGGAAGAGGAGAAGAACAACGAGAAGGAAGAAGGTGATGGACAGACACAGGAGGGAGAAGGAGATAAGAACGTATGTCCAGTCCCGATACATGTTAAAGAAGTATACTTTTTGTATTCATTTTACCAAACTGAGCCACAACAATGTATGGTCAGAAAAGCTAGTTAATGTATTAATTTTGAATGAAAAGAAATTATATGAATCCCGAAACCATAGTAAAACACTGAAATAGGAGGGAGCACTCATCATGATCTCTCGCACGTGTATTTTGTATTTAGCAGCCGTTCCACTCTTGATTCCATACAGACAAAATGCTGTGGCCATGTACATAGTGAAAAAGATGCCATTTTGTGAAGTAGATTACATTAGAAAAAAGTTAAGGCCAATTTAAACAGAGATGTTCAAGCATTTTATTTTTGACAACAAATTATCATTTTTAAAAAATCCAATCAGAAATCCAATAATTCTCTTGCACCAAGGCATCAATAAACAGAAGCATTTATCATTTATTTTGATAAAAGGGTTAATTGTTCAAGGTGCATTTCATTTGTATACATGCACTATGCGTTTATGGTGTGATGAAAATTGGTTTGTCAGCTAACAGCAAACAAATACAGTATGATAGAAACGCAAGCCGAGCAATGGCGCTGTAGCGCTCTTACGTCCCAGTGGAGTTACCACGGTAATGGGAATAGACGACGCTGGTTCGATGCTGGTCTTCCGGTCTAGCTTAGTACGTATAAGTTAGCTAACAGTCGGCTTTAAAACTTATGTTCGCCAATGATAATTGCTGAAAAAAGGTTCTGCGACCTCTACACGTGTATTATCGTGTGTGGGCTTGATTCATTGGGAAAAGATTAAGGCGTGAAATACAAAAAATACAATAAAGAAAATAAAGGCGAGTTCGAAGCATGGTCACATCGAGGGATGGTGAGAAACGCCCCATCACAGGCGCAGGCTTAGAAGGGGAGAAAAAACTGAAAGAAAAGAAAGACCGTTTAAGAATTAACTGGGTGAGGCAGGTGGGTTTCGATCCTCTCCTTCCACACTGTCGGACTTGTCTGACACTCATGTAAAAGGATAGTTTCATTTTTTTTTTCTTTATTGTGATTTCATTCCCCAGCCCCATATGGGCAGGGGAGGGCTGTCAGAGGCACAAGCTGCCACTCTTCAGCTGAGTGACATGACGACTAAAAGAAGAATAAATGTTACATACATAGGGTGATAAAAAAGGGGAACAGAGTAACGGGAGAAAATGGAGGTAAAAATAGACTGACATGGAGACATTCATGGGGGACAGTTAAAAAAGTCACCAGAAAGTTAAAAAACACAGTTGGCGATTCTTAAAACACAGAGGAGACACTGAATGGACATGCACACGTTAAAAGTCGGCCACAGTATTAAAAACACTCCAGAACAACACACTTAAAACCCACTTGTAGCACACATGACGAAGAATAAAACTGCCTGGTGGGACCCGCCGAGTGAAAGGTCAGAGATGATGGAAAAGGACGGGTGAGCAAGGGGCAGCAGGGGAAGTGGCGGGATGAGAGTAGGGGAGTCAGCAGGTACATTAAGAGGCAGGAGACACGTGGGGCGGGAGATGAAGAGGGAAGACAGGGCAGGAGGGAGTGCAGAGACACTGAAGGGGAGCACAAGAGAGGGATGGGGAGTAGGAGGGGAGGGAGGGGGAGGAGAGGGGTCCCTGAGGAGGAGGCAGGAGGAAGATAGGGGTAGAGTTGGTAGGAAGGGTAGATGTCAGAGCGAAGCTCATCATCCGGGAGGGGTAGACGGTGGAAATTGCGTTGGGAAAGGAGATGGAGGGTGTGGAGATGGAGAGAGGGAGGGACACAACGGTAAAGGCGCGGCAACTGGTTGGGAGTGGAGAGGAAGGGAGACACCAGGGGGTGAGGGGGATCAAGGCGGCGGACAATATATAGTGTGCGGATGTGTTCAAGGAAAAGGAGAAGGTGGGGGAAGGGGATTAGGTCGTAGAGGATGCGCGTGGGAGACGGAAGACGGATGCGGAAGGCGAGGTGGAACACATGGCGTTCGAGGATTTGGAGGGCTTTATAGAACTGGGGAGGGGTGGAAATCCAAGCTACACTGGCATAACAGAGGAGTAAGTTTCATTGCGCTTTACGGTTTATATAACAATTTTATATCGTACCTTCCACTCAGTTTTACTACAGTTCTGGACCGACCTGTTCAATACGCTCCTTTCCTACGCATAATGCACTTTTAGCTTATATCGTGTGTTTTTGTATGTAATTTTTTGTTTTTTCGTCATTTTAAATGTAAACCACTAAATTCAAATTGAGAACGGCCGGGCTAGTGGCCCCGCGTTCTTCTCTCCGTCAATAGATGGCAGCACTTTTGTTGCCACTCTGGTTTACCTATTTGCCTCCTCGTTCGTATCCGCTACTCCCTGTTCTGCGCCCATAAACAGCACACCGCAACTCACTTTCTACACGCGGCGCTCAGGGACCACAGCACAGCGTTAAGTGTCCTGCTGTTATTTGTATATTTCATTACCCAGGCAGTTGTCCGTGTACTGTCTGGTGCCACTTGCACATTGACATAGGTTTCATAGCACCTAGCCCGACCGGCGGTTTCGAAATGTTTTTAAAAGTTTTTTAAAACTTTTTGGAAAAATTTGTTTTTTGTTTTTTTATGTGTGTTGCGGCGTGTGAAAATTATCTCCCGTCTTTTGATATTTCCAAGACGATACCTGAGGATGGGCTTATAACAGTCCGAAACCGGTCGTGTGAAAATAAAGTAATTTACAACTGAAGCGGTATTTTCAACCTCTGCTGTCGGAAGAAAATCGCAACACCAAAAAGTAATTAATGTAGAGTAATGAAATTCCGGGGATACATTTGTCCACATAACATTTTCAAGTGGTTAATATTGCAAAATCACAGGATAATGTAAGCGTGAGATAAGATATTGAAAATGTCAAATACTGGTATGTTAATAACCGGTGTAATCACCGGAATGTTGAATGGAAGCATGCAGACGTGCTTGATTGTGTTATAAAAGTGACGGATGTCAGTTTGTCGGGCGGAGATCCATGCTTCTTGCACTAGGTCAGTCAGTACATGGACAGTTAATGCTGTTTGTGGATGACGTTGTCGTCCGATGATGTCGAATATGTACTCGACTGTAGGCAGACCTGGTGATCGAACAGGCCAAGAGAACATGTCGACACACTGTACAGCATGTTGAGTTACAACAGCGGTATGTGGTCGAGCGTTATCCTGTCGGAAAACACTCTCTGGAATGGTGTTCATGAACGACAGCACAGCAGGTCGAATCAACAGACTGACGTACAAATTTGCAGTCAGAGTGTTTGTGATAACCACGAATGTGCTTCTGCTGTCATACGAAACCTCACTGCTGACCATAACTCCAGATGTAGATCCAGTATGTCTCGACTGGTTGCAGGCTCTGAGCTGGTCTCCACCTAATCAACACATTGCCATCACTGGCAACGAGACGGAACCAGTTTTCATCAGGAAACACAACTGAAATCCACACTGCCCTCCAACGAGCTCTGACTTGACACCACTGAAGTCGCAGACGGCGAAGATTTGGGGTCAGTAGAAGGAACGTTACAGGGCGTCTGGCTCGGATCTCTTGAAGTAATCGATTTGTAGCAGTTCGCCGTGTCACTGTGGCGGCAACTACTGCTGAGATTCCTGTTGCAGATGCAGTACGATGCGCCAGTACTTCCTCTCGGAAGTGGTACATGGCTGTCTAAGTCCGTTCTTCTTGAGACCGTACATTCCTGCGACTAACGCTGCCACCAATCATGTACAGTGGCTAAATTTCTGTCTAGACTTCCCGGCGTATCGCAGAAGGTACATCCAGCTTCTCGGTATTGGCTCTGAGCACTATGGGACTTAACATCTATGGTCATCAGTCCCCTAGAACGTAGAACTACTTAAACCTAACTAACCTAAGGACATCACACAACACCCAGTCATCACGAGGCAGAGAAAATCCCTGACCCCGCCGGGAATCGAACCCGGGAACCCGGGTGCGGGAAGCGAGAACGCTACCGCACGACCACGAGCTGCGGACATCCAGCTTCTCGTAGCCCTATTACACGACCTTGTTCAAATTCAATGAGGTGTTGATAGTGGCATCTTTGTCGCTTTAAAGGCATTCTTGACTAACATCAACTCACCACTTCCAGTCTGAAAGGTAACTAACGCTCACGACCGTTAAAGCTTGTGTTTAAAGCAAGCCTGATTTGCATCCTCACAGGGGCGCTACCAGCGCCGCTTTTATGCGACTGGGGCGAAATTCGAATGGACATAATTTTTGAGATGTCGAAAAACGCCTACCAACTCTCGTTGATGTCGCACCACTCCTTCTTGGCCCTGCGATTCTTTTTGGCCACTGTGCGCACCGAAAAAGGAGTCTTCGCCTCGAGCTACGCCTGTAAACGCACGCCGCTGTAGCAGCGTACTTTTGTCCAAGTACCTTCACGATTATTACCGTACAGCCGTACATCGCTAACATGGTGTATGTAACAACAGTGAGCTTGGTTCGCACAAGACCCTCATGTTCAACTATAGAGTTCTTGCCGCTACTTCGCAGTAGTTCAAAAATGGTGGAAATGGCTCTGAGCACTATGGAACTCAACATCTGAGGTCATCAGTCCCCTAGTCATAGAAACTACTTAAACCTAACTAACATAAGGACATCACATGCATCTATGCCCGAGGCAGGATTCGACCTGAGACCATAACAGGCGCGCGGTTCCGGACTGAAGCGCCTAGAACCGCTCGGCCACCGCGGCCGGCTTTCGCAGTAGTATTGTGGGATCTCAGAGGTCGGCGAGTGTGTGAGGAAGCAAATATGGCGTTTGAACGAAGGCTTCCGATTTTTCTCGACTTGTGCCGATTGAAGCCTTGGGAGAGACGCAATAATGGAGGAAGGGAGCGAAACACGTACAGGGGATTGGAAGTTTACTTAGCTGCAGCCCCCGTGCTGTTGCTGCTGCTAAGTTTCGCTCCGTGCGTTCTGCTATGAAAATGAAAAAGAAATCCAGAGTAAATCTTCTGCGGATGATTGATAATATTATAGTAGTTGGTAACCGCTGTGCTTACGTATAGACAGCTATACACTTCTAAACCGCGTCCTCGTGTAAAAATACGCATGCTCTGCCAGTCGTCATGAGCTGCATTCCTCAATCGTCTGGTGTCGTAAGAACGTCTTACTAACGTGTCAGGTTTTAGACACTATTGCAGAACGAATGAAACACTGACTAATCTAAAATATTGACTGGTTTAAGCTTCTTGACTTATCCATTTGCCAAACGTTAAGTTCTGCGAAAAACAAAATTAAGTTATAGGGAAAGACGGATAATGTACAACATGTACAAGAACTAAGAGGATACAATAGAATAGAAGAGTAAGAAAGATGTGCTTGAAATACACTCCTGGAAATTGAAATAAGAACACCGTGAATTCATTGTCCCAGGAAGGGGAAACTTTATTGACACATTCCTGGGGTCAGATACATCACATGATCACACTGACAGAACCACAGGCACATAGACACAGGCAACAGAGCACGCACAATGTCGGCACTAGTACAGTGTATATCCACCTTTCGCAGCAATGCAGGCTGCTATTCTCCCATGGAGACGATCGTAGAGATGCTGGATGTAGTCCTGTGGAACGGCTTGCCATGCCATTTCCACCTGGCGCCTCAGTTGGACCAGCGTTCGTGCTGGACGTGCAGACCGCGTGAGACGACGCTTCATCCAGTCCCAAACATGCTCAATGGGGTACAGATCCGGAGATCTTGCTGGCCAGGGTAGTTGACTTACACCTTCTAGAGCACGTTGGGTGGCACGGGATACATGCGGACGTGCATTGTCCTGTTGGAACAGCAAGTTCCCTTGCCGGTCTAGGAATGGTAGAACGATGGGTTCGATGACGGTTTGGATGTACCGTGCACTATTCAGTGTCCCCTCGACGATCACCAGTGGTGTACGGCCAGTGTAGGAGATCGCTCCCCACACCATGATGCCGGGTGTTGGCCCTGTGTGCCTCGGTCGTATGCAGTCCTGATTGTGGCGCTCACCTGCACGGCGCCAAACACGCATACGACCATCATTGGCACCAAGGCAGAAGCGACTCTCATCGCTGAAGACGACACGTCTCCATTCGTCCCTCCATTCACGCCTGTCGCGACACCACTGGAGGCGGGCTGCACGATGTTGGGGCGTGAGCGGAAGACGGCCTAACGGTGTGCGGGACCGTAGCCCAGCTTCATGGAGACGGTTGCGAATGGTCCTCGCCGATACCCCAGGAGCAACAGTGTCCCTAATTTGCTGGGAAGTGGCGGTGCGGTCCCCTACGGCACTGCGTAGGATCCTACGGTCTTGGCGTGCATCCGTGCGTCGCTGCGGTCCGGTCCCAGGTCGACGGGCACGTGCACCTTCCGCCGACCACTGGCGACAACATCGATGTACTGTGGAGACCTCACGCCCCACGTGGTGAGCAATTCGGCGCTACGTCCACCCGGCCTCCCGCATGCCCACTATACGCCCTCGCTCAAAGTCCGTCAACTGCACATACGGTTCACGTCCACGCTGTCGCGGCATGCTACCAGTGTTAAAGACTGCGATGGAGCTCCGTATGCCACGGCAAACTGGCTGACACTGACGGCGGCGGTGCACAAATGCTGCGCAGCTAGCGCCATTCGATGGCCAACACCGCGGTTCCTGGTGTGTCCGCTGTGCCGTGCGTGTGATCATTGCTTGTACAGCCCTCTCGCAGTGTCCGGAGCAAGTATGGTGGGTCTGACACACCGGTGTCAATGTGTTCTTTTTTCCATTTCCAGGAGTGTAGAAAGGGAGTAAGAGGGGGATGTTATGATGTATCGTGTAATAAGATTGCTATACATTAATGTGACAGTACGAGAGAGACAAACACATTCCGTATTACTCTGTGGCGTAGTGCGCTTGGATATTTATTTTTAGGTAGTAAGCTTCAGGGGGGCCCATAATGCGTGCGCAGAACAGATATTTTTCGCCGTACTGCGCATGGTGTCAGCGGCGAGCAACTCCGCTCAGTTCGCGCGCGCTTTCTTATGTGTTGAAGCAAGTAAGTTTTGTGTTGTTACTGTTTGTTATCGTGTTGAATCGAGTTTATTCTTTCTGCGACACTTTAACAATGCCGAATTGTGCCGTGGCTGTGTGTGAAAACTACAATCAGAAGACTAAAGGGAGTAGTATTTTCTATCATAAGTTTTCGAAAGATCTTGAAACATGTGCTCGGTGGGTTCATCTCTGTAGAAGTGATAGTATTAACATTAAAAATGCTACTATCTGTAGTGTACATTTTAAAGAAGACGATTATCTACGGGATCTCTAAGCTGAATTAATGAAACTTCCACCAAAGGAGATCTTAAAGCCGACTGCAGTTCCTTCATTGCACCTCATTAAAGCCACATATGCAGCTGCTGCTGCTGCTTCATCTTCTGTCCAAGAAAGAAATGACAGAAGGAAAGACCGTGAACCACGTAAACGTGCACTTAACAGATTAGCTTCACTGTCACCGAAGAAAAAAAAAAGTGGATCAAAGCACAGAAACTGAAAAAGGCCGCATCGAGGATGAAATGAAGAGGCTTCATAATGAATTATCGCTACAGACGGAAAAAAATAAGCGTTTGATAGCTGAAAACAACACGCTGAGAACGAGAAACAAATTACTGGCTCATGCATTAAGCAGACAGAGAAAGCTATGACAAAGCCTTCAGTATCAACGAAGTACTAAAGTGACAACTAAAGTACACCAAGTTTTAAAAAAAGTGTTTACGAACGCACAAATTGAATGTCTTCCAAAATAAAAGAAGAGCACCCATTGGACCCAGGAAGATATAAGCAAAGCTTTGCTTCTGCGCTCTCTGTCCAGAAAAACTTATATTTAATTAAGAAATATAATGGGAATACCATTACCTGGATTTTCTACGTTAAAACGATGGTTATCCAATTCTTTTCGTTGTGTTCCCGGAATTTTGACTGATGTATTGCACTTAATGAATAAGCAAGCAACAAACTTAAGTCAAGCAGAGAAGCTGTGTGTGTTAAGCTTTGACGAAATGAATGTGGACAGTCGCATATGCTACGACCAAGAAACTGACACCATATACGGACCACATAGCCAGGTACAGGTTGTTATGGCACGTGGTTTGTGTGGAACCTGGAAGCAGCCCGTATATTATAACTTTGATACTACGATGAATCGGGATTCACTGATCAGTATCGTCAGAGAGACGCCGAAAGTGGGATTTGTCGTAGTTGCTATAGTGTCTGATTTGGGGGGTAAAAATGGGAAAGTGTGGAAGGAATTTCACATCGACTACACGAACACGTGCTTCACCAACCCAGATGATGAAACGAAATGTGTTTGGGTATTTGCTGATGTACCACATATGGTGAAACTTCTCAGAAACCAGAAATGATGGTTTCTCATTAAGTGACGGAAGAACGATAACAAGGCGCGTAATCGAGCAGCTATTGTCGAAAGATAATGGAGAACTGAAACTGTGCCCTAAGCAAACTGCTCATCATCTGACAGTTTGTGGAAGAGATCGACAGCGCGTTCATCTTGCTTGCCAACTCTTTTCCAACACTGCATCAGAAGCAATTTCTTTTGTAATGCCTGAAGAAAAAGACACGGCAGACTTCTTCAAATAGGTGAACGACACTTTTGACGTTATGAATTCGAGGGCACCTGTCGGCAAACGACCAATTTCAAGTGCTTTTGGATTGTGTAAGGAGACGCAGGAGGAAGTTCTTCGCAGATTCTACTCCGTCTGTGAGAAAATGAGAGTGGGAAATCATAAAACTTTACTTCCTTTCCAAAAGGGATTACTCACCTCGATTCGGTCACTGCTGGGTTGTTTTTCGGATTTAAAACGGTTTGAAGTATGATTGACCACAAGGTTCAACCAAGACTGCCTTGAAAACTTATTTTCCCAGATAAGAGCAATTGGCAGAGCCTATGATCATCCCTCACCAGTGGAATTTGAAAGCCGTTTGCGTATTTTAGTTATGAACAAAAGTATTGCTGACATTCAGTTACGCAGTTCTTGTCCAGTCTCAGCGGAAACTGATAAAAACTATTTGACTTCCAACCTGTTTATAGGACTTGTGCCGGGCATTTAGGAAGCGTTGTCAATGATAGAAGGTGATCAACAAATGAGGGACATTACACTACATGACTTTGTCCGCCGCTCGTGGTCTCGCGGTAGCACGGAGCACGGGGTCCCGGGTTCGATTCCCGGCGGGGTCAGGGATTTTCACCTGCCTCGAGATGACTGGGTGTTTGTGTTGTCCTCATCATTTCATCATCATCCAGGAAAAGTGGCGAAATTGGACTGAGCAACAGATTGGGTAATTGTACAGGCGCTGATAACCACGCAGTTGAGCGCCCCACAAACCAAACATCATCATCACTACATGACTTAATTGGTTCAAATGGCTCTGAGCACTATGGGACTTAACATCTGAGGTCATCAGTCCCCTAGAACTTAGAACTACTTAAACCTAACTAACCTAAGGACAGCACACAACACCCAGTCATCACGAGGCAGGGAAAATCCCTGACCCCGCCGTGGGAAGCGAGAACGCTACCGCACGACCACGAGCTGCGGACTACATGACTTAATTGCTCCACCTTTGATAGAAGATTCAGAATGTTCTCTAGAAGGTCTCCGCTACATCGCTGGAGATGTTGCCTCCAGGTGCGTCTCCATTGACAAGTCAGTTGGTCATCCTAGTGGTGAGGCACTCGAAGAGTCGAAAGACCATGCAAGTTCTGGGTGGATTGAGAAACTGTCTCGTGGTGGCTTAATCATCCCTTCAGATGAGTGGTTTGATGTTGTTAAGCAGTTAGAGGTGCTTTTTTTTTTTAATTTTCATGACAGCAGTCTGTGTAAAGACGGCAGTGTGATCAGAAACCTGACGAGACTTTTAATTTGGAAGTTTCCAACTATTCCTCAAGAGGTCATCATCCGGATAAGGCACTTCAACACATCTGCAAAGGCACAGAGGGCCAAACAGCAGCAGCAGAAAGCAGCACACAGGTGGAGAGCTTCTGCAGTTGCCTCCAGATCTGATTAAGGTATTTAAATTCTTCTTAAAATTTTTGAATGTGAGTTCATTAAACCAGGCTTCTGTATCATTATGTGTAGTAATGTCTCAACTAACTAGACGTACGGTTGCTGCTTAATACCTGCATGAAAAAGATGGTACACAGTATTGCCGACTGTGATGCACAAAATGTGTTTAGTAAACTGAAAGCTCTAGTAATTGTTGCGTTTCCAGTACTATTAAAAATTGTAAAATATATAAAAAGGGACTGAAGCATACCAGATTGTTGTTATCTAACAAAAAATATTGAGTAATAGAATATAAATTGAGGGGGAGCCACAAATCTTTAGTTTTACTTTTGTCATTACCAGAGAGACAATATAAGAGTTTCACAGTCGTAGCAGGTATTAACATTCAGTCCCTGTATTGGTAAGCTTCGATCGAATCCATAATTCATTATATTGCCCTTCACTTTTCGTAAATTAATGTTAGTTTAAGGGGAGTTGGAATGCCCTATCTCGCCAATGTTAAATTTGCTAACTTTGTGTACCTTTTTCTTTGGAACTATTATCTTCAGAACTTTGAAATTCTGGCAGAGGTTTTCAGCATATATTGTGAGCCCACTGAACTAGAACCAATGTTTTCTTTTTGTTGGTATAGTATTTATGAATTTTTTACCATTAAGCCATTTTTTATTGGAAAAAGTATAACATAAACTTCCCTAGTTCAGAGAATAAGCCAGTTCTTGTCATGATTCTAGTTCAGTGGCCTCTTTGAACTGTTTTGCAGCATTTCTGAAAATTTGAATGTTGTTGGTTGAGTGGTTTATGAGATAAAGGTACATGTAACACTAAAAATGTCAAATGCCAGAAAATGCGATTAAAGTAATTTATTATGAAAATTCACAAATACCTTTTATTCTATTATCAAAAGTGTCCAGCAGAGTAATCAGGGTCATCTTCTAGTTCTTCTTCTTCACCTAGAAGCTTTCTTCTCCTTGCTGCCCTTGCTTTTTTTGTATTAAATTCAGCTGCATACTGAGCCTTCCTTACTCGCACGCTGTCCAGAAGCTGAAGACCTCTGATGGTGTTGATACCAGGAGCAATGCCGAGCCTTGCCATGACCTTTAGCCTACCCATATGACCATCATTGAATGAAATAACAGCATCACTGACTCCCCATTTCAATGTTTTTATCCCAACAAATACATTCTTAGGTACACGAGTCCAAATGAGGTTGTTGAACGACTCGTTTTGATTCTGGGTACAACCATGAAGACATTTTCGCAGAAGATCAGGATGCCCCAAGTCTCTATATATTGGTTTAATTACTTCCATAACAGCCAATGGAATATAATTTTTATGGTGATAAGGATCCCCAGTAGCTTGAGATTTTCTATAATTGCACCATGACTGAGGACCATCTGGACAAGCAAAATGTTGAGGATTATCATCAGTTGATGATCGATGTAAATATGTGGCCCATACAGCTTGTCTCATTTCCTGCAAATTATTTGCATTATTTCTTATTGCCATACCATAGTATTGTTGTAATTCATTTATAATTTTATCTGACAGGCGACCTCTAATGGTTTTACCATCTGACAAAATTTTGTCCTTCAGATTCTGTTTCAGTTTCCTTAGACGAGTGCCCATTCGTTTCTGAACATGACCGACACATTCTAGTTTAGTTATTGTCTTATTGACATATGGCATGGATTCTGTAACACTTTTGTATGCCTTGGAGTCCCCATCTCCAAGGAATTTTGTGTAAAATACTCCCCGTTCTTTTTCTGATCTGCTAAACATTTTCACAGCAGCGGCAGCCTCCATGCCTCCACTCGTACCTTCATAATTCTTGCTACATATGTGAGCTGCTTCTATCTTACCAGATGCACAATGGTAACAATGTTTAGTGAGCACTTCATAGTCCAAAACTTTACCGCTGTCCACACTAGTAACAGTAGCAACAGCATTTTTGGATGTGTGACCCCTTTTCTGCCAGGTTCCATCAAAAGCAACAGGGATATCTGGGTTTCCTTCATTTATATATTTTGCTTCACTGGCAGCAGCTTTCATTGATAAATCTGCTACAGACTGAACAGCATCTCCTATCACTTCAGTGTAATTGTCAATTTTAGCAGGTGGAGGTGGAAGATTCATTATGGCACAAAATGTTTGAGCAGCAGTATGTCCTTTACCAATTGCTCTCATTGCATACATTAGCCTGATATTACTCTCAAACAAATTGCTACTGCATGTTTTAGAGCTCCAAAAACAGGTCTCATTTTCACAACTGGCACAAACTATAGCAATTTTGCAGGAAAGTCCTATAGATTTTGTTATGTTCATATCAAAAGAACCTCCACAAAGATTACAACACAAACATTTCTTCATAAACTCAGTAAAAACAGGAAAGTCGACTAAAACATATTGTTCATTAGAAGCTTCATCTGTAATTTCACTTGCACAGTTTGATAACTTCTTTTTTGATGCACTGGTGGGCGTGTCTCCTTCACACATCTCAGCTGTACAAACGTCAGAACTTTCACCAGCATCAACAGGTGCTGAAGCAGAATCACTTGAACAAACGTTATTTGTAAATCTATTACCGCGAAACTTTCGCTTTTTAAATAATGATGCACTCCTAGGCATCGTAGAAACTACGCACTCACCACTGAAAGTCAAAACAAGACAGATAACAAACTCCAAATGAGCGACAAACTAAACTCGAGGCTCAAAACAAACACTCACAGATCAAAAACTGAACAATAAACACAGCTAGTCGTAAAAACAATGGTACCTATGGAAGGATCAAAGATTCTACAACTGAAGAGTGAAATCCACAGCCTTCTATATGTAATGTTTTCGGAAATGCGAAGATTTAAATGTGTACAAATCACAAGATGGGTAACTTTGCTGGGCGCACATGTAATTTTGAAAAATTAAATAAAAATACTTCCAATTGGAATTTCTTAACAAATTTTGCACCATTTTAAGCAGAAAATTTCAAATTAAGTTATAAGGTTAAAAACTGAAAATGTGAATTTTTTCCATTTTCCGGCATTCCAACTCCCCTTAAGCGCAATAGTGCCGTATGCGAACGTCCCGCGCTGCTGACGCTTCTCGACAGTGACGTCACACGGAAGCGCCCGACCGATGCCGAACACATTGGCCCAACCTTCTATGTAGAGTAAGCTTTAGTTCTTGTTAAGATTTCATTTCATGGGAGAGAGGAGTCTGTTCTTTACTGTGTAGTACAAATCAACGCACATTGAAGATATGGCCCAACCTTCTACGTAGCAACCTTGAGTAATCTTTAGTTCTTGTTAAGATTTAATTTCATGGGAGAGAAGAGTCTGTTCTTTATTGTGTAGTACAAATCAACGCCATTGAACATTTTGGAGGAAATTTGTACATACATCTGTATATATGATAGAGAATCGCTAATTCATGTGAGAGAAGAATTGACACCAAGGTCGATAAAACTTCGTTCAGCCCGCATCTCGTGGTCGTGCGGTAGCGTTCTCGCTTCCCACGCCCGGGTTCGCGGGTTCGATTCCCGGCGGGGTCAGGGATTTTCTCTTCCTCGTGATGGCTGGGTGTTGTGTGCTGTCCGTAGGTTAGTTAGGTTTAAGTAGTTCTAAGTTCTAGGGGACTGATGACCATAGATGTTAAGTCCCATAGTGCTCAGAGCCATTTGAACCATTTTGAAAACTTCGTTCATTTCAAAAGGTACGTGTTATTTCCACAAAGGACGTATACTCAAGTGTGATCTATTAATGAAGACCAGCTCGAGAACAATTCCGACGGGAGCGTTTAGTTCTAATTAAATAATTTGATGCTTTCTTCGGAAAAGAAGTGATTTCACGGATAATTTTTTTTTTTTTTTTTTTTTTTTTTTTTGCCACCAATGTTTCTAAGAACTGAAGGTAAATCTGATTGCTATTAAACAGAGCCCCGATGAATATTTCTCCGCAACTTTGATTAACACTTTCAGCTTCAATACAGCATCTGCAGCAGCTGCAGCAGATAGCCATAACAACGGAAGCGTGTAGAATGAAAGCAGTTTCACCCATCGCCCTGTGTCCCACCAACGGTGTATGTATTCACTACAACAGAACACATACACAATCACTCACACTTGCAAAGCCACAACACAAGGAGGTGCGGGGAACATCTCAGTATAAAAGGCTCAGTAAAGGCAAAATACAAATAACAGTTACTCAAGAGCGGAAAACAAACACGAGCGTTCACAATGTCTTTCACTCCTTCTATTCAGTCCATATATCGAAGAATAGGCAACAGAAATAAAAGAAAGCTTCAATGATGGGATTAAAATTCAGACTTAAATGATAGGAATGATAAGATTCGCTAATGGCATTGCTAACCTCAGTGAAAATGATGAAGACTTGCAGGTCATGTTGAATGGAATTAACGGTGTAATGAGAACAGAACATGGATTCAAAGTGAACCGAAGGAAGACTGAAGTAATTTCAGACTAGCAGAAATATTAGTAGTAACCTTCAGATCAAAGTTGGAGACCACAGAGGGTGACGGTATTCTGCTACCTTGGAAACAAAATAAGACATGGAAGAGGAAACAAAGAGGACGTTAGAAGAAAACTAGAATAGGCGCAGAGCGCATTCCTGGCCATGGGAAGGCTTGGTAGTCGGCCTTAATCTGAAGAAGAACTTTCTTAGAATGTACGTCCGCAGCACAACTCTGTAAGGTAGTGAGTCATGGTCTGTGGAAAAAGCTGAACAGAAGACGATCTTCTGCAGAAGAACGTTAAAATTTAGGTAGACTGATGGGGTATGGATTGAATACTTTTCTCGCATAATCAGTGAAGAAACGAACATGTGGAAATCACTGACAAGAAAAAGAGACAGGACACACATAAAGGCATCAGCGAATAACCTCAGTGACGTGAGAGGGAGTTGTAGAGGGAAAAATTTGTAGAGGAAGACAGAGACTGGAATATATTCAACAAATAATTGAGGATGTAGAGTGAAAGCGCTACTCTGAAATGAAGAGGTTGTCACAAGGGAGTAATTCGTGGTAGGCCACATCCAACCAGTCAGAAGACTGATGATTCAAAACACAGTGAGAGGTGTCCAACATGTGTACACCGGTTTGGCTGGAAATACGACCGACCGACCGACCAACCGACGTCCCTGCTGAAGCCATACGGCTGTCCCTAATCACTTCCACACTCTTCTATGACGATCGTCAGGCGTCAGATAAGCGATGCAGTCGCCGTTACAGGGAACCTGACGCCATTGAACTAAATTCCATTCCTGTTCTTCACTTGCCTCCATTTTTCGCACACCACAGTAGTGTATAGGACATGTCATTGATACCCAAGACATTATGTCTCAGGGAACCGTTACCATCACAATGAAAGAGATCCTGCAGCCATCTCAGCCGTAAGTACCGTCGTAAGGATAAGTTTTATGCTGTTTTACACGCACATAGACTGAGCGATAATGCGGTACTACAGCATTACCGGCGCATTTAAGATGGACAGCACTGGTCAGCCAGCTGGTCAAAGTAACCGGCAATAATGCGAGCAGCTGCAGTTCAGGCGTGAAAAGAGACGGATAAAGAAACAATATAGCTTCGAATGTCATTTAATGTTTAAAGAGAATTAAATAATATTCGTCTAAACTCCAGCACTACCACACGCTTCTTAGGTGACCAGACGGAAAGCATAAAATTCTCTCGTTCTCAACTTACATAGTTTTCTAATTGCAAACAAGAGTGCTGAAAATTCCTAACTTAAACCCAGGGTAATTTTTCTGAGTGAGCTACGTGTGACTCAAAAGCACACTGCAGGGATTTCACCGTTCTGTTAAATACTGAAGCCACAGAAGGTATTAATTACAGTCAGTCGTCTGGTAATCTCTTAGCTCCATCGCCGGCCAGAGTGGCCGAGCGGTTCTAGGTGCTACAGTCTGGAACCGCGCGACCACTACGGTCGCAGGTTCAAATCCTGCTTCAGGCATGGATGTGTGTGATGTCCTCACATTAGTTAAGTTTAAGTAGTTCTAAGTTCTAGGGGACTGATGACCTCAGAAGTTAAGTCCCATAGTGGTCAGAGCCATTTTTCTTAGCTGCTTCCTTATCCGAAACCGAGAAATACATTTCAGTTCTGGAACTATAATGTGCTACGTTGATAACGAGTCGATCAACAACAGAAGCAACGAATCCACCCAGGCGCCGCATTTCATGACGTGCCGTTCTATTAACCCGCCAGCGTTCGACAGTGACATATGAAAAAGCTGCTTGCGTTGGTTCCAGTAGGTCTGGCAACTTAACAGTCTTATTACTTCTCGGGCCAAATTCAGCAGCTTGGCTCCAGATTAGTTCTGTTGGGTTCATATTGTAGTGGTAGAGTGGAAAATGTAAAAATGCGGCATTCGTATGATGTGCTCGATGCTGTGAAAATGCTTCTACGACACTTGGTTCGTGAGAGACTACATCTGTGGTATAAAACAATGGGCATAGTCCAAATAAAGAGAATATGGTTTTTCATTTTTGTCATAAATTGTTATTTTTTCTTAATTTAACAACCTCTATTAACAATCTTTCATAAAATATCGATCATTAAGGCTTATATTTGCAATAAAAACATAAATTTCGCGTGCAGTAATGTAATTAGAAACAAGAAGGCATGCATTATTCATGAAAAATGATAAATTTTCCAATTACGGGACGTAAGTATTTCAAATTGGACGATGGATAAGGAAGAACAAGGCGAAACTTGAACCAGCGATCCATGAACTGTATTAATCATCAAGCTACAACACTACCGATTCCGCTATACATCCAGTGTGTATTTGTATATCAACTTTATCAAATACAGTCCCTCGGAAAACTTCAAAGCCGATTTTTTCTGTAAATTTATGAAAACCATTAAGAGAAACTTATTTCTCGACACTTTTCAACCGTGTTCTACACGCGTGCAGCCTCAGTCTTTTGCATACTGCGTACTAACAGCGCGACAATTGGAGCACAATGGTACAGAGACTGTGACCGTACACGATTTTTGAAATAAAAACTACAAAGCTAAAACGTGATTAAGAAAAATGTTGACCGCTCTTAATATATTAGAATATCTCAGTTTCATTTGACGTAACTTAATATAATAATATATCTAATACATAAGTAGGACCTACTTCCAAGAGCGCAACAACACCAATGTACGTGTGCTACGGCTTCTGACCAATCATTGTGTTTGTGTTTGTCTACATCAGGTTTACTCTTGTGATGAATAGAGTATAGCTACACACCGCCGCGGCATGCTGTCGGAGTGAAGGAGGGGGGGGGGGAGGGGGGGGCACAGTGAACACTCCACATTTAAATGGCCACGCAGTTGCGATGCATAAGGCTTGGTTTTATTTCTCACATTTGTCAACAACACAGATCACAAACAAAACCGTTTTCTATTACTATTGAACTATTTTAGGATTGTTGAAGACGTAATGTAGCTGTTAACTGATACAAGGATATTGGAGAAATGTAGGGACACGTGAGGCAATACTGAACCTATGACCGTAGGTTAAGGAAAGGCAAACCTACTTTTGAAGACCTTGCAGGAAAAAAGCTTTTCACAATGTTGACTGTAGTACTCTCTTTGAAATTCTGAAGACGGCAGGGCTAAAATACAGGGAGCTACTTACAACTTGTACAGAAATCAGATAGCAGTTATAAGAGTCGACGTGCACGAAGGGAAGCAATGGTTGAGAAGAGAGCCTATCCCCGATGTTATCTGAGGTCATCAGTACCCTAGACTTAGAACTACTTAAACCTAACTAACCTAACGACATCACACACATCCATGCCCAGGGCAGGATTCGAACCTGCGACCGTAGCAGCAGCGCGGTTCCGGACTGAAGCACCTAGAACAACGGCCGGCCCCGATGTTATTCAAGCTGCACAATGAGCAAGCAGTAAAGGAAACCAAAGAAAAATTTGGAGTAGGAATTAAAGTCCAGGGAGAGGAAATAAGAACTTTGAGGTTTCCCAGACACTGTAAATATCGTACAAGAGCATTTGAACGGAATGGGTAGTCTCTGAGACGGAAGATACAGGTTGAACATCAAGAAAAGCAAAACTAGGATAATGGAATGCAATCGAATTATATCAGGTGATGCTGAGGGAATTATGTTGGGAAACGAGGCACTTAAAATAGCAGACGAGTTATGTTATTTAGACAACAAAATAACTGATTATAGCCGAAGTAGAGAGGATATAAAATGCAGACCGCCTATGGAAAGGAAAGCGTTTCTGAAGAAGAGAAATTTACTAAAATTAAATATAGATTTAAGTGTCAATGAAGTCTTTTCTGAAACTATGTGTATGTAGTGGAACCACGTATGGCAGTGAAACATGGACTATTAACAGTACATACAAGAAGAGAATAGAAGCTTTTGAAATGCGCTGCTACCAGGATGCTGAATATCAGATGCGTAGATCCCATAACTAATGAGGAGGTACTGAACAGACAGGAGAGAAACGAAATTTATGGCACAGACTGACAAGAAGAAGGGATCACTTGGTAGGACACATTCTGAGACATCATCTAATCTTCAGCATCCTTCTGTAGCACCACATTTAGAAAGCTTCTATTCTCTTCTTGTCCAAACTATTTATCGTCCATGTTTCACTTCCATACATGGCTACACTCCATACAAATACTTTCAGAAACGACTTCCTGACACTTAAATCTATACTCGACGTTTACGAATTCCTCTTCTTTAGAAACGCTTTCCTTGCCATTGCCAGTCTACATTTTATATCTTCTCTACTTCGACCGTCATCAGTTATTTTGCTCCCCATATAGCAAAACTCCTTTACTACTTTAAGTGTCTCATTTCCTAATCTAATTCCCTCAGCATCGCCCGACTTAATTCGACTACATTCCGTTATCCTCGTTTTGCTTTTGTTGATGTTCATCTTATATCCTTGTTTCAAGACACTGTCCATTCCGTTCAACTGCTCTTCCAAGTCCTTTGCTGTCTCTGACGTTCGCCGATGACATTGTAATTCTGTCAAAGTTTTTATTTCTTCTCCATGGATTTAATACCTACTCCGAATTTTTGTTTTGTTTCCTTTACTGCTTTGTCAATATACAGATTGAATAACATCGGGGAGAGGCTACAACCCTGTCTCACTCCCTTCCCAATCACTGCTTCCATTTCATGCCCCTCGACTCTTATAACTGTCATCTGGTTTCTGTAAAAATTGTAAATGGCCTTTCGCTCCCTGTATTTTACCCCTGCCACCTTCAGAATTTGAAAGAGAGTACTCCAATCAACATTTTCAAAAGCTTTCTCTAAGTCTACAAATGCTAGAAACGTACGTTGCCTTTCCTTAATCTTTCTTCTAAGATAAGTCGTAAGGTCAGTATTCCCTCACTTGTTCCAGTGTTTCTACGGAATCCAAACTGATCTTCCCCGAGGTCGGCTTCTACTAATTTTTCCATTCGTCTGTAAAGAATTCGTATTAGTATTTTGCAGCTGTGGCTTATTAAACTGATAGTTCGGTAATTTTCACATTTGTCAACACCTGCTTTCTTTGGGATCTGCAGGATACAATTCGCATCTCTCCCTCCCCCCACTTGCCATTTTGTTGCTACATCCAACAAAAGGGGGAAAAACTATAGCACTGCCGCCAATTATAGATGACATAACTGCATAGGTCGGAGTAATGTCTTTCACGAAATTACATGGATTAAGAATGTACCTTACACTTAAATCAGTGTCTGTAAATGAACTGATACGCACATGTGTATTACAGACGTTTTAGACATGTGGAATAACGTTACCGAATGCAGCCTTTGATGGCATTTGCTCACATGTCAGAGAAAAAACAATTATTTTACGTTGAACAACAACAAGCTATAATTCAAGAGGAAATTGCTGTTTTGTACATTATGGCAAGTACAGTTTTAGCAATGCAATGCTATATCGCACTGGCAGTTATGAAACAAATCATGAGAGGATGTAACAGAAACTCCTGTTTAGCAAGAGTAATAGAAGGCAGATTTCAGACTACCTAACAGATCAAAACGAAAATTTCTGTTCCGACACTGACAATGTTGAGTGTTTATGGAAAAAGTTCAAGGTAATCGTAAAATGCGTTTTGGGCAGGTACGTGCCGAGTAAAACTGAAAGGGACGGGAAAAACCCACCGTGGTTCAACAACAAAGTTAGGAAACTACTGCGAAAGCAAAGAGAGCTTCACTCCAAGTTTAAACGCAGCCAAAACCTCTCAGACAAACAGAAACTAAACGATGTCAAAGTTAGCGTAAGGAGGGCTATGCGTGAAGCGTTCAGGGAATTCAAAAGTAAAATTGTATGTACCGACTTGACAGAAAATCCTAGGAAGTTCTGGTCTTACGTTAAATCATTAAGCATATCCAGACACTCCGGGATGATGATGGCATTGAAACAGAGGATGACACGCGTAAAGCTGAAATACTAAACACCTTTTCCAAAGCTGTTTCACAAAGGAAGACCCCACTGCAGTTCCTTCTCTACATCCTCGCACAAACGTAAAAATGACTGACATCGAAATAAGTGTCCAAGGAACAGAAAAGCAACTGGAATCACTCAAAAGAGGAAAGTCCACTGGACCTGACGGGATACCAATTCGATTCTACACACAGTACGCGAAAGAACTTGCCCCCCCCCCCCCCCCTTCTAACAGCCGTGTACCGCAAGTCTCTAGAGGAACGGAAGGTTCCAAATGATTGGAAAAGAGCACAGGTAGTCCCAGTCTTCAAGACTGCAGTCCGGAACCGCGCGACAGCTACGGTCGCACGTTCGAATCCTGCCTCGGGCATGGATGTGTGTGATGTCCTTAGGTTAGTTAGTTTTAAGTAGTTCTAAGTTCTAGGGGACTGATGACCTCCCATAGTGCTCAGAGCCATTTGAACCATCAGAATAGTGTAGAAGGGAATAGTTTTATCATGTTAAAGTTTGTCACTGAGGTAATTGTGGCACGAAACTTGCAGGGCGATTGCATGTCTGATGTTGGATAAATATATCCTTCATTAGAGTGTTAAGAAAATTTAATTCCTCATGACTAATACTTTGAAAACCAAATAGCTTTAACAATTTTTGGCACAGAAACGTATAGCCATATGAGTGTGTGTTTAAGCTCTTTGATCAGTTCTCTCATGCTGATACTTTTTTGGTACTGACTCCACACACTCGAATAAGACTTCTGAATTGATAGCATTGTTGATTTACGTGAATTGTTTCAGACTCCATCCATCTGCAACTCCATGATATACAAACCGCTTATTTCTTGTTAACCATCTGTTAGATCACAACAACACTCTTCTCCTTGAGATACATGCTGGTTCAGGTGGCTCTAAGGACTGTGGGACTTAACATCTGAGGTCATCAGTCCCCTAAACTTAGACTTGATTAAACCTAACTAACCCAAGGACATCACAGACATCCATGCCCGAGGCAGGATTCGAACCTGCGACCGTAGCAGCAGCGCGGTTCCGGACTGAAGTGGACATGAATGCATCTGGAGAGATCTCGTGCACTTAGATGTGTGGATGTGTGCCACGAGTAAGAATGGTGCAGAACAATCTTCGGCGAAGAGCAGTTACAGACACTGCTCACTCTGTTCCTTCACAGGTCATGGATTGTAGCGGTTATAGTACCCCAATACTTCTAGTTAATTGCAGATTAAATTGGCAACTGTGTTGCAGGGAGGACTGATCAAGGACAATGTGGGGGGACCTGTCCATCTCCAACTTTATCTTATGAATGCGACAATACGCTGTGACTCCCATCCATACATGTAAAGATGGCCAGTTGTAATCGTACATAGTGCACTATAATCGATGTGCTGGAAACATGTAGGTAACCTAAGTGCATCGGCACAGGACGCTGTCTGGTATACTTAGGTGTATATGAGCGAATGGATGTACTGCACGGTCATCTATCTGCATTTGCAGTCTAGTACATGGTATCTGCAAAGTAGTGAAGGGGATGATTTAGCGACTGGGAAACATTCTGCCGTATCTTTAGTTGGCCTTGAAATTACAGAAGAAACTGGTAAAATTGCTGAAACTGATCAGGCTATCTACTGTGGTGCTTTTTACAGTACATTATCCCATAGCAGCGGTGTCTTTCTCATCCCATCCGTCCCCTAGTGTGCTGTTGATTACCACATAGTGACTGACTGACACCATTTGTTTGAGATGGAAAGTGGCTTAGTGGAAAACTGTATATCTGCTACATGTCATTGTGAAGAATGGAATTAAATGTACAGATTGTAACCTTCAGACAATTGTTTGTAAGCATTCCTCAATTCTGCAGACTGATCCTATTACCATATTCTACGAAACCCTCTAAATCTTTTTTTCACAAATTAGGCAACAGTACCTCTTTTTTTCTGCTACCCCACATGTGTTATGAACAGCACTGTCTTGTGATGGTCAGCACCAGGATAATAATTCTGTGCATGACTATAAAATGAAGAAACAATCCTCTTCGAAATGGAACACTGAGACATCTGCCACCCTGTCACTGTGGATGATGAGATTAACTTTATAGATCGTCACCTTCAGACAGCTGTTTGGAAACGCTCTAAACTGCCACAAAATTTGGAAGAGAGCGCAATATAGTTTCCATATATTGCGCTCTCTTCCAAATTTCTGTCAATGAGAAACATCACCCTGTGTTTTATTTTTACCATGCTGTGTGTTGTTGGAGCTGTAGAGTTTACACCATGTGATGTTCAGCTTTCTGTGAGAGCCAATGGATTGAAATGCATTAATATCAGTTTAGCACCTGACACAGACCTCGAAGTTATGGTAGAAAAACAGAGTGTATGGAGGTATACAAAGCTGTTGTCATACACTGCTTGGCTGTGTTACATCTGAAAAACAATTTAATAAACTGCTTATGAAAGAACAACACAAGAACCCTCTCTTGTGATTGATGGTCTGTTGGCTATAGCCTTCCTCCAGTACAGGTGACAAAACTTTACAGAGATCTTTGCAAGTGACTTGGAACACTGGCCACCTGCTCCAAAGGTGTTAGATGTGTATATGTAATATGATCGATGTCAGTATACAGATGGATTTTCTTTCTCGATATATCAGTAGAGAGATAAAATCTTATAGGAGTTTGTTTTACAAGGAGTCGAATGAGGAGCCAGTCATTTATCTCGCTTTGTTAAGGGGACGTTATGGCCTTTTGTGTTAGCACAGAGCCACTGCCTTGACCACACAGGCATGAGCTCTGCTGGTAGAAGACTGTGCCACCGGATCGGCAGGAAGCTGCATTGAACATAGACACCGTGAAGAAACGGTAGCAACTGGCCATTTGAAGAAGCCCGTATCCCCACCTACAGTGAAGAGAGGGAGGCATTGGGAGTTATGAGGTAAGGTAAGAGTGGCTCTAATTTCGACAGTTCATGATCGTACATCGAGGAGAATGCCATTCAGCTGCCACCCCTCTCTCCTATTGCAATCTCTTGAGAGAATGATTTTCCCCAGTCCCCAGTACATGTGTTGCATTATGATCTATTGATTATGGATGCTGGTTTCTTTCACAACAATTTCAATATGTAATTACGACAGTGTAGCACTTTTCATCAATTGTGGTAGTGTGTATTCTATTACTTGAGCTGCAGGGTAATCGTCAAGCAGCAGGGGGAGGCGTCTGTAACGAACTATGACACCAAACAGTGTAAATACAGTCCTCAGCTGTGTGCTTACAGGCAATACACTAACTGAACTCTTCTCTGTCCAACACCAGCATCTCATCAGTCGAACATATTGCCAGCTAAAAAATAATTATGGTACCTTCATTCCAGCCTTTTTCCTGCCAGCTTTTAGATGAATGGTAGAGTTTGAGTGTCAAGTGGTATTGCTAAATTTTTTCCCACCAGGATAACAAAAGTTGTACAGCATCGTCAATTTTTTAACTCCACTGCGATTTTAGGTACGCCTTGTGGAATGCTATGCATACAGTTGCGTATTGAAGACTGATCTCTATGATTATTTACATTATTAGGACCGATCTGTACCTCCATTTACCAACCAAAATAAATAAAGTACACTAACCTAAGCTCCATCTCCTGCATCTGAACAGTTTCCATGTGCTGGGGGGTGCACTTGACTTTCCGTCCAGAAGGACTGGGGTTTGAGTCCCAGAAAGGGCTCTACCGTTTCTTAATTTTCCGATAATTCCCAGGTGAGGGGTGTGGGTGAGCCGTCTGCACAGCCCTAGGACAAAGAAATTCCCGCCATTTCTTACACTGCCACCGAAATTCGAAATTCCTACCAAAATTCGAAATCCCCAGTAAAATTCGAAATTCCCTCCTATAGGGTAAACGGGGGAAGCGGAGGGTTGGGAAAGTTAGGGGGGAGGGAAAGGGGGCGGGGGCCCATGTCCCGGCTGGGAGAAATACTGACGTCATCCATTCGTGGGAGTGGGAATGGGTGGAGGGCGGAGGTAATTAATTGATGAATTTAATTAATTTAATGAATTTAATCAATTCATATCAAAATTGCTCCAAGAGCTCCAGCTCAATACTACTACATAATTACAGAGAGGGCGCTAAAATTGACCAAAAGGAAAAGAAAAAAAAATCCCTCCGATTTCTTCCAAAACGACACAGTTTCTTAAAAACTTGATGTGTGTATATACGTACATTATGAAAGAAATAGATTGCTACTCAACGTAAAGATGACATGTTGAGCTGCAGACAGGCTTGACGAAAAGAATGTCACATATGGGCTTTCAGTCAAAGTCTTCAAAGAAAAATACGCACACACACACAACTGCTATCTCTGGCCGCAGCAACCAGAGCCTGGACACTGGTCAGAGGATTGGTGGTAGTGGTCAGGCGTGTGTGAAGAATGCTTGCTTAAGCGAATGTGTATATTTTTCTTTCTTTGATCGAAACTCTTGTGTGAATGTGTGTGCGTTTCTTGCTTTGATCAAAACCCTTTCCGTCATGCCTGCCTGCAACTCAAAGTGTCTCCCTTATGGTTAGTAGATGTCTATCCTTTTCATAATATTGTTGATATTCCAACATGAACTTTCTGTTGTATGCTGTACATATATAGGTGTGTATGTACGTATGTTCCACCTCTCTTCTTCAACCCCTGGACCCATTTCAGCCAAACTTCATACGTACATCACTTACTGTCTGGAAAGACTTGCTATGGGGTAAGAACCACAAAGAGTTGTTGGCGAAAAAGCACGTAGTCCATGTCGTTTATACAGCCACACTATTTTAGTATAGTATTTGAAAATGAGAGCACTTAGTGACTTGCAACCAACTTCACACCTTATTTGAAACCTTTACTCAACTTTTTTCGCTCACAATCCTCACAGAATGACGAAAGGAACAAAGTTCAGCAATTGCTACATTTTCGCTGTTCATGCAGTAAAACATCCGCATCAATCATGAAGTTTTAGTTTATTATTTCTTTACTACAAACTCTATCCGCAACACATTTCGCAACAGTATGCACATATGCCGCTGAATGTACCTACAAAATTATATCATTGTTCCACAGATATATCATGAACACTGAGTTGCTTGAAAACGAAACTGCAGAGCGAAATTCGCTAGAGATACAGGTGAACAATTTGTACAAATATGGGTCAAATACGTTAAATATATACGAAACATATGTGACATGTGTGGACGTGGGCAAATCCATGGGTAGAAAGCTCCTATTAATGCGCATGGCGGTTAAACCTGAAACAAGCGGTTTTCGGTTATATTAGTTTTTTCCACGCCATTTTAACCGTTTAAAACCGCCCAAAATAACTAGTTTCTGAAATAATCCGTTTTCGTTGTTTTACTCTTATCGCTTCCTGTAATAAATGTAGAAATCGAACAAAGATAGAAAATTTTTTACTCTCTCAGTTTGAAGATACATACAAACAAAATATTAAACTGGTAACAAAAGAAAACTTAGTTTGTCCATCATTTGCTGCTTTTCTCGAAAAGTGAGAAGTGGTTGAATACTACAAAAAGTTACCAATATTCTACTCATTTTATAATTTTTAAAACTCAGCCTATAAATCAAGTTGTAATGGCACCACAATTTTGGCATTACGAATAGTGAGTGCTAAAGGGTGAAAACTGAGGTTCAGGAACTCTGTTTTGCATGTTAATTGGTTCGTTTCCAAGGGCTACAAAATGGTAAAGGCATATTATGCAGAAACACACAGCAGCTCAGCTACTTATGAATGAACTGTTGTTAAGTTTTTAATTTAGAACTGTACTGTTATCATAATTTCCTTCCTCTTTTATCATTTCATACAAAAGGCAGACAAATCTAAAATCTTTTAAAGAAAATGAACCATTGTACAGCAGAGTCCCGCTAATCTGAACCCCAGTAATTCGAACGTTCAGTTAATCCGAACATGAAAAATGTTAGTCTAAGTATGGAAAACTGTGCGGTAAACTGCTGTACATACTGTAATGGTTCTTTATTTACGTGACCATTACGGCACTCCAACACCAGTTGTCGATACCAGTAATATAGTACTACTATTCTGCGAAGTAACAGACATATTTTTGTGACAATATTCATATTCGGTTTTATTAATGTATAGGTACTCCGATGTATCGATATATTACAGTGATATGGTTCTTGTGTGTATTCATTTCTGTGAGACTGTCATAATTTTGGACTTACTTGTAATCGTTTTGGCGCGAATGCGCACAGAGCAGTCTTTGTTTCATTTTGCAGAAGTTAAGTTGTTATTTCGCTTTGTAAAATAACAGTCAAGTCTTGTGTCTGCTTAAAGTGGACATTAAATAAATGAAGATTGATACAAAACTGTTTTCTTGATGATGTGACAATTAAGAAGAAGTATATGTGAATTTACAAGAAGTTTCATATAAATGTCGATCGTGAACGCCAAGTAAAAAATTATTTCTACCATACCATTGTTCTCATCTGGGATTGTTTGAGCCGGCCGAAGTGGCCGTGCGGTTAAACGCGCTGTAGTCTGGAACCGCAAGACCGCTACGGTCGCAGGTTCGAATCCTCCGTCGGGCATGGATGTTTGTGATGTCCTTAGGTTAGTTAGGTTTAACTAGTTCTAAGTTCTAGGGAACTAATGACCTCAGCAGTTGAGTCCGATAGTGCTCAGAGCCATTTGAACCATTTGGGATTGTTTGATCATCAAGAATTTCCTGAAAAACGCATTTTTTAGGTCTTCAAATATTGCTAAAATACAGATCTGGACCTTCTAGCAGTAAAAGTGGAATCACCCTAGAATCAACAAGATGAACCATAACAATTTCGACGAAATCTACGTGGGAAGCCATTCAAGATAAGTGCAAAAATTAATGATTTTTTTTACAGTGTCTTCATTATTTCCATTCTGACGATACCATCCACAGTCAATAACTTTGTTGTTGCCCGATAAAGCGAACATATGCTGCATGAGCAACATAATTAATCTGATTTCTAACCTACTTTGAAAGTGGTGGTATTGTTAGAATACACACTATTTTAATTTACACAGTACAGTAAACATGTGTTAGAAAAATTGGCAAGAAAACGTTAGGTTTAAACAATGCATAACAATGAAAGAAGAGCGGTCAAACTTTCTAAATACAGCGGACATTTTATCCCTACCCTTTTAGATGACAAAAACTCAGTCATTGTTTTTTGGCGCAATGAAAACAGTCTGTTATATGACGCATAGTTGCGCCAACGTCTCATAAACATCAGATCAGCAGGTGTAGCAGTGGGCTGTTGCTCCAAATAACGTAGCGGGAGGTCAAGGACTTCTGCTGCATCAATGCGTGGCACCAGCTCTCCTTTGTCGCTCTCGGGCTCATTGTCACTTCCGTCACAGCAGTCCACTTCTTCCTGGTCTTCAGACACACCAGCAGCTAAATCAGCGCCAGTAAGGTGCTCCACACATGCCCCATCCACTGCCATCCACTCATCTACGTCTCCTTCACTAGCCTCTTCCAGGGTTGTCGGTATTATTTGTAGTAGATTTTCCTCTTCATTGTCAACTATGTTGTCCTGAAATCCAAGAGATGTCCACAGTTTACTCCACCATTTTCTCACAGTATTTTCTGAAATATTTTTCCATGCCACAGCGGCCCAGTAAACAACATCCTTCACATTGGTCTTTTCTATTTTGACCACAAAAGGAATGCTATCATCTTGGATCAGCAGTCTTAAAAATTATTTTCTGTAAATCAGTTTTACTGTTTGCAATACGCCCTGGTCCATCTGCTGTAGAAGTGGTGTAATACTCGGCAGCAAAAACTTCGCTACAATTCTACATCACATAATTCCTCAGTGCTGGAGTGAGATGGCGCGTTATCAATCAAAAGGATTTCACGGGGAGACTAATGATTTTCCTTAGAAAACCGTCGAACAGAGCGGACGAACTGGCCGTGAAACCATTCTTTGAACAGCTTACCATCCAGCCACGCTTTTTTCTGGTTGCGATAATATACGGGCAGGGACTCCATGTTGCAGTTTTTAAAAGTTCTGGGCCCAGCAGGTTTGCCGATCAGCATTAAAGGCAGCTTGTGATTACCAGCAGCGTTGCTCCACGCTAAAAAAATCACACGATCTTTGCACATTTTAAAACCAGGAGCATAGTCTTCTGCTTTTGATGTCAGGCTTTTTGTTAGCAATGCCCTAAAATTAAGGGCAGTCTCGTCAGCGTTATAAATTTGTTTGGGAGAATACTTTCCCTCTCTTATCATTTTTTCAAACTCACCCAAGTATTCCTTCGCTGCATCACGGTCAGAAGAAATCTTCTCTCCAGTAATTCTTAGCTGACTGATTCTATGAATCTGTCGAACCAACCCGTACTCGCACTAAAAGACTCATTACCATTCATTAGCCGGCCACTGTGGCCGAGCGGTTCTAGGCGCTTCAGTCTGGAACCGCGCTCCTGCTATGGTCGCAGGTTCGAATCCTGCCTTGGTCAGGGATGTGTGTGATGTCCTCAGGTTAGTTAGGTTTAAGTAGTTCTAAGTTCTATGGGACTGGTGACCTCAGATGTTAAGTCCCATAGTGCTTAGAGCCATTTGAACCATTCATTAACTTGTTCAGGGAAACAGCCTTCTCCTGAACCAGTGCTCCACTCAAAGGAGTTCCACTTTCTCCCGCGTAAACCAAAGGAAAAGAGCTTCATCTACTTTATCGTACTGGGACTGTTTCAAAGTCTGCCGAATTTCGACTGTTTCTCCCGAAGACGTTGCACAGGACTGTTCAAGCTCCACTCGGTTCTTCTTCCAACCACAAATGGTTGCTTTACGAACACCCAGTTCCGTTGCCAGTTTAGATACATTCTCACCATTGTCTATCCGCTTCAAAGCATTCTGTTTTTCTTTGAGAGTTAACGCTATATGTTCCCGATTACTCATGATGAAAATACGTACACCACGACACCTGAATAGGGTGACCATACGTCCCGATTAATCGGGATTATCCCGTTTTTTGAGGCTCAAAAATTTGTCCCGACTTTTTTTTATAACAAGCAATTTGTCCCGATTTTCAAAGATTCAAGGATTATTTTCAGTTATTTACAAAGTGGTTAAAATATTTATTGAGTGTCGATTTTATAAACTATCAATTGAAACTGACATTCCGTACGTTGGTACCCCTGATAATGTACAGCTTACGCACTATAATTGTTGCGTACTCTTTATTTTCTTTGCTTTTGCGTGCCATTGTTGTCGGCACTCAGTATCAGTTTCGTGAAGTGCTAGCACGTCGTGGCGATGCCGAAACGAAAATCAAACTTCTCGGAAGAGCTTCAGAGGAAATTTCCTTGCTTCACTGCTACAGACAATGACTGTTCAGCAAAATGTAACTATGCTGTATCTGTGTCTCATGGTGGTGCTGCAGATCTCAAGCATCATATGGAACCAGAGAAACACTGGAAGAATCTTCGATCGGCAGGTTCCTCGCAAAAAATGACGAGATATGTCGTAACTTCAAATATACAGGAACAGAAAAACGTAGCTGCAGCAGAAGGAACCTTGTCATTCCATGTTGTTAAACACCACCAAAGCTATCGTTCTAATGACTGCAGTGTTCAACTATACAAAAAAAAATTTCCTGATGTTTCGTGTGGAAGAACAAAGTGTGAAGCAATTATCAACAATGTTATAGCTTTGCATTCCCGTAATAGCTGCTGTAAACAGTGGAAAATACTTTTCAATATCTACTGATGCTAGCAACCATGGGCATCTGAAAATTTTTCCTGTGATACTTCAGTATTTTTCTGTAAGTGAGGGTGGACTGCAGACGAAATTGCTTGATCTCGATGAATTGCAGAACGGAAAGTCCGAAACAATTTCCAATTATCTTTCTCATGTTATACAGTCATTCAGTATGATTTCAAAGTGTGTTGCATTTGGTGCAGACAATACTAACTGTAACTTTTGTGGGGGTTAATGAAGAAAGAGGGTAATAATGTTTTCACACATCTGAAAGAAAAATTAAAAAACTCTAACATTGTTGGCATAGGTTGTCCAGCACATGTTGTTCATAACACACTTCAAAGTGCTTGTGATGTTTTACCTGTCGACATTGACTGCATTGTCATGAAGTTGTACAACCATTTTCATATTTTTTTCTATTCGTGTTGCAGAACTCACTGAATTCTGTGAATTTGTTGGTGTCACTTACAAAATTTTACTTTCCTTTTCCAAAACAAGGTGGCTTTCATTGTTGCCAACCATAGAAAGGATCTTGAAAATGTATGAACCTTTGAAATCTTACTTTTTGTCACAGTCTAACTCAAAATGCCCTGCAATCTTAAAGCGTTTTTTCAGCGATCCTATAAATGAATGTTATTTACTTTTTGTACATTCACAAATGAGTGTTTTCCAACAGTCAATTCTGAGCACTGAGAAACAGAATAATTCCATATGTGAAGTATTAGCAGTCTTAAATAAAACTTTGACAAGTCTAAATTCAAGGAAACATGAACATTTTGTACCACTAAGTGTAAAAAAAACTGCTGAATGGTTGTGATGACCAGTCTGTTAAGAAATTTGACATAGCAGTATCAATGTTTTATGATGATTCAGTGCAGTATTTATCCTCAGGGTTACAGGGAATAGCTGAGTTTTCTGTATTCTTATGGATGATGCTCACAGAACCACCAGAATGGTCAGTAGTTGAAAATACTTTAATGTGTCTAAATGAAAAGGGCATTCTAGTAAATGATGAAATAGTTCATATACAGTCATTTGTAAAACAATGAGAATAGCTTAATATAGCGCAGTACTTCTTTTCACTCCCTGCCCACAATGCAAATGTTGAAAGAGTTTTCAGCTTACTATCGTCACAGTGGACAGATGAGAGGAATAGATTTACGGTGAGGAGCGTTAAGTGTAGTTTACTGACCTATTTAAACTTCAGTAAATACAGTTGCACTGACTTCTATTCATACCTATTAGGCAAACCTGAGTTGCAGGCAAACCTTAGTTGCTAAATGAAAAGAAATATGATTGCAGTGTGGAATCCACAAAACCATAAATTCCTTGTGTTCACTAAGAACTTTTTTTGTAGTGATTGTTACCGTATGTCTTTCTACATTCTGTGTTATAAATGTTACATTTCTTAATAAGTAAATTTCTGAAAACTTGAAATGTACTTCTTTCCAGTCTTTCCATTCTTTGTTTCGTTTTGTACACACACACACACACACACACACACACACACACACACACACACAAATATCATTGAAGGCTATATTTGCAGAGGAAGAAGAAATGTTAGCATTAAAAGTGATATTTAACGACAAATAAAAATTGTCCCACTTTTTGGCCAAGTGAATGTATGAAAGTCCCACTTTTGTCCGAAGAAAATATGGTCACCCTACACCTGAACGAATACAATACCACTGTTATGTGTGCCAGCGATCAATAGCTAACATAACCAAGCGCTTTGCGAGCTAACTGGCAGTGCTCTGACCTCAGACACTACAAAGGTCTCAACAATGCACAACAAAAAGGGCTGGGAGTGAGAGTGAGTTATCTGCTTTGTATACTTAATTCTAGAAACTCGTCACCGTGAGTCCGGCTAATCCGAACGAATCGGTAATTCGGACAAGGTCCGGTCCCAATTAGTTCGGATTAACGGGCCTCTACTGTACTCCATCTCCATTCTTACGTCACTTCATAGAAATATTTCTAGGCTAGCACTGGAGCCAACCAGCAATACAACGGATGTCCGGCGAAGACAGCGAAAAACTGCCGCATAGACCAGGTGGGGGCAAGTCTTGCACGCTACACGCACGCGCGTAGCTCAAGCCACGACACATGGCAACAGAGACATCACTGTCTGGGAAATGCTGAAGCAATTCTTCTGCCATGTGTTTCTTGCTTGTTTCTGTCAGCATAGTATTGAAATAGCATTGATTGTTTTTTTCATTTTCTATAATGATGCAATGTTTCAAACAAATGTAAATCTTATGAAAAAATTTACTCCTTTTTCAAAAGATTTCTTTAAAAACAAAAACAATTAGCACTGCTACAGTGGCTTAAAGATATTTTGGTTTTTTATTCTATTAGGAAAAACAGAAAACACCTGTTATAACCGAAACCAAACAATAGCGAAAAACACAGGTTATTCAAAGCTAAAAAGCCGGCATTGGCATATGCCTATACCCATGAATGGTACACATACTGCTTACTGTCTGGAAAGAAATACTGTGGTAGAACTAGCAACCTCGTATTGAGGTAGCAGTGATAATGTGGAGAGAAAAGGGGAAGGATGACATGGACAGAGAGAGGGGACAGGAGGAGTTGGACACAGTTACAGCGGAGAAGGAGATAATCAGAGGGTGGAGGAGGGGAATGTACTTATTGGGAAGAGGAAGAGATGGACAGAGATGGGGGAGACAGAGATGGCGGGAGAAAGTGATGGACAGAGGAGGGGGAGAAAGAGATGGACAGCGAGAGGGAGAAGGAGTAGACAAATAAAGAGAGGGAGAAAAGATGGAGAGAGAGAGAGAGAGAGAGAGAGAGAGAGAGAGAGAGAGAGAGAGAGAGAGTAGGGATGGGAGACAGACAAAGAGGGAGGAGGAGGAGATGTAAAGGAGAGAGGAGGAGATGAGCAGAGGGAGGAGGAGTAGATATACACAGAACGAAAAGAGGAGAAGATAGGCAGAGACAAGTAGGAGGAAGTGAAGAACGGAGGGGGGAGGAGAAGATGAACAAAGGGGGGAGAGAAAGAGATGGACAGAGAGGGGCGGAGAAAAGATGGACAGCAAGTGGGGGACAGAGAGAAGGGGAGGAGGAAATGAACAAGGGAAGGGAAGAGGAAGAGATGTACAGAGAGAGGGGAGAGAAGATTCAAGATTGGAATAAATACATACCCTGGCAATGCCAGGTACTCAGCTAGTTGTATCATGAAAGGTGAACTACTACCGAATTGAAGTATGCCGCTAACGTGATTTATGTGGCAACAGTAAGCTCCATTCACTCAGCTGCTGATGTTCAACAATGGAAATCTTGA
This sequence comes from Schistocerca cancellata, assembly GCF_023864275.1. Taxonomy (NCBI): domain Eukaryota; kingdom Metazoa; phylum Arthropoda; class Insecta; order Orthoptera; family Acrididae; genus Schistocerca; species Schistocerca cancellata. Next base: position 187,914,390 of record NC_064635.1, read on the forward strand.
TGCTACATCGTTCGGCATTGTAGGACTTCGAAGGCTGGCGACTGACTGCTGAAGCAAATATGCTATTTTTCCGAACGTTACCGTATTCTTTTTTTTCGATTATTGTAGCTAGAAGAAGCAAGCTAAAAAGTGGTGGGGACAAGTATTTCACTCCGCCCTCGAGCCACTCCTCTTGCTGCTCCCTAGTTTTAGCTGTTACAATCTGATGCGTAAATAAGAAAGCGTTCATGAATAAACTTTCTATGGCTGATTAATAATACTAAGGGAGTTGTTAGTCGTTGTGCCCGTAAACAGCTATACTTATTTCACCTAGGTTGAAACCTCCTGTAATCAAATGAAACAAACTTTCAGGGGTACCTCCTAATCTCTTGTCGGACCTCCTTTTGCCTAGCATAATGGAATAATTAGACGTGGCGTAAACTCAACAAGTCATTGGAAATCTCCTGCAGAAACACTAGCCATGCTGATCCTAAACCCCTCCATAATTGCGAAAGTGTTGCCAATGCAGGATGTTGTGCACGAACTGACCTCTTGATTGTCGGCCGGAGTGGCCAAGCGGTTCTAGGCGCTACAGTCTGGAACCGCGCGACCGCTATGGTCGCAGGTTCTAATCCTGCCTCGGGCATGGATGTGTGTGATGTCCTTAGGTTAGTTAGGTTTAAGTAGTTCTAAGTTGTAGGGGACTGATGACCTCAGAAGTTAAGTCCCATAGTGCTCAGAGGCATTTTTTGACCTCTTGATTACGTCCCGTATATGTATGATGGGATTGATATCGGGCGATCTGGATGAGCAAATTAATCGCATGAACTGCACAGAAGTTCTTCAGACCAATCGCGAACAATTTTGGCTAGGTGACATAGTGTGTTATCTATAAAAATTCCATCGTTGTTTGGGAACATGGAATCCATGAATGGCTGCAAGTTGTCTCCAGGTAGCCGAACATAACCATTTCCCGTCAATGTTCGGTTCAGATGGACCAAAGGGCCCAGCCGATTCCACGCCAACACAGCCCACATCACTTGCTGCCAACACCAGGTTGCACACTGCCTTGATGACAAATTGGGTCCACGGCTTCGCAGGGTCCGCACCACACTTGAAGGCTGCCATCATCTCTTACGAACTAAAATCGAAACTTATCTGACCAGACCACGGTTTTCCTGTCAGGGTCCAATCGATATGGCCTCACGTCAGTCGTCTGCTACCGTTTTACGGACTGTCTTAACGGATATGTTCGTCGTACGTCCAACATTGATTTCTGTGCTTATTTCACGCAATGTTGCATGTCTGTTACACTATGTATTCAAAAGTATCCGGACACCTGGCTGAAAACTACTTATAAGTTCGTGGGGCCTTCCATCGGTAATGCTGGAATTCAGTATGGTACTGGCCCACCCTTAGCCTTGATGACAGCTTCCACTCTCGCAGGCATATGTTCAATCGGGTGCTGGATGGTTTCTTGCGGTAGGGCAGTCCATTCTTCACGCAGTGCTGCACTGAGGAGAGGTATCGATGTCGGTCGGTGAGGTCTGGCACGAAGTCGGTGTTCCAAAGTATGCCAAAGGTGTTCTATAGGATTCAGGACATTACTCTACGCTGGCCAGTCCATTACAGTGATGTTATTGTATAACCACTCGCCACAGGCCGTATATTATGAAGAGGTGCTCGATCGTGCTGAAAGATGCAATTACAATCCCCGAACTGCTCTTCAACAGTGGGAAGCAAGAACGTGCTTAAAACATCAATGTAGTCCTGTGCTGTGATAGTGCCACACAAAGCAACAAGGTGTGCAAGCCCCCTCCATGAAAAACACAACCACACAATAACCCCACCGCCTCCGAATTTTACTGTTGGCACTATAGACGTTGGCAGATGACGTTCACCGGGCATTCGCCATGCCCACGCCCTACCATCGGATCGCCACATTGTGTACCGTGATTCGTCACTCCATTGTTCAAGCGATCAACGTTTACGATCCTTACAGCAAGCGAGACATACTTTGTCATTTACCAGCGTGACGTGTGGCTTATGAGCAGCCAGTCGACCATGAAATCCGAGTTTTCGCACCTTCCACCTAACTGTCATAGTACTTGCAGTGGATCCTGATGCAGTGTGGAATTCCTGCGTGATATTCTGGATAGATGTCCACCCATTGCACGCTACGATCCTCTTCAACTGCCAACCGTCCCTGTCAGTCAACAGACTAGGTTGGCCTGTACGCTTTTGTGCTGTACATGTCCCTTCAAGTTTCCATTTCTCTTTCACATCGTGTACAGTAGACCAAGGGATGTTCAGGAGTGTGGAAATGTCGTGTAAAGACATATTTCACAAGTGACATCCAAGCACCTGACCATGTTCGAAGACCGTGAGTTCCGCGGAGCACCCCATTCTGTTCTCTCACGATGTCCAATGACTACAGAGGTCGCCGATATGGAGTACGTGGCAGTAGGTGGCAGCACAATGCAACAAATCTGAAAAACGTATGTTTTTGAGGGTGTCCGGATAATTTTGATCACTTAGCGTAGCAATGAAATTTATAAGCAAATACCGCTGCTCTCTGGCCATCGGCCACTGCTTTGTCTGTGGTGATTGGTGATGGCTGAAATTTGGTATTCTTGGCACACTCTTAATGACACTGAGTGTCTCGGAATGTTGAATTCTCTAATTTCCGAATGGGGTGTTCCACGCGTGTAGCTCCCACTATCACTCTGATTTCAAAGTCTGTTAATTGCCTTCGTGCGGCCATAATCACGTCGGAAACGTTTTCACGTAAAACACTTGAGTAGAAACCACACCGTGCGGTTCTTGGAGCTACAGTCTGGAACCGCGCGACCTCTAAGGTCGCAGGTTCGAATCCTGCCTCGGGCATGGATGTGTGTGATGTCCTTAGCTTTAAGTAGTCCTAAGTTCTAGGGGACTGATGACCACAGATGTTAAGTCCCATAGTGCTCAGAGCCATTTGAACCATTTTTTAGAAACGACAGTCCCACCGATGCACTGCCCTTTCAGATCTGGTGTACACTATACTACCGCCATCTGTTTATAAGCATATTGCTAGCCCTCGAGTTTTGTCACCTCCATGTATGTTCTGCCCTGCATTAGTGTGCTTTCTCTCGAGTGCCTCGTGGATGGTGACGTCACTCACTTGTGGCTGCCCTTTGAGTGCATCCCGCTTGAGAGTTCGGGCCACGACTGGTCTGTGTCCAGCTGCTGCCTTCATTAAACCGAAATGTGCCGAGAATGAAAGTATAGTTTTGTCTTGATCACAAAGATGGTAAAGAGTATTGAGGAATATGTTCCCGTATTTTTATTTTTATTAAAAAAATGCTATGGAAGTCTGAACAATTTAGCCGCAGCAGCCGTCATATAATTTATTCTGCTTGAAATTGTGGCATGTGAAGTCTGACACATCGCCAGAACTATTTTATACACTACTGGCCATTAAAATTGCTACACGACGAATATGATGTGCTACAGACGCGAAATTTAACCGACAGGAAGAAGATGCTGTGATATGCAAATGACTGGCTTTTCAGAGCATTCACACAAGGTTGGCGCCGGTGGCAATCTGGTGTCACTGCCAGACACCACACTTCCTAGGTGGTAGACTTTAAATCGGCCACGGTCCGTTGGTATACGTCGGACCCGCGTGTCGCCACTATCAGTGACTGCAGACCGAGCGCCACCACACGGCAGTTCTAGAGAGACTTCCTAGCACTCGCCCCAGTTGTACAACATATTGGATCGGCAGGACACACTTGACTTTGCTCAGGACTCATTTGAAACTTCACCACCCATGTGTCAGGTTAACCGGCCCGCCAGGCGAGCTGCACTGAACAGTAAACAGCCCTCGCGCCCAGCTGCGCCGCTGCCGCCAGGCTCTCAGCCACGTGTACCGCGCCGGCAAGCAAATGCAGTGCTAAAATCATGCCCACAGTATGCTACTAGACATTTGTGTGAGACTTGCCTGTCACACCAAGCTATTTGCTTTTACTGTAATAGAAAAGGACATGTTCAAAGTGTTTGCCAGAAAAAGCTCAGATCGGAAACTCAAAATCATTCCAGGCCCTTTGCTTCGCGCCGGAATCGGAATCGAACCAAGGATACTCAGGCTCGTGAAACTTCGCCCATGGAAATTCATGTAGTTCATTCCACTCTGCCCAGTGCCACTCTCTCTAACAGTGACTGTGTTCGTCCTACAAATAGTGTGCGTCGACATAGCCGGAACTCCCGTCAAGTCGCAAGTGATTTTGTACCAGTGTCAGTTCACATTGCACGAGACAGTCGCTCTTGTCGTCAGCAGGGCAATAAACTTTTTGTGGACTTGGACATCAACGGCAAAGTGATACCATTCCAGCTCGATGCCGAGGCTGCAGTTTCACTGATCAATCAAGACACTTACAAACAGCTGGGCGCACCTCCGTTGCGTGCCGCAAATGTTAAGTAAGCTAGCTATTCAGGTCAAGCGATCCCTGTGTTAGGACAGTGCAGCCTTCTTGCAATATACAAGGGACAAACAAAATTTGTGTCATTTTACGTCCTTCGTTCTTCTTCTGCAGTGAACTTGCTTGGTTTCGATGTGTACTTGCAAATACCGGTGGACGAACGATCCCAGCGCGTTTTGGTGGTTAACACGCATCTTGGTTTGTATCGATTCAAACGACTGCCATTCGGGTGTGCATCCGCCCCTGCATTGTTTCAGCAATATCTACAAACTGTTTGTGCGTTGGTCCCTACTGCAGCAAACTATCTGGACGATATTGTGATCTCCGGAAAGAAGGAAGAAGAACATTTAGCCAATCTCAGAACATTATTCCAGGTCTTGCGACAAAATGGTCTTCGCTTGCGGAAGGACAAATGTATGTTTTTTGCTCGTGACTTCCCCAACCTGGGACATGTACTCAATGCCCAAGGCATACATCCTAGTCCCGAGCACCTCCGTGCCATACAAGACTTGCCTTCGCCGCAGAATTTGAAGCAGCTACAGAGTGTGCTGGGAAAAATTAACTATTATCACACATATGTGCCCCATGCCTCTTCCATTTCAGCTCCGCTTCATCGCTTACGCCGTAAAGGTGTTCCGTTCGTCTGGACGACGGAATGCGAACGCGCCTTTCGCCAGTTGAAATCAGCGTTGCTTTCCAATACTTGCCTTACGCCATTCGATCCCCAGAAGCCCCTTTTGTTGCTGGTGGATGCATCGGATTTCGGGATCGGTGCTGTGCTTGCGCACAAAGATGGTTCGCACGATCGTCCTATTGCCTTTGCGTCCAAATTGCTCTCGTCTGCGCAAAGAAATTATTCACAGATCGAGAAAGAAGCATTGGCTCTCGTATTTGGTGTTACAAAGTTTCATGATTTCTTGTATGGTCGTCACTTTACTATCATCAGTGAGAACGAAACAACTTGCTCGTCAGCACTGTACTTGGTTCGGAATCGATGCCGCGATTACGAATATGTGTTCTTCTTGCAGGGTGTGTGCCGAACAACAATCAGCACCACCGCGGAAATTCTTTGCATGGCCAAAAGCCACTTTCCCTTGACAACGCTTACACATCGATTTTGCTGGTCCATTCTGGAATGCTCGATGGTTGGTTGTTGTCTGGAAGCCTTCCACAACGTCATCTGCCACCATCCAAACGTTATCTGCTATCTTTTGCATTGAAGGTCTTCCACAGACTATTGTTTCCGACAATGGCCCACAATTCATGTCCGCACAATTTCAGTCATTCTGCAAGGCCAATGGTATTCAACATCTGACGTCCGCGCCGTTTTCGCCTCAGTCAAACGGTGCCGCTGAACGATTGGTGAGGACTTTCAAGTCACAGATGTTGAAGTTGAAAGAGTCGCATTCTCGGGAGGATGCGTTATTGCTCTTTTTGTCCTCGTATCGCTCTCAGCCCCGAGATGGTCGCTGCCCGGCTGAGTTGCTCCACGGTCGCCCTCATTGAACCTTGATGTCTTTGCTACATCCGCCGCGTCAGGTTTCTGCGCAGCGGCAGACACCTGCTGTTGCCCCAGGCGACGTTGTCTACTACCGCCACTATCGAGGTTCACGGCGTTGGCTCGAAGGGCGCATTCTTCGCTGCCTCGGCCGCGCTATGTATCTCGTTTTGGGGGCCTCTGGTGAGGTGCGTCGGCATCTCAATCAGCTGCGCCTCTGTCGTCGCACGGGATCTGCCGCTCCCCGTCTGCTTTCAGCAACGGTGCCGTCCAGTCAGCGCCCTGGGGGCCCATCTACTGGCTCGCCTTGGCCCCAGGTGTTACCGACGCTGCCTTCCATTTTGCCCCATGGCGACGCGCCGCCGCCGCCGCCGCCGCCGCCACCGCTGCCGCCTGTTCTCCCGTCGGCGACGCCCGCAGTGGACACGTCGCGGCAACCGCCGGGCGCCTCCCTGGGTCACGGCGCCGCCGATCGCTTCCCGTGACCAGCTGTCCTCCGTCATGGAACTCTTGCCCGCTCCGGACCGTATGTCGTCTTCGCCCGTCGGGTGTCCCGGCCCGATGGAGGTCGACCCTTCGGCCCCTCCTGTCTCTCTGCGGGCGCATACACCGCATGTTGGCGTGCACCCTGGAGCAGGTTTTCAGGCGTTTCCTAGCTTCCCGCGGTCCGAATGGCAGGGTGCGGGTGGCACAGCTTCGCCTGTTGTTAGGCTCCCCACCTCGTCGCATACGTCAACATGGGGTCCTCCCCACGGCGGGCGGAAGCCTTATGCCACAACCGTACGCCGATTTGCGGGGGAGGAATGTGGTGTCACCGCCAGACACCACACTTGCTAGGTGGTAGCCTTTAAATCGGCCGCGGTCCGTTAGTATACGTCGGACCTGCGTGTCGCCACTATCAATGATTGCAGACCGTCGCCGCCACACGGCAGGTCTAGAGATACTTCCTAGCAATAGCCCCAGTTGTACAACCGACTTTGCTAGCGATGGTTCACTGACAAAATACGCTCTCATTTTCCGAGACGATAGTTAGCATAGCCTTCAGCTACGTCATTTGCTACGATCTAGCAAGGCGCCATTACCAGTTACTATTGATCCTGTGAAGCATGTAACTTTAAGAGCGACGTTCACCGTTAATGGATTAAAGTTAAGTATTCCACCAGCTACGTCCGTTTTTTCTAAATTCTAATTTCCTTGTCCTGTTACAGACCTCATGCCAGCCTGCGTGAGCTAAAAAGCGTGCCTTTCGGCTTCCTCTAGTAACCCGGTGTTGGCTCTCCTGCCAACCACAACAGGCAACACCTACAACGTGCTGACATGAGGAAACTTTCCAACCGATTTCTCATACACAAACAGCAGTTGACCGGCGTTGCCTGTTGAAACGTTGTTCTGATGCCTCGTGTAAGGAGGAAGAATGCGCACCATCACGTTCCCGACTTTGATAAACGTCGGATTGTAGCCTATCGCGATTGCGGTTTATCGTATCGCGACATTGCTGCTCGCATTGGTCTACATCCAATGACTGTTGGCAGAATATGGAATCGGTGGGTTCAGGAGGGTTATACGGAACGCCGTGCTGGATCCCAACGGCCTCGTATCACTAGCATTCGAGATGACACGCATCTTATCCGCATGGCTGTAACGGATCGTGCAGCCACGTTTCGACCCCTGAGTCAACACATAGGGACGTTTGCAAGACAACAACCATCTGCAACAACAGTTCGACGACGTTTCCAGCAGCGTGGACTATCACCTCGGAGACCGTGGCTGCGGTTACCCTAGACGATGCATCACAGACAGGAGCGCCTGCGATGGTGTACTCAACGACGAACCTGATTGCACCAATGGCAAAACGTCATTTTTTCGGATGAATCAAGGTTCTGTTTACAGCAACATGATGGTCACATCCGTGTTTGGCGACATCGCGGTGAATGCACATTGGAAGCGTGTATTCGTCATCGCCATACTGGCGTATCACCCGGCGTGATGGTATGGGGTGCCATTGGTTACACGTCTCGGTTACTTCTTGTTCGCACTGACGGCAATTTGAACAGTGGACGTTACATTTCAGATGTGTTACGACCCGTGGCTCTACCCTTCATTCGATCCCTGCGTATCCCTACATTTCAGCAGGATAATGCACGACCGCATGTTTCAGGTCCTGTACGGGCCTTTCTGGATACAGAACATGTTCGACTGCGGCCCTGGCTAGCACATTCTCCAGATCTCTCACCAATTGAAAACGTCTGGTCAATGGTGGCCGAGCAACTGGCTCGTCACAATACACCAGTCACTCCTCTTGATGAACTGTGGCATCATGTTGAAGCTGCATGAGCAGCTGTACCTGTACAAGCCATCCAAGCTGTGTTTGACTCAATGTCTAGGCGTGTCAAGGCCGTTATTACGGCCAGAGGTGGCTATTCTTTGTACTGATTTCTCAGGATCTATGCACCCGAATTGCGCGAAAATGTAATTACGTGTCAGTTCTAGTATAATAAATTTGTCCAATGAATACCCGGTTATCATCTGCATTTCTTCTTGGTGTAGCAATTTTAATGACCAGCAGTGTAGAACTCTCTTGAGAATGTCATTCTGTACATTGGACAGCAACTTAAATGGGGAACTTTCCCGTACATATGCTGTTTACTTTTACTACCTGATTGAAAGTTAGTGGACACCTCTATGTAATGCCGAATCGACCCCTCCACGTACATATGAAGACAAGCTGCCCTGGCCATATAAAGGGAGGAGGGGAACAAGGATTAGCCATTTGATGTCACCTGAGTAACAGAGATATTTCAGCCCTTCTACAGCTGCCCAAGTTGAGATGCTGATGATGTGACTGTAAAGTGGAAATGCTAAGGAGTAGCCACAGGTATACCGAGACCAGACAGACCCCATAGACTGATTGACAGGGACAATCGATCATTGAGGAGAACGGATATTATGTTGAAAAATAAGGTTTTGTAGCCAAAAAAGTGGAGGCGCACGAAATGTGTTACCATTTTGGTTTCGAATATGAACTTTATTGTCAATACAATCTGGAAGGAACATATACTACAATGAAGAGCCGTCCATGGACATTTGTTCTAACACAGCACATGCTCAATATGTCCACCATTTCGATTCCTAACTTCCTTCAAACGAACACTGAAGTTAGTGATTACCCTACGGCACATGCCTTCCGTAATTTCACTGCAAGCTTGAAGAATAAGTCTTCTGAGCTGCATTAAATCACGTGGACGTTTCGGGAAAAATTTTTCCTTTAGGTACCCCCAAAGATAAAAGTCACATGGATTGAGGTCTGGACCATTGGGCGGCCAATTTTGTCCGTCATTGAAGCGACCTGGAAACCTGAATGAAATGATCCGCATGTCGAAATGCTCGTCTAAAATCTCCAACACTGTGTTTGCAGTATGTGGCCTTGCTCCATCTTGCATGAACCACTGCGTGTTGAAGGGCAAGGCAGTAGCAAGAAGCTGTGGAATGAAGCTATTGCGAAGCATGCTCAAATAACGCTCGCTGTTCACAGTTTCTTCAAAGAAAAAGGGTCCAATAAGTCCGTGACTGGAAATTGCTGCCCACGCTGTAATCCTCGGAGCATACTGTTGTCGTTCATGAAGCACTTGCGGGTTTTCAGTGGCCCAAAAGCGTAAATTTTGTTTGTTAACCACGCCGTCTAAATAAAAATACGCCTCGTCTGAAAACCAAACGTTGTTGAGAGTTTCTTCCCTATCCTCCGCCCACTGAGCAAACAGTAGTCTCTGCTGCTTGTGTTCTTCAGTGAGCTTCTGTGCACAGGTCATCTTGTATGGGTACGTATGGAGGTCACTTTTAAGAATGCGTTGAACGGAGCGTCTGGATATTCCCAGTTGCACTGCTGCCTTTCTACACGATTTCCCGGGACCTTCTCTGTACAGCAACTCGTACCGCTTCAATATTCTCCGGCGAACAAACAGGCTTGGGCCGAGGTCGCTTCACTTCCAATACTGTTCCTTCCTGTACAAATTTATCGTACAACCTGTGGATGGTCTTCTTGCAAGGAACCCATCGTGCGTTAAACTGTTGTCGAAAACGCCTCTGAGTCACAACAAGGCTTTTCGTTTCATGAGAAAGTAACACAGTTGCCGATCGTTGCTGTGTCGTCAGTCTTCCATTGTCAGCCATTGCTGCTTACTACTCTCCTAGCGGCAGTATCGTGAATTACACGTCATTTCGTAAGTTATTTGTTTTTCCAAGCTCTGCTGGTACTGCTGTAGAGATCCCAGCGGGATATCTAACGTGCGTCGTAAATTGTGAAAGAAACAATTGGTAACACATTTCGTGCGCCACCCTGTATTATATTGGAATCCTAAATACAACCAACCTGCTTGCAGAAAAAGAAGTGATGCATTACTTACTGAAAACCTCTCGTACAAATATGATTTGATGAGGACGGGGCAAGAAGTCGACCCTGACTGATGGAGGAACCATCCCGACATTTGCCTCAAAAGATTTAAGTAAACCACAGAAAGCCTAAATCAAGGTGGCTGGAGAAAGGGAACTTCATCCTACCGAATATGATGTCAGCATCTTAAGAACTGCACTCTCTCATTCGGATGGTCACTACGACAAAATGCTCTTTGATTTACACACAATTTGCTCCAGATAACTCATGGTATGAAACATAATTTTGCTCTTCATCGTTGCACATACTAAGAACACCCATTGTGCAACCTGCAAGCAGGTTGGTTGTATTCAGGATTCCAATATACTACAGGGTGGCGCACGAAATGTGTTACCAATTGTTTCTTTCACAATTTACGACACACGTTAGATATCCCGCTGGGATCTCTACAGCAGTACCAGCAGAGCTTGGAAAAACAAATAACTTACGAAATGACATGTGTAATTCACGATACTGCCGCTAGGAGACTAGTATGCAGCAATGGCTGACAATGGAAGACTGACGACACAGCAACGATCGGCAACTGTGTTACTTTCTCATGAAACGAAAAGCCTTGTTGTGACTCAGAGGCGTTTTCGACAACAGTTGCTATGCTCCTTGTACTCACTCCGTTACAGGTATATATGACGCTCATATACACTGAGTGTGAGCTTGAAGTGTTCATCTATATGATTCCTCTGCAATTCGCATGTATGTGTTTGACATAGGATGCATAACACCACTTTCAGATTTGTTCCCTACTATCCCACTCTCGAACACAATGTGCAAATAAACAAACAACTAAATTTTTCGGGAGGTCTTTGATTTCTCTTATTTTATCCCGACATTCGTTTTTCCTTGTGTAGGTCCTAACCACTGCACCATCTCGCTCGGTTTTTTTAGGGTCCTCCTTCAATCCTGTGTGATAAGGATCCCACACCGTGATGTGGATCTATGAGGGACAACTTGGATCGTGCACATCGTGTGGTCGGCAGAAGGGAGGAAAAAGCATATCCAGACTCCCAAGGAACTTTCCAGCTTAGGCGAAACGGGCAGCTTGTCGGAAATAATTACGTAAGATGGCGAGATGAGAGGCATTACATACATATAACAAAGGGCATGGGCAACCGGAATGATAAAACGAGCCACACGTGGACTCAGGAAGTAACTCTGTTCCGGAAAATATCCCTTGCACAAACCAAGTGAGTTAACATACAGCGGATGCAGGGGTATTTCACAACAATCAGACGATGTAGCAGTGCCCAATAAATCAGCAGAAAGGAACAGCCAACACCAAACGAAAAATAGCAATCTCAATAGTCAGGAATTGTCTTACATAGCATGGACATAGATGGGAAAACACGACAAACATCCCGTTTTATAGAACGGGTTAAGACTCTAAAATGGCACTGGGCAGCTCATATTGCACGAACGAAGGATGGAAGATGGACAAAATCAGTTTAGAGTGGAGTCCCAGAGAAAAACGAAGACCACCAGGGAGACCAACTGATCTCTGGGATAAGGAACTGAGGAAAGATGCGGGCTTCAACAGGCAGAAGACAGCAGCTGAACAATAAATAAATAAATGTGAATGAATCTTTCCAGCTTTCCTCGATGTGACTGATTGATGGTGTGCTTTTGGGGGTACAGCCAAACTGTTGATTCAGTTTTGTGGATTATATTTCGACGACAAACCCAGATGCATTATTCAGACTCTGCGTTGTTATACTCTCTGGCTGGACTCCAACCAGACTCTAGAGTATTGTGTGTCTCACACCACTATTTATAGCCCAGTTTGACCCCTAGCGCCAGATATGCTCTGATGATCACTTGTTTTTTCGGGAGCCCATACTGATACCCCGAGTAGCGCATTTAGCCTCGGCGTATTCCAGCTCTCGTGCGTACGATGGGCGGTGAGATCTCAAATTTAGAGCCGTTACCCAAGCCTTGTTCGAATTAAACTCTCCATCCCGGTTTACTGGGCTTACCAGCACTTTTACTGTGTTCAAATTCGGTCAAATTGGGTCTTTGGTGGATTCCATACCTAGCATAATTTGGAAAGACACACAATCGTGACCTGTTGGACCACACTACATGCCTCAAAATCGCGACATGTTGGACCACACTGCATGCCTCCCTGTTGTTTGGTGCACAGAAGATATCCAGTTTTATGTGCCGATGTGAGGCGGCCGGTGTGGCCGAGAGGTTCTTGGCTCTTTAGTCTGGAACCGCGCGACCGCTACGGTCGCAGGTTCGAATCCTGCCTGGGGCATGGAAGTGTGTGTTGTCCTTAGGTTAGTTAGGTTTAAGTAGTTCTAAGTTCTAGGGGACTGATGACCTCAGATGTTAAGTCCCATAGTGCTCAGAGCCATTTGAACCATTTTTTGTGCTGATGTGAGTAATGGGCTTCGGCAAGGTATTGGACTGCAAGGTATTGGAGTCGCATACAGATACCTTCGCAATTTCCGCTCAGGAACTCATTGCGACGTACCTGCACTCACTGGCAGAAACAAGCCCTGTCGAGTTTGAAGCCGAATGCCTGTGACAAGACGTGACACTCATCTCCGGTACCTGTCTATTATAGTCTTTTAGCGACCAGCGCTCATATGTCATGTTACTTGGGACATCATTCCTTGAAGGCATATTGGGCAGATGGCGTTCGTACACCATGAACTCAGCCTTATTCAGCCATAGTGTGGCCATGAGTATGTTCATACGTGAGAACTCCTCTCCCATTCTGCTCCTCACAGAGACCTGTGCCCCATTTCTGGTTGGAACGTGCTGGGTAGTTATAATTAAACTGAGCGTGTTATGAGTGCTGCAGTGTGGGTCGTATACTTTTCAGGGTGCTGAAACACAGTAGGTGTATCGATTAGTCAGTGCGCTCGCGGAGTCTGCTGAGAAAAATAATATCCTGCCACCAGGTGAAAACATAGTGTTTTGAGCAGTCAGAATGTGGTGTGGGTGCAGGAAAAAGGGAAGAATGATGAAACACTTGATAACGGTTGTTCTAGCATGTTTATTAAGATATGATCAAGTGTTCAATATGGTCCCTTGATTCAGCAACATGCTGCATCCGTAACACAGTGTAACACCAAAAATGCAAATACCTTCTGCACCATCCAAAATTTTTCGCCGTTTAATATATGGTGATAAATTGTAATATACTGCTGATTTTGAATCTGAAAGCTTCATTTCATAAACTACATGTAATACGTAACGGACGTAATAATGTATCTATTTTTGAATGTATATAACTGATTGTAATTATAATGTAAATATTGTAAATTGCTGGGTGACAGCCAAGGTAACTTTGTTTAAGCGTACTGATAGCAACGACAAAATGACAGTAGCTGTGCCGTTGTTTATTTTTGCGTATGGAGAGTCTCTTTTGCGCAGCGAGAAGAGAGGAAGTAGAGCAGTCGTGAAAGAGTTTGGAAGTGTTTGTTGGGCACTCCAGCAGACGCGGCGTGCAGCTATGATCGCGCCAACGTAGGCGCACCTGCTTTGTTAACCTGCAACTACTGAGATAGTGATGGGGAGCTCGTGAATGAGTCGTTCAAATGAACGCTTCACTCCTGTGAAGTGTGAACTAACCACTCAATTTCAATGAACTGGTACTTCAAACTCTTCACAGATAACACACTCCACACTTTTTTCTAGTTCACTCACTCTCTTCCCCTCTCCCTCACCCACGTCACTCCTCCTCCCTTCACTTCACTCCTCCCTGTGCTGCCTGTCGACGAATTGCGCGGTGTTTGTGGGGAAAGATAGGTTTAGGACGGGTGGGGGAGGTGAGGGGCGATGAGAAGGCAGCGTCAGCTGCTACCTGCAGTGCTGACATCATTACCCGTGACTGTGCAGTTAAACTTCGCGTCAACGGGGAGCCTACCGTTGGCAGCGCTTGAAGACAAATGAATATTAAAGATAGAAACGAAGAGGCTATCTGTGTGAGCACGCACAGCAAACATGAAAATAAAAGGTTTGTTAATAACACTGGAAGAGGGATTTTACCTGAAATCGTACCAATGACTACAGGTGACAGTTTACGTTTTGAATCTAGTGGGTTATTATTGTCAACAAAAATAAAATCTACAGGAAAACTTCTGAATAATTACTTAACGTAGGTATATAGACTTTGTGACAGTGTTAAACATACTCATTTTGGATTAAATTTTAAAAGGAACATAAAATTGGACTGCATTTCGTTGGTAGGCCTATTTTTCAGTCCATGAATACAACAAATAATGTTTCATTTGAAAGATAAAGACTTTTTTGGGCGCTTCACGAGAAAATGTCGAGCAAGATTAAATGTAGTACCTTCTTTATATGTGACAGCCTTCTCTGTTTATCTTTCCTTTGTCCCCCTTTTTTTCTTTATTGTCATTTTGAAACCTGTATACAGCAGGCCTGCAGCAGCATACTACGCCGCTCTTTGGCTGCAGAGAAACACAAAAGATAGAAATGAAGACAATTAGAGAAAAAAGATGGTGGACATATAAACGGAGCCAAACACTTTTTAAAATACAAGGTGCCGTTCACGGGCGTAGAGTCCAAGATAAAATTGTTCAGACACTTGGACACAGACAGAAACGCCCTTTGTCCCCTTCGACCATGCTCTATTTAAGATAACTGAGACGTTGTAAGAGCGTAAAACGTTGCGTGTACGTTACTCCATAGTTCCGCCATCTGTTGGTAAAATTGTGAAGTATTACGAAGCTTTATTGTATGAGCGAGGCGAAACGAGCGTAGCAGCGGCTGAGCGGCGAACTGGGCAACTTCGCTAGGCTTCCGTACTTCACGAATGAACTACTTCATTTGAACGCTTCACGGCAAAGAGTGAAATGAATGAAGTAGTTCACGGGAATGAACGAGTTCGACCCATCTCTATACTGAGAGCACGGTTGGAGTGGGCAGGCAGAGGAAGCTGCAGTCCCAGCTGCTGCCTGTCCCACAATCATCAGTAGCTCTGGAGACAACTCGTGGTTCTCAGCCAGCTGCAGCTCAGCACTGTCGTCAGCTACATTTTTCGTCGTCCACACAGCTTTCAACATCGTTAGACTGTTAACTGACAGACTATAACTAATATTGTACAGGCATTACCGAGTGGCATTTGTTTCACAGACTTCGACAAACTTTCTTGAGTAATAACCTCCAATAGTTAAAACTTGTAGGGCACCTTTTCCATGCAGTCACCCAGTGTCGCAGAAATATCAAAATTGATTAACTATTTACTGCCAGTTATTTTTATCTGCCAATGACCAGTTTCTCTCTAAATTTTGCTTCCTCAGTGACTGTTCATTTTTGTATTGTGCAACAGAAGCTTAACGGATTTGCAATTTGGACTGTTAACTTCACTCAAAGTAACGTAAAATTTCACTGGCAAAACTAATAACTAAAGATATGGCACAAATTAAGAGCGCTCAGTTTCATTTATTTTGTATTCAGCTTAGCGACTGAATTCTGCTGACTTGGTACGTAATTTATTGATCTTATTTTAAAAGTAAAATAAATTTCTCATTTTCTTAAGGTAAAATCAGTTCAATCTTCCAATATCTTAAAGTAAACTGCTCGCCTCTTTCCAAATTTTTGCGTTACGTTACTCTGAGGTTACTAAAAATCATTTTTCATGTAACATATTTCAGTTACAGTCCGTTATTTATTTAACCAACAACTTTATTTAAACTTGCTTTCAGGTGCCCGCTGTGGCCGAGTGGTTCTGGCCGCTTCAGTCCGGAACCACGCTGCTGCTACGGTCGCAGGTTTGAATCCTGCCTCGGGCATCGATGTGTGTGATGTTCTTAGGTTAGTTAGGTTTAAGCAGTTCTGTCTAGGGGACTGATGACCTCAGGTGTTAAGTCCTGTAGTGCTTAGAGCCATTTTTTTAAACGTTGCTTTCAAAATTTAGTATATCAGATTAAGTAACTGCAACCTCAGTGCTTGCTGATTCATTTAGTATTTTTTCATGAACTGTTGTGGTGTGAAGAGTGTGACAAACTTCTGTTGCCATGCCAGTGATTATTTGCCTAATTTTCTTTGCTATTATCTTTATTAGGATTCTGGATATTCATTGCCCTAGTGGGCTGGCGACTGTTTAATTATTCTTGTTTTGCTAATCAGTGTTTTTTTGTATTAAATACTACATGGTACCTTTTTTCTCCCTGTGTGGTTCGTGAGTGATTGCACTTAATTCCACCCATTTCAAATTTATTACCAGTATTTAGACTAGGTTTAGGATAGCTTCTTCCTTCAGAATGGTCTGTTGAACACTTTCCTGCTACTAACAGGTATTATTTTCCTTCGGCAATGATAGCCTTACCCACTGTAAAATTTCATTAGGCATATGTGATCACGGTCAATTATATCACAATCCATTAGGCCGATTAGGAAAGGGGTCGGTACAACAGCATGTCTGACAGTTGCTCGCAGCATATCTGTTGTAAATCAGAGTGATATGCCATTGTATGCTACCTCTTAGATAAGGAAGAGTCCAGATACATCCCTGGCAGACACGATGTTTCAGATATCACCACAACCGGAAGTCACATGGATTTGCGTAGGGAGATCTGGAAGGCCAAACATCTGGAAATTGCGTAGAGATGACTTGGTCGATGCCGAAGATTTCTCGGTGTAAATATTTCAACTGGCAAGCGATATGCCGTATCACCCCAGCCTGCCTGAAAATAGTGATGTGGATGTAGATGCGTTCTCGCTTAGCTGGAATTACGTTTTGCGCAAGGCAGTTCTTGTAATGTGCACGTTTCGTCTCCTCAAAGAAAAAAGTACTAAGAATGAAGGAGCTTATGACGCCACACCATGCAGTCACATAAACTGAGTGCAGCGTCAACATATATGGCATATGTGAGAGTTCTGTGTTTTCATGGCATGTATATAGCAAAAATGTGCCTTGTCCATCCAAAGAACACTCCCCAGCCTCATGTCATCCACATCCAAGCATGGCAAAAAACAAAGAGCTTTGAAGTCTATTTGGGGATTCACTTGGTGCACATTCTGAATCTTGCACAACATGTGGCATAGTAGAATCACATATGCGACAGTTCTGTGCATTCGTGGCCTGTGCAAAGTAAAAATGTGCCTCGTCGATCCAAACAACATTCTCCAGCCACATGTCATCCATTTCCAGTGTGTCAAAATACAAGGGCAAAGTCATGGCCTTGAAACCTACCTTGGGGATTCATTTGGTGCACATTTTGCATAATGTGGGGACACCAGTGTAAAATTCCCAAGACAAAGCTGGGGCACTGGCTGCACAATTTCACAGATGTGCTGCACAGTCAGATGCTTCATCAAAATCTGCCATGGGAATGGACCACATCCCTCAGCTGTTGCACCAATTTCTTCAAATTTCTTTAGCCCACTTACTGACATCGGTCTTCTTCACTGGTGTCTCTGTCGGCAATATTTCCACAATGCAGCGCCGTTATTGCTGCTGTTCTGATAAAACAACTTCACTTGAAGTGCACGCTCTTTCTTCTCAAGAACCAGTGCATTTTGTACGGTAAACTTTCACCTTCTTAACCCTTTACGTCAACAGTTACTTCACAAAAGAAATTAACACATGTCTCCAAGCAACAAACAGTATAGTGGCATCAAAACAGGAAACGCACATTCTGACAGCTTACAGCATCATATTTTCACCTGGCGGAAGGAAGCAGAACTATTAATTTTTTCAGCATAGTCCATGAGAACACCAGTTAATGGACATACCTATGACGTTTCAGCATTCTGCGATGTATACAACCCACACTGCAGCACTTGAATCACTAATTATAACCAGCTGGCACATCTCTCTTCAGTGCCACGTCTTATATCAGAGCTGGAGGACAGCAGTTCTGTATTATCTACAGCACTCCAAGGAGATTCTGCATGTTCTTTTAAAGGAAGGACTAATATTTTTTCTGGTGATTTTATGTACAGTAATAAGGCCATTCATGTGGTGACTGCCAGGGCTGTAGTTTTCATACCTCTTTTGACAGACAAATTTCCTTAACAACTTTCCTGCTCACTTAATTAAAGCACATTTGGAGTACCCTAGCTGCCGCTGGATGTCACTTGCTTCTTAATAATGACCAATGAGATAACCACCAACACCTCCTTGAGTTCCAAATACAAGTCCAATGCCTTAATCAGTGTGCCTACTAAATCTGTCCCAAATGCACTGCTTCATCTTGGTCAGTGCCAAATACAAGCGCAGTTCCTTACTCATTGATCCTACTCACACAGTGCAAAATGCATATACAGTCCCTCAATCATTGCTCCACCTTACCCAGAGTAGTAGAGCAAGGCAGGTGCCAGTCGGTAGACCTAGGCAGTTGCCCGTCTATTTTGCTAGTGCAGGTTGCCTGCATCAGGGGCAGGTATGCCCTCAGGGGCAAACCTATTGTTCTCCTTTGATTCAGAGGTACTTAAGCTATTGTTCTCCTAAAAAGATTAAGTACCTGTCAATCAAAGGAGAACAATAGGTTTGCCCCTTAGTGCAAGTAGTAGAGCAAGGCAGGTGCCAGTCCATTTTGTTAGTGTGGGTTGCCTACATCAGGGACAGTTATGCTCTCAGAGGTAAACCTATTTTTCTCCTTTGATTGACAGGTACTTAACTTTTTTAGCAGAATAATAGGTTAAGTACCTGTCAATCAAAGGAGAACAATAGGTTAAGTACCTGTCAATCAAAGGAGAACAATATGTTTTCCCCTGAGTGCATACCTGCTCCGGATGTAAGCAAGCACCACTAACAAAATGGACTGGCGCCCACATTGCTCTACCACTACCCAGGACTGAATTCAAGTTCTGTGTCATTTTACCTGCTCACTGCATCCCAAATTCAAGGCTAGTACCTTAAATACTGATCCACCTCACACAATCTCGAATACAAATACAGGGTGACCCAAAAATCGTTAACATTTGAAAATGTACTAATTGACAGAGTAATATTGGTAGGGAGGCAAAAACTGACACAGATGTCTGAAATGTCATGAGGATTAATTGAAACTGAAAATTAGTGCAAAAACTGGCCAACATATGGAACTGGACAGAAATACGTTACTGATGCCATGTCACAAGAATCGTGTCTGTGTGACGGGTGCGAGATGTGCCAGTATGTTACAGAGTCGCATAATCCTTAGCCTGGTTGATAAGCGTACTCTCGAAGAAACGGCTTTTGTGTATGATGGCGCTCCACTCCATGTTAATAATTGTGTGAAAGATCTCTTGCGCACATCGTTTGGTGAGGATCGCTTACTGAGCGATCTCTCTGATGATGCTTGGTCTGCCAGATTCCCAGACCTTTATCCGTGCAATTGTTGGTAATGGAGTTATCTGCAATCACAAGTCTACCCTAATCGTCCAACATCATTAGGAACCCTAAAAGACAACATCTGATGGCAATTTTTCTCCATATCTAGTAATATACTGTACAATGCTGTTCACAACATTGTCCCTCCACTACAGATACTGTTGATGAATAACGACTCACATGTTGAGCATTTCTTATAAAGAACATTGCAGTTAACATATGTTCTTAGGTGGGGTCTGCCTTTAGCAAAATACAAGTTTATTTTTTGTCCTAGACATGTTTCACTGCAGTTGCTGCATCATCAATGGGTTCTTTATTATTATGGCTGTTAAACAAAAGGAATGTTCTTTACTGTTTAAATACATATAAATATTAGTTTCTAAATCGTAATTACAGATTTTTGAAGAGACATAAAATTATGTATTCATACTTTCTTACCACATGGTGTGGTTTTCCAGCTGTATTACGTTTTTACAGTGTCTGTTTTCTTTAAAGTTTGTCACCTGCAACTATTCAACTTAATGTTAATTGATGCGTTGCTTCCTAAAGTGGGTATGACGGGAAGGTCGCACCACACATGTAATTATTTTTCAGGTACTTTGGATGCGATTTCATCAGTAATTATGGCTCTGAGCACTATGGGACTCAACATCTGTGGTCATCAGTTCCCTAGAACTTAGAACTACTTAAACCTAACTAACCTAAGGACATCACACACATCCATGTCCGAGGCAGGATTCGAACCTGCGACCGTAGCGGTCACGCGGTTCCAGACTGAAGCGCCAGAACCGCACGGCCACACCGGCCGGCCATCGGTAATTACTGTCCATGAATTCTAGTAATAAATGAAATATAAATTGAAAACTGACATTTTCGGCTAGTTTCATGAACGCCTGCATCTACTTCTGTATAGATACTCCGCAAGTCACCGTATGGTGCGTGGCGGAGAGTACTCTGTAGCACTGCTTGTCATTTCCTTTCTGTTCCACTCGCAAATGGAGCGACTGTCTGTATCCCTCTCTATGAGCCCTAATTTATTGCAGCTTATCTTCGTGATCCTTACACGCAATGTATGTTGGTGACAGTGGAATCGTTGGGCAGTTAGCTTCAAATGCTGGTTCTCTAAACTTTCTCAATAGTGTATCTCGAAAAGAACATCGCCTTCCTTCCAGGGATTCCCAATTGAGTTCCTACTTACATTGTGCGAACCTACTGGTAACAAATGTAGCAGTACACCTCTGAAATGCTTTGATGTTTTCCTTCACCTGGTACGGATCCCAAACACTGCAGCAGTGCTCAAGACTAGGTCGGACCAGCGCCCTCTATGTGGTCTCCTTTACAGGTTAACCTCTCTTTCCTAAAATTCTCGCAATAAAATGAAGTCGCCCATTCGCATCGCCTACCATAGTTTTCATATGTTCATTCCACTTCATATCCCTTTGCAACATTTGCGCAGATATTTAAGTGGCTTGACTGTGTGACGTAGGACACTAGTAACACAGTATCGCCGGCCGGGGTGGACGAGCGGTTCTAGGTGCTACAGTCTGGAACCGTGCGACTGCTGCGGTCGCAGGTTCGAATCCTGCCTCAATCTTGGATGTGTGTGATGTCCTGAGGTTAATTAGGTTTAAGTAGTTCAAAGTTCTAGGTGACTGATGACCTCAGAAGGTAAGTTCCATAGTGCTCAGAGCCATTTCAACCATTTGAACACTGTAACCAAACATTACAGGTTTGATTTTCCAACTCATCCGCATTAACTTACATTTTTCTACATTTAGGACTAGCTGCCACTCATTACACTAACTGGAAACTTTGTCTAAGTCGTCTTGTCTCTTCCTACAATCACTCTACTTCGACACCTCAGCGTACACCATGCCATCATCAGCAAACAACCGCACATTGCTGGCCGCCCTGTCTGCCAAATCATTTACTGATATAGAGAACAACAGCAGTCCTATCACACTTCTCTGTGACACTCTAGATGAAACCCTTGTATCTGATGAACACTCGCCGTCGATGACAACATATGGGCTTCTATTACATAAGAATCTTCGAGCCACTCACGTATGTGTGAATTTATTCCATATGCTCGTACCTTCGTTAACATCCTACAATGGGGCACCGTGTCAAATGCCTTCCAGAAATCTAGAAATATGGAATCTGCCTGTTGCCCTTCATGCACAGTTGTCAGTATATAATGTGACAAACGGGTAAGCTGAATTTCGCAAGAGCAATGCTTTGTAAAACCACGCTGATTCGTGGACATAAGCTTGTCAGTCTCAAGAAAGTTTATTATATTCACACTGAGAATATGTTCAAGGACTCTGCAGCAAACCGAAGTTGTCTGGTCTGTAATTTTGCGGGTCCATTCTTTTAACCTTTTTATATACTGGAGTCACCTGCGCTGTTTTCCAGTCGTTTGGGACTTTGCGCTGGACGAGAGATTCACGATAAGTGCAAGCTAGGTGAGGGGCAAGTGCCATAGAGTACCCTTTGTGCAATAGAACCTTGGTTCCATCCGGACCTGGTGATTTAGGAGGGTTGCCCAGAAAGTAATGCACCACATTTTCTTTTCTCAGCCGAAAACAATGCTGAGATAGCGAACCGTTACGTCTGTATTATCTGAAGTCTCCTGAATAAGCGTGCAAAGTTTCCGTCACTTCCGACAGATAGCGTAGCTGCAGGACAGTTCCAAAATGGCGTCCGTAGGTGATGTACGTTACAAGCAACGTGCCGTGATTGAATTTCTCACTGTAGAGAAAGAAACTGTGGGGAATATTCACAAATGATTGTGCAAAGTCTGTGGAGCATTTGCTGTTGGCAGAAGTACAGTTAGTCCCTGGTCACGGAGGGTGAGGTCATCAGAAGGCGGTCCGGTGAAGCTCCACGATTTGCAACGGTCGGGGAAACCAGCCACGGCTGTCACACCTGGCCTAGCTCCCTCTGACTTCCACTTGTTTGGGCCATTAGAGGATGCCATTCATGGAAGACTTTTTGAGAACGGTGGGGAGGTGACACTCAAAGTGAAACACTGGCTCTGCCACCAGGACAAGGATTGGTACCGACAGGTCATACACGGCCTTGTTTCATGCTGGGGGAAGGCCACAGAACTGGATGAAGATTCTACATCTACATCCATACTCCGTAAGCCACCTGACGGTGTGTGGCGGAGGGTACCTTGCGTACCTCTATCGGTTCTACCTTCTATTCCAGTCACGTATTGTTCGTGGAAAGGAGGATTGTCGGTATGCCTCTGTGTGGGCGCTAATCTCTCTGATTTTATCCTAATGGTCTCTTCGCGAGATATACGTAGGAGGGAGCAATATACTGCTTGACTCCTCGGTGAAGGTATGTTCTCGAAACTTTGACAAAAGCCCATACCGAGCTACTGAGCGTCTCTCCTGCAGAGTCTTCCACTGGAGTTTATCTATCATCTCCGTAACGCTTTCTCGATTGCTAAATGATCCTGTACTGAAGCACGCTGCTCTCCATTGGATCTTCTCTATCTCCTCCATCAACCCCACCTGGTACAGATCCCACACTGCTGAGCAGTATTCAAGCAGTGGACGAACAAGCGTACTGTAACCTACTTTTTTTGTTTTCGGATTGCATTTCCTTAGGATTCTTCCAACGAATCTCAGTCTGGCATCTGCTTTACCAACGATCAACTTTATATGATCATTCCATTTTAAATCACTCCTAATGCGTACTCCGAGATAATTTATGGAATTAACTGCATCCAGCTGCTGACCTGCTATATTGTAGCTAAATGATAAGGCATCTTTCTTTCTATGTATTTGCAGCACATTACACTTGTCTACATTGAGATTCAATTGCCATTCCCTGCACCATGCGTCAATTCGCTGCAGATCCTCCTGCATTTCAGTACAATTTTCCACCTCTCGATATACCACAGCATCATACGCAAAAAGCCTCAGTGAACTTCCGATGTCATCCACAAGGTCATTTATGTGTATTGTGAATAGCAACGGTCCTACGACACTACCCTGCGGCACACCTGAAACCACTCTTACTTCGGAAGACTTCTCTCCATTGAGAATGACATCCTGCGTTCTGTTATCTAGGAACTCTTCAATCCAATCACACAACTGGTCTGATAGTCCATATGCCCTTACTTTGTTCATTAAACGACTGTGGGGAACTGAATCGAACGTCTTGCGGAAGTCAAGAAACACGGCATCTACCTGTGAACCCGTGTCTGTGGCCCTCTGAGTCTCGTGGACGAATAGCGCGAGCTGGGTTTCACACGATCGTCTTTTTCGAAACCCATGCTGATTCCTACAGAGTAGATTTGTAGTCTCCAGAAAAGTCATTGTACTCGAACATAATACGTGTTCCAAAATTCTACAACTGATCGACGTTAGAGATATAGGTCTATAGTTCTGCACATCTGTTCGACGTCCCTTCTTGAAAACGGAGATGACCTGTGTGGACGTGGAAAATTGGGTGTGTAGATAAAATACCATTCTTTCGTGTGTGTCATTGTCATTGTGTTCAATAAAGAATTGTTGAAGAAAAAAATGCAGTGCATTAGTTGCTTTTCAATCCTTCAGGTGTTTCTGTACAGCAGGTGTGCTTATTACTGTGTCGTCCATATAGGAGTCTGTCCAATGGTCAAATGACAGTGTGTTTGTGCGATTCTCTTGTGAAATTTAAAACTTCGGCTTTCGTTTTCCTGTCTTCTACTGCGACACCAGATTGGTCAACAAGGGACTGAATGGAAGCCTTAGACATCCGCCCTTGCTCGACGAGTCACCTCACTTTCTGAGTCAGCTCACATTTTGAAGATACAACTGAGACTAGCACAGCACTCTATGAGCACAATAATAATATCTGAAAGTTTGTGATAGAGGTAAGGCTGACTTACCGGCGATGATCATCATGCAGATGGTGAAGATCTTCTCGTTGTCGGTCTCGGCGGCGACGTTGCCGAAGCCGACGCTGGTCATGCAGGTCATGGTGAAGTAGAGCGCCGTCACGTACATGGTCTTGCGCGACGGCCCGTTGACGAGCTCCGGCGAGCCCGAGTCGTTGCTCCAGACGTAGGAGTAGGGCGTCTGCGTGACGTTGGCCAGCTTCCACAGCCACGAGAACTGGACGCCGTTGTCCGCGTCCGACCGCCCGATCGAGTACCAGATGCACGCGAGCCAGTGCGCCACCAGCATGTAGAAGCACAGCAGCAATATCAACATGGCCGCGCCGTACTCCAGGTAGCGGTCGAGCTTCCGCACCACGCGGCCCAGCCGCAGCAGGCGTACCACCTTCAGCGCACTGAACAGGCTGCCGATGCCCTGCGCACAAGCGGCAACCACCACTGTCCGCGGGGAAAATTCTCTGCCCGGGGCCCCGGCCAGCTCTCGGACCAACCACTTATCTCTATCGTGTGCATATGTATGTGTGTGTGCTTTGTGAAGGTGTGTGGCACGTGAAGGGGAAACTGGCACAATTAGGGGATGAAGTAGTCAAAAGTCGTAATCGTTCTCAGGGAATGAGCGTTGGGGCAGATGAGGGCCTAGCTGCTTGTGAATCTTCCAGGCTATATGTTTGTTGTGAGCCATGAACCTTTTTCGCTGGCGACATTCCATACAGAGCTTCGCTGGACATCTTCAGAGGTCGGCAGAACTCAGATGGACCAGCTGAAGCTGACGAAGCGTCAGGAATGAAAAAGTTTCATGGACCACGACTGCACAACCGATAAGATTCACCAGCAGCTGTCAGGTCGTGAAACCCTTCATTGTATGATCAAATTCAGGATATCTTGCATAGTCGACCTGAGCAAAGTTGTTTGATGTGGCCTTTCCCAGTCTTTCACGAAGATTAAAGAATGGGATGATGAAACTAGCGACAGTTGGTGTGATGTGTATTTATTTGCCCACAAGCCTTCCCAATAAAGCAGCTGTATTCAAGTCACAAATAGCAAGAGATCTTGTTGAATAGGGTTCCTTGTTGTCAAGAAACTTTCCTTTAACTTGATACAATTGTATCCATGACATGAAGATGGCTACTTCGCCAGAAACGTTTGTCCATAAACAAACGCACATCACTCCAGCTTCTGGTGGTGTCATGGTACCATTCTTTAAATATACCGAGGCTGTGCAAGAGTGCTTACAAAAAATATTTTATGAACTGTCAGTTCTAAAGTGATGGAGTCCAGGCGACCTTAAACGAAATCCTAGCATGCATCATCAGAAGAAACCTGGCCACTATTGTGTACAAGAAAATATTAGTATTTCCGTTTTATGTAATTTATCCATTTTTCACATACGTACAATATCTGATCAAAGGTATCTGGACACCCCTGTGTAATGCGGAACTGGCAACCAGATGGGTGGACATGTCAATACACAGGTAAGAGGGGGCGGTCAGTATTGGGAGAGTCAGTAGAGGAGCAATAACAGCAGTGTGTGTCGGTGGCCGAGCGGTTCTAGGCGCTTCGGTCTGGAACAGCGCTACCGCTACGGTCACAGGTTCGAATCCTGCCTCTGGCATGGGTGTGTGTGAGGTATAAGTAGTTCTAAGTTCTAGGGGACTGATGACTTCAGATGTTAAGTCTCATAGTGCTCAGAGCCATTTGAACCATTTTTTGTGTCCGTCAGGAGGGCCCGGTGACATCAAACGTGGGCTACTAATCACATGTCATCTGAGTAACAAATCCGTCAGACACATTTAAACCCTTCTAGAGCAGCCCATGTCAACTGCTGATGATGCGAATGTGAAGTCGAAACGCAAAGGAACAACCATAGCTAAAGCAAGACCAGACTCATATACTGATGGACAGCGACCGTCGATCATTGCGGATGGTGGTTATTAAGAAATCGTTTGAAATGAGCAGAAGAAGTAACTCGTGAGTTCAGAAGTGCTACGATAACTTCGTGTAGGAAGTTAAAAAATGGCGGGGTACCATGCTCGAGCAACTCTTCACGAGGCAAACATTTCCATAGTCAGTGCTAAACGACGCTTGAGGTGGTGTGAAGAGCGAAGCCAGTGGACAATCGATGGCTGGAATCGAGTGGTGAATCGTGCTTTGCCCAGAGGCAGTCAGAGGGAAGGGCTTCTGTTTGGCGAATGCCCGGAGAATGTTACCTGCCATTGGTCCAATGCCAAAAGTGAACTATGGAGGAGCTGGTTTTAAAGTTTGGGGATGTTTATCGTGATTAGAGTGTGGTACCCTCATTGTTCTTATGGTTCAAATGGCTCTGAGCACTATGGGACTTAACATCTGTGGTCATCAGCCCCTAGAACTTAGAACTACTTAAACCTAACTAACCTAAGGACATCACACACATCCATGCCCAAGGCAGGATTCGAATCTGATACCGTAGCGGTCACGCGGCTACAGACTGAACATTGTTCTTAAATGAACACTAAACGCAGTAGGATATGAACATATGTTACAGAATTGCGTACTGCATACAGCGGAGGAAGAGTTCAGTCGATGATTGCTTGTATGAGCATGTCGTAAAGCAACATCTACGATGGAATGGTTTGTGGACAACAATATTTCTGAAACGGCTTGGCCTGTCCAGAGTCCCGCTTCAGGCGAATACCAAGACAGTTCTTCTGAAAGACAACGGTCGTCTTCCTTCCCCAATCTGATGGGACCAATGGCCTTACCCTGTCGTCCTCTCTGCCCAAATCAACCAACCAATCCAGAGTCCTGAACTGAATCCAATGGAATATCTTTGGGATAACTCAGAACGTCGACTTAACTCCAGAACCCAGTGTCCAACATCACTGCACTTTCTTCTTTCGGTTCTTGAGAAAGTATGGGCTGCCAATCCTCCGCAGACGTCCAGATGCCTAACTGAGTGTGTTCCGGGCAGAGTTCTAACTGTTTCAAACGCGAACGGTGGACACGCCCCATATTGATGTCCGCTAATAGGTGTCCGGATATTTTTGATCAGATAGTGTACATCGGACCTGTGCAGTGCTGTTAGAAAGTGTCAATTTGAAAATCTGGAAATGATAGGCTGCAATGGATCTTAAACTAAATGGTCGTACGAATCATTAGAGGAAACCTAACTAAGACGGTCTAGAAGGAAACTGCAGTTATCTTCCTTTTATCTAATTTGTCTGTCTTCATCCAGAAGCTTCAAGACCACTGCGAAGTTTCTTCCCATCCCAATGGCGTATGGAGCGCGGTAACAATGATTCCTTAAATGCCTCCGTGCCTGCTGTAATCACACTAATCTTGCCTTCAAACCTACACAGCAGTAGCGTCTGAATAATATCTCCACCAGGGGCTTCTGTAAGGTGCCGAGGGGCGGTGGGGATTGAGCAGGGATAGATGTCAAGATGGAGGAGCACTTGCCTGCTTCTGAAGTCTGGTAGTATAACCGAGTGAGGTGGCGCGGTGGTTAGCACACTGGACTCGCATTCGGGAGGACGACGGTTCAGTCCCGCGTCCGGCTATCCTGATTTAGGTTTTCCGTGATTTCCCTAAAATCGCTCCAGGCGAATGCCGGGATGGTTCCTTTGAAAGGGCACGGCCGACTTCCTTCCCTAGTCCGATGAGACCGATGACCTCGCTGTGTGGTCTCTTCCCCCAGACAACCCAACCCAGCCCAACCCAACCCAACCCTCTGGCGGTATAGAATTCATCTTTAATAACAAAGTTTTTGCGTGTTGCTTGTAATAATTGCCTCCGATTATACTAAATCGCAGATTTAGCATGGTTCAGAGCTATCAGTTTTTCTAAAAGTGTATTTCTCGTTCTACTTTTTCAGGAGTATTAATTTGCCAGTTTTTCTTGACTGTTTCTATTGCTAACCAACCGGATTTTCTCAGTCGTCCTTACTTTTTTCTTTTTTAGAATTCTTATTTTCAACCAAAACCAAAATTTTATTTTTATGATGAAATATATATGCTATTAAAGATTATTTCAATAAGTTGGTGCAATCTTAAGGATGTAATATCCGATCGTTGAACCAAAATAGTGGCATCCATATTCACGTTTAGCTTATAAAAAGATGTACGGTACTAATAAAATATGCTTACCATTTCGGTATGATAATAAGCCACTTATGAAGTTTCGGTGGATGCCTATCAGTTGTTTGAGGTACAATACGTTTTGTGTAATCTATGTCACATTTAGTTCTTGGGTAGGGTCACATCCTCAGACATCGAATCAGTAACATAAAAATGGCAATTTTAGAATCTTGTTCCCTCTCGGATAAATTTGAGTGGATCCTCATGTTCTTCACTTACCACTGGTTCTTGAAATTTTTTAAGAATCGATAATTAGTGTTGAACTTCAAGAGCCTGCGAATTTAGCCTTCTCACCATTTTCGTGACAGACTCTTTGGAGTCAAACTGTCCTGTGGCCACTCGTGCTGTTCTTCTGTATATGTTCGATATCCCTGTACTACGGAGCGCTAGATCTGAAGATTATCAGCCAGTCAGATCAAAACCCGTCATCACTAAAAGAAACAGTAATTCAACTTCCTAAATTTCTTGAAAGAGACATTATAAGACGAACAACAATAAAAGGAAAACAAAGGTAATGGATATTAGGTAATAAAATCCTTATTTCTTCTGTAGTAGTTTAAAGATGTATTTATTACGATGGATTCATTTCAGCTAGAATCCATCTTCAGACGATCTACCAGTCACATAACATTTTCTGCCAGCCATTGTGGCGGAGCGGTTCTAGGCGCTTCAGTCTGGAACCGCGCGACCGCTACGGTCGCAGGTTCGAATCCTGCCTCGGGCATGGATGTGTGTGATGTCCTTAGGTTAGTTAGGTTTAAGTAGTTCTGAGTTCTAGGGGACTGATGACCACAGATGTTAAGTTCCATAGTGCTCAGAGCCATTTGAACCATTTTTTAACAGTTTCTGTTTTATTATAAAGTTGGTTCATCCCATTTTCAGAATTACAAATTTGTTCCTACGTACGAACATCATCAATGGTCGCTGTGACTGTACTGTATTACCTCGTAGAATAGGTTTTAAGACTCTTACTATAAAAGCTCTGCAGTGGTTTGCTTCCGTTGTTAACGGCCCTTTCTTTTAATTTTAATAATTCGGCGTTTTATCATCAGATTTTAGAGATTGACAGTTGGCTAAATATGCTATATGGTTGCAGTGGCCATGATGTGTTGCTGTCATAATTTCTGTCTGTATGTATGACTTTGTAATCGATGTGTCTGGGGTAATGTTGCCGGCCGGTGTGGCCGTGCGGTTCTAGGCGCTTCAGTCGGGAACCGCGTGACCGCTACGGTCGCAGGTTCGAATCCTGCCTCGGGCATGGCTGTGTGTGATGTCCTTAGGTTAGTTAGGTTTAAGTAGTTCTAAGTTCTAGGGGACTGATGACCACAGATGTTAAGTCCCCTAGTGCTCAGAGCCATTTGAACCATTTGGTAATGTTCGTTTCACAACAGCTCCCGCAAACGTGACGTCATTTTGACGTCACGCGCTATATTGACGCCCGCATGATCGGCTATCAACTTTATGACAAGGAAGAATATTAATATTATTGCTCCTCGATTCACTCGCAGCAATTTATGCTGTCCTCTTAGGTTCCTGCCTAACCACACACTCTAAAGGCCATACATATTCGCCAATAAAGAGCCAAATATTTGTGTGAAGGAAGAATTTGAATTTTATTGTTGCTCGCTTCAGTCTCAGAAATTTAAGATGCCCTCATAAGTTCCTAGCTAAGCACATACTTCGAAATCGCTAAAAATTTATTTCATCCTTCCTTCTAACGTCAGACTGAATATAAATAATATCCAGTATTGCAGAACATATTTGTATTACACCCATAAGAGAGTAAGAGAACGTGTTAAAACGCTAGAATGAAAAACATTCCATGTAACAGAATGCGAAACAAGAACTTACGACTCCGGAAAGCACGACGATATTCATTACGCTAGCACAAAACCATGCGATGCTAACCTCAGCCTTGGTTATCGTATTCTGTCTTAAGGCTTGTATCATTGATGCGTTATAAAGTGACAATTAATAATAATAGTGATATGTTTGTGATAAATTTCCAATTCTCCGTTACACTGAAACGGCATACTGCAAATTATAAAACAAGCGTTGCAAATTATAAAACAAGCGTTTTTCATTTGTAATTTGTAAATTACTTGACGATAATAATTCACTCCTAAGAGAGCAGTCTCATATGAAGGCAGTAACTGTCGATAAATAATTACGTGATATTTTACTGTAGCAATAATTGTAATAAATCATTCCAAGAAGAAGTGCTTTTGTAAAACTCCGGTACGCTGGCATGAAATTTTGTGAGATGCCCGTATCGAATGCTAACGATAGTCGATAGCCGATCATGCGGTCGTCGATATTGTGTGTGACGTCAAAATGACAAGTTTGCGTAAATTGTGAAACGAGCGTTCCATATGTCTGTCGGTATTAGTCTGTATCTATCCATTATGTTTGGTTAGGAATTCAATAAAACTGCGTTGTGTGTATGCAGATTTCTATCTCTAGTACGCTCATTTTACAAATATTACTTAAAGGTTTTAGTTGTATAATACTTGAAGAGCTAGAAATCGACATACGCACAATACAACCCCCTGAAGACATTTTAAACTAACAAACGGATTTAAAACATAAACATTTCATAAACAATTTTATTCAATTCTTAATCAAGGATAACGGATATGCACAAAATACTATCCCCTGCATACATGTCTTGAGCCACCGTAACTCAGGCGTGCCAATTACCCAGACTATATTCATCCAGAGTTTGAGAATGTGAACGTTTAGGAACATCATCTTCAACACACATACTCCGCAAGCCGCCTTACGGTGCGTGGCAGTGGGTACCATGTACCAGGTACCATGTACCATGTACCCTGCCCTGTTCCATTCACAAATACATCGAGGGAAAAGTGACTATCTATAAACGTCCGTAGGAGCCCTAATTTCTAGTACCTTATCTTCGCGGTCTTTACGCACAATGCATGTTGCCGGCAGTAGAACCGCTCGGCAGTCAGCTTCAAATGACGGTTTTCTAAATTTTGTCAATAGTGTTTCCGAAACAGAACGTCCCCTTCCTTCCATGGTTTCACATTTGAGTTCGTGAAGCATCTCCCTGACGCTTATGTGTTATTCGAACCTAACGGTAACAAATCTAGCAGCCCACCTCTGAACTGCTTCAATGTCTTCCTTCAATACAACCTGGTACAGATCCAAAACACTCGAGCAGTACTCAAGAATAGGTCGCACCAACGCCCTATATGCGGTCTCCTTTACATGTGAATCACACTGTCCTAAAATTCTCACAATAAACCAAAGTCAGCAACTCGCCTTCTCTACCACACTCCCCAGATGTTCATTCCACTTCATACCGCTTTGCAACGCTACGCCCAGATATTTAAACGACTTGACTGTGTCAAGCAGTATCCAAACATTCCAGGTCTGATGTTTTTACTCATTCGCTTTGCCTTATATTTTTCCACATTTAGAGCTGGCTGTCATTCATCACACCAACCAGACATATTGCATTCTCCTAGAATCATGCAACTTCGACACCTTACCGTACACCACAGCACCATCAGCAAATAGCCGAAGACTGCTGCCCACCTTAGACACAAGAGTGTCTAATTTACTTTACTGACTCTTAAATATTTTGTGTAAAAAAATCCACGGCTTGAACTTTGAACTATGTGAAGCATACATTTCTCTGCACAATTAATCTATGTAGACATGTGTTTTTGACCGCTAGAGTACAAACTCCGGAGGCGAGATAAAACAGAATGTAATACGTAAATACATATCGAATATTTATGACACATACAAGGAAAGCGGAAAAATATCATCCGCTAAGTCATAACGCGGTCGATAGTGTATATAGTATAACCATGGACGTCCATCAAAGAGAACTGTGGCGACAGTTGCAAAAGTCACTTCAGTACTGAAAGTCGCACTATCGAACCCTGCCAGCACCGTATCAATACAAAGGCAGCTCTATAAGCTGGGAACTGCAAGCACTCCGTCTTCAGGCCACAAGTGGCCCATCGGGACCATCCGACCGCCGTGTCATCCCCAGCTGAGGATGCGGGTAGGAGGGGCGTATGGTCAGCACACTGCTCTCCCGATCGTTATGATGGTTTTCTGTGGCTGGAGCCGCCACTATTGGGTCAAGTAGCTCCTCAAGTGACACCACGAGGCTGAGTGCACCCCAAAAAATGTCAACAGCGCATGGACGGCCGGACGGTCACCCATCCAAGTGCCGGCCACACCCAATAGCACTTAACTTTGGTGTTCTCACGGAAACCGATGTACCCACAGCGGCAAGGCCGTTGCCTGGGAACTGAAAGGCGAGCTGGAATTCCAAAACCACGCATCAGTGACGAAATGGCCGTAACAGGAGAACACGGTGCTGAAGCCATAAAACCTGGACAATGGAGAAATGTAGGAAAATTATTTGGTTGGATTAGTCTTGTTTCACGCTGTTTCCAACTTGTGGCTGAGTATACTTCCCAGCAGTGACACATGGCAGGGGGAATGGTATCGGTGATGATTTGAACAGAAATATCATTGAATTCCAACAAGGATTCCATGATTACTCTGCAAGGTCGTATTATGTGACCTTTTTGGCTATCAGCTCCATCCAATGACACAATGTTTGTTCGCCGATGAAGATGCTGTCTTCTAAGATGGCAGGTCCCCTGCTCACAAAGATCGAATCTTCCAGGACTGGCTCTGTGAGCACAAGGATGAATTTTCGCTTCCCTCCTGGCCACCACGGTCATCAGACCTCAATATTATTGTGCTCTATGGTCTAATTTTGACAGAAGCGCGAGCAATCGCTAGCCACCCCCATCATCGTTACCTCAACTTCCCATTATTTTGGGAATGGAGCAACATACCCTTCAAAGTCATAGAGGACCTGTACTTATCCATTTCGACACGACCAGAAGTCGTTTTGAAAGCCACCGAGTTCTCTACACCGCATTAGGCATGGTAATGTGGTGTATATTTTCTGTGTTTCCATATTATTACCCAAATGGTGTAATTCATGCTAGTGAAGTGCGGGGACACGACAAAATGCCAGCAAGGAGCTCTCAGGTAGTACCCATGACGACGGTGTGAATGAAGTTGCTCGATTTCTTGGTGTATCAGCGAGCAGTACCAAACCTGTCTACAAGAACTGTTGTAAACACACACTGGTGTAGCAAGGTGTACGAACAGTGGCAGTAAAAAGACCCTAACCGGTAGGGAACGCAGACGAGTGTCACGCCTCGTCAATCATAGTCTGCTTCAGATCCAATTGCCATTGCTGCGGGCAGTGAATGTAAGTCCATCACAACCAGGTTCCGAGCGCGCACTGCAAAGGGAAATGCTTTTAGTAGACATCAGGAGTCGTGTATCTCGGACAAAGCCATTTTTGTTTCGTAGGCGGGGCCTTCTATAACTAATGCAACATCACATTTTATTCTCGGTCATTTTCGGTTGAAAAAAAAAGTCCTGATTTTCTTGTGGAAAATCTTGAAATTTTCCCACTTCAGCCCTTATAGTCTCATGAAGCAGGTGGCGGCTGTAGACATAGCCCTTAAAAGGGTGTGTGTAACGGAGTTGTTCCAAGCAGAAAGTTGTCACTGAGTTTCTTTTGGCAGCTAGTCAGACCATCGCGGATTTTTATAGGCGATTGCAGAATGTGTATGGAGACCTGGCAGTGAACAAAAGCGCGATGGGTCGTTGGGTGAGGCGTCTGTCATCAACGCAACAAGGTTGCTCAAACCTGCCAGAGGATGAACTCATGTTTCATCGCCTGTGCCTAAATTGGACAGAAAATTGTCACGATCAGCTTCGTGGTGGGCAAGCAACTCCGCACAGATGATCCTCACAGCTGTGAGTCCTGCAGTGTTGGAACGTGCTGACAGTCTCGTTCGAAGTGATCCACGGTTCACAAACGCCTCGCTGCGCAACTGGACGTCTCAGTTGGTACTGCTGATATATTCATCCAGCAGTTGGGGTACTCAGAGATGTGTGCCCAGTGGGTTTCTCGATACCTAAGAGAACACCATAATGAGCAACGAAGGACCATCTGTGCGCAATGCCTGCGCCTCACGAAGCTGATCGTGGCAATTTTCTGTCGAATATCGACACAGACCATGAAACACGAGTTCACCAACTCGAAGCAGAAACAAAACGGCAATCCCTGAACTGGCGCCAAACCACGTCTCCTCCGAAGAAAAAGTTCAAAGCCACATCCTCAACCAGTGTGCTGTGGGACACTGAAGAGGTTATCCTGTTTGACTACTCCATCATGGTGGAACGATCAAGTCGGAAGTGTCTTGTGCTATCCTCGGGAAACTGAAGAAACGACTTCAGCGTCTTCGTCACCACAAAAATGAAAGTGAAAGTCTCCTTCAGTATGATAACGCAACGTGAGACTCAAGTCTGCGCACCCAAGAGGGGCTCAAAAAATTTCATTGGACTGTTCTTCCTCATCACCCTACAGCCAGGATCTCGTATCTTACTGCTTCCATCTGTTTGGGCCAATGGAGGATTCACTCCGCAGGAAGCAGTACGTGTATGATGGGGAGGTTATTGATGCATCAAGATGTTGGTCCAGACGTCGATCACTACCCCGCCTTCCTTGTAAAGTGGCGTAACTCTGTCGTTCTCTAAGGAGATTATGTTCAGAAATAGAGTTCCGTAGCCAAAAGAATGAGGAATAATATGATGTACTGGAATGCCGAATAAAACCAACCTGATTTAAGAAAAAAAATGTGTTGCATTACTTATTGAACACACCTCGCAGGTCTCAGCTAAATACGGAAAAAGAACTCAGTGTCTATTTCTAATATTAAATCCTCGTTGAAAAATTTTGGTACGGAAAAAGAGACCAAGGGAGCCACTACTAATTACTGACCTTGCTTTTAAAGTAGCACTGGGAAGTCCAGAATCAAATGCATTATGTAGTACTCAAACAGTCCTATTTATAGGTGTATTACATCAATGTAAATGTGATTTTAATTTTTTATTATATCAGAATGTATTTTTGATTTACTTTCCTTGCAGTAAATTGATCAGTTTTTGAACTAATATTTTTTTCTGTTCAATAAGTTCGCCCTGCCCACCATTGGATTTAGTGGTTGCAATTTTCTACCAGTCACATTTCATTTCCTTCGGTATGGGTGCTGTGGATATCTTGAATCGCACAAGCACGTATGGTATCTATATTATTCTATCAGCAAGTTACATTCTCTCTAGACTACCCCACTGCCTATGCAGTCCATGTCTACAACAACAAAAACAGGCAAGGCACTAGACGAAAGCTTCCTGTACTGCTGGCCGAGAAGCGGAGAGGACACAAATTTCCTGTGAAGGACCGCAACGAGACCGATAACCAGCAGAAGACGAGCGAACACAAGCGAACGCGAGCTGAACGAGCCCCGGATGCCATTTGTTCACGCACGCCTAGCGTTTACAGGTACGAGGACTATTCTGAAAGTAAGGTCCGACTGGTCTTGAAATAGAAACCACTGTGAAAATCAGAAGTGTTGTATTTAGAAGAGTTAGCTACACCTTCCACCTATTTCTCTACATAGTGTCCACTCCGACTTGGACGTTTGTCGTTGCGTTATACCAACTTCCCAGTACCCTCGCCATATAAGGCAGCCGCCGGTGCTTTCCGCCAATTCTCTGCGCTGATCTACAGCTCGTTGTCTGTGCCAAAATATCTTCAGAGACAAGCGATTCATGTGAGCAGAGGTGAAACTCAGGAGGAGTCAGGTCCATGCTATAAGGCAGCTGAACGAACACTTCCAATCGAAAACGCTGCAGGAGCAGCTTCATTCTCCCTGCAGAGTGCAGCCGAGAATTGTCATGAGGAAGGAAACGCGTGACAGTTATGCTACGTGGGCTGCATGACATCAGGCGAAATCTCTCACCAGGCCCCCATACTTGGTGGGAGATGCTATTTTCTAGGAATCTTTCCATGCTCACTGTAGACTCAGAACTGTGACAAACGATGTGATATGATCTATGGGCATACTAGTGGCACTGCTCAACACATCTGTGCAAAGATTCATCGAATTTTCACTGTGATTTCCATTTCGCAACCAGTCGGAACTTACATTCCATCCTCTTATACCAGAGGTAATTCTCATTCGCTGTTACACATTCGCTTGTGCTTGCTTCAGTGTAAGGCATGGGACCTCAATTGTTGTAGAAGGTATTTGGTTTATGACTCAGTAATTTTCATACTGAGTATGTCAGAATGACACTATTAGTATCACTATTATTGTTATTAAATGAGGTGTTTTCCTCTAACAGAACTTCATTGGACCTTTCTTCCTACAGTCCGGATCTCGCAGCTTCCAACTTCCATCAGTTTGGTCCAATGAAGGACGCACTCCACTGGAAGCAGTACATGGATGACAGGGAACGCACTGATGCA
Organism: Schistocerca cancellata; assembly: GCF_023864275.1. Classification (NCBI taxonomy): domain Eukaryota; kingdom Metazoa; phylum Arthropoda; class Insecta; order Orthoptera; family Acrididae; genus Schistocerca; species Schistocerca cancellata. The sequence goes on from NC_064635.1 coordinate 187,951,464, forward strand.
TCATGACGTACGCTCTGAGGTCGACCATAGTGGTATCATGCGGGCATAGAGCCCTCCCAGTAAGGTGCCGTAAGGCTGTCATATTGAATAGAAATTATGTTGCAAAATAGGGTTTTGTAACCAGCAGAGCGTGCATTAATACACTCCTGGAAATGGAAAAAAGAACACATTGACACCGGTGTGTCAGACCCACCATACTTGCTCCGGACACTGCGAGAGGGCTGTACAAGCAATGATCACACGCACGGCACAGCGGACACACCAGGAACCGCGGTGTTGGCCGTCGAATGGCGCTAGCTGCGCAGCATTTGTGCACCGCCGCCGTCAGTATCAGCCAGTTTGCCGTGGCATACGGAGCTCCATCGCAGTCTTTAACACTGGCAGCATGCCGCGACAGCGTGGACGTGAACCGTATGTGCAGTTGACGGACTTTGCGTATAGTGGGCATGCGGGAGGCCGGGTGGACGTACCGCCGAATTGCTCAACACGTGGGGCGTGAGGTCTCCACAGTACATCGATGTTGTCGCCAGTGGTCGGCGGAAGGTGCACGTGCCCGTCGACCTGGGACCGGACCGCAGCGACGCACGGATGCACGCCAAGACCGTAGGATCCTACGCAGTGCCGTAGGGGACCGCACCGCCACTTCCCAGCAAATTAGGGACACTGTTGCTCCTGGGGTATCGGCGAGGACCATTCGCAACCGTCTCCATGAAGCTGGGCTACGGTCCAGCACACCGTTAGGCCGTCTTCCGCTCACGCCCCAACATCGTGCAGCCCGCCTCCAGTGGTGTCGCGACAGGCGTGAATGGAGGGACGAATGGACACGTGTCGTCTTCAGCGATGAGAGTCGCTTCTGCCTTGGTGCCAATGATGGTCGTATGCGTGTTTGGCGCCGTGCAGGTGAGCGCCACAATCAGGACTGCATACGACCGAGGCACACAGGGCCAACACCCGGCATCATGGTGTGGGGAGCGATCTCCTACACTGGCCGTACACCACTGGTGATCGTCGAGGGGACACTGAATAATGCACGGTACATCCAAACCGTCATCGAACCCATCGGTCTACCATTCCTAGACCGGCAAGGGAACTTGCTGTTCCAACAGGACAATGCACGTCCGCATGTATCCCATGCCACCCAACGTGCTCTAGAAGGTGTAAGTCAACTACCCTGGCCAGCAAGATCTCCGGATCTGTCCCCCATTGGGCATGTTTGGGACTGGATGAAGCGTCGTCTCACGCGGTCTGCACGTCCAGCACGAACGCTGGTCCAACTGAGGCGCCAGGTGGAAATGGCATGGCAAGCCGTTCCACAGGACTACATCCAGCATCTCTACGATCGTCTCCATGGGAGAATAGCAGCCTGCATTGCTGCGAAAGGTGGATATACACTGTACTAGTGCCGACATTGTGCATGCTCTGTTGCCTGTGTCTATGTGCCTGTGGTTCTGTCAGTGTGATCATGTGATGTATCTGACCCCAGGAATGTGTCAATAAAGTTTCCCCTTCCTGGGACAATGAATTCACGGTGTTCTTATTTCAATTTCCAGGAGTGTACGTTGTTTTAGAATCCTGAATAAACAACAACCTGCTTTCAGAAAAAGGTATGGAATTACTTATTGAACGCCCCTCACATAAAGATGAATGTCTCGAATGGGCCAAACAGCACATACAAGATTTTAGGTATCCAAGTGCAGATATTTTTATTCGTCACTGAGGTCAGAGCACGGAACATCATAACATCAGTATTTACGTCATTTGCACACTAATAATTATAGCTATTAGGAGTAGTATGTTTTTTGGTTGAGTAGCATCTTCAACAACGCGTATCGAGAGCAAGTCATTAATGCTTATTTTCGTCTGGGCAGCAGGACAGGTGTTGGAGTGTAGACATGTGCACGCAAAACGGGAAGCCTGTACTGACAGGTATAGTCCCCTTAGTGATGCAGATACGACCTTCTATACGGAAAGACTGTTAGATGGAGAGAAAGACACCAACTAACATACAGAAGTGGGTACAAATTATGGTACCAATGACTATAATAACTGCACTTCGGAACAGTAGGTGACTGGTGGCGTCTAGTGTGGTTGAAGAGTCGCCACTTCGCCTCTTTTTAAATGACGGGAGGCGTCGAGTGCACTGACATCTCAGTGAAGAGTTTACCCCTCAATTTGTGGAGGGCGTAGTTCGGTCAGAGTTGGTCCAGTTAAGCTTTGGGAGTTGTACTCTCTACCATGACTCTGATCCACAGACTCAGCTTACTGTCAACATGAACCAGGACGTTCATTTCGACATTCTTGCTGACCAAGTGTTGCATGTTTCTCTATATCTTCACGAAATGTATTCTGTGAACACTGTCTTTCTCAAAGATAACAACATCTGTGTTCATAGGCCTACATTCATACCTTCCTAATGTGGTGGAAGCTCAGGCATCGTCATCACATCTTGTCTGATGCAGTAAATCACTCAACCTTACTCTCGCTGGATAACTCTGGGACTAGAATCTTAATTGGGACAATGGTCCATAGTTGTGGTGAATTTTGTACGTGATTTTGTAATGCCTCCAGGTGACTTTTTTTTATTTGACGTACGATTGTACTATTTCGGCCGTACGTCATATTTAACTAACTGAAATGGAAGCATTACACATTTGATGCATTAGTATCACTAACGAATTTAATATAAGAACACATCATATCCCAAGGTAGACTACACACATCAAAAAAAGTTTTGCATCACCCCAGTTCCCAGAACTCCTAAAGTTAGAGGTTGACTGTGAATACTGTATAACAGACACAGTCCCTTTGAATGTTCAGAGATGTCACTAAACCCGCCCAAACATATAAACAACCATGAATGATCAGCGCCTATTACACGGAGGGGATCCGACAGCCGATCGGTTCCAGTCACTCCACCTGGAAGGAGGTCACGGTTCGTGTTGTCTGTAGTTCAACCATGCCTAGACGGTCAATACCGCGGTTCCATCGCGTCCGCGTTGTTACTTTGTGCCAGGAAGTGCTCTCAACAAGGGAACTGTCCAGGCGTCTTAGAGTAAACCAAAGCGATCTTGTTCGGACGTGGAGGAGATACAGAGAGACAGGAACTGTCGATGACGTGCCTCGCTCAGGCCGCCCAAGTACTGCTACTGAAGTGGATGACCGCTACCTACCGATTATCACCCGGAGGAACCTTGATAGCAACGCCACCGTGTTGAATAATGCTTTTCGTGATGCCACAGGACGTCGTGTTACGACTCAAACTCTGCGCAATAGGCTGCATGATGCACAACTTCACTCCGTACGCCGGTCGCGGTGGTCTAGCGGTTCTAGGCGCTCAGTCCGGAGCCGAGCGACTGCTACGGTCGCAGGTTCGAATCCTGCCTCGGGCATGGATGTGTGTGATGTCCTTAGGTTAGTTAGGTTTAAGTAGTTCTAAGTTCTAGGGGACTGATGACCATAGATGTTAAGTCCCGTAGTGCTCAGAGCCATTTGAACCACTTTTCACACCATACGTACATGGCGAGGTCCACCTTAGCAACCATGACACCATGCAGCGCGGTACAGATGCGTCCAACAACATGGCGAATGGACCGCTCAGGACTGGCATCACCGATGAGTGTCGCATATGCCTTCAACCAGACAATTGTCAGAGACGTGTTTGGAGACAACCCGGTCAGGCTGAACGCTTCAGACACATTGTCCAGCGAGTGCAGCAAGGTGGAGGTTCCCTCCTGTTTTGGGGTGTCATTATGTGGGGCCGACGTACGCCTCTAGTGGTCACGGAAGGCACCATAACCGCTGTACGATACGTGAATGCCATCCTCCGACCGATAGTGCAACAATATCGGCAGCATATTGGCGAGGCATTCGTCTTCATGGACGACAATTCGCGTCCCGATCGTGCACATCTTGTGAATGACATCCTTGAGGATCAGGATAACGACATCGCTCGACTAGAGTGGCCAGCATGTTCTCCAGACATGAACCCAATCGAACATCCCTGGGATAGATTGATTAGTGATGTTTATGGACGACGCGACCCACCAACCACTCTGAGGGATCTACGCCGAATCGGGTTGAGAAGTCGGACAACATGGACCAACAGTGCATCGATGAACTTGTGGGTAGTATGCCACGACGAATACAGGCATGCATCAATGCAAGAGGACGTGCTACTGGGTATTAGAGGTACCGGTGTGTACAGCAACCTGGATCACCACGTCTGAAGTCTCGCTTTATGGTGGTACAACGTGCAATGTGTGGTTTTCATGAGCAATGAAATTGGCGGAAATGATATTTATGTTGATCTCTTTCCAGCTTTCTATACAGGTTCCGGAACTCTCGGAACCGAGCTGATGCAAAACTTTATTTGAGGTGTGTAGGAGAATTATAACTTACTTTAGAGAGGAGTAGTTAATAGCCGCGCGGGATTAGCCGAGCGGTCTCGGGCGCTGCAGTCTTGAACTGTGCGGCTGATCCCGGCGGAGGTTCGAGTCCTCCCTCGGGCATGGATGTGTGTGTTTGTCCTTAGGATAATTAAGTTAAGTAATGTGTAATCTTAGGGACTGATGACCTTAGCAGTTAAGTCCCATAAGATTTCACACACATTTGAACATTTTTTGAGTAGTTAATAGCCGGCCGGAGTGGGCGAGCGGTTCTAGGCGCTACAGTCTGAAACCGCGCGACCGCTACGGTCGCAGGTTCGAATCCTGACTCGGGTATGGATGTGTGTGATGTCCTTAGGTTAGTTAGGTTTATGTAGTTCTAAGTTCTAGGGGACTGGTGACCTCAGCAGTTAAGTCCCATAGTGCTCAGAGCCATTTGAACCATTTTTCAGGTAGTTAGTAGTGTATTATGGCACGCACATCTGTATTCCTATGACTACATATAATTGTCATCAATCGGAAATATTTTTTTTAGGAGCACGTTGATTTCTAGCAGTTGATGCAAAGCTCTCATATACACGATCCAGTTACGGTAATGTGACCACCCCATATGTTTGAAGTCAACGTGAAATGACGACTCACAGACGGAAGGTGGCAGCATTAGCAGTGGAGGGTACATAAAGCATGTCAGGGGGACACGGATAAGAGTGCAGCGAAGCAGAGCAATTTATCTGACATCCAAAACGGTATGATGATTTGTTTTTAGGTCAAGGGTAGGAGTATTTCCGAAACAGCTAACTTTGTAAACTGTTTGCGTGCTGCTGTGGTTAAACTATACCATGCATGGCAAAGTGGCGCTGTCCAAAACCAGTGATGAGGCAACTGTGTTCCACCACAAATGACAGGGGTGAACGTCGGTTGTGGAGATCTGTACTGGCGAATAGAAGTGCAACTGTTGAGCAACTGACTATCCAGATGAAACACGGGGCTACCAACAGTGACTCCTCAACGACAGTACAGGAAAAGTTGCTGTATATGGGCTTTGTCAACAGGCACTTGGTTAGTGCACCCATGCTGGTTGCTGTTCATCAGTGACGAAGACTAGAATTTGGATGCCAGTACCACAGCTGGACATCTACTGACTGGCGACAGGTGGTCTTTTCAGGTAATCACATTTCATGTTCCATCGGAGCAAAAGCAGACAACCTACAAAAATCTTTGGAAGGGTCTGGGCCAGAAGGAGCAGTGTTGATGCCTGGAGAATATTTCTATGGCACTCCCTGGCTGATCTCATCGTTACAAAAGACACAATGGATCATCACAAGTAAACATCTATCATTCGGGGGCATGCCCTCCCCTACATGCAGTTTACCTTTCCTCGGCAAGATCTCATCTACCAGCAGGGCAGTCCAAGGCGTCACACAGCTCGCAGTGTAGGCGCGTGGTTCGAAGAGCCCCGGGAAGAGCTTCTCGTACTCTCCTAGCCAACAAACTCCCCGGATTTAAACGTAATCGAGAACCTGTGGGGCCACCCCGACTGGGCTGTTCGCGCCGTGGATCCTCAGCTGAGAAATCAGGCACAGCTGGGCACGTCACTGGAGTCGGCATGGCTCCACGTCCCTGTCCGTACCTTCCAGAGGGTTGGGTTGTTTGGGGAAGGAGACCAGACAGCGAGGTCATCGGTCTCATCGGATTAGGGAAGGATGGGGAAGGAAGTCGGCCGTGCCCTTTCAGATGAACCATCCCGGCATTTGCCTGGAGCGATTAATGGAAATCACGGAAAACCTAAATCAGGATGGCCGGAAGCGGGATTGAACCATCGTCCTCCAGAATGCGAGTCCAGTGTCTAACCACTGCGCCACCTCGCTCGGTGCACTTTCCAGAACGTCACTGACTCTCCACCTACATATCTCGCAGCATTCAGGCCTGCAAAATCTAGTGTTCCACGCTTTCGAACGATGGTCGCATTTATGTGGCCGAACAGTGTATAAGGTCGATGTTTTTTAACGTACATGCACTAGAAATACTGTAATTAATTCACAGAAATTCGTTAATTAAGTCATGTAAGTTTTTGTTCCAACGCATATTTGACTATCGTTCATTATTAGTGCAAATGTCCACGGCTCGTGGTCTTCCGGTAGCGTTCTCGCTTCCCGCGCACGGGGTACCGGGTTCGATTCCAGGCGGGGTCAGGGATTTTCTCTGGCTCGAGATGACTGGGTGTTGTGTGTATTTCATCATTTTTTCACCCTCATTCACTCGCAAGCCGCCGTAGTGGCGTTAAAGAACTTCTGGAGCGGCGGGCGAACCGCCCTGCGAGGGGTCTCCCGGCCACCAATGCCATACGCTCATCATCATCATTAGTGCAAATGTGACTACATGCAGTTTCTATAAAAGGAGTTCGAAATATTTGTTGTGTTGTTAATAAACATACGGGATGTTCAAAAAGTCTCTCCGCAGTGCCGTATGCCGCAGTGAATACACCGAAATGAAACTCAGTGAAAAACGAATTATTAATTTATTGAATATTCATTTTTACTTACAAATTTTCACATTAAATGTTGAAAATGTCCCCGCTGTTGTTGAGTACGCAACTCAATTCGTCTAATCATATTTCCAAACACAAGCTGTAACATTTCTTCTGTAACAGAAGCAGTGAATGTGAATATTGCAGTTTTCACTTCATCGATGGATTTTGGACCGTTTTTATAGACAGTTGCTTTCGCTGCACTCCAGAAGAAAATTTAAGGTCGTGTTAGGTTAGGCGATCGTGAAATTATGCCATCACCAAAAACATCAGGAAGCAGTGACATTGGAAAGCGAGCTGTATGAGCGGTTGCACCATATTGTTGAAACTAACCGTTCAGTATTTCACTTAACACCAGTTCTCCTATGAATGGGTACAGAATATTACTTCAGTATCGTTGTGCGTTTATTGCTTCGTTGAAAAATATGGGACCCACAATCCGACGTCTAGAAATTGCGATCCAAACTCCTATTTTCAGAGAATGAAGTGGTTCTTCATGAATACACAGTGGATTTGCGGTACTCTACATACGAGAATTTTGCGAATTCATGTAGCCGGATAAATAAAACCACGCCTCATCAGTGAAAAACGTTTCATTAAGAACATTCATTCCACTTTGTTGAACGAAATTTTTGACAATAATGCAGTCTCTTGCCATGATCAGTATCTTTCAGTTATTGCACGACTGTCACTTTGTATGGGAAAAGTTCTAATTTTTTTCTTACAGCTGTGTGGGCCGTTCCGACACTAACATCGATTTCCTGGGCGAGTTTTCTTACTGACTTTTTCGGACTCGTGGACATTTTATGGGAAATATCGAGTAGTTTACCCTCAGACAAAACGCTAGGACGACCACTTCTCGGTGCGTCTGTCACTGAACCCGTACTTCGAAATTTGTTAGTTAAATCTCGCACAGTATCGCGATGTGGGAGTGTTGTCTCCGGGAAAACTGAATTAAGTGTCTGACGAACTGAAACTGTGTATTTACCGCGCCAGCTTTGAACACTTGTTTAACTAAAAACACACATTCTTCATTGGGCAACATTTTAACAGTGACAAAAAGGAAACAAACGAACAAAGGAACTAAACTTAAACGCTCACGTCAACACGTAACAGCACTCACCAACGATACTACTGACGCTGGCTGCGATGAACGAAACAGTGGAATGTTAGGAGAGTCCACTTGAAGGGAAGTAACCCAGGCGGGCGAACAATCATGCGGTACGCGCGGCTAACAATCGTACATCACTGCGGAGAGACTTTTTGAACACCCAGTTTAATATACATATCGAGCAAAACTCATGAGATACCTCCAAATATCATATCGGGCCTCTTTTTTCTCGGCGTAATTCAGCAGCTCGACCTGACATGGACTCAAGACGTCGTTGGAGGTCTCCTGCAGGAATATTGAGCCATGCTGCCTCTACAGCCGTCCATAACTGCGAAAATTTTGCCAGTGGAGGATTTTGTGCAAGAACTAACCTCCCGATTGCGTCGCGTAAATTTTCGATGAGACTGGTGTCTGACGACCTGAGTGGTCAAATCATTCACTCGAATTGTCCAGGGTTTTCGTCAAACCAGTCACGAACTATTGTCGTCTTGAGATACGCAGCATCGTTGCTTGGAAACATGAAGTCCGTGAATTGCTGCAAATTGTCTCCAAGTAGCCGAAAATAATCATTTGCATTCATTGATCGGTTTAGATGGACCAAATGATCCAGTCCGTTGCATATAAATACAACCCACACCATTACGGTGTTCAGATTCACATGGCTCTGAGCACTATGGGACTTAACATCTGAGGTCATCAGTCCCCTAGAACTTAGAACTACTTAAACCTAACCTAAGGACGACACACACATCCACGCCCGAGGCAGGATTCGAACCTGCGACCGTAGCGGTCGCGCGGTTCCAGACTGAAGCGCCTAGAACCGCTCGGCCACCCCGGACGGCAATTACGGAGTCATCACCATCTTGCACAGTACCTTGTCGACAACTTGGATCCGTGGATTCGCGGCATCTGGGCCACAATCGAACCCTACCGACAGATCTTACCAGCTGAAATCGGGCCTCATCTAATCAGGCCTCGGTTTTCCAGTCGTATAGGGTCCAACCCGTATCGTCACGGAGAGGCGCTGCATGCGATGTCGTGCTTTTAACAAAATTCAAATGGCTCTGAGCACTATGGGACCTAACGGCTGAGGTCATCAGTCCCCTAGAACAGAACCACTTAAACCTAACTAACCTAAGGACATTACAAACGTCCATGTCCGAGGCAGGATTCGAACCTGTTACTGTAGCAGCAGCGCGGTTCCGGACTGAAGCGCCTAGAACCACAGTGGCCGGCGTGCTTTTAACAAAGGCACTCTTGTCGGTCGTCTGCTTTCATAGCCCATTAACGCCTAATTTCGCACTGTTCTAACGAATACGTTCGTCGGACGACCCACATTGATTACTGCGGTTACATCATAGACTGTTGCTTGTCTGTTAGCACTGACGACGGAAATGCTGCTGCTCGCGGTCGTTAAGTAAAGTGTTGTCCGTGGTGAGGGGCAACACCTGAAATGTTGTATCCTGCCGGCCGGAGTGGCCGTGCGGTTCTAGGCGCTACAGTCTGGAGCCGAGCGACCGCTACGGTCGCAGGTTCGAATCTTGCCTCGGGCATGGATGTGTGTGATGTCCTTAGGTTAGTTCTAAGTTCTAGGCGACTGATGACCTCAGAAGTTAAGTCGCATATTGCTCAGAGCCAGTTGAACCATTATTGTATTCTCAGCCCGCTCTTGACGCAGTGGATCTCGGAATATCAAGTTCCCTAACGATTTCCGAGATGGAATGTCCCATTCGTCTAGCTCCAACTAACATTCCGCCTTCAAAGTCGTGGGGCCTAATCATACCAGAAACCTTTCCACATGAATCACCTGAGTACAAATGACAGTTCTGTCGATGCACTGCCGTTTATTCCTTGTGCACACGATGCAACCGCCATCTGCAAATGTACACATCGCTATCCCACGACTTTTGTCACCTCAGTGTACAGCCGATCACAGCAGTGTAAAGCAAAGCTTTCATTCCCTACTTAACAGCTATGCGACTTTTCGCACTGCCATCATATTTATTGAGCATAGCGATAAATATGCGCTCTATTGTTCTGTAATGCAGTAAGTCACGCAGCCGTAATGCTGGACGTAAGAGGTTTTCATTACACTACTGTGAACAACTTCACATATAAGATATTTTTAATTAACCAATCGAAAATGATGTGCTTCCATAATAGCGGAACAAACATTTCCAACTTCTTTAATGTAAATTGCATTCAATCATATTCACACCAACGATGAACGACAGTTAAATATACGTAAGGACAAATACCTACATGGCTTAATTAACGAATTTCTGGAATAATTATAATCTTCGAGGGGTATGTACGTTAAAAACAGAGACCTTATTTACTCGTACAAGAGCATTGCATCAACTGGTAAAAGGAACGTGCTCCTGAAATCTCAAAAAACTATTTCTAATTTATTGTATTACAATTATACTCAGTTATAGGAGAAATAAGTACATGGGAGAATATACCATTGACGAATCCCCTATAAAGGAAGTCATGATCCTCCTAGTATGTCTAGGAATATCACTTGTTGTTATGATAAGTTCATTAGTGATACTAATGCATCCAGTATACAAGGTGTAAATTTTAAGTTGACAAACCAGAATAACTCGAAAAATAAGCTTCACACGAATAAATGTGTAGAATTCAAAGTTGATTACATTCGAGTGGGACATCTGCTGGTGCTAAAATTAGCCCGCCACCCTAGTCCCCTGGGGGTGGGGCGGGAGGAAATTTTTAAATTTCAAACGGGAACCGCCATTTTTATTGGAGAATCAGATTCTACATAAAAAACTACGTAATTTTTTCTTAAACGTTTGTTTTGAATCTTGGTAGTTGGCGCTGTAATTCAAGAAAATCCATGTTCTCATTTCTTAGTGAAAAATGGTTATGGATAAATAAAAAATACTTATTTACTTCGCAAATTTTGATTCGCTAAAACTAAAAGTCTTTGGGGTTTTAGAAAGAGGAATTAGAGTTTTACAAGTGTTGACCCTCATATGGAGGTCAACATGGATTTTCTTGAATTGCAACGCCAACTACCAAGAATCAAAACAAATGTTTAAGAAAAAATGTACGTAGTTTTTTATGTAGAATCTGATTCTGCAACATAAAATGGGGCTTCCCATTTGAAATTTTAAAGCTGCCTCCCACCCCACCCCCAGAGGGCTGGGGTTGCGGGCTAATTTTAGCACCAGCAGATGTTCCCTTCGAAAATAATCAATTTTGAATTCTACACATTTCTTCCTGTGAAGCTTATTTTTCAAGTTATTCTGGTTTGTCAACTTAAAATTTAGAGCCTCTATAATGCCTGCGTTTCACATACCTGAAAATGGTCTAAGGCAATAGTGCAATCTTACATCAAATAATGAAAATGTTAGCTGAAGAGATCACAAAATCATTTAAAAATGTGTGGGAGTATTTGAAAGGGCACATGAAACATAGCAATCAACACCACCGCAATTTAGTAATTTTACAGAATCTACTAGTGAAGGAGTTGCTTCAGCTGAATATGGCATACCCAAAAAAACTTTGTTTTTTTGCCGAACTGGGTCCTTTAGCGCGTCTAGAGACCGTGTTATATGGTTCAGCATTATGTCTACTGGAGGCGAAAACTGTCAATCCTTTGTGTTGACAGGTGTATGAGTCCCTCACTCAGATGCTGAAGAAAAAATAAAAAATTTCCCAATAGGAATCGTCTCTCATACGCACTTTTCAGTGTGTATGTGTGTGTGTGTTCAAAAATGGTTCAAATGGCTCTGAGCACTATGGGACTTAACTGCTGAGGTCATCATCCCCTAGAACTTAGAACTACTTAAACCTAACTAACCTAAGGACATCACACACATCCAGGCCCGAGGCAGGATTCGAACCTGCGACCGTAGCGGTCGCACGGTTCCAGACTGTAGCGTCTAGAATCGCTCGGCCACTGCGGCCGGCTGTGTGTGTGTGTGTGTGTGTGTGTGTGTGTGTGTGTGTGTGTGTGTGTGTATGTGTGTTTCTTTAGTGTGAGTGCGCGAGTGCGTGTGTTCAGAAAGAAATTTACGGGAAAAAAGGTTGAATCTAGAGTGAAGCACATCAGTAGCTACAAACAGACCGAAAAATGGGGATTATTAATGGCAACTGCCCGCAGAGATCTCTAATATTACACATTCGTAGTCTCATCAGGGTAGGAAGGAGAAGACTGTTCCACCAGTTGTCTAGCATGCAGCCACACAGTCATCATTAATGTCTGTCACTGACTCGTATTGACAATGACTCTAATATTTGCAACAAAATGTAGAAAGAAAGGAAATCGATAAACAGCTTAATGCGCAGTACCTGCTGAAACACCTAGTTCACAGGAAAAATTGCGAGAATCAAGGACAAGTGTAAGGTAGGATAGAGAGAAATTGAAGAGAATAACTGGAAGAGAGACATAGAGACTAATTCCTGCTACCTTCTAAAAATTATTGAGAGATCCAAAATGAGTATTACGTCCCTTTCTCATCTTCTGCAACTGCAAAATCAGTATCCAACCCACTTTTCCCCTTAGGAATAAAGAGAATATTTTCTCTCTCCAATTTTTGATTCCTGCCACAAAATCTTTGATGCATTTCAGCTGCTCTGCGGACCCTACCGTCTTCCGTACTGTGAGTGTATATCTGTTTTATGAACACAAAGAAATGAAGGAAAATACACAACAGGATTCGTGGGTAAAACGGTGAGTGAAAGATCTCAATTGCTGGTAGCTTTATTTCAGTTTCATCCTCTGTACCTACAGATTCTTAATCTACCTATCAATACTTTCGTCAACATGATACGTATTTCTGCTTTCTCCAATTTACATTACTCGCTCCAACTGATTAAATTGCAGACCATGACAGAAGGATCAAGACATGATTCACTACCACTCTTAGGAATCCGAAAAAGGGATTCTACATTGTCCAGTCACATTAATGTGACCATCTGTCAAAAGCCTAAATAACCACCTTCTGCAGCTCGGACCGATGCGATACATGCAGGAAGACTGTCTTGACGTTCTGGCAGGGATATGGAACCATGACGACCCCAGTGGCGCGGGCAGCTGCACTACGTCTCTCGGTTGAGGAACGATGTGGTCCCACAGATTCTCGACTGGATTTATCTCTGGGGAGTTTGGTGGACAGGGAAGTGCAATAAACTCATTCTGGTTCTCTTCGAACCACGTACACACCTCGCGAGCTGAGTCATACGTTGCATTGTCCTGGTGGCAGAGGCCTTTGGGCAGAGGAAAAACAGTCCGCCCAGATGGCTGAATCGTCAGCGTGACGGACTGCCATCCTAAGGGCCCGGGTTCGATTCCCGGCTGGGTCGGGGATTTTCTCCACTCAGGGACTGGGTGTTGTGTTGTCTTCACCATCATTTCATCCCCATCCGGCGCGCAGATCGCCAAATGCTCATAAGCCACACATCACGCTGGTAAATGGCAAACAACGCCTCGCTTGGTGTAAGGAGCGTAAACATTGAACAGTAGAAAAACGTTGTGTGGAGTGGGGGAATCACGGTATACAATGTGGCGATCCAGTGGCAGGGTGTGGGTGTGCCGAATACCGGGTGAACGTCATCTGCCGACATGTGTAGTGCGAACAGTAAAATTCGGAGGCGGTGCTGTTATGGTGTGATTGGTGTTTGATGGAGGTGGCTTGCATCCCTTGGTGTTTTGCGTGGCACTATCACAGCACAGGCCTATATTGATGTTTTAAGCAACTTCTTGCTTCCCACTGTTGAAGAGCAATTCGGGGATGGTGATGGCATCTTTCAACACAATCGAGCACCTGTTCATAATGCACGGCCTGTGGAGGAGTGGTTACTCGACAATAACATCCCTGCAATAGGCTGGCCTGCACAGAGTCCTGACATGAATCCTATAGGACACCTTTGGGATGTTTTGGGACGCTGGCTTTGTGCCAGGATTCACCGACCGACATCAATACCTCTCCTCAGTACACCACTCCGTGAAGAATGGGCTGCCATTTCCGAAGAAATCTTGCAGCACCTGACTGAAGGTGGAACCTGTCATCAAGGCTAAATGTGGGCCAACACCATATTGAATTCCAGCATTACCGACAGAGGTCGCCACGAACTTGTAAGTCATTTTCAGCCAGGTGTCCGGTGTATACGTGCAGCCGTAGTTCACCCCTGACATCTACGGCCGGTGCTGAACCATAGATGTCGAGCGGAATGGCCGCGTGATTTGAGGCGTCATGTCACGGTTTGAGCGGCCCCTCTCGCCGGAGCTTCAAGTCCTCCCTCGCGCATGGGTGTGTGTGTCGTTCTTTGCATAAGTTAGTTCAAGTTGTGTGTAAGTCTAGGGACCGATGACCTTAGCACTTTGGTCCCATAGTATTTCACACACATTTGAACTTTTTGAACGACAGATGCCTCGGCTCCAGTTTTGGCGCTATCCAAAACCACGGCGGCAGGCGAACAATTTACAGACTTAGCGTTTTTGGAAAGACTTCCACCCTTGACCCGAAAGGTAATGATCAAGCTATTTTGGTAGTCAGATGCATTACCACAACGACTGTCTCCCCGACACGCTTTTAGTGCTGCCAACTGCCGTCTGTGAGTGGTCATAGCACGTTAGCAGCGAACATAGGTGGTGATCTCATTGGTGTCACTGGGCAGTGTGTAACGGAAAATACAATTGTGAGTGATACAGGGCGATAATTACTGACCTACATGTAATAAAATTGTGGTAACTTCTGAACCGTTTGCCGCGGGGCATGATGGGAATTACTATGGTATGGTTTAGCCACGGAGCCCATTTTCATTCGGATTAGTTCGACAATAAGCAAAATTGGCGCATTTTGGGGACTGAGAATCCGCCCTTCGCGATCGAGAAGCTTCATCACCCTCAACGGGTGGCTGTGTGGTGTGCAACGTCCACTCACGGAATAATCGGTGCGATATTCCTCGATGGTTCGGTGACTACCGAACGGTACTTGAGGGTTTTGAAAGACGATTTCATCCCCATTATCCAAAGAGACACTGATTTCGACAACTACTAAGTGTGTGCCCCTGGTCTCTGTTAAAATTGTTGCTGTTATTCTAATTTCGACTGCTTCTTTTATAACAGAATCACTATATAACGGTGTCTGAGACAAAACTCACATCATTTCAAATTTTATTTTATGCCCATTTCCTAGACAATGTTCACCACGGCCAACTTCTCAGTTTCGCTCTGTGAAATGTGCCATGCCTAATAGAAAGCCTTCTGTGACACAAAAGATATTGAATTTAATTGATGAAAGAAGAAAATATAAAAACGCAGTAATGGAAGCATGTGAAAGGGAATACAAACATAAAAAAATGAGATTGACAGAAAGTGCAAAATGGCTAAGCAGGAATTACTAGAGGACAAATGTAAGAATTTAGAAGCATATATCACTAGGGGAAAGATAGATGCCACCTACAGCAAAATTAAAGACACCTTTGGAGAAAAGAGAACCACCTGTATGAATATCAGGAGTTCAGATGGAAAACCAGTCCTAAGCAAAGAAGAGAAAGCAGAAAGCTGGAAGGAGTATATAGACGGTCTATACAAGGGTGGTGTACTTGAGGGAAATATGGAAATGTAGGAGGACGTAGGTGAAGATGAAATGGGAGATATGATACTGCGTGAAGAATTTGACAGAGCAATGAAAGATCTAAGTCAAAACAAGGCCCCAGGCGTAGACAACATTCCATTAGAACTACTGATAGCCTTGGGAGAGCCAGCCCTGACAAAACCCTACCGTCTGGTGAGCAAGATGTACGAGACAGGCGAAACACCCTTTGACTTCAAGAAGAATATAAATAATTCCAATCCCAAAGAAAGCAGGTGCTGACAGGTGTGAAAATTACCAAACTATCAGTTTAATAAGTCACGGCAACAAAATACTAACACGAATTCTTTACAGACGAATGGAAAAACTGGTAGAAGCCCACCTCGGGGAAGATCAGTTTGGATTCCGTAGAAATGTTGGAACACGTGAGGCAATACTGACCCTAGGACGTATGTTGGAAGATAGATTCAGGAACGGCTAACCTACGTTTCTAGCATTGGTAGACTTAAGGAAAACTTTTGACAATGTTGACTGGTACACTCTGTTTCAAATTCTGAAGGTGGCAGGGGTCAAATACAGGGAGCGAAAGGCTACTTACGATTTGTACAGAAGCCAGGTAGTAGTTATAAGAGTTGAGCAGCATAAAGGGGAGACAGTAGGTGAGAAGGGAGTGGAGCAGGATTGAAGCTTATCCCCAATGTTATTCAATCTCTACATTGAGCAAGCAGTAAAGGAACCAAAAGAAAAGTTTGGTACTGGAATTATAGTTCAGTGAGAAGAAATAAAAACTTTGAGGTTTGCAGATGACATTGTAATTCTGTCAGAGACAGTAGAGGTCTTGGAAGAGCAGCTGAAAAGCAGTGTCTTGAAAGGTGGATATAACAGGAACATGAACAAAAGCAAAACGAGGATAATGGAATTTAGTTGAATTAAATCAGGTCATGCTAAGGGAATTAGATTAGGAAATGTGGGCAGCAAAGGGACTGATTTTGGTTTAACTAAATAAGATATAAAATGCAGAATGGCAATACCAAAGAAAGTGTTTCTGAAGAAGTGAAATTTGTTAACCTCGAGTATAGATTTAAGAGTCAGGAAGTCTTTTCTGAAAGTTTTTTTATGGAGTGTAATCATGTATGGAAGTGAAACATGGACGATAAAAAGTTTAGACAAGGAGGGAATAGAAGCTATTGAACTGTTGTGTTACAGAAGGATGACATTGTAATTCTGTCAGAGACAGTAGAGGTCTTGGAAGAGCAGCTGAAAAGCAGTGTCTTGAAAGGTGGATATAACAGGAACATGAACAAAAGCAAAACGAGGATAATGGAATTTAGTTGAATTAAATCAGGTCATGCTAAGGGAATTAGATTAGGAAATGTGGGCAGCAAAGGGACTGATTTTGGTTTAACTAAATAAGATATAAAATGCAGAATGGCAATACCAAAGAAAGTGTTTCTGAAGAAGTGAAATTTGTTAACCTCGAGTATAGATTTAAGAGTCAGGAAGTCTTTTCTGAAAGTTTTTTTATGGAGTGTAATCATGTATGGAAGTGAAACATGGACGATAAAAAGTTTAGACAAGGAGGGAATAGAAGCTATTGAACTGTTGTGTTACAGAAGGATCCTGAAGATTAGATGGGTAGATCACGTAACTAATGAGGAGGTATTGAATAGAATTGGGGAGAAGAGAAATATGTGGCACAACCGGAATAGAGGAAGAGATTAGTTAATAGGACACATTCTGAGACATCAAGGGATCACCAGTTTAGTACTGGAGGGATATGATGGGGTTAAATATCATAGAGGAAGACCGAGAGATGAATACAGTAAGCAGATTCAGAAGGATGTGGTTTGCAATAGTTATTTGGAGATGAAGAGACTTGTACAGGATATAGTAGCACAGAGAGCTGCCTCAAACCAGTCTTTGGACTGAAGATCACATCAATAACAACAGCAACAATAACAACAACAACAACAATGTGCTTTGAATGCTTTGCACAACGCTCAGCAACAGTGCGAATAGTCTGACGTTCATAAATACCACCACATTCACAGGGGACACCACACATGCCAGGGACTCAAAGGCCTATTTTGTCTGCAGATACAGTTTTACTAGTGTCCTGCTTAACACACTCATGTCGTGTAAATGTCTGGGCATAACGTTGCAAAGCGCCATGAAATGAAACTAGCATGTGAGGACTGTAGTTTGTTGGGCGCGTTTTAGGTAAGTATGATTCATATGTAGACTGCATATAGGACGCTGGTGCGACCTATTCTTGAATATTATTTGAGTGTATGGGATCCATACCAGGTCAGACTGAAAGAGAACATCAAAGCAGTTCAGAGGCAGGCTGTTATATTTCTTACTGGTAGATGCGAGCAACGCATAAGTGTTACGGAGATGCTTCAGGAGCTCAAATGGGAACCCCTGGAAGGAAGATGATGTTCTTTTCGAGGATCACTATTGAGAAAATTTAGAGAACCGGCATTTGAAGCTGACTGCCAAATGATTCTACTTCCGCCAACATACATTGCGCCGAATGACCACGAAGGTGAAATATGATAAATTAGGGCTCATACGGAGATGAATAGACAGTTGCTTTTCCCTCACTCTATTTGCGAGTGGTACAGGGAACAAAATGACTAGCAATGCTTAATTGTACTCTCCACTATGCACCATACAGTGGCTTGGAGAGAATTTATGTAATTGAGATCCAGCGTTTCTGATAGTGGCATCCTCATAAAGTGACACAATGTCACACCGAGAGTATGAACATTCCTGACTGAGTGACATATTGTACTGTTCAGTATTGAACACAAGGCACTGCTATTCATAAGCATGACCTTTACAGTTACTTGTTTTTAAAGGGTCTTCTTGCCCATTCACAACCTTGCCTATTTTTATATTCTATTATCACCACCTAAGAATTTTAACTTCAGTTTATTTACATACTACTATGGAACATATCATTTGAAAGCGCTGCATACCAAAACATTCCTTTATGCCTGCGTTACAGTGTGGCAAAGAACTTCAGAACTTAGTAGGTTTGTTTCGTTAGCACACTTCAAGAATGGATGGAGATACAAAACAATTCGTTTCAGTTAGTGAAGTTGTATTAATAATCCTAACAGTAAAATGTATGCGCAACGTCGGCTGGCATGTAAATAATGAGAGTTGAAATTCTGTGTGACAGGCAGAATGGCCACAAGATTGCATTAGCGTTGTTCGTATTGTTTCCAGGCCTAATACGGTGTATAAGGACCATGAATAGTGTTTGATATTGAGTGACCTATGTGAGGGGCATGGAGATGCTGCGTACTTAAGTGACACGATGTTGCTCGCATCTGGCAGAGTTTAAAAGGAGCCTTATTGTGGGTCTCCATTTGGCTGGTTGGATGAATCGTGTAATACTCAGATTTGTGGGCCATCAGATGCGACATTGGCCTAGAGTTGGACTGCATGGGAAGGACAGGCATTCTCGAGTGTCAGTTTAAGGACCAAGTGACACGAGTGGCCCACAAACTGAGACGTGGCCCCAGAGGTGCCAAAGTGCAGAATGTTTATACAGGACATGCAGTAGTTAGTAGTGGAAACTGATTCAGACATATGGGTGCGAACCACCACTGACTTCAGGTTCAAATATTGTCCTTTGTAATAAAATGGAACACCTACAGCTGTCCTTTATTATACAGCTTCCTGTTTCGGTGCTTCAGTGCTCGATCTTTAGGCTTTAACTGACACTGGGAAGTTAACTCCAGTCATATACACGATTCATCAATGGTCACCATCTGTGGTTTTCGCAGACCACCTGTAAGAACGGTGTTGCGTCTAAAACCATCAGCTACCAAAGGTAGTCTGCCAAAACCAGTTCATAGATGCTGGCCGTGTACGCGATTGGAGTTAACCACCACAACGTCAGTTAAGATCTGAAGATGGTGTACTGAAGCACCGAAAGTGGTAGCTATGTAATAAATAACATCGTAAGGACGGCTGTAAGGGTTCCATTTTATTACATAAGTGAACGGCCCTTAAACTTTTGTTTAGAAGGATGGACAAACAAAAATAATACTGTCCCGTTTGGTATAAATGTATTTGAAACGAAAACTTTTCGATTAAGTGTCCATCTGCATGGTCCAGTCACATTAACTTGACCATTGCCTATGTTCGATGTCAACTTGCAATACCCATTCTCAGACGGCAGGCACTAACAGTGCACCAGCAGCGTATAAAGCGTGTTGGGGGATGGGGAAAACAGTGCAGTTATTGTTGTAATGCATGAATGGAGCGATCTACCTTATGTCAATGGCTCTGAGCACTATGGGACTTATCTTCTGAAGTCATCAGTCCCCTAGAACGTAGAACTACTTAAACCTAACTAACCCAAGGACATCACACACATCAAT
This sequence comes from Schistocerca cancellata, assembly GCF_023864275.1. NCBI lineage: Eukaryota > Metazoa > Arthropoda > Insecta > Orthoptera > Acrididae > Schistocerca > Schistocerca cancellata. The sequence continues at coordinate 187,971,452 of NC_064635.1, forward strand.
GACCGAGGCAGGATTCGAACCTGCGATCGTAGCGGTCGCGCGGTTCCAGACTGTAGCGCCTAGAACCGCTCATCCACTCCGGCCGGCTATCTTATGTCAAACGGACCGCGATCATTGGCTTTTGGACAAAGGGTGGAAGCATTTCCGAAATGCCTGACTTTGTAAACTATTTGTGTGCTGCCATGTTTGCATGGAAAAACGACGCTATCCACAACTGGAGTTGATGCAAATGTGTTGCACCACAGGCAATAGACGACGTAGGTGAATGATGGCTGCGGAGATGTGTAGGGATGAATAGATGTGCAAATGTTGAGCAACTGACTGCCCAGAGGAATCAAGTGGCTGCTAACAGTTCAGCAAACGTACTGCATATAAGCTTCTGCAGCAGGTGCCTCGTTGATACGCCCATGCTCAACGTTGTTCATTAGTGATGAATGCAGCTGAGTGGCAGCTGGTGGCATTTTCAGCAGGATCACGTTTTGTCCTCCATCATACAGATGGCCATTGGCGTGTACAGCCTGAAACATCTGAAGTGAAACACCGTGCAACAATTGTCGGAAGGGTCCAGGCTGAAAAAGGGAGTGTTGGTCTGGTGAATATTTTCATGGCACTCGCTGGGCGATTTCGTCATTCTGGAAGGTACAATTGATCGTCACAAGTATGCATCTATCCTTTGGGACCTTGTCGACCCCTACATGAAGATCGCTTTTCCTCGACACATTGGCATCTACCATCAGGATAATGCAACATATCACACAGTTCATAGTGCAGGTGCAAGTTTGGAAAGCAGTTTCTAGAACTTTGACGGCTGGTCCAGCTTTGATGACAGCATAGCGGGTGAGGCAGTCAGTGCAGACTATCATCCATCGATTCCCATTTGTCGGCTTTGCGGGCCTCACCAAGGGGCCGAAACCACTTCAGTGGAATAGTGTTGCTGCAGGCAGGAGAGGTACCAAATACCTCAGAGGTAACTGCTGCACATGATTTCGTCTTTGGCGTAGAGATTCATATAGTGTATAATGGATCCTTAGATACTTGGCCAGTGATCACTGTGTCTGATTCTGTCTAAAGATTTCATCAATTCCAGATGAACAGATGTTGGAATGTCGTGAAAATACTTCAGGATCAGTAGCCACAGGTGAGATGGAAGACGAGCAGTCATTTTCGTTTCATTAGATCATAGTTTTACAATATTTCGTTTATTTATTGAAATCCTCCTTTGGTCAATTTCACCATCCTTTATATGATTGTCAGCAATGCTGGATCTTCCTCCTGTTCAACATCAATGTCATTTAATGCGCCCACGCTACTGTTCTGCCAAAGGACTGCATGAAACGCAGTCAGTACCTTTATGGTTGCACCTGTTTTTGTACACCATTGTGACCTTATACTCCTGAACCCTCAGTACCTGTCCTGCCATTTGATCCAGTGGATCCTTCAGGCTAATCAGGCGGCGGCACAGAGTATCGTGATCCACCACAACGTGAATAGTTTGCTAAAGAAATCTGGCCAGAACTAGTTAATGCCCCAAACAACTGCAAAGCAATCTTTCTCTATTGTGGAGTAGTTCTTCTCGAACTTTAAGAGTACTCTGGAAGCATTAGCTGTCACCTTTTCAGCACCTCCCTGTAATTGTAATGGAACCGCAAGCGTCAACGTGATGTTCTGTCTCAGCATTCCCGTCATACAGTGCTAGAACTGGAGAAGATGTTAGTGCTTCCATAGGGGCAAGGAAAGATCTTCTTGGTGCCTCGTTCCACGGAAATCTGGCATCTCCCTGCAGCAATTCTTTGAAGGGATTTACGTTGGCACTGAAGCCTTTTATGAATCGTCAGTAACGCAAGCACATCCCGAGAAGACTTCTGACGTCGCAAATGAGCCGAAGAATCGGAAAATCTGGACTGCCGTAATTTTCACTACATCAGGAAGCCCTCCATCGCCAGTTCACTAGCTGTCGCAAGAAAGTTGTGTAAAGCGTGACGAAGAGGCACTTTTTCAGATTTAGGCAGAGATCTGAAAGATGAATACAGTTCAAACCATCATTCAGCTTAGGCGTTCTTCAAATCCCTTCGAAAAAACGACCGTGTCACCCAGATAGCAAAGACACATTGTGAATTTAAGGTTTCGAAGCAGACAGTCCATCATTTGTTGGGAGATGATCAGAACATTAATAGTCTAAAAGCTGCAACTTTGAACTCTTAGAGGCCATCAGGTATTATGAAGGCTGTCTTTTTCCGATCAGTCTCGATTTGCCTGTAGCCTGTCAGCATGTCCATAGGTGAGAAATACTTTGCCCCCTTCAGCCAGTCTAGGGTGTCATCGAGGCGTGGCAGTGGACAGATGTCTTTCTTTGTGATTTTGTTCAGTCGTTGGTAGTCAACGAAGAAACCCCATGTGCCACCCTCCTCCTTTACAAGGAACGCTTGGGAAAACCGAGGACTCTCTGAAGGTTAAATGATGTGACCTCGCTGCATCTTCACTACTTCCTCCCACACTGTCTGTCATTCAACTCTCACACTCAGTATGAGTACTGGCTAATTAGCGAGTGATGTCCAGTGTTGATACACTGTTTTATCATGGACCTCTTGGTCTGTCTTTCCTTCACTCTGAATTCGAAAGCATCGGAAAATTAATGCAGGATGACAATTACTCACCGACGTCGTTCCTCAGTCAGACCAGATCCTATTGGTAGTTCTATAGTAGCTTCCTCCCCAGGGTTGTCTGTAGTGGTAGCAGTGCACGGTTCTTCGTCGATGACGCTTCTTGGACCGATTACACACATAGCCTTGGATGAGTTACGGCTGCTCCTGCCAGATATCAAAAGTTCTTCTTGACTATCCGCAAGGATTATGGCTGTCTCAGGCCTGTAGAATTCTATTGTGAGTCTCAGTAGCTGTTTCCAGTTGACAAAAGCTTCACAGTTTAATTATGCACTTCTATTGACAGCTGAAACTCTTCTCGTTAGCAATGTGTGGGATAACAACGTCTTCAACGGCAATCTTTGTTATATATGCTTATTGGAATAGCTTCATCAAGCTACATTCTATTGAAACGACAAATTCGGAGGGCTGTGTTCTGTCACTGATAGTTATCCTTGCAATACATATTCCTATCAGCTAGACATATTTCCCATTTGTGACCTTCAACACAAGCGCATTTATATCATGGAACATAGTCTTCCTTAGCTGATGATGCATTGCAGGAAACGACTCCCCTGAGTAGATTAGCGCCTGGATTGGAGGATTTTCATCTGCAGTGCCCCCACCCCTGGTTAGTTTTTCTGAATTTGGCAGCTAGGCGAATGGCTGGTATCGCTTTACAGCAACCAGGAACGGCTACAGCATGCTGGAGAGCGACCTCGTCCATGGTATGGCGAAGAGATTCGCCCTGCAGGTCCAATGTAGCAGTCTGCAGATGACTGGCATGTTGTGGTGGTTGATGTCGAACAATCGTCTTCCCTGCAGTAGTGCACAGCAAGTCCAGAGCGTCCTCAGGGAAAGCAGACTGGCGTATTGTTCTCCATCCTGCAAATATCTGTTCTTTTGTGGGGTGTTTTACTTGTTCAACTAGTAGTTTGTGCCTCGTTGGTCGGATGCTGTATTCAGAATGAAATTTTCTCTCTGCAGCGGAGTGTGCGCTGATATGAAACTTCCTGGCAGATTAAAACAAAAAAAGAGTCGGACGAAAGATGTCTGAACGTCCGCCCAATGTCGTCCTTATCACAGTTGTGGAACAACACCACGAGTTCTCCTATTTAACGCGCCAGATTAGATTGGATAGTATGGGAAGGCAAAGTTTCCGAGTTCGAGTCTCTGTCCGGCACACAGTTTCAATCTGCCAGCAAGTTTAGGATGCTGGATTGTTCTTTGACAGCGGCGGCGTTGCGTTCAAGTTGGCCGAGTTGTTAGTTCATCACAGCGAATTCTGCTAGTGGTGGAGATTGGTGCTAAAGACTGATTCACCTCTTCCTTGACTTTCTCTGTAGCTTCATGACGTGTAGGGTCGATAGTCAAGGTTTCTGTCACTTTCGTACTCACCCCTGCATTTCTGGATGCCTTAAACTGCTGTATCTCTTCCCACACTATCTAATCTAATCTGGCGCATGAAATAGCAGAACTCATGGTGTTCTTCCACAACTGCGATAAGGACGACATTGAGCAGACGTTCATACATCTTTCGTCCGACTCTTTTTTTTATTGCATTACCTCGATTTGCTGCAACCACATGATGAGTTCCTCTGTCGTTGTGACGTCATCACCAGAAGGGCCGATACTTGTTTCTTACGACCTTTTTTATCAGGTATGTTCGTTGGAACGATGTATTATAGGTATTGTTCCTGTTTGTACAGGCAACGGCTTTTATGTTCTCTAATTGGAGCCTCAGTTATGTGGGTGATCTGAAGCACCCGACGTCTCCACCGGCAAATGTCACGTTGTCACCACACTCACGTCCAAATTCGAAAGCTGAGTTATCAGTGAAATACAACACTTAACACTGAAATCACGTTTATTAAGAACACCAATGTACAGCAGAACAGAAGTGATGTCCTGTATGGAGAGTGCAAAATACCAAATATTCCAAAAAGCTAATAGATATTCGACCATCGAATAATGCACATATAGAAAAATAAAATATTTCAGTAACCTTCCAGAAATGATAAATACGGAATAACAAATAATTTCTTGTGATTGGGTTCGAACCAGTAACATGCAACATGCCAGCCAGGGACGCTAACCACTACACCACACTCATAACAGCAGATCTCACTATAATATAACTGGGTACACGAAGTGGTACATTCGAAAACTATTACTAATAAACGTGCCATAATCGGAAGTTTGAATCCTTGAACAGCGAAAACGTAGTACGCCATAAACATTTTTTCTTTCATTGATTTGCGCAGGATGTCAGTAAGAAAAAGTCTCGAAATGGTTTGAAATTACGTGTAAAGTTTATCGAAAGTCGCTTAAGTGCTCTCATTCTTAAATAGATAATGAATACAGTCTGAGTATTTTGCGTACCTTGAGTTACACTTCCTGAAGACATAGATATTATTTGTAATCTTAATACTTCATTTGTTCTGTTAAAAACTTTTAACGTGAGATTATACCTCTTAACGAGTAGGGTATGACAGCAAATAATGTTTTTAAAATCGGTCCATAATTATATCAGACACTGAAAACTTTTGTTGTCTCAGGGACTGTTAGACAAGTAACCCGGGGCAACAAAAAATTGAAATTCGATAATCGAGTAATTGTTGATCGAATCTTTAAAAAATTACATGGTGTCATACTCTACTTATTAAGAGTTGAAATCTTGTGTTAAAAGAGTAACAGAATAAGACAAGTATGTTTTGCAGTTGGAAACTATGTGTTTGTCTTGAAGAAGCGTAACTGACGGCTCACAAATACTTTCTCTATTTTCGCTCAGTATTTGGCAACGTGAGCACTTAGCCACTCGCAACAAACTTAACGCGTAATTCCAAACCTTTGCGATACTTTTTCTTGCTGTCACTTCTCACAAAATGACGAGAGGCAAAAAGTTCATCGCCTATTATGTTTTTACTGTTCACGCAGTCAGACTTCAGTATCAGGCATGACTTTTTAATTTATTACTTCGTCACTGCTGACTCTACTCACAACACAGTTTGAAGACGCTATCCATATACACCGTTGACTGCACTTGCAAAATTATATCATTCTACGGCACAAAATTCAAGAGGTATGACGTCATAAACACTGAAGACGGTGAAAAAGCAGATTTTCCTTAAACTGAAGAGCAAATTAACCAGAATATATTCATCCATTGTTTCTTAATAGGAGCACTTGGCGACAACCTTTCGGCGTGATCTCAAACCTTACCTACACTTTTTTTGCTTACATGTTGTTGTTGTTGTTGTGGTCTTCTGTCCTGAGACTGGTTTGATGCAGCTCTCCATGCTACTCTATCCTGTGCAAGCTTCTTCACCTCCCAGTACCTACTGCAACCTACATCCTTCTGAATCTGCTTAGTGTATTCATCTCTTGGTCTCCCTCTACGATTTTTACCCTCCTGGCTGCCCTCCAATACTAAATTTGTGATCCCTCGATGTCTCAGAACATGTCCTACTAACCAATCCCTTCTTCCAGTCAAGTTGTGCCACAAGCTCCTCTTCTCCCCAATTCTATTCAATACCTCCGCATTACTTATGTGATCTACCCATCTAATCTTCAGCATTCTTCTGTAGCACCACATTTCGAAAGCTTCTATTCTCTTCTTGTCTAAGCTATTTATCGTCCACGTTTCACTTTCATACGTGGCTACACTCCATACAAATACTTTCATAAACGACTTCCTGACATTTAAATCTATACTCGATGTTAACAAATTTTTCTTCTTCAGAAACGCTTTCCTTGCCATTGCCAGTCTACATTTTATATCCTCTCTACTTCGACCATTATCAGTTAGTTTGCTTCCCAAATAGCAAAACTCCTTTACTACTTTAAGTGTCATTTCCTAATCTAATTCCCGCAGCATCACCCGACTTAATTCGACTACTTTCCATTATCCTCGTTTTGCTTTTGTTGATGTTCATCTTATACCCTCCTTCCAAGACACTGTCCATTCCGTTCAACTGCTCTTCCAAGTCATTTCGCTTACATGCTTAAAGTCAAATATTTAACACATTAACTCATTTAAAATTAATCAGTTGTTTGAAGCTGTTTTAAACATGGGAGTCGATTCTTTAAAGAATCAGGGGTTAGAGGTTTACTGGTAGATGACTATGCACGTAAGAAAACGAGTTGTTACGGACTGCCGGCCGAAGTGGCCGTGCGGTTCTAGGCGCTGCAGTCTGGAACCACGAGACCGCTACGGTCGCAGGTTCGAATCCTGCCTCGAGCATGGATGTGTGTGATGTCCTTAGGTTAGTTAGGTTTAACTAGTTCTAAGTTCTAGGGGACTAATGACCTGAGAAGTTGAGTCCCATAGTGCTCAGAGCCATTTGAACCATTTTGTTACGGACTGTAGCCGATGTTTCGGCAAATATTGTAGTTACTCAGTTCACACACCTGTCACGTAGCTTCAGGCCAATTGTTAGTAGCTTCATACACTACGAGGAGCATTCAATAAATAATGTAACACTTCTTTTTCTGAAGGCAAATTGTTTCCAATCAGGATTCCAATACACCACGTTATTCCCCACTCTTTTGTCTACAAAATTTTGTTTTTCAACATAATCTCGGTTCAGTGCAACGGCCTTATGACAACATACTGGGAGGACCTGTATGCGCACATGGTACCACTCCACAGCCCGATGTCGGACCCAACGTCTCGCTGCAAAATAACCTCCCCCATCACCGACGTACTGCTTTCCACGCGAAGCATCCTTCATTGGGCCAGACAGATGGAAGGTGCGAGAACCCGGCTGTAGAGTGGATTAGGAAGAACAGAGCAGTGAAGTTTTGCGAGCCCCTCTCGGGTGCACAGAGTGTATGAAGCCTCGCGTTACCACGGAGGAGGAGGAATTCATTTGCATTGTTGTGATGACGAAGTCACAGCAGTGTGCGGCCAGTCGGCGTGAGGGCGATAGGTCAGGTCTGCGAGACCTTGTTGCGATGGTGACGCAACGACTCACCGTTGCTTTTGTTCACAAGCAGGTCTGCGTAGAGATTCCACAAGCGCCTATGAATATCTGGGATGCTCTGGTTTTCCTCCAGAAGAAACGCAATGACAGCTCTCTGCTTGGATCGCATCTCCGTCACAGACGCCTTTTCGAGGCTACGTCTAGTGTCGTCATCTGTCGGAAGTTCGTAAAACTAAGGGGATTGAAGCGAGATTGTGGTTGTGGTTGTTAGTGTTTAACGTCCCGTCGACAACGAGGTCATTAGAGACGGAGCGCAAGCTCGGGTTAGGGAAGGATTGGGAAGGAAATCGGCCGTGCCCTTTCAAAGGAACCATCCCGGCATTTGCCTGAAACGATTTAGGGAAATCACGGAAAACCTAAATCAGGATGGCTGGAGACGGGATTGATTGAAGCGAGAGTATTCCACGATGTCCCACAACAAATTCCGCATTTTTTCAACCGAAATTGGCCGAGGGAGAAAGGGGTGTATTACTTACTGAATGCCCCTCCTATAAACTATTCACATGAAATTCCAACTATTTCACAAACATCATCGATTGTCTATCCGCGGCTCGTGGTCTTGCGGTAGCGTTCTCGCTTCCGGCGCACGGGGTCCCGGGTTCGATTCCCGGCGGGGTCAGGGATTTTCTCTGCCTCGAGATGAGTTGGTGTTGGGTGTCTTTCATCATCATCAGTGACTCGCAAGTCGCCGAAGTGGCGTCAGCTAAAAAGAACTTGCAATTTCGGCGGCCGAACACCCCGCACGCGGTCCTCTGGCTAACAATGCCGTACGATCATTTCATTTCATGGATTGTCTGCCTTTCATCCTTATGAAAGACTTCATGCACTTGCGCAATTGTTTCTGGAATTGTGCGTGATGATAGCCTAATATCACACGAATTTCAGTAAACGTAAAATTTTAAAAAATAAATACCCTTCGAAACGGGGGAAACCTCACAAGTAGTCATAATGTTCTGGGTCATCGGAGTAAATATTTTGCAGTGAACACGTAGTGCGTAGTGGGGCGATCACTCTGTTGTAGAAATAATTCAGAAGCCAAGATCGCTTAAATACTGTTTACTGGATAACCGGTTTCAACGCACTGAAGGTGCCATCATCGGATCTGAATGTAGATTAACATTTATAACCCATTTGGATATAACGATACATGAGGCAGACCAGCTGATATAAAATCATTTTGTGATGACCGCTGTCAGTCGAGCCGCCGTCATGTAGCAAATAATTTTATCTTGTGGCTTAGGTTTGACATATCTTATGGAAAAGAATGACCAGGAGACCAGTTGTTTCTTCATTTTTGTGACAATGATTTTATATCAGCTGGTCTATTGTTAAATGTTAATCTACATTCAGATCCGATGATGGCACCTTTAGTGTGTTGAAACCGGTTATCCAGTAAACAGTACTTAAGTGATCTTGGCTTTTGAATTATTTCTAGAGTAAATATTTCCTGCTCATACTAGAAACTAGTGTTAATTCGAAAAAGGGAGGCAAATGATCATCTGTTTACAGTAATACTTCAAAGTGAAAGACAATAACTAATGAAGGATCAGTGTACATCACTGTTGTTGCTGGTCACAGTTCCGTAAGGGCTTATTATCCACTTGGCCGGCCGCAGTGGCCGAGCGGTTCTAGGCGCTACAGTCTGGAACCGCGCGACCGCTACGGTCGCAGGTTCGAATCCTGCCTCGGGCATGGATGTGTGTGATGTCCTTAGGTTAGTTAGGTTTAAGTAGTTCTAAGTTCTAGGTGACTGATGACCTCAGAAGTTAAGTCCCATAGTGCTCAGAGCCATTTTTTTTATTATCCACTTGCTTTTCGAAGTTTTCTTAGCGCTGAATTTGGTGAAGCCACTCCAGCTGAGTCACGAATCGCTAAGTAACTACTCCCAGATACCATTTAGGATGGAAGTCCGTAAATGAGCAGAACCTATGTTACCAACGGTATCGCGGTACAACTCCTTAATTAGTAGTTCCATGCAATTTGTACAAAGTTATTTATATTTAACTAACACCGTAATGTACTAAAGTACGTGGTCAAGTCACACTAATGTCACCACAACCTGCGTTCGAAGTAAAGATGCAATAACCACTCACACACCACAGATGGCAGCACTAGCAGGTGTATAAAGCGTGCTGACAGGAGGTGGAAAAAAGTGTAGTCGTTGTCGTAATGCAGGTGCAGAGCGATTTATCTGATGTACAAAAGGGCATCACCATTGGCTTTCGGACCAAAGGTGACAGTATTTCCGGAAAGGCTAAAGATCGTAAACTGCTGTCATGCCGCTGTGGTTAAAGTACCAGGTGATTAAAAAGTCAGTATAAATTTGAAAACTTAATAAACCACGGAATAATGTAGATAGAGAGGTAAAAATTGAAACACATGCTTGGAATGAAATGGGGTTTTATTAGAACTTCCCCATATTGCTAGACGCGTGAAAGATCTCTTACGCGCGTCGTTTGGTGATGATCGTATGCTTAGCCGCCACTTTCGTCATGCTTGACCTCCCACGTCACTAGACCTTAGTCCGTGCGATTATTAGCTTTGGGGTTACGTGAAGTCACAAGCGTATCGTGATCAACCGACGTCTCTAGGAATGCTGAAAGACGACATCCGACGCCAATGCCTCACCATAACTCCGGACATGCTTTACAGTGCTGTCCACAACATTATTCCTCGACTACAGCTATTGTTGAGGAATGATGGCGGACATATTGAGCAGTTCCTGTAAAGAACATCTTTGCTTTGTCTTACTTTGTTACGCTAATTATTGCTATTCTGATCAGATGATGCACAGTCTGTCGGGCATTTTTTTGAACTTTTGTACTTTTTTTGGTTCTAATAAAACCCCATGTCATTCCAAGCATGTGTGCCAATTTGTACCTCTCTATCTACATTATTCCGTGATTTATTCAGTTTTCAAATTTCTACTGACTTTTTGATCACCTGGTATACCGTGCACGGCAAAATGGCGCTATCCAAAATCGGCGACGAGGCAACTGTGGTGCAACGCGGCCCATAGATGGAAAAAATGATCGTACGACATTTTTGGCCGCGAGGCCCCCATTCGGGGGAGTTCGGCCGCCGTATTGCAAGTCCTTAGTTGATGCCACTTCGGCAACTTGCGAGTCAATGATGATTAAAATGATGATGAAGGACACACAATACCCAGTCCCCTGACGGGAATCGAACCCAGGCCCCCTGCTTTGTAGGCGGTAACGCTACTGCTACGCTATGGAGGCGGACTGCGCGGCCCATAGATGACAGAGGAGAACGACGGCTGCAGAGATGTGTACATCCGAAAAGAAGTGCAACTGCTGAGCTTACAAACCGGATAATCCAAGGGGCCTGCCAACAAGCCGGCCGGAGTGGCCGAGCGGTTCTAGGCGCTACAGTCTGGAACCGCGCGACCCCTACGGTCGCAAGTTCTAATCCTGCCTCGGGCATGGGTGTGTGTGATGTCCTTAGGTTAGTTAGGTTTAAGTAGTTCTAAGTTCTAGGCGACTGATGACCACATCAGTTGAGTCCCATAGTGCTCAGAGCCATTTTGAACCTGCCAACAGTGTGTCCTCAACGAGCGTTCAGCAAACGTTGCCGTTTGTGGGCCTTCGAAGCAGGCACCATGCCAACTGCTGTTCATCAGCGACGGAAGCTGGAATCCAAACCACCAATCCTGCAACTGTACGTCCACCGAGAGGCGAAAGATGGCCTTTTCTGATGAATCACGTTTTATGCTCCATCAGACAGATGGCCTTTGGCGTTTACGGCCTTCCAACAGTCGTCGGAAGATCCCGGGACGTAGGGCGTTCCCTGGGTGACCTAGTCATTCTGGAAGGCGAAAGGGATCAACGCAAGTATGCACCTGCCCTTGAGGACCCTGTCCACACCAGCGTGAAGTTCGTTCTGTCCCCTGCTCGATGGCATCTTCCAGCAGGAAGTGCAGCATGCCACACATCTTGCAGTGTATGTGCGTGATACGAAGAGCACCAGGATTAATTTGCTGTACTACTCTGGCCACCAAACTCCCCGGATTTAAACTCAGCCGAGACTCTCTGGGACCACTTCGACAGGGCTTTTAGCGCCATGGATCCCCAGCCGGGAAACCTAATACAGATGGCCACAACACTGGAGTCAACATGGCTGCACATCCCTGCTGGTACCTTCCGTTACCACAACCTTCCAGAATCTCACTCACTATCTTGCTGCACATCTTGCAGATGTCTGCAGTGCAAAAAGTTGTTATTCCGGCTTCAGACAGGTGGTCACGTTAATGCAACTGGACAGTGTGAAACTATGAACAATCTCCACAAAGCTATGAGCAATTAGAGCGCCACTCATTGTCTCAGTTGTCTCCGCCCATACACCATGGGAGTTTGCGTTTCTGTGGTTTATTTTGAGTGGTACGCATTGCATCTGAACCACCTTCCTGTAATCTATTGTGGCTGTAAACTCTGTCCTGATTTCAAGTGTTGTCATCCTTCTACTCCTCAGAACCACTCAAACAATCCCACGAGCATGTCACGGTGTAGCCTTCTGGAAGGATATATACCCACTATCCTTGCCACACTGTTGTGCTGGCCATCTCATCACTACCCACTCTGCGCCCATAGCACTACAGCTGTCTGTTGCATCCATCGCTATGACATTCCCATGTCCCTCATGCGAATAACTACACCTTTCTCGACGTCCAAAAGATGATAATAATCTAGACGTGCATGTCATCTGTGTCTGCTGTGCGATCTCCAGCTGAAAAACCCAAGTAATGTTAGACACTCCGAATAGCCACCATGCACTCAGACCATTCTACATACAGAGCTATTACAAATGATTGAAGCGATTTCATGAATTCACTGTAGCTCCATTCATTGACATATGGTCACGACACACTACAGATACGTAGAAAAACTCATGAAGTTTTGTTCGGCTGAAGCCGCACTTCAGGTTTCTGCTGTCAGAGCGCTCGAGAGCGCAGTCAGACAAAATGGCGACAGGAGCCGAGAAAGCGTAAGTCGTGCTTGAAATGCACTCACATCAGTCAGTCATAACAGTGCAACGACACTTCAGGACGAAGTTCAGCAAAGATCCACCAACTGCTAACTCCATTCGGCGATGGTATGCGCAGTTTAAAGCTTCTGGATGCCTCTGTAAGGGGAAATCAACGGGTCGGCCTGCAGTGAACGAAGAAACGGTTGAACGCGTGCGGGCAAGTTTCACGCGTAGCCCGCGGAAAATTGGCTCATGCCACGACTGGAGACCGACAGCGCCGACTTCATCTTTCAACACGATGGTGCCCCACCGCACTTCGATCATGATGTTCGGCATTTCTTAAACAGGAGATTGGAAAACCGATGGATCGGTCGTGGTGGATATCATGATCAGCAATTCATGTCATGGTCTCCACGCTCTCCCGACTTAACCCCATGCGATTTCTTTCTGTGGGGTTTTGTGAAAGATTCAGTGTTTAAACCTCCTCTACCAAGAAACGTGCCAGAACTGCGAGCTCGCATCAACGATGCTTTCGAACTCATTGGTGGGGACATGCTGCGCCGAGTGTGGGAGGAACTTGATTATCGGCTTGATGTCTGCCGAATCACTAAAGGGGCACATATCGAACATTTGTGAATGCCTAAAAAACCTTTTTGAGTTTTTGTATGTGTGTGCAAAGCATTGTGAAAATATCTCAAATAATAAAGTTATTGTAGAGCTGTGAAATAGCTTCAATCATTTGTAATAACCCTGTATAAAGGACTGGCTTTTTTCTGTAATGCAGATACTGAAAATAAGCTCGCATAAAGGCAAGGAAACAAGTAATCCACGTGGTCGTGCCCTGAAGACTGCGCGACAGTCGATTGACTGCCATATCTTCCTCAGTCTTCGTCATTGGATGCAGTATGGAGGGGCATTGGGTCAGCACACCGTACTTACGGCTATTGTCGACATGTCGCTACTGCAGCCTCTGCCTCTCAATCCTGTAGCTCCTCACTTAGCATCACAAGTCCTCTCATCAAGGAAAAACCCCCGTCAGTGCTGGGAATCAAAGCTGGGTCCCCCCACACGTGGGTCTGTCACGCTGACCACTCGGCTACAGAGGTGGACAAGCTGGAATAACAGAGAAATTCTTATCAGCATATCCAGAGACATGGAAATCCGATTTGCAATGTTCAGTGAAGGTATTCCTGGCATATCACATGCCACTCACGTCATTGTACACTCCTGCAAATTGAAATAAGAACACCGTGAATTCATTGTCCCAGGAAGGGGAAACTTTATTGGCACATTCTTGGGGTCAGATACATCACATGATCACACTGACAGAACCACAGGCACATAGACACAGGCAACAGAGCATGCACAATGTCGGCACTAGTACAGTGTATATCCACCTTTCGCAGCAATGCAGGCTGCTATTCTCCCATGGAGACGATCGTAGAGATGCTGGATGTAGTCCTGTGGAAGGCTTGCCATGCCATTTCCACCTGGCGCCTCAGTTGGACCAGCGTTCGTGCTGGACGTGCAGACCGCGTGAGACGACGCTTCATCCAGTCCCAAACATGCTCAATGGGGGACAGAACCGGAGATCTTGCTGGCCAGGGTAGTTGACTTACACCTTCTAGAGCACGTTGGGTGGCACGGGATACATGCGGACGTGCATTGTCCTGTTGGAACAGCAAGTTCCCTTGCCGGTCTAGGAATGGTAGAACGATGGGTTCGATGACGGTTTGGATGTACCGTGCACTATTCAGTGTCCCCTCGACGATCACCAGTGGTGTACGGCCAGTGTAGGAGATCGCTCCCCACACCATGATGCCGGGTGTTGGCCCTGTGTGCCTCGGTCGTATGCAGTCCTGATTGTGGCGCTCACCTGCACGGCGCCAAACACGCATACGACCATCATTGGCACCAAGGCAGAAGCGACTCTCATCGCTGAAGACGACACGTCTCCATTCGTCCCTCCATTCACGCCTGTCGCGACACCACTGGAGGCGGGCTGCACGATGTTGGGGCGTGAGCGGAAGACGGCCTAACGGTGTGCGGGACCGTAGCCCAGCTTCATGGAGACGGTTGCGAATGGTCCTCGCCGATACCCCAGGAGCAACAGTGTCCCTAATTTGCTGGGATGTGGCGGTGCGGTCCCCTACGGCACTGCGTAGGATCCTACGGTCTTGGCGTGCATCCGTGCGTCGCTGCGGTCCGGTCCCAGGTCGACGGGCACGTGCACCTTCCGCCGACCACTGGCGACAACATCGATGTACTGTGGAGACCTCACGCCCCACGTGTTGAGCAATTCGGCGGAACGTCCACCCGGCCTCCCGCATGCCCAGTATACGCCCTCGCTCAAAGTCCGTCAACTGCACATACGGTTCACGTCCACGCTGTCGCGGCATGCTACCAGTGTTAAAGACTGCGATGGAGCTCCGTATGCCACGGCAAACTGGCTGACACTGACGGCGGCGGTGCACAAATGCTGCGCAGCTAGCGCCATTCGACGGCCAACACCGCGGTTCCTGGTGTGTCCGCTGTGCCGTGCGTGTGATCATTGCTTGTACAGCCCTCTCGCAGTGTCCGGAGCAAGTATGGTGGGTCTGACACACCGGTGTCAATGTGTTCTTTTTTCCATTTCCAGGAGTGTCATTTAATCCATCGCTTTCAGTGGGCCCATATGATCCACCATTTGATACGCCTTCATCTTCAAGGTTTTTGTACCACTGTGGCGGCAGCACCGTCCAACGCACGAAGGGCTCAGCTACGGCACTGCCGACACAAGTAGGGGCAGCTGTACCGTTACGCCGAATTTCGGCAACGTTGCGTCGCACACCGGACCGCACGGGAACAAAGCAGGCGGACAGTTCGAGCTAGTCGACGCGACGCGACACACGTCTCTCAGTTCTCTCGCCGCGGACCATGTGCGTCGAGTCAGCGTGACTCCGCCGTGAATGCGTACGCGCGGTCGCAAACGCAGTCGCCGTTCCGCAGTGTGCAACGCAGTGTTGAAGTGTCTTTCGCTCCTTCGCGGGCGTCACGGCGCCTCCGGTCGCGCCAGGAGCAGAACATTCAGTGTCTCGCTCGGTCGACGCGGTAGCGCCGCGGCCCATCTCTGGAGTGTATACCCTCCGGGATCGGTGATCGAGCCGTGCCGCCAGCGCAACGCACCTGTACGGACGGACATCAGCGACGAATGGTATTTGTCATTTATTGTTGTGGTGTCACCGCCAGACACCACACTTGCTAGGTGGTAGCCTTTAAATCGGCCGCGGTCCGCTAGTATACGACGGACCCGCGTGTCGCCACTGTCAGTGACTGCAGACCGAGCGCCCCCACACGGCAGGTCTAGAGACACTTCCTAGCACTCGCCCCAGTTGTACAGCCGACTTTGCTAGAGATGGTTCACTGACAAATTACGCTCTCATTTGCCAAGACGATAGTTAGCATAGCCTTCAGCTACGTCATTTGCTACGACCTAGCAAGGCGCCATTATCATTTGCTATTTATCTTGTGATGCATGTACCGTCAGACCGATGTTCACCAATTATGGATTAAAGTTAAGTATTCCAGCAGCTACGTATTATTTTTACTAGACTCAACTCTTTTAACTGTTCCAGACCTCACGCCAGCCTGCGTGAGCTTAACGCGTGCATTTCGGCTACCAATCATAGTGGCTTGGCTGTCTTGCCAAGTCACAACAATTGTAACGCTAGGAAGAATACATGTGTCCTAACCCGAAACTGCTTTAGTCGCTTTTTGTCACCAAGCCTCTCCCTTGAGCATAGTGCGTGGGCGCGGCGATAAAGCCGGTTCACTGCACGTGAGTGACTGTAAGCGGAGATACCACACGTTCCCGCTTCACCACATCATCCACTTCCTCAATATTTTCTTCCATGGCTGCAGTTTTGGGCGTGCATACTGTGTATTGGCACTATCTGATCAAAAGCATACGGACACATAATAGTGGATATTAATATGGAGTTTGTCCATCCTTCACCTTTAAGATGCCTCGAGCTTTACTGGCGACACTTTCAGTGAGATGTCTTCATGCCTTTGGAGGAATGGCAGTCCATTCTTCCCAAAAACCGAAACCAGAGACAGCAGTGATGGACCCTGGCATCTGGAGGGAAGTCGGCATTTCGATTCATCCCAGAGGTGTTCCATTGGGTTCAGATCGGGACTCTGGGCAGGTAACTTTTTAACAACGTTATTATCCAAAAACCACTGCCTTGCAGATGCTGCTTCATAATAGGGTCCATTGTCATGCTGATATTGTAATCGTTTCCGAACTATTCCTCTACTGTAAGCAGTACACATTTCTGTAAAAGTCTTCGTATTCTTCTGAATTTAGCATTCCGTGTAGCACAATAATGGGATCACATCCTAGCCACAAAAACGATCTCATATCGTAATTTCACCTCTTCCATACTTCGCTGTTGGCACTATACATGAAGGCACGTAGTGTTCCCCGAGGTATTCGCCAAACCCGAACCCTTCCATTGGATTGTCACAGGCTATGGCGCGGTTCATCACTCCAAATCATTCGCTTGCATTCATCCTATGTCCAGTGGCGTCGCTGTTTACATCACCTCAAACGTCCCTTAGCATTAACTACACAAATGTGCGGCTTATGAGGAGCTGCTCTACCACTGTGCCCCATTCCTCTTAGCTCCCTACGCACAGTCGTTGTGCTACCTGGACTACCAGTAGGTTTGGAACACTCTAGTGATTTCTTCCTCCGATTTCGTGTGATTTTTTACAATCACCGTCCACAATGCTCGTCGATCACTGCCCATCAGTACATTGGGTCTGCCTGGTCGTGGCTGTTCCTTCGCATTTTCCCTTCACAATCATATCATCAACAGTCAAATTGGGCAGCTTTAGAAGAACTGAAATTGCCATGATGGATTTTTTACGCATGTGACTTCCAATGATAAACCCATGTTCGAAGTTACTGAGCTCTCCTGGCCGACTCATTGTGCTGTTACTGCTTTTCTGCTGACACTACAATACTCTTCAGCTCCTGTTGTACCACTGTGGTTCACACCGCATGACATCTACACTACTGGCCATTAAAATTGCTACACGACGAAGATGACGTGCTACAGGCGCGAAATTTAACCGACAGGAAGAAGATGCTATCATACGCAAATGATTAGCTTTTCAGAGCATTCACACATAGGTTGGCGCCGGTGGCGACACCTACAACGTGCTGACATGAGGAATGTTTCCAACCGATTTCTCATACATAAACAGCAGCTGACCGGCGTTGAATGATGAAACGTTGTTGTGATGCCTCGTGTAAGGAGGAGAATTGCGTACCATCACGTTTCCGATAAAGGTCGAATTGTAGCCTATCGCGATTGTGGTTTATCGTATAGCGACATTACTACTCGCGTTGGTCGAGATCCAATGACTGTTACCAGAATATGGAATCGGTAGGCTCAGGAGATTAATACGGAACGCCGTGCTGGATCCCAATGGCCTCATATCACTAGCAGTCGAGAAGACAGGCATCTTATCTGCATGGCTGTAACGGATCGTGCAGCCACGTCTCGATCCCTGATGCAACAGATGGGGACGTTTGCAAGACAACAACCACCTGCACGAACAGTTCGACGACGTTTGCAGCAGCATGGACTATCAGCTCTGAGACCATGGCTGCAGTTACCCTCCATGCTGCATCACAGACAGGAGCTCTTGTGGTGGTGTACTCAACGACGAACCTGGGTGCACAAATAGCAAAACGTCATTTCTTCAGATGAATCCAGGTTCTGTTTACAGCATCATGATGGTCGCATCCGTGTTTGGCGACATCGTGCTGAACGCACATCGGAAGCGAATATTCGGCATCGCCATACCGGCGTAAGACCCGGCATGATGGTATGGGGTGCCATTAGTTACACGTCTCGGTCACGTCTTGTTCGCATTGATGCCACTTTGAACAGTGGACATTACATATCAGATGTGTTATGACCCGTGACTCTACCCTTCATTCGATCCCTGCGAAACCCTACATTTCAGCAGGATAATGCACGACCGCATGTTGCAGGTCCTGTACGGGCCTTTCTGGATACAGAAAATGTTCGACTGCTGCCCTGGCCAGCACATTCTCCAGATCTCTCACCAATTAAAAACGTCTGGTCAATGGTGACTGAGCAACTGGCTCGTCACAATACACCAGTCACTACTCTTGATGAACTGTGGTATCGTGTTGAAGTTGCATGGGCAGCTGTACATGTACACGCCATCCAAGCTCTGTTTGATTCAATGCCCAGGCGTATCAAGGCCGTTATTTCAGCCAGAGGCGATTGTTCTGGATACTGATTTCTGAGGATCTATGCACCGAAATTGCGTGAAAATGTAATCACATGTCAGTTCTAGTATAACATATCTGTCCAATGAATACCCGTTTATCATCTGCATTTCTTCTTGGTGTAGCAGTTTTAATGGGCAGTAGTGTAGTTGTCACTTCCGCCTGACATACGGGTGTTAGTGTACTTTTGATCAAAGAGTGTTCACTTCTTCTCTGTTTACCTTTACGGTTTTGTAGTTCTAATGGCCAACAATGTACTAAGTGTTCAGGCTGTTGAGATGTTCTCCTAGGTCTGGTTAACACGTTATTCACAAATAGCCCAAAACGCACATGACAACTTGTTGCAACTCAGTGGAAAGTTATGAAATCAACGAGAGACTTCTTCTTGGGTATATCTGTCCTACGACGCTCTCAGTCATGTGCCTCTTACTGAATCTGCTCCTGGCTCCATCCATTTTTTACATCATCCAGCAATTCTATCTTTCCTGTAATCTTTGTTTCACTGTGTGTTCGTTGCAGGCAATTCCTTCGCAGTGTGTGTCCCAGCCGAAAGGTCTCCCTCGTTCTTACTACTTGCACGATATCTCTATCCGCTCCTATTCTTAGAAGTGCTTACTGATTGTTCATTCTACCAGCCCATTACATTCCTACCATTTTCCCACAACTGCTCATGACAACCATCAAAGATTGTTTTCTCTATCTTTCTTACTGTCTGTAATTCGCTACCAAGCAGTACTACGCTCCAACCAAAGCTCTTAGCGAATTCCTTTCTTAGTTCTGTCGCAGTTTCTTTTGTTGTTGACAAACCTTTCACTTTTTCAAAAGTTATGTCACCCACAGCTATTCTAATTATGTTCTCCACATAGATTCCATTCCCTATCAACAGGCTACCTAAGAGACTAAAATAAACTACCATACAAAAAAAGTGAAACACAAAGAAGGTTAGGAGGGAACGAAATGAAACTCCATGCTTCAAGACGGTATATAATGTTACCGCCGTAATTACAAAATCGAGTCAGTATGAGCCTACGCATCACTATGACGTTGCACCCGCCCCCACCTGGGTGCATACACTGATTCGGATGCGAAGAGTTTCATGAAGCCATTGTATCATCTTCTGGGGCAAACTGGCCCACAACTGCTATAACTGGCCCTCAATATCCTGGGTAGTGGCACTGGGACAGAGCTGGCATCCGCTGGCTGAGCGGTTCTAGGGGCTTCAGTCTAGAACCCGGTGACTGCTATGGTTGCAGGTTCGAATCCTGCCTATGGCATGGAAGTGTTAGATGTCCTTAGGTTAGTTAGGTTTAAGTGGTTCTAAGTTCTAGGCAACTGATGACCTCAGATGTTAAGTCCCATAGTGTTCAAAGCCATTTGAGCTACCGTCCAAATTGATCCCATACAGGTCAAGACAGATTTTGGGGTCTTTTTGGCCATGTGAGTACCTCAACATCACGTAGTTCGTAGAGACACGTGGCATGCATGGACGAGCACTGTTGGGTTGAAAGCTGGCAGCACTATACTGTCACATTAAAGGCAACACGTAATGATGTAAGATGTCCGTGACACAACATTGTGCTGTCATACTTCACTCAAACACTACAACTGTGACCTGAAATCATACCCAATTACTCAGCACACTATGATGTCAGGAGAAACTCCGCTCTGCCTTTCCAAAACATTTCAATAATGAGACCTCCCTCCAGGCTGCGACCTTCATGCTTGCCGACAATGGCCATTCACATTAGTTCAGAACCGCGATCCATCTCTGAACACTGTCCGACGCCATTCATCAGCAGTTTGTGCTTCCCAGTCATGGAACCACTCTGAACGGAGCCGTTTCCCTTTTGATTATAGCGGCAGCCTATGCTTGGAACACCAATTGCCGGCCGGTGTGGCTGAACAGTTCTAGGCGCTTTAGTCACAGGTTCGAATCCTGCCTTGGGCATGGATGTGTGTGATGTCTTTAGGTTAGTTAGGTTTAAGTTCTAAGTTCTAGGGGACTGATGACCTCAGATGTTAAGTCCCATAGTGCGCAGAGCCATTTGAACCATTTGAACACCAACTCTCGAGCCCGGCTGCTGCTAGTCTCCTATCAAAGGTGTGGGATGATGCAGAATGTTGCAGGGACTCCATTACTTTTACTTGGGTCGCAGTCACATAAGTGAAGGGGTTATGATGTGCCTAGTGCACAGCATGATCGTTCCTTGTGATGGTTAATTGTGGTCGGCTGGAACTTTGACGACGATCATGCCGCCTATCAAGTTCACATAAAGTTCAACATCGAGTCATTGTCACATATGAATGGCCCCCCAAACCTGGACATTGCATGATTCGACCAGCTTGTCAAATGGAGACCCACGATGAGGCTCCATTCAAATCCTATCAGATGCTGATAACGCTATCTCACAGGAGTGCACGCCAGCTCCGTGTCCTTCACAGTGATCGATCAACATCTGATGCCTTTCACATCCATTATCTGCGCTACCAGACGTGCTAACAATATTAAACATGAACAACACTAATGCACTCTGATGAGCGATCTACCTCTCAGAGAATTGCAATTTACATACTCGCGGATGGTATGTACATGTACAAAGTTACATTGGCGTCCAACTATGTGTCCTGTGTGCGTCATTCCATTTGCCAGTCAGTTTATTTCATTTCTTCCAAATTTTTTTCTTTCAACGGTATTGTGACCGAAACCTCATGTTTTCTGATTCACATAACTTCGATCTTTCCTAAGTCTATGGTCCGCTTCTTAACGACTGCTATTTAAACAATGACATAGTAGCAATAACTGTACGCAATTGTTGTTTTCAGTTGGTTTCCACTTTTAAATGAGTTACTGCAAGCGATGCAGCATGAAACCACATTTACAATAATGATAGAAGCTGAAGAAACGACTTAAAATTTGTGCCATGTCCAGGACTTGAACTCATGTGTCGTTTATTAGCAGATATGATAGCCTTTTTTTTGTATTGTTCGTGGCGGACGTCCGATGACACCCGTTTAGGTTCTTCGTTGATCCGTTCATTCAGTTTTTTGTTATAGAGAGCAGCTAACCCTCTGGCCGAACACGCTGAAGCCCAATGCCCTCCCTAACAGAGACTTCAGTTCACGTATTTAGCTTATTTTCCGTAATTATATCAAACTTCTTGAAGCGTTTTGTCTGGACTATGGTAGTGTATGGCTGAGAATTAGGGACACTCAAAAAGAAAGATGAAAATTATGTGGATAGTTTTTAAGCGTGCAGTTGTGCAGAGAAGCGCCAAAAGTGAAACAGAGTGATAGAATGATGATTGAAGAAATACATATGGCAATAAAAGATGTAAGACATGGAATGAACTGAATCAAACAGAAAAATATTTTCTGGGACAGCTTAAATAAACAAGGGGATCGGTTGATGAACAGATCATGAGGCATAAACAAATAGCTAATTCGATAATGGAGTGAAGCATCTTTGGAGGGGAAGGGTAAAAATTATAGAGAGAGAGGCTAAACCTCAAATACAGTGGGGTGTGTTAAATGGATGTATATTGCAGTAGTCATGCAGAGATCAAGAGGATTGCCAAAATAGACTAGCATGGAGAACTGCATGCAGACTATTCTTTGGACTAAAGACCACTGCAGACAAGGCAGTTGCTAAAACTGATTACTATGGCATATTATATTTCTCATTTGATTATCAAGTAATGTTCTAATATTCACTGTACTTGTAGTATCAGAGTTACGGTGGGTTTGGACTGAATGTATATCCGAGCTACACCAAATAACATAAATATAATCTCTCTAGGGATTTTTGAGTAGATAGACTCCCTATTTTTCGCCCTCCTAAGAGTGATATCCGATACTGCCATGTTACTCCAATCCCGCTCTGTAATTTATATGAGCTGGAACGAGTAATGTACATTGGGGAAATCAGAACTCTGTATTACAATGACAAAAGTATTAATAAGTGGATTAAGAATATGTAGATATGGAGGATGAAAGGGGTTGCAGACATTTTTGCTCTGTCAGAAACCTTGAAAGAGAGGACGAGTAATTAAGATGTGCAGAGAGACGATTATTGAACTAGATGAAAAACATGTAAATTAGTTGCAAACCACAGCGTGCACACACTTTATTCAACATGTAAACGTCAGTAAAGGTATTCAGATTTAGGTTATGAAATGTTCGATATGCTTGCCACCATTGGCAATGATGTGGCACAGACGAACAGCGAAATTCTGCGTGGCCCCCTGAAGTGTCAGAACATCGATGCTGTCGATGACCTACTAAATGGCTGTTTTCAGCTCAGCAATGGTTTTGGAGTTGTTGCTGTACACCTTGTCTTTAATATAGCCTCACAAAAAAGAGTTGCATATGTTCATATCCAGCGAACATGGCAGCCAATTGAGCCCCATGCCAGTGGCCTCTAGGTACACCAGAGCCAGAATGCGGTCCCCAAAGTACTCCTCCAGGACATCAAATACTCTTGTGCTTTGATGGGGTCGAACTCTTTTTGTACGAGCCGCGAGTGGGGGGTGGGCTTTGGTTATCGAGAAAAAACAAAGACGGAGGCTTGACACTTGTAGGGAGGGGGGAATGGTAGTTTCAAATGTGGTGCTGGCCACTCACACCTAACATCATGGGATGGAACTGCTAAGGAGCTGCGCAGCTCGCCTTCAATGCATGCACCACTCTGGCCCTATCTGGAAGGTCCCAGATGTTGCCACTGCATCTGTATAAGTAAAACACATTGCCAGTCCCAGCAGTCATTGATTTTAAGTCCTCGTGAAACGGCAAAGACAGATGTCAAAAGTTCAAGTATGTTATTGAAATTGACACAGCTTATAAAACTGAGAAGATTTTGTTGAGGAATGTTCATCACAGTCTTAGTGACACCATTCTTGGAACACCATTTGGGCTGTATTTAAGGTTCTGTCTCATTGTGTCTGATTACACTATGTTGTATTTTTAATTGGTACCGCCATCCATATGTGTCATCGTCAAACCTGGAATAAAATGTTTGCATTTCATCCAAGTTTTTAATTATTAGACTATCAATTTCAGACACTATATTTCAAAGTGCAGATTGAGTGGAAGGTCAAGTGCTAGAATAAGAGGTTGTGTTGGGTAAATTGTACATGAGCAAATCTCCCGTGCCTTATCTTTCCAGTCTCACACCACCTCACAAAGTCCCACCGTCCGGCCACAGGGGAGCATTCCCCTCATAACTCAGAACCACCCAAGACTGGAGCAACTGAATTACATTCTCTGTCAGGGTTTTGACTACCTCTTGCCATGCCCTGAAATGAGGAATGTCCTGACCACTATCCTTTCCAGCCCTCCCACAGTGGCATTCCACCGTCCTCCGAACCTACATAATATACTTGTCCATCGCTACACAACCATTGCTCCCAACCCCTTATCTTATGGCTCATACCTCTGCAATAGACCTAGATGCAAGGTCTGCCCTATAAATCCTCCTAGCACCACCTATTCCAGTCCAGCCACAAACATCACCTGCCAGCCACTGTGGCCGAGCAGTTCTAGGCATTTCAGTCCAGAACCGTGGTGCTGCTATGGTCGCAGCTTCGAATCCTGCCTCGGGCATCAATGTGTGTGATGTCTTTAGGTTAGTCACGGAAAGTAGTTCTAAGTCTAGAGGACTGATGACCTCAGATGTCAAGTCCCATAGTGCTTAGAGCTATTTGAACAAACATCACCTATCCCATCAAAGGCAGGGCTACCTGTGAAACTGGTCATGTGCTATATAAGCTAAGCTGCAACCAATGTGCTGCATTCTATAAGAGCACGAGAACCAACAAGCTGTCTGTCTGCATAAATGGCCACCACCAACCTGTGGCCAAGAAACATGTTGACCACCCTGTTGCTGAGCATGCTGCCACAAATAACATCCTTCATTTCAATAACTACCTCACAGCCTGTGCCATATGGATCCTTCCCACTGACACCAGCTTTTCTGAACTGCACAGGTTGGAACTTCTCCTGCAATATATCCTATGTTCCCATAACACTCCTGGCCTCAACCTTCAGTAGTCATTGTTCCATCCAGGCCCTTCCCTGTTCCCATTCTGACACTACATAGCCCCCTACCTCTCAATGGCAGATAGCTGCCCTACCCTCTTTTCACCTCATTCCTCCATGCTCTCCAACAACACGTCACTACCCTACTATCCCTTCCCCTCCCCACCCCAGCCTCCTCCATACCCTTCCCAGTCGCCACTCCCATCATGCACTGGTGCTGCTGCTCAAAGTGGCCTCAGTTGCCAGAGACTGAAGTCATGTGTGTGCGAGTTGCATTTGCGTTAACATGTATGTGTGTATTTCTCATGTACTTTTGATGAAGGCCTTACTGGCTGAAATCTATATTTGTGACAGTCTTTTTGTTGCGCCTATTTGCGGCTCAGCATCTCTGATATATGGTGAGTAGCAACTTTCCTTTTCACAGTATTGGTGTGTGTGTGTGTGTGTGTGTGTGTGTGTGTGTGTGTGTGTGTGTGTGTGTGTTACACAGTGAAATAATTATGTTACTGATTCGGATAAGGTACATGGTCTCAATAACTTTATGCATTTACCACCATTAAAGAATACCTGATAAACAATGGGGTCTAAAAATAACAGAAAACGTGATTTTTTCACCCTTGCTGATGACCCTATAGTGCAGTTCTCATGGAAATGAATAGGTAAATATGGAATACATATAAACAATAACATTATTTATTTCCTGGATAGTTATGTTGTTGTCTGACTAAGTGGTGTAACTGGTGCCATTGTAGCAGATACAGGAGCTACTCCCCACTATTATATAAGAAGCAGATTTACTATTGATGAAAGGCAAAAGTGGTGAAGGCTGGAAGTTAAACTTCCTGTGTACACAACGGACACATCAGGGACATGTAACTGCATGTAGCAGTGAACTCCCACAAACAAGTATTTTATCCCCAGATCTGGTTCTTTGTTTATATTAATGGCTTCCCAGAAGCAGTCAGACAGCTAACAACAGCATTATAAGAGTTACTTTCAAGATACCAAAGCTGCTGTTGTTAAAAGCTGATGGGAAGCTACAGAATAAATACAAAGTTGCTGCAGTAGTTTTCAAAGAAAATTAGTAGTACAAAATTCCAAATAACCAAATATAATAGCATCAAACTGAATATAAATGAAGAGTAACTAAACTCTGTAACTAACACACATGAGGTTACGTGCCCCAAAGTATTTTTTACTCTGTATATTCACTGAATGGATAGAACAAGTATAAGTTTTTGGGATTCAGAAATACAGTTCTTATTCTTTCAAGGAAGCCTCTTAAGAGAGTAAAAAAATGATTATGCCCACTGCCTTGAGTTCTTTGAGGAGTCAGGTGTTCCAACAGTCCCTTGCGAATGTACTTTCAAAATATTGGTGGACATCAGAATATACTACAAACAATTGTACACAAATGCAACACAAGAATCAGTCAATATTTGTGCATAGCAAGGAAACAAGAAATTCATGGTGCCAGAAATTAAAGGTGTATGGTATATTAACCTATTTATATTAAATGGGCTGTTTTCAAAAAGAGCTTGCAAGGAATAAATGTTATATGACTAAACTGTATTTACATGAACTGAGCAGCTCATTAAAAATGTAATGTTAAACTGAAGGTATAAAACTAATATTAATGTGTAATATTAATTTGGTTTGGTAGGTGCGAGTTGTCCATTGGTATAAGTAGTATGTTGTTTGTACATGTGACACATTTGAAGTTTGTCACATATACATGAATCTAAAGAAAGTCTGTGCAGTTGACACAATCCATATCACATATACAAGTGGTTGAAAAAGACCAATGAAAATGCAGATATAATATGAAGCATCAGCTACAGCAGATAAATGTACATACTCAACGCTCTGTTTTTAAAAATCTCACATACTTTTGTGTGTTTCCATTTAAACTACATCTGATTACTAATAATATTTTTGACTTCTTTATTTTCCACGTTTTATGTTACTCTTTGATCACCCAATGACAATAATCACAAAGAGTTTGCTAGATGTAGGTCATTATTACATAAACACTCAAAATGGTAAGTTATGGATATGGGTCTTAGCTTCTCAGGAGCAAAATGTTGCATCATTTTATTATGAAATTATTTTCTATATAAAATATGTACGTCATTGTATCACATTTACTTCAACTCTTGTACCTTATGTTTCAGTTGTTCAGGTAACACAGGTTCCTCATCTGGAAAATATCTATGTGGGAAAATTTCACATCAAGAAATGTGGGAAGAGGAATTTAACAGCACTCTTCAGTTGTTTCATTCTTTAAATACTTCAAGAATACAATTTAATTTTTTCTCACATTTTTATCATATAGGTCCTAATTCATTCATGTTCTGTCTATATATCTATGAATTAATATTCAAGTTCTGAAATCAATATGAAATGATCATTACAGCTTCATCATCATATAGTTTCTGACTGATATGGCATAGCATATCTGTTATAACAGTTTGGTTGGATTAGTTTATGTGCAGTAAGTCATAAAATACTTGTTACAGTAACTGAATAATGTTTAAATTTCTGACCTGTTTGATAAACCATATCAATTCAGAAAAAAACATTGTCATTCATAACCCCAATGGAATATTTAAGTACTAAGGTATTATACAAATAGCATTAATGATTTAATCATTAATAAACGACAACAAGTACTCATTTTTTACACAACGTCCTTAGAACAATCAACGAGTTTTCTTACCTATACTTTTACTATAAATTACAACATTAAAAATTTGTTATGTCTACCACCTAACAATCAGTTAATGGTGTTTATCGATTAACTTTCTTGTCTCTCTTTTTTTTTTTTTTTTTTTTTTTTTTTAAATCTGAAAATCAGTGTATTTTCCCATTTTAATGGATATTGGGTAACTGTAAATTTATCATTCCCCAGTGATGTGATAATGAAATGTTCTATTTTCTCCTACTCAGTGTGTAGAAAATATGCACATGATGTAATACATGTATGGAAATCTGCGATTTCCTGCAATGTAATGTTCAAAGCTATTATAAATGATTGAAGCAATTTCATAAATTTTATGTATCTTCATTAAATGACTTATTTGTCACAAAGCTCAACACTAATATACAAAAAGTTTTGTATTGTTGCAGGTACACTTCAGATTTCTGCCATGAGAGTGCAGCACTGAGCAGTTAGGCAAGATAGCAACTGGTGCTGAGAAAGCATATATTGTGCCTGAAATGCATTCCCATCAGTTTGTCATAACAGTGCAATGACACTTCAGGAAAAAGTTCAACAAAGGTCCATCAACAATCAACTTCATCAATGGCATGCACAGCACAAAGCCTCAGGATGCTCCTGCAATGGGAAATCAACTGGTTGAGCCACAGTGAATAAAGAAATGGTTGTTTGCGTGCGGTGAAGTTGACAAACAGAGCAAGCAGAGAGCTGAACATACCTCAGCTGACGTTTGGAACATCTTAAGGAAATGACTGAAGCTGATGACCTACTGCTTGTAATTGCTGCAAGCCCTGACTCACAATGACAAAGTCAGGTGCTTTGAATTTTTGGCACAGGTGCAACAGCTTATGGAAGAGGATGGATTTCAAGACAAACTCATATTCAGTGATGAAGCAACATTTTCTTGTGAATGGCAAAGTGAACAGACACAATGTGTGACTCTGGGATCAGAGAATCCTCATGCTATTGTTCAATACATTTGAGATTTGCCCAAAGTTAAGGTGTTGTGTGCGATATCACGATTTACAGTTTACAGTCCCTTTTTCTTCTGTCAAAACAACATTACAGGAATGTGTCTCTAGTCATACCGCAAAATTGGAGACCAACAGTGTGCACTTCATCTCCAAACCAGATGCTGCTCTGCCCCATTTCATTATGATGTTCATGAATTATTTAACAGGAAAGTGAGAAATCAATGGAGGGTTATGGTGGGGTTTGAAGATCAATGATTTGTCATGGCCTGCACAGTCTCCCAACCTAACCCCATGCGATTTTTTTGTGTGGAGTTATGTGAAAGATTCAGTTTTTACACCTCTTCTACCTAACAAACCTAACAGAACTGTAATATCACACCAACAGTGTTTTTGAACTCATAGATAGGGACATGTTGTGCCACATATGAGAAACACTTGATTATTAACTTGATATCTCCAGAACATTTGTAAGACATGAACAAAAATTTTTAGTTTTTCTATGTTGTGCAAAGCCTTGTGACAATAAGTCAAATAATATAGTTACAGGAAATCTGTGAAATAGCTTCAATCATCTCATAATAACCTTCTACACTGCCCAGTCACATTAATGTGACCACGTGTCAAAAGCCTGAATAACCACCATTTGCAACAGAGGCCACTGATAGACATGCAGAAAGACAGTTGATGACACTCTGGAAAATACTGATGGGGATATGGAGCCATGCTGGCCCCAGTATCACGGCCAGCTGTGCTAGTCGTTTTGGTCGAGGATCGATGGTGCAAACAGCCTGGTTGAAGTGGTCTCACAGATCTCAATTGGGTTTACATTTGAAGAGTCTAATGGCCATTGGAGTACAGTTAACTCATCTGGAGCTCTTCAAACCAAGCTTGTACACTGTGAGATGTGTGACATCCTGCTGATAGAAGCCATTGTGCTGAGGAAAAACAAAGTGCATATAGGGGTGAAAATGGTCCAAGCAGTAGATGCATATTTGTGTTGATTTACTGTGGTTTCCAGAATGACAAGATCACCCAGAGAATGCCACAAAAATATTCACCCAACCACAATGTTCCTTCCTCTGGTCTAGATCATTCTGAAGATTGTTGCAGGGTGTTTGCTTTCAGATGTTTCATGCAAATGGCCATCTCTCTGGTGGAGCATAAAATGTGATTCGTCAGAAACAGGCACCAGTTGCCACTCAGTGCATGTCTAGTTGGGGTACTGATATACAAATTCTAGCCTTTGTTGCCAATGATCAACAGTCAGTAGATGTGGGTGCCTACTCTGGAGGCCCTGAGGCAGCAGCATTCCCTGAACAGTCATCGAGAAGACACAGCTGGTAGCCCCTTGTTGCTTCATCGGGGTGATCAGCTGGAGGAACAACAGAATACCACAAAATCATCTACAAATAAGAAATAACTGACTGGGCTCCTTATAGCTGAAGAGATACTATTCATTACTATAATAATCTATACAACGTAATGCTCAGAATGCTAATCTGAAAAACACCATTCTGTTGAGGGAATTGGTTGGAGCATGTAACACCAACCCGATACTGGAAGTATCATTCAGTGGGGAAGGACTGCAGCTATATGGGGAGATACCCATGAAATCCCCATAGGCCAGTGTCTAAGGAATTAATACTGATTGTTGTAATATGTACTGGCCTTACAAAATAATGTTACCTTACATACACTGATGTTAGTCTGGGAAGCAAAGTAAGTATTCCAATTGAATCTTTCACTCCGTGATGGAGTGTGCTGTGTCATGAAACTTTCTGTCAGATGGAAACTGTGTGCCAGATTGGGACTTGAATTTGGACTCATTATTTATTACTTCTCCTAAACCTAACCATTATTACATATGGTACAGGATATTTTGGTAGAAAGTAAGTAGTTTAAGAATGAAGATAATAACTCACCAAACTGAGGCATTAGGTTGTCGACAGAACACAAACAACAATGTAAACATTGCTAGCTTCACATACCCACACAGGCAGGCACTGGGCCAAACACTCCAATCCTACCAGTGCAGCTCTCACAGGACAAGCCCACCAGTTTCTATGGCAGCAGGCGACAGATCTGTTGTCCCAAATTCAGCTACAAGCAGCATGTCAGCACAACAAATGGACTGCAAGCTTCTTTAAATAGCCGTCAATTTTAACAGGTGCATTAGCAATCCAGCCACACCTACCACAATGAGAGGGCTATGCCAGATGCCTGAGCAATGTGGGATAGCAAGCAACTGCCATCATTCTGAGCTTCCATTGCCATACCATCCATTAGTGCCAAGTCTCCGTTCTTAGGCTCCACTGGCAGACCACCTACAGGCTCACTCCAGCAGCAGTTAGAGTCCCGGTGTGGAGGGCAGACCAAGACCAGGATGGTATGTCCACTCACCCTTCTATGCATGTACAAACATCTAGAAGCCAAGCACTGTTGCCCACAGTGTCTAGATATGACCCTGCAGGCTGGCACCACTTGCATGTACTCTTCTTCTCCTGCACCTCTGGTACTGGCTGCAAGTAGCCATGCCATACCTAACTGGGGTGTATGGCTGAGGGATCTCCTGGTGTCAGTATTCTGGGTGCAAACAGCCTTCTGGCCATCAGCTAGCTGCCAACACGCACAACACACCTTCCTCGCCACACGCTGAGATGGCACACTAGAAGTGTAGTCGCTCAAGTTCTAATGAAATATTTAACTTTTGATGTAGTTTCTCTGAGCTTCCCTCAACACAATCCCTTGTCACAACCCAGCCCTGCACAAAAGTGACCTCTCTCAGGACATTTATAGTGATGTGACTTCCACTGCCCAGTATGCTAAAAGTTTCACTAATGCCTTCACAGACAGGCACTATCTCCCAAATCTAGAGTGGAAATAGCGTTTCCACACCACATCCTCACACACCAAGAAATTTTAAGTAGTTTCATTACTACAAAGTGTAAGTGTAAATCAATTACTCAATAAAATTATCAAAAACTTTCATTTTAAAGTAGATTATCTAGGAAGTGCTGTAGTAAATTAAGTAGAGCTGAATTTTGTTTGGCTACAACATTCCTTTTGCTGTCTTGCATTTGACTAACAAATGTGTTTTCTATGAGATGCCGACGCAAGCCTCTCAGCGACCACTGATGTGCGACCGTGGGCACGGACCATGGAGAGAATGCCTTGAGGGGGAAGGGGATTTAGGATGGCCGCCCGCCCTCAGGAGCTAAGTTCGTCAGTGCACCTGACGATGGCAACATGTCTGATCACCGAAATATTGTGCCCGTTGGACACTACGGACCAGCAGTACACCTGTGGACTGGTCAAGTGTTTTCTATAGATATAACATGTTGTTAAAACTGAAATACTGCTCTTAACTTGGCCATGAATTTCAGCGCATTCTAAAATATAGTTGTTCATCATAACATTAATAAATGGTATTGAATGTCTTAATGATTTTAATTTTTTAATCTTCATCAATTCTTTAAATCATAAATTCTATAGTAAATTTTTATGCAATTAAATAACAATACTACATTACAGGTTTAAATTCAAAATTGCTCCGAAGTGCTAATTTTGGGTTTTTTGTAAAACTTCCCGTGGTAGGCAACACACCACACATTCAGCCTCTGAATCTACAGATTCTAAATATGGCTGTGGCATGTTCATCAACCCCCCATGAACCATGGACCTTGCCGTTGGTGGGGAGCCTTGCGTGCCTCAGCGACACAGATGGCCGTACCATAGGTGCAACCACAACGAAGGGGTATCTGTTGAGAGGGCAGACAAACGTGTGGTTCCTGAAGAGGGGCAGCAGCCTTTTCAGTAGTTGCAGGGGCAACAGTCTGGATGATTGACTGATCTGGCCTTGTAACACTAACCAAAACGGCCTTGCTGTGCTGGTACTGTGAACGGCTGAAAGCAATGGGAAACTACAGCCATAATTTTTCCCGAGGGCATGCAGTTTTACTGTATGATTAAATAATGATGGCATCCTCTTGGGTAAAATATTCCGGAGGTGAAATCGTCCCCCATTCAGATCTCCTGGCAGGGACTACGCAGGAGGACGTCGTTATCAGGAGAAAGAAAACTGGCGTTCTACGGATCGGAGCGTGGAATGTCATGTCCCTTAATCGGGCAGATAGATTCGAAAATTTAAAAATGGAAATGGATAGGTTAAAGTTAGATATAGTGGGAATCAGTGAAGTTCAGTGGCAGAAGAAACAAGACTTTTGGTCAGGTGAATACAGGGTTATAAATACAAAAGCAAATAGGGGTAATTCATGAGTAGGTTTAATAATGAATAAAAAAATAGGAGTGCAGGTAAGCTACTACAAACAGCTTAGTGAATGCATTATTGTCACCAAGATAGACACGGAGCCCACACCTACCACAGTATTACAAGTTTATATGCCAACTAGCTCTGCAGATGATGAAGAAATTGATGAAATGTATGATGAGATAAAAGAAATGATTCAGGTAGTGAAGGGAGACGAAAATTTAATAGTCATGGGTGACTGGAATTCGACAGTAGGAAAAGGGAGACAAGGAAACATAGTAGGTGAATACGGATTGGGGGTAAGAAATAAAAGAGGAAGCCGTCTGGTAGAATTTTGCACAGAGCATAAATTAATCATAGCTAACACTTGGTTCAAGAATCATGAAAGAAGGTTGTATACATGGAAGAACCCTGGAGATACTGAAAGGTATCAGATAGATTGTATAATGGTAAGACAGAGATTTAGGAACCAGGTTTTAAATTTCCAGGGGCAGATGTGGACTCTGACCACAATCTATTGGTCATGAACTGTAGATTAAAACTGAAGAAACTGCAAAAAGGTGGGAATTTAAGGAGATGGGCCCTGGATAAACTGACTAAATCAGAGGCTGTAGAGAGTTTCAGGGAGAGCATATGGGAACAATTGACAGGAATGGGGGAAAGAAATACAGCAGAAGAGGAATGGGTAGCTTTGAGGGATGAAGTAGTGAAGGCAGCAGACGATCAAATAGGTAAAAAGACGAGGGCTAGTAGAAATCGTTGGGTAACAGAAGAAATATTGAATTTAATTGATGAAAGGAGAAAATATAAAAATGCAGTAAATGAAGCAGTCATAAAGGAATACAAACGTCTCAAAAATGATATCGACAGGAAGTGCAAAATGGCTAAGCAGGGATGGCTAGAGGACAAATGTAAGGATGTAGAGGCTTATATCACTAGAGGTAAGATAGATACTGCCTACAGGAAAATTAAAGAGACCCTTGGCGAAAAGAGAACCACTTGTATGAATATCAAGAGCTCAGATGAAAACCCAGTTCTAAGCAAAGAAGGGAAAGCAGAAAGGTGGAAGGAGTATATAGAGGGTCTACACAAGGGCGATGTACTTGAGGACAATATTATGGAAACAGAAGAGGATGTAGATAAAGATGAAATGGGAGATACGATACTGCGTGAAGAGTTTGACAGAGCATTGAAAGACCTGAGTCGAAACAAGACCCCAGGAGTAGACATCATTCCATTAGAACTACTGATGGCCTTGGAAAAGCCAGTCATGACAAAACTCTACCATCTGGTGAGCAAGATGTATAAGACAGGCGAAATACCCTCAGACTTCAAGAAGAATATAATAATTCCAATCCCAAAGAAAGCAGTTGTTGACAGATGTGAAAATTATCGATCTATCAGTTTAATAAATCAGAGCTGCAAAATACTAACGCGAATTCTTTACAGATGAATGGAAAAACTGGTAGAAGTCGACCTCGGGGAAGATCAGTTTGGATTCCGTTGAAATGTTGGAACACGTGAGGCAATACTAACTTTATGCCTTATCTTAGAAGAAAGATTAAGGAAAGGCAAACCTACATTTCTAGCATTTGTAGACTTAGAGAAAGTTTTGACAATGTTGACTGGAATACTCTCTTTCAAATTCTAAAGGTGGCAGGGGTAAAATACAGGGAGCGAAAGGCTATTTACAATTTGTACAGAAACCAGATGGCAGTTATAAGAGTCGAGGGGCATGAAAGGGAAGCCTCTCCCCAATGTTATTCAATCTGTATATTGAGCAAGCAGTGAAGGAAACAAAAGAAAAATTTGGAGTAGCAATTAAAATCCATGGAGAAGAAATAAAAACTTTGAGGTTCGCCGATGACATTGTAAATCTGTCAGAGACAGCAAAGGACTAGGAAGAGCAGTTGAACGGAATGGATAGTGTTTTGAAAGGAGGATATAAGATGAACATCAACAAAAGCAAAACGAGGATCATGGAATGTAGTTGAATTATGTCAGGTGATGCTGAGGGAATTAGATTAGGAAATGAGACACTTAACGTAGTAAAGGAGTTTTGCTATTTGGGGAGCAAAATAACTGATGATGGTCGAAGTAGAGAGGATATAAAATGTAGACTGGCAATGGCAAGGAAAGCGTTTCTGGAGAAGAGAAATTTGTTAACATCGAGCATAGATTTCAGTGTCAGGAAGTCGTTTCTGAAAGTATTTGTATGGAGTGTAGCTATGTATGGAAGTGAAACATGGATGATAAATAGTTTGGACAAGAAGAGAATAGAAGCTTTATAAATGTGGTGCTACAGAAGAATGCTGAAGATTAGATGGGTAGATCATGTAACTAATGAGGAGGTATTGAACAGAATAGGGGAGAAGACGAGTTTGTGGCTCAACTTGACAAGAAGAAGGGACCGGTTGGTAGGGCATGTTCTGAGGCATCAAGGGATCACAAATTGAGCATTGGAGGGCAGCGTGGAGGGTAAAAATCGTAGAGGGAGATCAAGAAATGAATACACTAAGCAGATTCAAAAGGATGTAGGTTGCAGTAAGTACTGGGAGATGAAGAAGCTTGCACAGGGTAGAGTAGCATGGAGAGCTGCATCAAACCAGTCTCAGGACTGAAGACCACACCACCACCACCACCACCACCACCACCACCACCACCACCAACAACAACAACAACATGATCATCAACTGGTGAACCACAACTTCCAGTCTTCAAAGGTAATCACAGCTATGCAGCGATGAAAGAAAACCCTGAGGAAAAAATTTTAAATTCACAAAAATGAGATCTGTGTCTCATAAGGTATAACTACGGTGGGATCATAATTACAAACTGCACTGAAGTGTTTATGATTCCAAACATATTTCAAGAACACAGGAATGTTTTGCTATTGAGAAAAGGTGCATACATTTCCAATAGTGGAATAACTATGCTCTTATGCCATCAGGTCAGCAAACCTGCCAGAAGTGAATAAAGAATATATTTCTTTGTAATTTGTACTGATATCTTGAATCTGCATAAATAGCAACAGTTTCCTTAAAAATGTATAATTTAATACATGAATGGAGGTTTATACATTCTTGAATGTGTAATAAAGAGACTGCATTTTTACCCCATATCCACAGCTTGTATGTGAATTATCTTCCATGGTAGCACTTTATGTGTATACAGCTCTTCAGCCAGAATAGGGCTGGTGTTACCTCCAGCATAATCTTTTCTTGGCATGCACTTACTTTTGATTCCCCAGCTGCTTTATTAACAAATATTACTGATTTCTGTGTCTTTATGACACAGAGTGGACTGCTATCTGTATCAGATATTCTTTATTCAGTCAAATCAGAGTCATATTTTATAGATCATCTCTGAACTATGGTCCATTGAGTTAATACCGGGTCTGTCTTTAAGTTATATTCAAATATATATTAATCTGACATGATTTTTTAAGGCTGTGATTTATTATAACAATCAAGATTCACTATCCTCAGAGTAAATTCATATTTTCAGTATTCTTACAATATCTGCAATAACATAATTTTCTTTTAATCTAAAACAGTCTGACTATCCTGTAAACACTTATGCTGCTTACAGAAAGGCAGCGCATAACCCGTCAAAAGCAGCAGTATAAGATTTTTATTCCCAAAATGATTTGTATGAATATATGCCAATGGGCACAAGTGAAATAATAAGGTGGATGGATCATTTCTCATGATGCAGGCTATGTGACACACATTTTTAGTACTTTAATCTCAATGTGACTACTTGATAATGCAGAATTTCTCACAGTACAGTACAGTACGTCAATATAAACCTCGTGTACCTCTAATAAAGATCAACATTAATTACCTCTCCAAATTTTTCTTTGGTTTGTTTTACTGCTTGCTCAGTGTACAGACTGAATAATATGAGGGATAACCTACAACCGTGCCTCACTTCCTTCTCAACTATGATTTCCCTTTCATGTCCTTTGACTCCTATAATTGCATCTGTATTTCATCCCTGCTAATATCAGAATTTCAAAGAGTGTATTCCAGCCAACATTGTCAAAAGTATTCCCTAAGTCTACAAATGCTATAAATGTAGATTTGGCCTTTCTTCAACTTATCTTCTTAGGTGTGTCATAGGGTCAGTGTTGCCTCATGTGTTCCTGTGTTTCTCCTGAATCCTAACTGCTGTTCCCTGAGGTCAGCTTCTGTAAATAATGTGTGTCAATATTTTACCACCATGACTTATTAAACAAATTATTTGGTAGCTCTGAAACCATCACACCTGCTTTCTTTGGAACTGGAATTGTTACAGTCTTCATTGTATGCTACATTTCACGACAATGCGAAACCTTTCATTTACTATAGCCTCTATAAACAAACACATAACCAGGAAGAGGCTAGGGTGGGCAGATGGCTCCAGCCAGAATAAAAAATTCTTTGCAAACAGAACTCATCCTGCCCCTCTAAACTGATAAATGAATCTAATCAGTATGAGTCTGAAGAAACGCAGAACTTGTAATGAATACCATAGTGACTAGCAGCACATGTACCCAAAGCCCTTTGTCAGGAAATCTACAAAAAACCACTGCTGAAAGGGATTAGGGGTGGATGACGTTAGGAATTTTCCATACTCTACCTGCCTTTATCTTTCACAAATTAAGTACACAAAAAAACATATCATTACATCCTCATTCATTTACATAATAAGAGCTGAAATGTCCCAAAGATGTTGAAAACAAAGTGCAAACAATCATTCATATTATCATCCTGTATGTTTTTCACTGGTCTTTGAGAGTTTCAATAATCTGCATGCCCTTGGTGAGCATTTATCAGTGCCTGACACCTACATGGCAAGCTCCTATAAATCTACAGGTGTCACACAGTGATGTCCATTCCCATTCTTCAATGAGAACCCTTGAGAGTTCTTGGAGAGACTGTGGTGGAATAGGATGAGCGTGGACTGTCAAGCATTTTCCACACCCACTTAATGGTGTTCAGGCTGGGACTCACTGCAGGCCATTCCATTACTTGAGTGTCCAGACATTGCAAGACATTCTTGGTGATGCCCATCACATAGGCCCTGGCATTAGAAAGAATTCAGAGCCACCACCACGTCATGGTGCCACAAGATCTGTTTGATATAGTGTCTAGTGGTAAGGCAATTACTGACAATGATAGTTCATTCACATGTCAACACTGATGACTTCTCACACTGTCACAGTATGTTGACTGAATCTGTCAGTTTTCTGGACAATATTTGACAGATACTATTCTCCATTGCATCTCCAAACATGCAAATGGTCATCACCTTGCATCAGATGAAATCTAGACTCATCTGTGAATGACATATTTTGCCAGTGATGAAGTTGCCAGTTGACATGGGAACAGCAGAACTTATGGCAAACAGGGAGACATAATCATGTCAAACAGGGTACTCAGACAGGATGTCTAGGTCATGTGATTCTTTCTCATAACTAGTTCCTTACAATCTGATCAGATACAGTGGCCCAAGCAGCACTCTAAGATCATTTTGTAGTGCTCTGGTGGTAACCGTAGGACACCACTATGCCAATATGGCCAGATATCGGTCTCTACATCGCGTTTTAATGCATTGGTGACCTTGTCCAGCTTGCCTTATGTATTGATCTGTCTACCCATGGTGTAACACAACCTATGGATAATGGATGCAGAGAGCGTGGAATCTGCAGCAACATGACAAAAAGTCCATCTCCCTTGGAACAAACAGACTGCACTTGCAACTTGCACTGCATTAAGATGTTGCATTGCACATGCATGGTTGAATACGACATCGACAGATGACAACTGCTGTCTTTATACCTGACTAGAGAACACTGGGACACTGGTACTCACTCCCTTCTGAGGGATCACCTAATACTGTAATGTATAATACAGCTGACAGATGGCAAATGACTGTAGTTGTCGAAATCACAGGCTATGCAATCAGACCACAAGCACTGCCTATATCAAAATAGATTTAATGTGAGGGGTGTTGATAAACATGCTACCATAATTCTTTTGAGCAGCTTATTTTGCCACTCAAATGCAACATAAAACTGAGTCCCCCCCCCCCCCACTTCTGCCCACCATACTATTGTCTGTCCAATATTTTGTTTTAACAACATGTTTATACATATCATTTGCTTCTTCAGTTATTTTTATTTTATGATGATTAATTCTACCTCACAAGCACAAGCCAATAAGCTGTAATGTAAAAGACCATATTTTTACTGAAAAAGATACTATTGTGGATCCTTGATCCAATCCCAAGTTTTGCATATCAGTTTACATTAACATTTTTTTACTAAACTGTACTGCTGTGTGCCTGTAATACCGGGTGATCAAAAAGTCAGTATAAATTTGAAAACTGAATAAATCACAAAATAATGTAGATAGAGAGGTACAAATTGACACACATGCTTGGAATGACATGGGGTTTTATTAGAACAAAAAAAAAAAAAAAATTCGAACGTTCAAAAAATGTCTGACAGATAGCGCTTCGTCTGATCAGAATAGCAATAATTAGCTTAACAAAGTAAGACAAAGCACAGATGATGTTCTTTACAGGAAATGCTCAATAAGTCCACCATCATTCCTCAACAATAGCTGTAGTCGAGGAATAAT
The DNA here is from genome assembly GCF_023864275.1 of Schistocerca cancellata. NCBI lineage: Eukaryota > Metazoa > Arthropoda > Insecta > Orthoptera > Acrididae > Schistocerca > Schistocerca cancellata. The sequence continues at coordinate 188,010,994 of NC_064635.1, forward strand.
GTTGTGAACACCACTGTAAAGCATGTCCGGAGTTATGGTGAGACATTGGCATCAGATGTTGTCTTTCAGCATCCCTAGAGATGTCAGTCAATCACGATACACTTGCGACTTCAGGTAATGCCAAAGCCAATAATCACATGGACTGAGGTCTGGGGACCTGTTAGGCCAAGCATGACGAAAGTAAAGGCTGAGCACATGATCATCACCAAACGACGCGCACAAGAGATCTATCACACATCTAGCAACATGAGGTGGAGTGCCATCCTGCATAAACATCGTACATTCCAGCAGATGTTTATCAGCTAGGCTGGGGATGATGCGATTCTGTAACAGATCAGCATACCTCTCACCCGTCACGGTAGCAGTTTTGCTGTCCAGCACCATCTGTTGGACATTTTGTGAACTTTTTTTTTTCCTAATAAAACCCCATGTCATTCCAAGCATGTGTGTCAATTTTTACCTCTTCTACATTATTCCATGGTTTATTAAGTTTTCAAATTTATACTGACTTTTTGATCACCCGGTATGTTGATCACCTCCTAATTTAAGATTAATGAGGAAGATTTTAAAATCAAGTTGTAGTTGTGTCAAACAGGAAATACTTCATTCTTATATTCTTAGATCTGTGGATTAAAGATCCTTTCAGAGGAGTTCAAAACAAAGTAGTAGCGGGGTAGGATTGGGGGGGGGGGGGGGGTTGGGGGAGGAAGAGGAGGAGGAGGAGAAGGAGGAGGAGGAGGTTAGAGAGGTATGAGCTACGATGAGATGTAACAGACACATGTAGTGCAGACAAAGTATGATGAAAATAAGCCAGTACATTTCCTCAAGGACATACACCAGATTCATAGAAAGCAGCTGATGATATCCCAAATCTTCCTCAGCAAAGACTACATAAATTTATAAGTTGTTTCATTGAACCTCCTTAAGTTTCTGAATGATTTGGGTCACACGCAAATGAGGAAAACTAAAATTAAAGTAAATAGTAAGGTTGCCCAGACCCATTTCCCCTTACAACACCTACAGTTGGGTTGCAGCATACTTCAAGAAAGACATCTCCTAGCAAAAATGGTGACCTAATAACATTTAAGACAGCTGTGCTCCAAGCTGTGGTGTGTGCTTGGTTGGGGGTAGGGGGGGAGGGATATGCTGAGATCAGAGATCTGAGTTTTCCCATACATACATGCAACTTCCATATGTAATACCAACAACATGAAAAAGGTAGAGCACTTATTCGCCATATGTGGAGATGTTGAGTCACAGACAAGCACAATGAAAAATACTGCTAAACATTTCAGATTTTGGACAAAAGCATCCTTCTTCTGACACAGAAAACACACACACACATTCACGCAAGTCCAAAAGCTTAAATGTTTAGTAGTCATTTTAATTGTGGCTGTCTACAACTCAATGTTTGCTCTCGGTGGTGAATAGCAATCTGTCCTTTCATATTATTGTCATTCTATCCTGGACTTTCCATTGTTTGAAATGTAAAATCAAAATATAAGGGAAACTGGTCTCTACCAGCAAATCAGAACGAGACAGTAATTGTGTATTGATATAAGGAGCATGCGATCTTGCATCTCTCTTTCTTAAGTGCAATGAAACTTATGTACAGAGCTTTATAATTTCCACTGGACAATTAGAAAGCATTATAATGCATTACTTCTTGTGCAAGCCAGGCACCTTAAACGGTGACAAGTCTGTGGTGAAACTCTTTATTCTATTCCTCTGTCTTGGGTGCCATAAATAAAATCACAACCAGTTTTGACTTCTCAGTAAGTCATCATCAGATAATCTGTTTAAAATGAAAGAGGCATATTGTTTTAAAATACTTGTAAACTAAATTATAAATGAAACTGATTTCTATACACTACTAAATGCACTTCAATCTGTTACATAGTAATTCATCATCTCAAGAATCCAATCTCACAAAGTAAATGTTAATCTGTTCGGTGGATGACTTACTACGTAATGGATTCCAGTGCTTATAGTTGTGTACGCATGTTAGTTTGTTAAGACATTTAGCTTCCTACTATTTCACTATCTCCCTTTGTCTTTATTTTTCAACAAAGTATTTGATGATGACTTGCTAAGTTCCTGAAAACCGCTTTGAGTGAACTGCGGGTTGTATTATTGCAAACTTTCACCAAACTGTGCAGTCTAGAGCATAAAATGTTTTGTACAGTTTGTAGATTTATTTCACTTGTGAAGGGCAGGAAAGCAAAATTATATATGATAAAAGTAATCAATAATGACTAGCCCACTTACTCAGATTATGTCTTCCTTTGGTAACTGCTTGAAAGATACCTGTTGTTTTCTTCCTCATGCTTGTCTAATCTGTGCTTTCTACTGAGTCTCTAATAAACTCTGTTTTAATTGGACATTAAAATCTAGTTTACCACCCTCCCTACATTGGGTAATTCAAAGCATTAATAACAATCATGTTGAAAACTGCTACAGGAAACTTCAGAATTTGTGACTGTCCATTATTAGCTATTTAGCTATTGCATAGCTTTTTAATATAATTTTGAACACATACACAGAAGTTATCAGGTAATATCATAATAAACCCCATTCACAGACTAAATGATAAACCATGCTTTAGCATGTTACTCTTAAATTACTTGTCCATAAAGTACCAATGACCATAGCTTCCACATATCAAAATACTCCACATCCATCCCTCAATAATAACTTCAATTTTTTGAAATCAGATTTGGTATAGATCCTGAACATAGCACTGCTTAATTTGAAAATTTCTCTCTGAGCTAAGAGTCTAAGAAATGTCAAAAATGCTGTACTTGGCAGAATTCATGAGAATGTGGTCATGCTAATAGACACACAGAAAATTATTAGAAATCGCCAACTTTGTTTCAGAAAAATAGGAATGCAAAGAAGAGGATGGATGAAGGACTAAGCAAGTACTTTTTCACTGAGGTGAATACAGAAAAGTTGAGAAACCACAGTTTATCATAAATGCCTTATATTCCCCAGAGGCCACATTGCATTTCATCATGTTTAGGAAACACAGCTGCATTTTTTTGTGACTCATTGTACAGCCAGTTGAGAACAAGAGGATACAATAATAATACAACACGTGTAGCAAAAAAGATTGGTAACTCCCTGACTTTTTTGATCTTGCGTACATAAAGTAAATAGAAGTTACTGTTCTCTGAAATTTGATTTTCACCCTCAACACACCTTTTGCTGTATATTTACTGCCATGAAGTGAATGGTGAAATAATGTTCAGCAGACCACATTGATGAAAAGTAGTTGATAATGTGTGAGTTTGTTTGTTTGTTACTTGCAAGTAAAAATATTTACATTTCATGACTTTCAGTTTGCCCCAAAGCAGGATTAACATTTCATACAGTGTAAAGGAGAGTGGCTCTTGACTGCTTGTGCATCCATTTATAAGAAATAACTCCAATTAACATTATAAAACATTATTTTCTTTATGAGCCAGAGCTATAAAAACAATGGGATGTTATAATCATAATCACCTTTACTACACTAAACACATTTCCAGCAGAACTGTAGCAAATGAATTGTGAGGCCTCATAGATATAAAAGGAATCAAAAATCTAGACAGGACACAGTAATCAGTAATTGATGGCTACTGTGCTGAATCTTTCGGCATGCCAAGTGACTAGGAACAGAAAGGGCACTGTGAACATGTTGAGCATCCTAAACAAACAAGCAGAAACAAGTAAGTAGGATAACACTAGATTTAGTACTGACTATTTATGTGACAGTCAGTTGCACAGTCAGCTGTGCACACAATTTCTAAAAGTTTTATTTTGGTGAGCTTTTGTTGTGATACAATTCTAATGGATTCTCTGACCTTACTTGATTCCAAACCTTGGCTACATATAATCATTTGTTTCTGATAGATGATTCTTTGTTCATTTTAATCTAAATTTCATGTAGTAAAAGTTAGTTCTGATGTAAGATAACATACGCTTTCATCTACAACGTATAACTGCTTGAACTTATACATGTTTTTTCTTATCAGCCTTTCTAGCTATATTTATTTATCAATAGTTCCAATTTTTGCAAATGATTTTCCTATTTAGAAACTATTCCCAGCATTACAAACATAAGTTGGAAATCAAAATCAAGTAATAGATTTTGTTGTTTGCATTTAGTTACAAAGTAATCAACAAAACCCTATATGAAACCACTTATTTTTCAACAATTTTTTAAAAAAGAGCATTCTGAAGCAATTGAAGTGTGAGCTCAAAATACCTTCACATGGGAAATTTGTCTTAACTAGAAGGCTATGTTTTAATTTATTCAAACATCAATACAAATGCATCTATATCTTAGGAAATAACTTGCCTTGACAAAATATGGATTCAGGTTTGTAATCCATTAATCAGGCACTTATCAACGACATTCTGCTTTTTGATTATGATACTTTTCTAGTAATTTTTGTTTTATTATGTTTTAAACCTTTAGCATCATGTCAAACTGATTCAGTCAATGTGCTGAAAACAAGATTTGCATGAAAACAAAAACACTATCTGTGGGGGTCTCAAAATTCTGTCCTAATCAACGAAATCATACTGGAAATTGGTCTTCAGTGTCATTCAAAATTGAACATGCAATAATTGGATTCATAAGACACTTTATGACTAAGATGTATAGATTAGCTGACATCGTTACAATGACATCACAGGCCATTATAACAAAACAACACACACCAGGTGAAAATGGGCAGTTCTGATACAGTTTTATAATGTGTTCTGGCAGCTGGGAGCAACTGGTTCAGGTGTCACTGTGCATTTTTGAGGCAGTGCAGCAGTGACACTGTTGACGACCATGCTGCAGTACAGTAATATGTTTTATTTTATGCTCAATGGTAATAACATAGATCACACAAAATTTGGGTTTGTGTTTTAAGCCTCAACATTATCCCAAATGTCTTATGAATGCCTAGACCTGCAAACTGGACAAAATAAAATACGATCAGTGTAAATGTATCCGTGTAAGTTGTGGACTTGAGAATCTACAGATGGAGGCCTTTTATGACTAATTATCAGATTTCAGTGTGATACATGGAGCACTCCATTTTTGAGGCTATGGAAGCACTGTGCATTTTTCATATACTACCGTGTCAACATTGTACTGTGAGCCTATAACTCAATAAATAGTTCTGTCACTAGAGTGCAGCTTTCAGAGGAAGCACTGTGCAAGTGCCAGAGGTTAGAGCTTACTATCATGAATCTTAACAGCATGTAGCTGGGTCAGGGCAGGGTGTTTCAACACTGCTCCATGGGGCATGGGTGCCCGCAACTACTTGTCTGTTCACCCAGGGGCTGGCACAGGTGGAATAAGGTACTCATCATGCAGCTCAATTGCATGTATTCTGCATGTGCATCAGGCACTCAGCCACATCTGCAAGTGGATACTCAGTCGAGGCGGTACAATTCCATAGGTTCTGACATAGCTGCCCAATGACCACACATCAGCTGTTTGCTCACCTCTGTATACCACTGCCCACTGGTGGGTTCTCGAGCTGGAACAGCGTTGGCCAGAGTGGAGCAAATCAATGGACAGTCCAGTGTTGGATAATAACAACAGGCCTCAGCTTACTGGAAACCACAAGGAGCAAAGACTACTATGGATGCAGTGAGATGACCACTGGCTGCCCAGAGCATAAGTGGAATGATGGGAGACGAGACAATGTACATTGTCAAACACTGGGTATAAGTATCTCAGAAACCAGAAGAGGCAGTGCATCAAGCTTCCCCAACTTTGCACCATGGCTTCCTAAATATTTATTGAAATGTGTGGGCCTTGGGCTGAAGTCTGACTTTCTTGTTTGTGTTATAGGTGGGGCAGGTGGTCATGTATCAAAACATGGGTTCTCATCAACTTCAGCACCTTATGGAATCCACACCATGAAGAGTCATTGCTGTAATACAAAGGGTATTCAATAAGTAAAATAACACTTTTTTCTGAATACAGGTTACTTTTATTCAGGATTCCAACACACCATATTATTCCCCACTTTTTTGTCTACAAAAACCCTAATTATCAACGTAATCTCCATTGAATGCAATGGCCTCGTATCAAGTTACTGGGAGGACCTGTATGCCTGCGTGGTATTACTCTTCTGGTCGATGTCAGAGCCAATGTTTTGCTGCATCAATAACCTTCCCATCATCCATGCACTGCTTCCCATGGAGTGCATCCCATACTGAGCCACACAGAGGAAGTTGGAAAGTGAAGGATCCAGGCTATTTGGCGGATGAGGAAAAAATGTCCAGTGTCCAGCGAGTTGTTTCATTGTGACCCACTGACACCTCAAATGAGGGTATCCACATGTTTCAACATTGCAGGAGTCGTAGCTGTGTGCAGCTGGCCAGGGCATTAGACTGGTCGGAATGAACTTGTTACACTGATGACAGATGCCTCGCCTGGTGACTCACTGCACTTTTGTTAATTTCCAGTTCTCTGTAGACATTCTGCAAGCACCTATGAATATCTGTGATGATTTGGTTTTCCACCAGAAGGAACTCAATGACAGCTCTCTGCTCGGAACACACCTCTGTTACAAGGGACATTTTGACAGCTCCAAATAGCACTGCCACCAATCAGAACTTCATGAAACTACAGAGACTGAAATGAGAATATTCCACAATGTCCACATTTTTTCAACCAAAACTGGCCGAGAAAAAAAAAATGGGTTGCATTACTTATTGAACACCCCCTGTGTGGTCACACAAGATGTACACTGCCATGGAGGTAAATGGACACAGTAAGAGGAAAATGCCCAGTGTCTATGTTTAACATGAGTTGCATGACTATTAGTTGCTGCGTCATTGTTAGTGTGATACATGTCCACCTCCATAGCGCAGCGGTAGCGTTACCGCTACCATGTAAGGGGGGCCGGGTTCGAATTCTGGCAGTGGGACTAGGTGCTGTGTGTCCTTCACCACCATTTTCATCATCATTGACACACAAGTCACCGAAGTGGTAATGCAAATGCCGTGTGACTAGGGCCTCCCATCGGGTAGACCATTCACCTGGTGCAAGTCTTTCGAGTTGGCGCCACTTCAGCGACTTGCATGTTGATGGGGATGGAATGATGATGAAAGGACAATACAACACCCAATCCCTGAGTGGAGAAAATCTCCAACCCAGCTGGGAATCGAACTCGGGTTGTTAGGTATGACATTCTGTCGCACTGACCACTCAGCTACCAGGGGTGGACGTCAAAGGGGTGTCAAAAAAAAGACTTGCAATACGGCGGTCAAACCCTGAAGGAGATATCACGGCCAGTAATTGCAACATGATCATTTCATTTCATTTTTTGTGGTAAATGAGCTATCTTAACAGTTCTAGCTTGCTGATATGGCTAAGAGCTATTCTGAATTCTTCTGATGTGTGGACAGTGTCTCTAATTCAATTGCTTGTGAATATACGGAATTGCGAGAAGCATGGAAGTTACATAGGTAGGTATTCAAAGAATTAGTGTCTCTCCATTTTAGAGCTTCCATACCTAACACTTACCACCCACTTCCAAATCCTTTTTTTTTCATGTATTTATTTATGAGAGTCAAATGATTGAGATATTGTATTATTCTTGGTATCACTGTATTCAAGATGCCAATGCTTTTGCTGTTAGTACAACATTTCTGCATGTCTTTTCTGGTTTCAAATTCTTTAATTTCTGACATTCAATAAAATGATACATACAGGGTGACTCAGGAGAAATGTCACATAATTTGTGAAGTGATTCTACATGTGAAAATCAGCTGAAAAAGTCCTATGAACATGTGTCCAATTTTCTGTCATCACAGAACTGGAGCAGGTTGAAGACTACACACTTCGATGAATAAATATGAGGGAGGGTGTGAATATTACTTGTGTAGGCACTGTGGTGGACAGAATAATGATGAGACAGATGACTGATCCATCCTACAAGTGGTGTGGGGGTTCTCCAACAGATGGCAGCATTGTGACATTGCACCAAGGTAACAGCCACTGGTGTACCCAGTGTGCAATCGTGGGTTGGATATGTGAGCATTTATGAGGCCATGTATGTGTCATGTGTGAGTGTTGTTTACTTGAACAAGTCCACTGTATCCATGGAGACCAACATGCTGTATATGTTCATGTATATGCAAACATGTTGTTGTGTACATGCACTGTAATGGCAGCTCCTTCGAGGCTGTGACAGATTGCCAGAGACATTTCCCTGATCAACGAACTTCCTGTGCCTGGGTATTACCTAGGGTTTTTCAAGCATCATGGGAATCTAGAACACTATCTAGTGTACATATAACATCAGAACGTGAGGCCATCATGTCAGTTGAATAAAGGGAAGACATTGTTGCAGTGGTACAATCGAGACTTACCACCATCCCACGGAGTATTAGCCATCAGCTCAATATTCCATAAACATTAGTGTGGAATACATTACATAGTGTGGCATACACTACATTCTGAGGGTTTATACCTATTTCATGTCCAGCCCTTGCAACATCTGCACCCAGGTGACTCAGTAAGCAGACAGTAATTTTGTGAATGGTTGGCTGTACACATGGACATCATGGAATACACCTGCTGTTCTTATACATGGGCAATAGAGAACCCACATGTTACTAGTGAAACAAGACTCCAAATTAGGTTCTCAGTGAAAACCTGGTGTGGCATGACTGATGACCTGGTGATAGGACCTGTGTTTCCACCATATTGCACGACAGCCACAGCAAACACACATTTTCTGATAGGAGATCTATGCACACTTTTGTAAGACATTACATTTGAGTAACAATGGCAAATGAATGTGCAACATCATGGATCACTGATTCACTGTGCCAGACACATACCCCAGTATCTCAATAACACATTCCATCAACAATGGATTAGCCATTTCGGACCCATTAACTGGCCTGCCAGATCACCCAACCCAACGCCATTAGATTTCTGCTTATGAGACTGGTTTAAGAAAAGACGGAGGGGGGGGGGGGGGGGGGGGAAGCTACAAAGTTGGATATATATGAAGAACTTTTCCCTTGCATCACCGATGCTACTGCCTGCATTAAAGCCAGCTGAGATCATATTCACTGTGTGACTCATCACATCCATCAATGTCTTGACAATTGCATTGAGAGGTCTTTGAACACCACAATTCACACTTCTCTTCACTTTCACGGATGTGTGTAGTCTTCAACCTGCTCCAGTTTCATAATGATCAACAAAAATGTACATGTGCTCATAGGACTTCTTTGGTTTATTTGCACATGTAGAATCACCTCAAAAATTATCTGTTATTCTTCCTAAATCATCCTTCCAAGGTCCATGATGTTAACATCTCTGCAAGACTATAAAGCAGTATGTTGGGTGAACTTGATGCAAACATTTTCGCTATGGGCATTAATTCTGACAGGATACTATGTAGGGTTAATGTTGATGTAAATTCTACCCAGAACTTCCAGAGCCATTCATAAACTACATGTGTGCCTAGAAAAACGAAAAAAAGAAAAAATATAAAACAGTTTATGTTGCATGTTGTATTATGTGATAGCCATTTCCACTGTTTCCAATAACTCATGGTAATCTGTGAGTTATATAGGTCCTGAAGTAGTTTGATAGCTCTGTTAAAAAAGTGTTAGATGGGAGAGGATACAGAGTTCCATTGATTTAGGTTTATGCTTCCTCGAAGTGATACATGATACCAGATAAATTTCTTTAACTCGGGATAAATTTTTTCTCCCTCCTTAGCAATAAAAGGACTCTTTACAGTATGTGATCAGAAGTATCTGGACACTCCTGTATAATGTGGAATTGATCACTAGATGTTACAAGAGCAGTGCGCACCAGTATAAGAGGAGATTGGGAGTACTGTTTTCTCAGTAGAGGGGCAGTAACTGAAGGACTGCTCAGTGACCTTGAACGTAAACTACTAGTTGGATGAAATACCTCGAAGAAAACAATTTATTGACACATAGTCAGCACAGATTCAGAAAATATCATTCTTGTGAAACACAACTAGCTCATTATACTCATGAAGTAATGAGTACTATCGACAGGGAATGTGAAATTGATTCTATATTTTTAGATTTCCAGAATGCTTCTTCTAACCAAACCGCGTGCCTATGGAATATCACCTCAGTTGTGTGATTGGATTCATGATTTCCTGTCAGAAAAGTCACAGTTTGTAGTAATAGATGGAAAGTCCTCGAGTAAAACAGAATGAATATCTGGCGTTCCCCAAGGGAGTGTTATAGGCCCCCTGTTGTTCCCGATCTATATTAACGACATAGGAGACAATCTCAGTAGCCGTCTCAGATTGCTTGCTGATGTTGATGTCGTTTACCATCTTGTAAAGTCATCAGATGACCAAAACAAATTGCAAAATGATTTAGATAAGATATCCATATGGTGTGAAAAGTGGCAATTGACCCTGAATAAAGAAAAGTGTGAAGTTATTCACTTGAGTACTAAAAGCGATCTGCTAAATTTTGGTTATCCGATAACACAACTCTGAAGGCTGTAAATTCAACTAAATACTTAGGGATTACAATTACAAATACCCTAAATTGGAATGATCACATAGATAATATTGTGGGTAGAGCCGACCAAAGACTGTGATTCATTGGCAGAACACTTAGAAGGTGCAACAGATCTACTAAAGAGACTGCTTACACCATGCTTCTCTGCCCTATTCTGGAGTATTGCTGTGTGGTGTGGGATCCGCATCAGATGGGACTGACGGATGACATCGAAAAAGTACAAATAAGGGCAGCTCGTTATGTATTATCGCGAAGTAGGGGAGATAGTGCCACAGACATGATACATGAACTGGAGTGGCAATCATTAATACAAAGGCATTTTTCATTGTGACGGGATCTTCTGATGAAATTTCAATCACCAGTTTTCTCCTGCAATTGCAAAAACATTCTGTTGACACCCGCCTAAATAGGGAGAAATGATCATACTGATAAAATAAGAGAAATCAGGACTCGCACAGAAAAATTTAAGTGCTCCTTTTTCCCGTGCACCGTTTGAGAGTGGAACGGTAGAGAGACAGCTTGAATGTGGTTCACTGAACCCTCTGCCAGGCACTTTATGGTGAATAGCAGAGTAATCATGTAGATGTAGCTGCAGATGTTACCTGGAACCCATCAGGGACTTTTAAACCCTTCTAAAGTTGACCATGTCAAGTTTGCTGATGTGATTATGAAATGGAAATGCAAAGAAACAGCCACAGCTAAACTAACATAAGCAGGCCCCATATACTGACGGACAGCAACTGCTGAGCATTGTGGAGGGTGGCTGTATAAAACTGCATGAAACCATTGTGTAAATTACAAAGTGCTACCAGTAGTCAAACTAGCACAATGATTGTGTGTAGTGAAATGAAAATAATGGAATAGGAAGACTGAGGAGCTCCACATTAGCCACACATTTGAATAGTCAATGTTAACCAATGCTCGAGGTGATATATAGAGCAACACGGTGGATGACTGGAAACGTGTGATTTTATAAGCTCTGAGGCTATCTAAGGGAAGGATTTGGGACTGGCAAATGCATGAAGAATGTTGCCTGCTATCATGTCGAGTTCCAATGATGAATTAGAAAGGGGGATGGTGTTACAGCATGGGCATGTTTTTTGTGGTTAGCCATTATTGCTCTTAAGGAAGTGCTAAGTGCAGAAGGATACTAACACATTTTACAGCTTTGTGTACTGTGTACACTACAAGAACAGTTCAGAGATGATAATTGTTTGTATGAGCATGACAATGCTCCCTTTCATTAGGGAGCATCTGTGAGGCAATAGTTTGTGTACAATAAAATTCCCAAAATATACTTCCCTGCTCACTGCCTGAGCCTAAATTCAATGGATCACCTTTGGGATGATATAGAATGTCGACTTCACTCCATACCAAAGAGTCCAATGCCTCTACCTTTTCTGGTTTCAGCTCATGGGGAAGAATGGGCTGCCATTCCTCCACAGACATTCAGACATTGCACTGAAAATGTCCCCAGCAGAGTTCAACCTGACATAAATGTGAATGGTGGATACGTCCCACAATAGTGTCCACTAAAAGGTGTCTGGATACTTTTGACAAGATAGTGTATTTGTTGAAGCTGTAGAGTAAGTGAACCATCCTCTTGATTATTTTGGATTAACAAGAATATTGTATCCCAGTTCATGTACTGAAGAGTTGTTTATGAAAATGTTAGATTTCAATGAACACATTTTACATTACCTCCTATGAGTGGTGTATTCTCACTGTAGTGTGTGTGTATATGTAATCATCTGTGAAAATGACAATTCCTCAAATAAATATTTGTTTTGGTAAGCATAAAAATGCTAGTTACTGAATTAAAAGATTCATAATCTCTTAAACAAGTCACTGCCGAATGTTCTGTTGCTAAATCTACAAAGCTTTCAAACATTTGCATTTATACATTGAGGACACTATCAATATCAGCAGTAGCCCCTCTCAGTATTATTTCCCACATAAATAATGAACATCAATATTTAGTCCACAAAGAATGCTTTCACAAGTAGCAATAATAGAAAAGAATGATAAATTCATGGCATGGAGTTAGGATGATTTCTTCTACCATTTTATAAGAGGTATCCTCCCTCTCTTTATCAACATCTACTACACTGTTTTTAAATACATCTCTGTTGGCAAAATGATTAAAGTTTTGTTATAAATAAGGCACTAAGCTCAGTCTGTTAATAAGAAGCAAACTGTGATCATAATTCTCACATCACATTGCACTGTCAACTGTGTTGGTAGTCTTATTGACACCAATTATAGCAAAACAGTGGAAGCAACACTGGAAGAACTTGTAAACTGAGAAAGGGTAAGAACAACAGGATGAAGAAATAGACAATTCAGAATAGTATGTTAGAATAATGAAATAATTGCTTAAGAATCTCAAGACACACATCTGGTTTCATGGCTGGTAAGAAAAGGAAGAAATTGAAGAAATATTCCTTTTTTCATAGTGGCTTGAGTACAATAAATTTCTATGTAATTAATATTTTCTGAACAATGTGGAACCCTCTAAAAGTGACATTATTAATTCTACTACAGAACTAGTGTTCTACTGTAGCAATGCTGCAATTAAATAACTATAAATGATAATTTTCAATCACTCATCCAAGATTTAAGAAGCATTTAATTCAAATAGCTTTTAATTCTCTACCTGACATATTTGTGTGATGGACATATCTTTACCATCAACACTGCTGTGACTGTGGGATACAGATCTCATGTATACTATACACAATAACTGTAACTAACTCTCAGATCTTCATTTGCCATCTAGAATGCATTAAAATTCACCACATTTATTGGTAAATGAAGTGGTATTTATTTGTTTAGTCATTACATCACCTCAGTTCACTTATAATACACTGTAAATGGATGCACAAGTTTACAGTCAAGAACCTCACACCTTCACACTTCAACAACATGCCGCATGCTTTCGTACGGTGCTGGCCTTGTTGATATTTTGTACTCACTGATACACAGGGAGCAAAAGTTTTTGCATTTTCTGTAAATAAAGCATACAATTATCTGTCATTACCCTACACAAAAAAGAAAATGAAAACAAGGTGGAAGAAAATGTATATACAAAAACTGTTAAAGTAAAAACAGTAATATAATATAAAATATGATAACACATTTAAATAAACTTTATTAATAGACTAAAAAGAAAAAAAAAATAACTGAGGAATTTGAAGTGACAAAAAAACTTTAAAATAATTTTAACACATACAAGAAAGTTCCTTGATGTTGTCATCTTCCACTGTATCAGTTTAAAACTTCTGGTCAACAGGTCAACAAGAAAGAAAAGAAGAAACATGTTCTGATTCAGAATGTTAATTAAACTACATATTTTTGTTTTCTCTGTACTGGAAACATTTATTAACAGAACTGTAAATTATCACTATGAAAACATGTTGAAAGAAACTAAAAATTGTGAAAATTCAGTTGCAACAAGTGACAAATACATAACTTGTGCTTTCAGTATAGACTGGAAATGAGAAACTCCCATACAAAGCTGCACTGTGTATTTCATTACTTATACCATGAATCTAAAATCTGAAAGTCTTTATCAAGTGTATAGTAAAAGTATTTGAAGATTAAAAAATTACATTCCAGTAATATGAAACAATGATTCTACTTCATGTTTTGGAGTCCCATGATTAGGCAACTGTCTGTCTGAATAATATGTTTTTTTTTCCTTTAAACTGACTTAAAAGTGGTTCCTTTAAATTCATTATTGTCAATGGTATTTTAGTATAATAGAAAATTGGACACTTGAGTGAAAGAGTAGTGGTAAGAAAGTTATAGTATCACCACAAAATAAATTCTAGCACACTACAATTAGCCATGTTCATGAAAATTAGCAATGAAGAAAGTAAAGAGGGAAAAAATACTCAACAAAAATCTCTTTGTCAGTTTAAATTTTTCATAGTGTAATATGTTGCCAATAGAAAAGGCTGAATTCACTACTAAGCATAAAATTTTAAAATATGCAACGAAGCTGGTGAACCTATTGCAACAGTCTATGTAACATCAGGCAGCTAATTCACCAAAAGACAGTGAGTTGAAGAAATCATGTAAGTGTATCTACTACTGCAAAAACAGAATAAGTGCTAGGAGCAACTTGGAGCACAGCTGAGAGAATTTCACTACTAGAAATATGAAGTAACATGAAACCAGCTGCAACAACCCTGCTTAAGTAAAATAATATTACTGTGACTAAAGATAAAAAAAATATTCATACTGTTCAGAGTTCATAATACCAACAAGAGTGACAAAGCGACAAAGGTTAAATGTTGAAAAGTCTGAACTCTAAGGCAAAACATTTTCTTTGAGGATTAAAGAGGAAAGGCTTTCTGCACTAGCTAAATTAATCTGAGCACTGAGGGAGCCATTAAGATAGGAGAAGGACACAAATTTAGCCAAAGGGTCAGTTTTGATGCTATGGAAGTTAGAAACAGGTAAAAGGTGAGTATAACTCAAAAATAAAAAGAAATCCTTACGATAAGTCAATCACGGCCTCTGCAAATGGGATGCTGTTTATTATTATTATTATTATTATTATTATTATTATCAAAATAGGTGAGTGGTTTGTTTCATGACTGTAGAGCTATTGTCATGGGGAAAGGCTGATGTGGAATGCTGCTCATTAGGTCACAGGGTGTGAAAAATCTGAATGTGCAACTGATATTACAGTAGAAACACAAACATTATTATGAATCCCTGTGTCAGTGACAATGTGCACTGACAATACATTATTTGTAACTTTCTCTTGACTGGAAATCTGAACTCTATAAACTCCTGACTAAGAGCATGGCCTGGATTCAAGTTATGAGTTGGTGTGGAGGAGTAGCAACTCATATTAATTTCAAGGTTAATGGTGAAATAGTTTGAAGGTTTCATGACAAATGGTTGCAGGTACATCTGTTACTAGCCAGTCAACCATTATATGTTCTGCCTTTCTTTAAAACGATATAGAACTGATACTTCTGTCTGTACAATAGGTCAAGATTCTAGCTCAGTTTGTGGTGGTCTTTTTTATGTTTGGGGAACAGTTTCTCCTCTGCTGATTACACTCATACTCCAGCTGCTAGTGTTTTGCACTTGTCCACTGTCAATTTGAGCAGTCAAACAATGATGCATGTGAAAACCTTGTCTGCTGGATTCTCTGCAGCTTATAAGCATTCAAAGACAGTTTACTATACATCATAAGCTGCATTTAAAAAAATTTAATTGTGCAGTGAATTCAGGCATACAACCCATCACCATCAGTCATACATATTGCGTACATATATATCAAACAACAAGTGTTTCAAGAAGTAAATCTTTATGATGCTGAAATTTTTAGGATCTCTGTAGCACAGCTGTAATCGTATGTACAATGCTAGATGGCCACACTTCTTGATTGTACTGGCCGTATAGTATTCGACAGATGTAACATGTACACACGCCAAGCTGTGTATCACAGATATTGACATCAGTTTTAACATCATACAGATTTCATACTTCACACGCACATTGTTTGATATAAACATATACAGTAAATGTCATTGATGATGGGCTATAAGTCTGAATACCAGTTTGGCAAATAATTTTTTTTTGAAATCCATCTTATGGTGTACTGTGAGATGTCTTTTAACAAATGATGTACATCGTGTTGCTTCCATAGTACTGAAAGAGATAGAGACATCACCTGTTAAAATTTTCACAGAAAAACAGATACTGTTTATCCAATTTTTCATTCTTTTTTATGCATTTATTGGTTACCCCTAATTGCAAGCAATTTTCAAGCCGCGAGGTGGCACACTCAGGAAAATAATTGGGAATTTGATGAATTACATATCTGCAACGCTATTATGTGACCATTAAGCAGTATCTATCCACCTTGAAGACAGCTGCCAATAATCATACAGAAGCCTCCTACAATGTTTCACGAACCAGTATTAGGCAAAGAATCTTGAGATTTTTTGAGCCCCTGTGTATCACTCCTGTATGGATCACAAAGAGACGATTTGGTTAATCACAGCTCACATAGAGGCATTTAAGGAGTAATTCTTCCTGCACTCCATGTGGAGCTGGTATGGGAGAAACCTTGACACGTGGTACAGTGCTAAGTACCATCTATCATGTACTTTACAGTGGTTTGCAGAGTATGTATATAGATGTGATTTGATTTATTTGTAGGGTGGATATGGCTATTACACACATTGGTGGGCAGTAGGTGCTTCAGATAGTTTATACATTTAATGGCTAATTTCTTTATCAATTTACCAAATAAACAGAATTTGCAACTCAGTTTAGTGATCCTGTGTACCATTCTATGACTGCATTAGTATCACTGATCACAGAATATACTCAAAGACACAAATTCATCAACAACATAGATGTTTTTTATTGAAGCACTATAGAGTTTTTTAAATCCTGTTACAGGTAGTATTATTTAGGAATGTGCACTGGAAAGATCAGTTTTAGCCACAATTTCCAAAACTGTAATCTTTTCCAAGTTGTTGGATGGTTACAGCCTCCTCCATTACTATAAATGTTGGGCAGCATAAATACTGGTACCATAAAATTTTATAAATGATTAGCCACAACTGAAGTGAGTCACATCTTACAAACACCTGCAAGGAATAACGCGTACGGACCTAAAGAGGTACAGTTATGAAAAGTTTGTTGTACATACAGCAAGTGACGGGCATGGATGATTGGAAGCAAACAGAAACCGTTGTTCTATGAAATAGTTTTCATCCAAAAACTAGTCATTCTCCCTATGACCTAACATCACTCAAAGGTATGGTCCTACATACGGTACATTGACTTTTGGAAATATTCAACATAATAAATGTTGTATCAAAAGAAAAAATTCTCTTGAAAAAAAATTACTTTAAAATTTTGAGACAGACTTGGTGACCTGAATAGTGTATGTACTTTTATATGATTATGGTGGCAGCACTGATATTTCTGCTGAAGGTAAGAACTGTCCAGAAACTCTGTCCCATAATTTTAGGACATAAATTTTGGAAAATCTGAATACATGTAGACATGGAAAAAGGAAACATCTGAAATTACTCATTGATACTCTTTCACTAGGATCTGAGTTGACAAACTGTGCCAAGGCAAATGCTGATAAGGAAAGTTCAGTGAGGAGTAATAAAAGACAATACATAAATACAAAAATGTGGTGTTTAACTTGTTGGAGAGTGTACCCTTCCATCCATCCTTCCATCTCTCTCTCTCTCTCTCTCTCTCTCTCTCTCTCTCTCTCTCTCTCTCTCTTCTCTCACTCACACACACACACACACACACACACACACACACACACACACACACACACACACACACACAGTCTTGATTTGTGTGTGCAAACATATGCAATGATGGTATTTTAGCATACACCACATGTTTAGCACTAGTTAGCATCAAATGCAATGGGCTGTGGCAGTTATGCTGACAATCATAAAAGTGTGTCTTTAAGTTTGCTTTTTGCAGCCAAAATGCATGTATGCAGAAAAGTTTGTAACTCAGACATAGTCTAATAATATTTGTAAAAGTTACAATTCACTGATCTAATCTACAGCAGCTTAAGTCCTTCATACTTACAGTATATAATACTGATCTGATTACCTATATTCTGGCTTGCTCAAATACTAATTCATAATACCAATATTTTATGAAACATACCTAAAATAATATTATTACCTCTGCTGAGAATTTATAGGTTAATGTATACTAGCAGTTACTCAATTCAAGTTCTGCATTAGCTTTAACAGAAACAACTGAAGAAGTGCTGTTGTGTCACTTGAACTGTGTTGTAAGTGTGAAAAGGGGGAAGGGGTACTCTAAAACTATGATTTGTACTAGAAAACATTTGAAATTCACCACAATGGAAATACAAATATCATGAAAATACAAAAGAATAACTGAATGAATTGTCAAATGCTGCCATTATTTTCCATACATTCTATGAATTTCTTGTTACATGAATTAGTCTGAAATACATTTACTCATGCTTATACAGTGTGTTTCAGAGTCCTTGTATCAAACATCTAGTGTTGATGGATCACATCATGGGAAACAACTTTTGTTTGAAAGAAAACATTTGCTGACAATTCCTAGCAACATGAGGTGTCCTTTTGTATTGGTTACATCCCTGAGAGGTGGTAGGACATAGGCACAGTGTGGTATGTGTTTGCCTTGTATACTGCCTACTGCTGAGTCATCTACTCCTTGTGAAAGGGGGTCGCCCCAGAAAAATTAAAGTTCCTGATACAATTCTAAAATGTCTTTCTCCACTTAAAGACACTAATTCTTAAGGTTTTCATGTTGAAAATCACTTCTTCAAAGGATGGTTAACAGACTCTGCTAGTTCAACAAAAAGTTGCACTGTCATTAGCACACTGGACTTGAATTTTGGAGGACAATGGTTCAAATCTGCATCTGACCATTCTGATTTAGGTTTCCCATGATTTCCCTAAATCACTATAGGCAAATTCAGGAAGGTTCCTTTGGTAGGGCACAGCCAATTTTCTTCCCCATCCTTTAATCATTCTAAGCTTGTACTCTGTCTCTAATGACCTCAATGTCGATAGGACATTAAATTCTAGCTTCCTTCCTTTGCCATTCCATGACTTGTGAAATTATAGGATAACTAGTGTTACCAAAGTGTCAGTGACTAGTGTCAGGAAACATTTTGCAGTAGATGTTGTTCCCCATGATGTAATCCGTCACCCCTAGACATTTGATGCAAAAACTGTGGAACATCTCATATATATGTATCAGGTAAGTCTGTGAAAATCCACATATTTTAAATTTGCTGTTTTTAAATGTCAAATGTTGCACCCAATTAAAGAAAAAAAATCCTATGACACTCTTTGTAAACAGTTGTATCATAATAAAATCAAAAATTATCTTAACTATTTAAGCTGAGCTATGTTGCTGCATGCTAGAGCATTCTGCAAAATTTTGAAGTGGAGGAAATTTTCAGTAACCAATCTTGTTGTGTAACAGTCACTATATAGCTAATAAAATACCGCTTTAAGAGAATTGGCATTGATACTAAAATCAATTATGGCTGAAAATAGACTAAAAGAAGTCCTTATTTCAAAACTTGCAGAATCCTCATTTTGTTCTCAAAAAATGTACCTTTGATTTATACCTTAGCCTATGCAGCTAAGAGAAGCACCTGTAGCTAAGCAACTTCATTCCAAGTTGATACGCAAGCAGAAAAATATTTTTTCCAATGCCAAGTTGAAAACCATCAGAGGAACCTTATGCAGCATGTAGCTGTCGTCCAAAAAGCGCATTGTTTAGCTTGGCCTGTGGCTGCATTAGAAAATAAATGAACAATATCTACCTTGCAACAGGCAGTATGTTGTAGGAACTGCCTCTGGTATGTCTTCCTGTTGTGTCCTTCAACTGACTGTGGGATTCTTCTGCACCAGTGAACTTGGAGGCCTATGTCTTTGGATGAGCAACCATAGCTGCCTCCAACACTAACAGATCTGAGTATTGATTGCCATTGATTCACTGTCACATATTTGATGACAGGAAAATGACTATTTAAGTTCAACCATTAACAAAGTACACAAGAACTTATGAAGAAGTTTAGCATTACAGTGGATCAGAATTTTTGAGCAACAAATCAGATAGTAAATACTGAAATGTGCACACAAATATGTACCAACCTGAATTTCAAGTAAATGCCCAGTTTGACAGTTGTGTTATATTTTTGATCTAAAATATATACCTCACACGAAACTGATGCTAGGAACCTATAGACGTTGAATTCTATTTTATATTTATCTGCATTTGTCATGGAGGCCTGACAACACTCAGCCATCAAGTTTACTGGAGAACAGAGTGAGATTAAATTGTTGATCAGAAGGGAAAGGAATGATAATTTTCACAACTGCTGCAAAGGGAGGAACTGAAATTTTGGGTGTGAAACAGGAAACAAATTATGATGTCACATTCATCTTTGAAAATGCATCTTCATTTATCAACATGTACTTCAATATGTGTATATAGTTCAATTAATGTTTCTTTTTACTTGAACATGAAAGGGACAAAAAAGTGGAGAAACCCAGACAGAACTTCCCATATCACGTGAAAAAGCAGAAACTGATATTTCTGTAAATATAGTTTTAAGATCAAATGAACAAAAACAAAAACTTATATTATTGGTGCATTTGAAAATTTCTCTTCATTTAAGTATTTTTTAAACCATTTTAATACTCCTCTCTAGTGCCAGAAACATAAGTGTGGTGCAGATATACTTTCCTGTGACTTTCTTTGTGCATGGAAACTATGACACAAAATCTCATATGTAGTGCTAAACATCTATGTTATGTTGTTCACTGAGAAATTTAATCGAGAAACATATATATAACATGCTGCCTACAGAACCAATGATTTATCTTGTTTTCTTGTTTTCCCTCTCTTTCTTTACCATTCAGCTTTATGCAATAAAAATAAAATGTAGATATTTAAAAAATTATTTTAATACATTTATGTTAGAATTATTTATTTTCTATTTACCAGATTATTCATATTTTCAGCTAGTTTTCCTCTAGTTATTATTTAAAAGCCTCAAATTCCTCTCTACTCTATAGGAATAGCTAATTAAATTTGCACTACACTTATTCCACTATGGTACTGGTGTTTAGGTATAAACTATACTTAGTAAAGCTTTCTGAGATTAATGCAGAAATATTTATGCCACAGCAAGTGTGACCTGTGCATTTAGATGTTCTCAGCTAAATCTGAATCAAGTAAATGATCAATTTTTGGCACAACAACCATAACAAACCTATGTGCCAGCCACATTGAAATACTACCCTACCTCAAGTGGGATAATAATGGAGAACTCATATGCAGTAAAGTTGAATAATGGAACAAACATACAAAAACAAGTTCTTTAAAAATGTATTTACTTCCAATGATCAAGAACTGAGTTCCTTTATCACAAAATGATGAAGAAATTAAAATAATAAATTTTAACTGGAATGGTTACCACACAATAACCTGTGACACAGTTACTCCAAGTTCTTCTGAGAGCTTGATGAGATAAAGTGCACACATAATTATTTTAAAAATATTTAGTCCATTGTTAATTAAATTTATTAAGTGTAAACTTTTAAAACTACCTTCTATGTTTAAAATACAACACCACACACTTTTAATAAGAGCTTCCCCATAGCTACATGGTAGTAGGAGAGTGTTAAACTTCTGAGCCAAAAATCAAAGCAGAGACCTAACATGTGATGTTTGTGCTTCCTACAGAAAATGAACTGTAGTGTATCAACTACTTAATTTCTTCCTAAAGAAAATAACAGGAATACTTTGCAAATCATTATGTAACATGGGGTACTGCTTATTATATTAGAAACTAATTTGATTGCCTAGTAATGATTAGATGATGGTGAAATTAGGTTTAAAAACTATTAAAGTAAATGAAGTGAAAATATAGTTCAGATTTTATTATGTAATTTGAAGAAGTCATACACAATGAATGCCAGTGAAAATGATGAAAATGTAGTTTTATAGGGGCTTCAGCCAGTTATGTTGGTATGTTTTTATTGGTAAAACTAACACAGTAGTCACATTTATCTATCCACTGGAATATCACTATATCCATATTTTTCATAAAACACAATATTTAAGTACCCAAAATGAATCTATCTTAAAGTATTGCAATATCATATTAGTTGTGTTGCTGCCTGTCTCAAGTTTTTTTTATTTAATAAGCAGTGGAAAATACAGAACAGAATAACAACTATGTGAAACAGCATACATTGCTATTCGCGAGATAGAGGTGGGGTCGAGATGCAGATGGGCTTCCCTCCTGTAGATTTTCAGTTTGGCTAACTGTGCTTCTTTTCTCTGTTTTGACCATTTGCAGGCAGGACGTGGAACTGGCATAGTAAGTGAAATAAGGTTTTTAGTAATTTTGACTTTTTCTCTGAAAACTTCTTGATCCAGAATGTCATCAAATGAAATTTCACCTTATTTAAAATTAGACTAAGCTATCAGACAAAGTCCTTCTTCAGTGGTAGAAAACCTCACTCGTACATTCATACACACGCAACTCACACAAAAGTGGCCACTGTTGCACTGTTGTGTTCAGATGATGAGGCCCGACTGTGCCCAGAGGTGAGACTGTGGCTGAATGTGAGGGAGTTGTGCTTGTATGAATGTGTGGGTGCATTTTTTTTACCCCTGAAGAGGTACTTTGTATGACAGCTTAGTCTACTTTTAGTTGTACCTGTTTGCTTTTGAGTGGTGAGTAGCAATCTCTCTTATTTAATATTGAAGATATTTTTTTAAATCTATTCATTCACAATGTTTGGTGGATCAACCAAGAATGAAAGAATGGTAACTTTCAGGGATGTGGAAAGGGACAAAATATAAATTTACAGAAATCAGGCAACTCACAGAATTTTAATCTGTGCATGTATGGACAATAAAACATCACTATACACCTTAAATATAGAAGCTTCTGCTACAGTAGCTTCTGCTACAGCCATAAATTTTTTATTAGATTTCTGCAGTCAGAATGTATTGCAGATGACTGTTAAAATAGTCAATAATGATGCTGCACAACTCATTCCATTAAGAGGTAGAGCATGGCATTATCTTGAAGCAGTGTAATGTAGTTGCACTACAACCATCTCTCTCTAAGCACTGCAGGCATCAGTCATTGGTTAAGTATAGGGAGTTTTATAATATTGACAATATTAACACAAAGTTCTGACACTCTCTCGCTATAAGAATGTAATAATGGTATCTACACTGGAAATTCCTGTGTGGAAAAATATGTAAAATAAGGGAGAGGCAACCCTGTACCTATAGTAGACTGTCGTGAAGCGCACATAAACACATAATAGAGAACAGTTAATATAAGTGTAATCCCATAGGTAAGGTCTCCCATTTTTTTATAAGTCCATTATACAATGGTTTACATCAGTTTACAGCTTGAACATTTAGCTATTTTTCGACATGATCACCATTTCTGTCAATGTATTTTTGTAGACGCTGTGGCAGTTTTTGTATGCCCATGTCATACCAGCTCGCTGCCATGCTGTTCAGAAAGTTATGAACTGGCGCGATTGTTGCTTGGTCTCAGGTGTAAAGTGGTATGCCCAAGTTTCGTCACCTGTGACAACTGAGGCCAGAAAGTTGTCCTGATTGGCTGCAAGGCAGTGAAGAAATCTGCAGGAAGCATCAACTTGTTGCCACATGTGGTCCTCAGTCAGCATGCATGGCACTCATCTTGAGCACACCTTCTGGTAATTCAATGTTTCCATTAAAATTCTGTGAGCAGTGATTCGGGAAACCTTGGGAACCAATGTCCAGAGATCATCCAGGGTGATCCGTCGATCTTCACGCATGCTATGCTCAACCTTCAACACTATCTCCTCAGTAATTGATGGTGTCCCATTCCTCTGCTGATCGTGAATTTCAGTCCGACCAGCTGCA
This sequence comes from Schistocerca cancellata, assembly GCF_023864275.1. Lineage (NCBI taxonomy): Eukaryota > Metazoa > Arthropoda > Insecta > Orthoptera > Acrididae > Schistocerca > Schistocerca cancellata. The sequence continues at coordinate 188,035,003 of NC_064635.1, forward strand.
AATTCTCTACACCACTTACAAACATTTCTGACATCCATGCACGACTCACCATACAGTTCTGTCAATTGGTGATGGATTTCAATCAGTGCAGCACCCTTAGGGTTCAAAAACCAAATAACTGCGCGCGATTCGCACTTGGCAGTAACATCCAATGGGAGCTCCATTCTCAACGGCTGCCACGACAAGACTGAGTGCCTCAGCGTGGGGTGCGCATGTTTACACACAGCGCGTGAAGCACTCTTCATAACAGTGTGACCAACAGCCACACAAACAGCAACACAAACAGAGTTCTGTCCTAATAAAAAAAAGGACACCTTACTTTTGGGATTACCCTCGTACTAACTTTCAAATATTGCTCTTTTCCTAGTGAGAATACACACATTCTCACACACAGCCACACAGACACCCAATCAGAGACACCCGTGATAGAGGTGAGACTGATTATTGAATATTGATTATTGAAACTAATGGTCTAGGTGGATGGCCATGGGGGGAATAGGGAACAACACACAAAACAAGGACGGGGTGTCATGGAAGTGAGTGTCAGGTCTTCCAGTACATGACTCGGTTGCTGGATAAGTTAGAAGGAGTTTAGAGGGTAGATCATATAAGGGATAGTGAGAGGGGTGGAAGAGGAGTAAAAGAGAGAGAGGAAGGCAGTGATGAAGAGGGAGACATGGAGAGAGAGAGAGAGAGAGAGAGAGAGAGAGAGAGAGAGAGAGAGAGAGAGAGAGAGAGACTGCTTCAGGAGGACAGGGTGGGGGGGGGTTGGGGGGGGGGGGAGGAACCTGCACCCCATGTGTTGTTCCCTTTTGGTCAACTTTTGTACAACACCTGTCCCACACATCCACCCACCACGTCCTACCACAGTACAGTCACATGTGTCTTCGACCCAATAAAATGAAGGGCCAAGTATGAAATCAACCACATTAATCTGGATGGTTATAGTCAAACTTTCCCTATTTAACACATTATAACACAGAAAATAATTACTGTATGGGTACCAAACATGGTAACATTATTGTCAAGGACATGGGGAAGAGAAATAATGCAGAATCAATTCAACTGAAACACTTTTAATGTACTGCTGTGGTTGATCACACCATTACATATCAGGTACCACTTTGGCTACAAAAGAGACTCAATACAGCACCCATCAGTGTCCAGAAGTCTGAAAGTACAGGATCGCATGTCCATAGGTATGCTGGCTATCTCTCTTCATATGCTGCATTTCAGGTCAGCACATGTGTGAATGCTCCCCTGGTAAACCCTGTCTTTCATGTAGTCCCACAATCAGAAATCACAGGGAATGAGATCAGCTGATCGTGCTGGCCAAGCATTTGGAAATAATTGGCTCACAATTCAATCATTTCCAAATGTATTTCAGAGAAACAGGTGAACATCATGAGCAATGTGTGGTGGGGCCCCATCATGCATGAAACCTGAGTTCAATGCATCTCTCTCCTGTAGGGAGGGTATGACATGCTGGCGAAGTAATGTACACCAGTAATGCTCACCCATTACACTGCATTTCTTTGGTCCTTAAGTGCAAACCTGTTCAAAAAAGAATGGGCTAATGATGAACATAGCTGTGAAGCCACACCATAGCAGTGAAACATTCACCACACAGAGAAACTTCATGCACAATGATTGGAGGGGAGGATCCCCACACTTGGCAATTCGGTGTGTTCATCTCACTTGTCAGAGAAAAATGAGCTTCGTGTGTCCAAAGGATGGTCCAGGGCCAGCCCTTGTCAGAAAGTGGAGAGCAAAGTCAACCTGTCATTGTTTGTCCTGTGGTGCAAGCTGCTGTACGATATGGATCCTGTACAGTACCATTTGAGAATAGTTTGAAGCAGCTTCTGTGCAGTGTACCACAAGATGTTCAACTGTCCTGACACACCATGTGTGTTGGTTGACAATTGGAAATTGCATGCAGCATTGTCTGCCATAGCAACTTCATCATGCACTGCACAGCAAGTGGAGGAAGAGGGCCCTTCTGTAATCCTTTCAGCCAGTGGTATTCTTGAAGTGCAGCTGTAGCATCACTGTTGTTTTCGTAATAGAACTTCACCAATAATACCCTACTCCTTTTGTCCAAGCTCATGTTGACATGTCAACGAGTGCAGTGCAACTGGTCAGGTGTGAGAGACTATGAATTACAATGAATGATTAAGACATCTGGTGGCCATAGTTGGAACTGGACGGTGGCAGTGTGACACATGGAAATCATGCACCCCATACTCTGTACATTAATGATACCACGTTTGGTACTTGTATGTTAATTAGTTTTCTTGTTATAACATATTAAATAGGGAAAGTTTAATTAAATGGTAACCACCCAGTGTATCAACTATGCTGCAGTTACTCTTCAGCATTTCCTATGGGCATGACAAGTAACCAACTGTCCATTTGCACAAACGGCCACTGCCAACTTTTCAAACTGTAAACTTGCCCATTGAATTGCCAAAACTTCTGTGTGGCACAACACTAATTTATTCAACAGCTGCTTTATAATAAGGGCCATTTCAGTATTGTCTTCTAGCGCAAAGTTTCTCTGAATTACTACAAGCATTCAGAAAGAAACAAGTTGGAGTCTGGAATGCACAAAGCGGTGACAGGAGGGTAATACCGTGGCATGTGTAAAGAGGTGTGGTTCCAACTAGAGCTTGGAGGTTCACAGCCCATTGCTAGAATGCATGCGTGCACGTCATGTGACTATACAGATCTAGCAGCAGCATGCATGAGTCATACAACACTGCCAGTCACAATGCAAACAGTGGCATGGAGGCATCAACAGAAGCGGAAGGAGTAGGAGGAATGGACATTCATTGATGAATGTCACAAGTGTACAGCATTGCATGTCCCTTGCAAGGGTCAAGGCATGGCACCAGTGCTTCAGGGAAGGATGGGTGTTGTTAGCTGATGATGCACAGTCTGGGGCACCAAACTGTATTACCAATGACATCATCTAGCTGGTGGATGCACTCATTACCCAGGACTGCCGAGTGACAGTGAAAGCCACAGCAACCGTGGTTGGACTGAGCACTGTAAGTGTTCACATTGTGAAGGAACGACTGCATGTGCACAAAGTGTGTGCCCAGTTGGTGCCTCACAATCTTCAACAACACCACAAAGCATGTCAAATGACCCACTGCTCATCTGCAGTGATATGCTCAGGAAGAGAATGCATTCCTGGCATGAGTGGTGGCTGGAGATAAGCCATGGTGTCATCACTTTGAACCAGCATCAAAACGACAAGGTCTCCAGTGGAAGCATCCAAGGTCACCACCACCAAAACGGCCGAGGCCATCCATACAAGTGCAGGAAAGGGTATTCTTTGACCAAGATGGGCCCCCTCTGATTCACTTCTTGCAGCATGGGACAACAGTGAATGCCCAGTGTTACTCGCAAACTCTGACCACCCTTTGCCAAGCGATCAAATCAAAACAACCAGGCAATCTCACCCGGGGGGGTCATTCTGCTCCACGACAATGCAAAGCCTCATATGGCCAACACAGTCATGGCACTCCTGCAAAAATTAAAATGGGAGGTTCTCGGCCACCCTCCATACAGTCCAGACCTCTGATTATACCATTTCTGGTCCCCTTAAAAAGGCTCTGAGGGGCAAACCATTCACCTTAGACAATGACATCCAGCTGTATGTGCAGAACTGGTTAACATCACAGCCCCAGGAATTTTATGAGACAGTTATTCACCTCCTTGTGTCACGGTGGGACAAGTGTCCCATCAGCCAGGGTCAATACTTCTAACATTCAGGAACTGGTTTGTGTAATTATGCCTCTGGCTCGTTTCATTTTGAACACCCCTTGTACTTGTTTCTCCAGTGTATGCTGTGCTCTCAAAATCCCCCTGGCCTAAACCTTCAATAATCTGTTTCCCACTGCCACAACTTACCTTTTCCCTTCTCTCTTCTCTCCACACTACATACTATTCCTTTACAATCCATATCATGTAATGCCTTCTTCCACCACTCTTCCTCACTCCTCCTGAAGTAGGCTCTCTCTCTCTCTCTCTCTCTCCCCCCATTTTTCCAACTCTCTCCCACCCCTGTTTCCCTCTTCATCATTGCCTTCCTACCTCCCTATACCCTCTCTCTACCCTTACATTCTCTATCCTCTGAACTACTTTTGTCCTGTACAGCTGCTGCATCATCTGCCAAAATCCCTGAATCATACACTACCCTGCTACCATGTCCTTGTCTTGTGTATCCTTCGATACTCTCTCTCTACCTCTATCTGTCCAGACAACAGTCAATAATCAATATTTGTTAGACTGTCCACTACCATGGGCATGCATTTTTGGGTGTCTGTGGGTTTTCTTGTGTGTGTGTGTGTGTGTGTGTGTGTGTAAGTGAATACCTTATGCTTATTTTATGTAACAGCACTATCACATAGTAATTAATAAACTCAGAACAGGCAGTAACACAACAAAAGGACTGTTGCAGAAATTTCTGATGTAATTCTCAGTTATAAGTAATATGGATTATTAGAGAAAGGATTAGGTTTCTCAGTCTAACAAAGATATGATAAAGTAATCAATGATATTATGTTGCTGATATGTTGCTACATATTGCACAAAGACGCAAGTCAAAAGTTATGTGTATTCAGCTTTTTAAAATAGTGATGTTTGTATGTTTTTTAAAGATGTGTATGCTGGAATACATTGTCTGCACAATTTTTGCTTTGCTTGAAATATCTTATTGTCAGCAAAAAATTACCACATATTAACATAGATTAACAAGATATGTACTCCATCATTTACAACTTTTAACAAATGTGTGGATACATTTAAATGGGACTATATCCCTACTGAAGAATGTCCAAAAAACTGTAACCATAGATAAAAATGTTGAGCTATGGTACAGTATAGTGTTTCAACATTGGTGTTTAAATTTGTATGAAATAGTATAATATATTTAATATGAAAGATATGATGCGAAAGCTTTGTGTAAGTGGGATATGGTATCCCTTTGATGTTATTCAAAACTAAATGTGAACAGTAACACCCTTACATCGTTTGAAGAATTTTAAAATAAATCCACCTGATTTTATACACCATTTTGCTACTGTAGATGACATACACATACCAAAAAGAAAACATCAGGCAAATAACTGACTGTTCTTTTCTTTGTAGGGCTGTAACAAAAGAGATGAGGAAATGTACCTGCCAAAAATATTCGTTAGTTAATGGAAAGATGAGGGATGTATGGTGTAAACTGTTGGAATATTCAGCCTATTCAATTTATTTGCCACCTGTGACTCTCACACATTCCCACATGTATGAAAATTTCCAACCAGTAAAGATGGTGAGTCTACTTAAGAAGTTATTACAGGCATAGCTGACTCTTTTGCAGACTTTCCACACCCACTCTTTCAGTGTGGAATCTACTAAATCAAAAAAGAAGACCACATTGAAAATTAATGTATATTGAGTATAATAACACATTCCATCACAGCCAGAGGGAGAAAAATTTTTTTGTTTGTTTAATGTCCTTTCTCCAACAGTTTCTGAGTTAGCAGATTCCATGCCTGAGGAGGGATTGTGGAAGGTATTCATGAGAGCCACCAATAGCTGCCGTAATTGCTTTAGTGTACTCGACATATTTACTGGTCTACAGTTTCTTTAAGTATGACAATATGTGAAAGAAAATGAATTTCCAGGTAAAAGTATATATATATACACACACACCCAAATGATGTGTAAAACTCTAAAATGGCTAACATCCCATGAACTGAGAAATATAAACACACATTCCTACAATCAAAACAATATAAAATACCCTATGAACATATGTCCTACAGTATGTTGCAATACAATACATCATTACATTTAAATGATGTACAGTTGCCACATCACAGGAGATTCTCTAAATGTCCCTCCATGAGCAGGAATGGTTCTTTTTTTTTGTCATCAGTCTTCTGATGGGTTTGATATTGCTCACCACAGTTTCCTCTCAGAATAGATCTAATGCTCATCATCATCATCTGTTATTCTGTACACATTCTATCTCAGTATTCCTCTGAAATTCTTGCTCTCTAATAGCATGGAAGTCATTCCCTGACATCTTACCTCATATCTTTTCATTGAACTATTTTTCTAGTTAATGTTTCCACATATTTCTTTCTTGCTGATTTTGAGAAGAACATTCTTATTTCTTACCTTCTCAGTCCACATAATTTTCAGCATTTGCCTGTAAAATAGATGTCAAATACTATAATTCTTTTTTTATGATCTTCCCATCATGCATGATTCACTTAAATCTAATACCTTGTTTCAGGCATACACTATCATACATTTCTTTACCAAATTTCATGAATGTTTGATACTGTCCGACTTCTTTTGGTTAGTAATCCCATCCTAGTCTGCTTCATATATCTACCTTGTTCCATCCTTCATGTGCTATTTCATCTGAAAGGTAGTAGAATTCCCTCTCTTTGCTGAGTGAGACCCTTAACATTTAATGCTAAGTTTATTACAAATCTCATTTTCAGTACTACCCTGTGCTTTTGTCTTTCTTTGGTTGACACAATCCATATTCTGTGCTCAGTAGACTGTTCATCCCATTCAACAGATCCAGTAATTGCAATGTCATCAGCAGTTTGTATCATTAATATCTTTTCACTCAGAATTTTGATGCAAAATCTGAATCTTCCTTTTTGGTGAAACCTAAAAACATACTGACACATTCACACAAAGACATACGGGCCTATGGTACAACATGTATTTAATTGTAGTTGTCAGCCAGAGTGATCAATCTTTAGCAGACTATGGTCAGAAGATCACAAAAATCAGTGTTTTGATCCTCAATGATCCATTCAATAGCTTAGGTAGATGTCATACAGAAACCAGCATATTTACAGACATAAGTGTTCTGGGGCCCAGTAGTGTGCAAACCAAGTGTGGTAATGAACTGATAATGGCATATTAGCTGGTAGTACAGGAAATGTACAAGTACATACATTGGTTCATTCGGTCATCAATATAATGTACATGGGTTGATTGGATCATAAGGAATAATACAGCAGCACACAATGGAGCCTAAATTGGTGCTGACAATAGGAACCTTAATATCATATTGTTTGAATGTGATCATATCAAGCAGATTAGCATCCACACATTTGTAAATTTTCTGAATGTCACTCTGTTGGTGAGCAGAATGATGAACCAAGAATATGTGGTGTTATATTTGGTGAAAGAATTGTAGTTCACTACTAGATTCTGTAATAATAATTCATACTACATTTTTTTATAACGATACGAGAGAAGGAAAGTTGCTACTCGCCATATAGCGGAGGTGCCGAGTCACGATAGGCACAATAAAAAGATTCACACAATTATAGCTTTTGGCTAATGAAGCCTTCAATAGCCGAAAGCTATAATTGTGTGAATCAATTTATTGTGCATATCAGGACTCAGCACCTCCGCTATAAGGTGAGTAGCAACTTTCCTTCTCTCATATTGTAATATTCCATCCTGGATTGTCCATTGTTTGATACTACTTTTTTTTTTTTCACAGGAATATTTTGCATTGTTTTGATTCTTGGATTTATCCTTCCCAATCATTTTGTACAAATGTTTAGAAACAACTTGTGTACAGTTACAATGAAGTCATACACTGTTAACTCCTATGCTATCCACAAACTTCTGATTATGGAACATCATGATATACATACATGTACGTGAAAAGTCAATGTTAGTTAATGCTCATAATACAGAGGGCTATTCAAATGGAAGCATAAAATTTTTAAATTTTTTCCTAGGTAGTAACAAATTAAATATAATGCCAGTGTTACCGAAAATATACCCCAACACTCCCCCCCCCCCCACCCCCACCTCCCAGCCCTCTCCACACACACGCATATGTAGTGTTACTTGATCAGCCTGTCTCACTTCCTCCCAATGTAAATAAAACTCTTGATAAGGAATGGAGTCTAGATTACACTGAAACAGAATGTGAATGCAAAAGTGAGTTGGATCCTGTCTTATATGAAAATGTCTTTATAAATATGGTTATAATAGAAGGAAACATTCCACGAAGGAAAAATATACCTAAAAACAAAGATGATGTGACTTACCAAATGAAAGTGCTGGCAGGTCGATAGACACACAAACGAACACAAACATACACACAAAATTCAAGCTTTCGCAACAAACTGTTGCCTCATCAGGAAAGAGGGAAGGAGAGGGAAAGACGAAAGGATGTGGGTTTTAAGGGAGAGGGTAAGGAGTCATTCCAGTCCCGGGAGCAGAAAGACTTACCTTAGGGGGAAAAAAGGACGGGTATACGCTCGCACACACACACATATCCATCCACACATATACAGACACAAGCAGACATATTTAAAGACTTTAAATATGTCTGCTTGTGTCTGTATATGTGTGGATGGATATGTGTGTGTGTGCGAGCGTATAGCCGGCCGAAGTGGCCGCGCGGTTCTGGCGCTGCAGTCTGGAACCGCGAGACCGCTACGGTCGCAGGTTCGAATCCTGCTTCGGGCATGGATGTGTGTGATGTCCTTAGGTTAGTTAGGTTTAACTAGTTCTAAGTTCTAGGGGACTAATGACCACAGCAGTTGAGTCCCATAGTGCTCAGAGCCATTGCGAGCGTATACCCGTCCTTTTTTCCCCCTAAGGTAAGTCTTTCCGCTCCCGGGACTGGAATGACTCCTTACCCTCTCCCTTAAAACCCACATCCTTTCGTCTTTCCCTCTCCTTCCCTCTTTCCTGATGAGGCAACAGTTTGTTGCGAAAGCTTGAATTTTGTGTGTATGTTTGTGTTCGTTTGTGTGTCTATCGACCTGCCAGCACTTTCATTTGGTAAGTCACATCATCTTTGTTTTTAGGTATGTCTTTATAAATACCTTGATGACAATGAAATTGGAGTGGTACAGAAGACATTAACATATTATTTGGATGCTATAGGATTTTCAACTATATAAATTTTATCCTCATCAGAATTATTGGCCATCGTGCTGTACAGTATGCTTGAACAGCCAGAACAGCGGGAGTCTGCAGATCTGCGCCTTCGATGAAAACATAGAAATTTCATGAATTTCCACCTCCACAGTCATACTGTATGTTCGGAATGTATGGGAGTTGCAAAGTAGTCAAATTTGCAGCCACGGGGTAAGGTCTCATCAGAATTAATTAATGATGGGTTCTCGTAATATCCTTAGTTTACCAATTAACCTCTGTGGTACTGGTAAGACGGAAGACATTTTAGAGTTGCTAGAATGTGATAATTATTCTTCCTGTAGCTTTCTGTAAACAAATAGTGCAATTAAGATTCTTTACATTTTTTCTTGCCTTTTCAGAAGTTCTGTGAAAAGAAGAGATAGTAATGTGATCTTCACACACCCTTCATTTTAGAAAACTGATAATAATGGAAGATGTGAACTGTGTGATCTCCAGATCGTATATTCTCCACTTTTGGTAGTGGTTCTGCAGCTGTAATTTGAGAGTGGGGAAAGTGTTTCAGTCGTCACTGTATCACCATAAAATCAACTGTAAGTAGGATAACTATCAGTGTGGTAAGAAACCATTGCAAATGGTAATTTGTGACTGATTTACAGGTCTTCATATGAACAATTCCTTGACATGGAAGCTAAAACTCCTATAGCGAAGCAGTATACTAAGAAAGATGAATGAACAGAGTCATGCAAAAGTATTCTCTAGACAAATGTTTCACTCTATCCAGTTCACTAAAGTAATTTACACCTATTGGTAATATATGTATGCAAAATACTGCAAAACTAATATTTACTGCACCTATAGTGAATCACAGATATTTCTACATCTAACTAATGAGACCATGCTACTGGATTCACCTAACTACATAGTATCAATTCCAAGTATGTGTATGTGGCAGTGAATCATTTTTATTTTATAACAAACAGGACTTCTGCACTTTTTAAGAAATAATGTTTTGACATACTATAAATTTACTTTCATAAGTTAAGAATTTGATAAACAAAGCTGCAGGAAAAGGTAACATTAACCACTATGGGTGCTTTCCTGTTATTCCCCCTGTAATGGCTGTTTTACCCAGCCAATTCTGAATGTTCCATTTCTTGTAGAATGTTGATCACTTTGCAGTCTTTCCCGAACAACTGTTTGCCATGTCATCAATTGATGTTCACAGCTTGTCTCTGTTTTGACTGCAACAAAATTCTTCCCTCACAGAGGGTGGCACAGACAGGTCTGATGCCTAAGTCTCTATTCTTACATGTGTCTATCAGCAGTCTTTACAATTTTGCCTCCAGAAGGTAAGTTGGTGTAACAAGAAATGTGATACATCCAATCAAGTTGCACATTTCCAATGAACCACGGTCCAGCCTCAACTATTCCATGGTAAATACAGTCATAATTGACAATGTCATAGAATCAACGCATCTTCATCAGCGTTGTATGCTAATACAGATTTCCCATATCCTATGAGGCTTGTCCAGAAAGTAAGTACCATTTCATTCTATTGTCACTGCAGCACTAGTGTAGCAGTTATGCACATTCACACTTGTCTCTCTGGTTCATTGTCTTTTCAGTGACGCCAATACAGCCAGATTCTATTGTTTTTACCTTTGTTAGCAACTGTTCAAAATGTTTAAGACACTCTCTGAGATCACCAACTGTGAAGTGTGCTCTGTAATATGGTTTTTGAATGCAAAGAATCTTAAGCAACTTTAAATTCATAGTCTACTTGTAGAGATTCACAGTGAAAATTTAATTACTGATGGCCTGGTGAAAAAGTGGGTTAGACAATTTAATTATCAATGAACCAACGTTCATCAAGATGTACTGAGTGGGCAGCCTTCAATTGTCAATGATGGTTTGGCTGAGAAAGTAAATGAGAAATTTCTTGAAAACAGACAGTTTGCAATAAGAATGCTCGATGATGAATTTCCACAAATTTCAAAAGCTGTTTTGCAAGACATAATCACAAGTCACTTACATTTCCCGTTGGCTTCCAAAGATGTTTATGGATGTATGCAAAATAAAGTGACTTAGAACTGCTTTAAATTCTTAAACAGAATTGAGAGCAGTGATGAAACCTGGTTTTGTCAAGTCATTTCAGAACCAAAATAACATTGATGGAGAAGAGGCACTAATGGTAATACACATCCCCATTATCCTGGTGTCACTCAAAACTTTATTCCACAATTTGGTTGGGAACAGTCCATTCACCTGCTGTACAGCCTCAATCTCACACCTCGTGATTACCACTTGTTCTTCAACCTGAAAGCTGATTTTGGATTAAGACACTATGACAGTGATAACAGTGCCAAAAACGGTGTTCAGCAGTGGTTGTCTTCAGTGGCAGCATCTTTCTATGAAGAGGGCATAGAAAAGTAACTATCCCTCTATGACAAATGGTGGCAACTGCAGTAAGTACAAAAATTGTTTAAGGAATGTTCTTTCTGGTAAAAATAAATTTTGACTTAAAAAAAAGTGTTTTATGAGGTTTTTATTTTTTTTAAATGGTACTTACTTTCTGGACATGCCTCGTATGCTACAATGTAGTCTAGCCTTCAGTTTTCATATTATGTGACGAGTCCAGCACGTATTTCCCACTCATAGTTTCAACCAAATTATGTATATGATCATAACAGCACTTTATGAACAGCCAATCAGCTTCACTGTTTCTGAGATGCTCGTTCCCAAGCACTGGGCCATAACACCCTTCCCTCTTTCAAAGCTGCTTGCACCAATGGATTTCCCAATGTATGGCCCTTATTGTTGACAGAATGATCCCCTGTTCATCTTTGCTCCAATTAAACACTTTTCTTGCAGTGACACTGGGCAGATTCAAGCTCTTGGTGGGCAGTGATCATAAAATTTTGGATTGTGAGTGACCTTCTCTCAGTCATCAAAGGAATTATTACAAAATGTGTACACATTCAGCACCATATTATGTGTATAGTATGTAATGCTGTTTGAGCCAATGTCTTACCGAGTAGCACTTGATACTTTCTTGTAAGCAAATAAATCACAACAGCATGGTCTCTTACTTTCTAGAATCTAATAAAAATTGCATAACTCTGCACCCGTATATTAAAAATTCTTCTCCTTTGATTATGCTCCTCTAAATGGTGGAAGTGGAAGATAAAAACCATTTGCGTGCTAGCAGCTCTAATCGAGAACTAGTGCTAAGTAAGTCTAATATGAAACTGAGCTAAAGAATGTTAGAAAGAGACTGAGTGATACTTCTATATGAAGGCCTATTTCTATTTGTCGTCTATATGAGCTTGTGCAAGATGTTCCGTACATCTGACAGAAGAAGAGTGAAGTATTAAAATGGCTGTTTCAACTGAACAGCTAGTATATAAGTTACTGCAATTAAAAAGATAAAAATTTCTAATGTAAAGGAACAGTGACATCATAATTTTATTTGTACAAAATCAAATAGAATATGAAATATAAAAAGCAAATATGGATGACAGTCAATGACAGCACAGTAGTCCAATTACAGTGTCAGTTCATTCACAACAGGACTCTTTCTGTCCCCACAAGCCTGGAAAATGTTCCATTTCAAAACATACATTTTTTATTGTAAATGTAGCTAGATCCAAAATTCTCCCGGCATGTAGTCTTCAAATAACTTTGGCAATGCCGCTGGTAACACTGTCGACAACTGCCGATATTTTGAAAGAGGCACACCCTGTCATTTTCAAGACGAAATTGCAACAAGTAATTTGCTGTGCAAGGGAATTTAGAACCTCAGTTTGCAGAGCAATTCTAGAAAACACACATGCACACTAAAATCACTAGTTCATCACACAACTAAATATGACCAATGTTAGAAGTTATCAAGGGTGAAAATTAATAAATAGTGCGTGAGGTAACATTAACTCTGTCCCTCTGTTTTATAACAATGAGATAATGGAACTCCATTCAGAATTTAACAACAACCTCCAATAGTAAAAAAAAAAAAAAAATCAGAGGAATGGAACTAATGCTACCTCACTATTGATTATTAATGTTCACTATCAATAACTTTTGACATTTGTTGTCTTTAGTTGTGCAATGGCACTAATGTTTACAGTACAGAAACTGATCTTCCAGAATTGCTCTGGAAGCAGAGGTTTTAAATTCCCTTGCACGGCACTTAATGTAGTTTTGCCTTGAGACTGGAAAGATGTGCTCCTGTTGAGATATTGGTGGTTGTTGTCAACAACGTCACCCAGGTGCATTACTGTAAGATATTTAAACGTAAATATAGTAGTTAAAGCTCTCATCTAGAACGATAATGGGTTTTAATGTAAAAAATCATTTGCTGCAGCCTGTCATACTCCAATGTAAATGAAATATACGCAGGATGAATTTAAAGAATTTTATTACATCACGTGTGTGTGTGTGTGTGTGTGTGTGTGTGTGTGTGTGTGTGTGTGTGTGTGTGTGTGTGTGTGTGTGTAGTGACTGAAGTTCATCTGTTGATAACAGAAAATAAACTGTGTGCAGAGTGCAGCATTGTATTTGTGCTGTTTAGCATAAAGACGGAGAAAGGAATTTTGTGAAGACGTATATAGCCCATTCATCTCAAATAACACTGAGAGGATTACATTACCAGTTACTATAGATACTGAATCATGTACAGTCAAGAGCGACGTTGACCATTAATGGATTAAAGTTAAGTATTCCACCAGCTACGTCCGTTTTTCTAAATTCTAATTTCCTTGTCCTGTTCCAGAACACGTTAACCATTAATGGATTAAAGTTAAGTATTCCACCAGCTACGTCCGTTTTTCTAAATTCTAATTTCCTTGTCCTGTTCCAGAACTCACGCCAGCCTGCGTGATCTAAAACGCGTGCCTTTCGGCTTCCTCTATTAACCCGGTGTTGGCTCTCCTGCCAACCCACAACAGAAGGTTGCAGATTTATAAATCTTTTCTATCTGTGTATATTTCTACTTTCAGATCTACTGTTAGCAGCTGACGATGCAACTTCAGCAACAAATTTACTATCTGATATTAGACGAAAATACGAGGTCTGTTCAAAAACTTCGAGAACAATCGTAATTTCGCGGCAATGGTGTGTTGGAGCGAAATGCGGTAGGCATCCCTGCACATGCCTGTGTTTAATGTGTACTACCGGAAGCTTCATAATCGTACGCCCGTTAATTATTGTTCAGTGCTGTATTGAGTTGAACGTTGTGTAGAACAGTTTGCGAATTTCGAGATGACAGTGTTAGGGGAGTACGTAACGCGTCTGTATTAAATACGAGGTGCATTCAAGTTCTAAGGCCTCCGATTGTTTTTCTAATTAACTACTCACCCGAAATCGATGAAACTGGCGTTACTTCTCGACGTAATCGCCCTGCAGACGTACACATTTTTCACAACGCTGACGCCATTATTCCATGGCAGCGGCGAAGGCTTCTTTAGGAGTCTGTTTTGACCACTGGAAAATCGCTCAGGCAATAGCAGCACGGGTGGTGAATGTGCGGCCACGGAGAGTGTCTTTCATTGTTGGAAAAAGCCAAAAGTCACTAGGAGCCTGTTCAGGTGAGTAGGGAGCATGAGGAATCACTTCAAAGTTATCACGAAGAAACTGTTGCGTAACGTTAGCTCGATGTGCGGGTGCGTAGTCTCGGTGAAACAGCACACGCGCAGCCCTTCCCGGACGTTTTTGTTGCAGTGCAGGAAGGAATTTGTTCTTCGAAACATTTTCGTAGGATGCACCTGTTACCGTAGTGCCCTTTGGAATGCAATGGGTAAGGATTACGCCCTCGCTGTCCCAGAACATGGACACCATCATTTTTTCAGCACTGGCGGTTACCCGAAATTTTTTTGGTGGCGGTGAATCTGTGTACTTCCATTGAGCTCACTGGCGCTTTTTTCTGGATTGAAAAATGGCATCCACGACTCATCCATTGCCACAACCGACGAAAAGAAAGTCCCATTCACGCTGTCGTTGCGCGTCAACATTGCTTGGCAACATGCCACACGGGCAGCCGTGTGGTCGTCTGTCAGCATTCGTGGCACCCACCTGGATGACACTTTTCGCATTTTCAGGTCGTCATGCAGGATTGTGAGCACAGAACCCACAGAAATGCCAACTCTGGAGGCGATCTGTTCAACAGTCATTCGGCAATCCCCCAAAACAATTCTCTCCACTTTCTCGATCATGTCGTCAGACCAGCTTGTGCGAGCCCGAGGTTGTTTCGGTTTGTTGTCACACGATGTTCTGCCTTCATTAAACTGTCGCACCCACGAACGCACTTTCGACACATCCATAACTCCATCACCACATGTCTCCTTAAACTGTCGATGAATTTCAATTGGTTTCACACCACGCAAATTCAGAAAACGAATGATTGCACGCTGTTCAAGTAAGGAAAACGTCGCGATTTTAAGTATTTATAACAGTTCTCATTCTCGCCGCTGGCGGTAAAATTCCATCTTCCGTACGGTACTGCCATCTCTGAAACGTATTGACAATGAACGCGGCCTCATTTTAAAACAATGCGCATGTTTCTATCTCTTTCCAGTCTGGAGAAAAAAAATCGGAGGCCTTAGAACTTGAATGCACCTCGTATTGTGTGAAACTCAAGAAAACCCTTAGAGACACACACAAAATGATGCAGGAAGCCTACAGTAATGAGTGCTTAGGCCTCACTCGATGTTACGAATGGTTCACACGGTTTAAAAATGGCCAGACGGAAACAAAGATGACCCTCGTTCAGGACGCTTTTCGACGTCTACCGACGACGCTCCTGCCAGGAACATCAACGGAATAATCGTGCCTGCCAATCGAGGACTGACTGTCCGAGAGGTTGCAGAAGAATGTAACATCATGTCATGAAACCCTGACCCAGAATCTTGGAATGCATCGTATTGCATCCAAGTTCGTCCCACAGGTCATGAGAAGACGAGAAAGACCTTCGCCTCGCAATCTGTGAAGAGCTTTCGGATGGCGAAAATGAGAACGAGATGTTCCTTAAGTGATGAGACGTGGGTCTACGGTTGTGATGTTGAGACCAAGGTTCAATCTTCACGACGGGTCGCGAAAGGTTCTCCAAGAATAAAAAAAGCTCGTCAGGTCAGGTCAAATGTCGAAGTCATTCTGATAGTTTTCTTTGACTTTGAAGGATTAGTTCATATGAATTAGTACCACAAGGGCAAGCAAATGGCTAATCGACGGTATTAGCGGGACGTGTTGCGACGCCTGCTAGAAAACGTGAGGGGAAAACGGTCTGAAATGTAGCGAAGCGATTTATGGCTCTTGCATCACGATAATGCATCCGCACATTCATCCCAGTTGGCACGTGACTATTGAACAAGAAACGAAATAACTGTGCTGCCTTATCCGCAGTACCCTGCAGGGCTGCCTCCTGCGGACTTTTTGTTATTTCTAAGCTGAAAACCCCTTTGAAAGGACGAAGTAAAGGAAAGGAGCGTATGGCATCACTGGCCGGGAGGTCCGATCCGGGGAAGTTCGGCCGCTAAATAGAGTGCAAGTCTTATTTGAGTCGACGCCACATTGGGCGTCTTGCATGCCGGTGATGGGGATGAAATGATGATTAGGACAACACAACACCCCGTCCCCGAGCGAAGAAAATCCAACCCGCCCGGGAATCGAACCCGGGCCCCCTTGCATGGGAGCCGAGCACGTTACCACCCAGCTAAGCGGGCGGACGAAATGACGAAGATTTGCAAAGATAGACGAGATAAAAGAAAATTCACAGACGGCGCTTCGCGCGATCCAGCAAGATGCGTGCGAAGACTGTTTCCGGAAGTGAAAACGGCGATTGGGAGCGGTGTAAAAATTGTGGAGGAGAGTATTTCGAAGGAGACCATGCACAATAAGTAAAAGGTATGCCTAGAAAAATTGTGTGGATAAAGTTCCGGAATTTTTTGAACAGACCTCGTATTTTAATGTGTGCGTATCGAATGTTCCTCTCTTTTATTTCTTACTTTTATAGTGACCGTTCTTTTTTCATTCTTTTTATTGTCAAGTTCTGTTCATACAGCATGAAATATAATATATTTAAATGTCTGTTGGCATTCTATTATTACTAGGAGTATGCCTATACAGGGTGTTACAAAAAGGTACGGCCAAACTTTCAGGAAACATTCCTCACACACAAAGAAAGAAAGAAAATATGTTATGTGAACATGTGTCCGGAAACGCTTACTTTCCATGTTAGAGCTCATTTTATTACTTCTCTTCAAATCACATTGATCGTGGAATGGAAACACACAGCAACAGAACGTACCAGCGTGACTTCAAACACTTTGTTACAGGAAATGTTCAAAATGTCCTCCGTTAGCGAGGATACATGCATCGACCCTCCGTCGCATGGAATCCCTGATGCGCTGATGCAGCCCTGGAGATTGGCGTATTGTATCACAGCCGTCCACAATACGAGCACGAAGAGTCTCTACATTTGGTACCGGGGTTGCGTAGACAAGAGCTTTCAAATGCCCCCATAAATGAAAGTCAAGAGGGTTGAGGTCAGGAGAGCGTGGAGGCCATGGAATTGGTCCGCCTCTACCAATCCATCGGTCACCGAATCTGTTGTTGAGAAGCGTACGAACACTTCGACTGAAATGTGCAGGAGCTCCATCGTGCATGAATCACATGTTGTGTCGTACTTGTAAAGGCACATGTTCTAGCAGCACAGGTAGAGTATCCCGTATGAAATCGTGTTAACGTGCTCCATTGAGCGTAGGTGGAAGAACATGGGGCCCAATGAAGACATCACCAACAATGCCTGCCCAAACGTTTACAGAAAATCTGTGTTGATGACGTGATTGCACAATTGCGTGCGGATTCTCGTCGGCCCACACATGTTGATTGTGAAAATTTACAATTTGATCACGTTGGAATGAAGCCTCATCCATAAAGAGAACATTTGCACTGAAATGAGGATTGACACATTGTTGGATGAACCATTCGCAGAAGTGTACCTGTGGAGACCAATCAGCTGCTGATAGTGCCTGCACACGCTGTACATGGTACGGAAACAACTGGTTCTCCCGTAGCACTCTCCATACAGTGACGTGGCAACGTTACCTTGTACAGCAGCTACTTCTCTGACGCTGACATTAGGGTTATCGTCAACTGCACGAAGAATTGCTTCGTCCATTGCAGGTGTCCTCGTCGTTCTAGGTCTTCCCCAGTCGCGAGTCATAGGCTGGAATGTTCCGTGCTCCCTAAGACGCCGATCAATTGCTTCGAACGTCGCCCTGTCGGGACACCTTCGTTCTGGAAATCTGTCTCGATACAAACGTACCGCGCCACGGCTATTGCCCCGTGCTAATCCATACATCAAATAGGCATCTGCCAACTCCGCATTTGTAAACATTGCACTGACTGCAAAACCACGTTCGTGATGAACACTAACGTGTTGATGCTACGTACTGATGTGCTTGATGCTAGTACTGTAGAGCAATGAGTCGCATGTCAACACAAGCACCGAAGTCAACATTACCTTCCTTCAATTGGGCCAGCTGGCGGTGAATCGAGGACGTACAGTACATACTGACTAAACTAAAATGAGCTCTAACATGGAAATTAAGCGTTTCCGGACACATGCCCACATAACATCTTTTCTTTATTTGTGTATGAGGAATGTTTCCTGAAGGTTTGGCCGTACCTTTTTGTAACACCCTGTATACTGGGTGATCAGAAAGTCAGTACAAATTTGAAAACTTAGTAAACCACGGAATAATGTAGATAGAGAGGTAAAAATTGACACACATGCTTGGAATGACATGGGGTTTTATTAGAACAAAAAAAAGTGTTGCTTGCGCGCGTCGTTTGGTGATGATCGTGTGCTCAGCCGCCACATTCGTCATGCTTGGCCTCCCAGGTCTCCAGACATCAGTCCGTGCGATTATTGGCTTTGGGGTTACCTGAAGTCGCAAGTGTATCGTGATCGACCAACATCTCTAGGGATGCTGAAAGACAACATCCGACGCCAATGCCTCACCATAACTCCGGACATGCTTTATAGTGCTGTTCACAACATTATTCCTCGACTAGAGCTATTGTTGAGGAATGATGGTGGACATATTGAGCATTTCCTGTAAAGAACATCATCTTTGCTTTGTCTTACTTTGTTATGCTAATTATTGCTATTCTGATCAGATGAAGCGCTATCTGTCGGACATTTTTTGAACGTTTGTATTTTTTTGGTTCTAATAAAACCCCATGTCATTCCAAGCATGTGTGTCAATTTGTACCTCTCTATCTACATTATTCCGTGATTTATTCAGTTTTCAAATTTATACTGACTTTTTGATCACCCAGTACATCAAGAGTAGGCATAGAAGTTTCATCTTAAATTGTAATTTGATACTTGTTTTACTTGTTCAACATGAAAGAAAGAATTGCACAATGTCTACACGAATGTAACTTTCTACGCACAATATAACTAAGCCGTGAATAGATAAACTTTTAGACACTTCATTCATACAACGAACAGCAGATCTTCGCAAAATATTTCAGTTTTCTCTCAAACTACTCATTAAGTTTTTCTTGATTACTCTGATTCCCTTCAAGCAATTAAATTCTTTTCTGCTAAACTAGACTTCACGCAGGTCAATTTTGTACCCCACTTGTCCATGTACCATTCTTCGTTTGGTTAGGCAAATTCGAACAAAATTTTTCCTGCAAACCACTTAATAAGTCCTTTTAATTACCCAGATTGTTTTCACAATTTTTTTTTCTAAACTGGGCCTATTGTTGGTCAATTTGCTGCCTCCTTAGTTTGTCTAGGACAATTCGGACAAAAATTTTCCCTCAAATCACTAATTAAGTTTTTCTTAATTGTTCTGATTACTTTGAAGCAAATAAATCTTTATTTGCAAAACTAAACCTCATGCCGGACAGTTTGATACTCCATTTGCCCATTTCCCAATCTTCGTTTGGCTATGAAACTTCGGACAAAAAGCCTCTGTATAGTTTCTTGGGAATCTACAGTTCGCTCCGCTAAAACATTTGGCAAAACTATAATCGAAGCGTGGAAATGGAAAACAATGTAAGTGCCATATTTCCCCAAAATGCGTTTTCAGTTGCTGTCGTGTTCTCGGTATTCCTTTGATATCCGTAGACTTCATCCAGGTGCCAAACCATAGATGAAGTCTTTCAAACATTCTTTAGTAGATGGCGCATGGTCTTTGTGCCAAGCTACGCTTCCCTCTGGAATTCCAAGATTTTAAAGATATAAGAACCGGATTTTGTTAACTACAGTTCTATTGGTTAGAAAACCAATACTAAATTTCTGTGCCGTTATTATCACAAATAAAATATAATGCCTCTGTGTTAATATCACTTGGAACAAAAACTTTCTTCCTATTATTTAGTCGAAAACTGACTGTTTGAGAGCGTGGTTTTGTAAAAAAGTACATGTTGATTCTTGCAAAGAAGAAAACAGCCTCTGTTTGTAGTTCTTTTTATTAACACAAATAGCGCCGTTGCCGGTTTCGACCCGAGGGATTCATCTTCAAATGCCTGTTGACGTTTATGTTTCAAGTGATGATTATAACATCAATTGTTGAAAAAAAAAGACAGCCAGAAACTAATGTAAGTTACAACAAATGCGGTGTAAACGCGAACAGCCGTCTGAAGATTAATCTGACGGTTCGAAACCGGTAATGCCGCTGTTTGTGTTAATATATTAACAGTATTATTAACGTGGTTATGTGCTTTTTTCTTCTCCTCCAAAATCAACTTTTAAAATTTTTATGATTCGTACTTAGCTCGTAGGCACTAGTGTCTAGTTATTAGCAGTAACAGAAGGTATGAAACGATCACAGTAACTAAGGTATTTATTTTCTAATATTTTTTTACGGTGATGCTGTGAGCAGAATAATTCTGTGGTACCAGAATATCTTCTCAACTTTTGGGCATGAGTTTATAAAACAGAGTTACACTGTTTTTCCATTCTCCTGAAAACTGTCAGATTTGGCACTTCAAAAGTTACCTATTTCCACTCTTCAATAGTTGGAGGATCAGCTTATCGTTGATGTCAGTAAAAGACACTATTAGGAGGTATTAGAGGGTCGGTTCATGTTCAGATGCCGGTTGCCGTTTATGTTACATTTAATAAGTTTTTATATTAGTTATTGGAAAAAATACAACCAGAAACTAATATACATAACAACAAATGTAACGTAAACGTGAATACCCGTCTGAAGATTAACCTCTCGGTTCGAAACCGTTAATGCCGCTGATTGCGTTAATAAACAGCCTTATTAACAGTGGTTGGTTGCCGTTTTCTTCTCCGCAAGGATCAACTTGTAAAAACTTTGTGATTAGCACTTAGAACCAGTTTCCTGATATGACACTTCAAACTTTCTTAATAAGGCGTTTAATTTCTGAATTATCTCGTTATTTTTATACAATGATGCTTTGAGCAGAATAATTCTTCGGTATCAGAATACCTTATCAAGTTTTTGGGCACAAATTTGTTTCGTAAAAACAGAGACTTTTTTTTATCCTGAAAAATGTTAGGTTTGTCACTTGGAAAGTTATCTATTTCCACTCTTCAACTGCTGGAGGATCACCAAACCAGCTAATCGCTGATGTCAATACGACGCAATATTAAGAAGTGCTGGAAGTTTTTTTAGTTACTCTGATCACTTTCTAGCAATTAATTACTTTTCGCTCAAATGGACTTTGTTACTGCGTAGTGATCGCTAGGAGCAGAAGTGTTACTTGTGTTTGTCTATTCTGAAGACGACTGATTATTTTGTACATCGCCCTGTGTAATTGCACTTGTGGGTAATCATGTATAAAAGACTACAAGAATTCTCAGATAAAAATTAAGTATTTGTACTTATCTTGGAATATGTTGTTGTTGTGGTCTTCAGTCCTGAGACTGGTTTGATGCAGCTCTCCAAGCTACTCTACCATGTGCAAGCTTCTTCATCTCCCAGTACCTACTGCAACCTACAGCCTTCTGAATCTGCTTAGTGTATTCATCTCTTGGTCTCCCTCTACGATTTTTACTCTCCACGCTGCCCTCTAATACTAAATTCGTGATCCCTTGATGCCTCAGAACATATACTACCAACCGATCCCTTGTCTAGTCAAGTTGTTCCACAAGCTCCTCTTCTCCCCAATTCTATTCAATACCTTCTCATTAGTTATGTGATCTACCCATCTACTCTTCAGCATTCTTCTGTAGCACCACATTTCGAAAGCTTCTATTCTCTTCTTGTCTAAACTATTTATTGTCCATGTTTTACTTCCATACCAATGGCTACACTCCATACAAATACTTTCAGAAACGACTTCCTGGCACTTAAATCTATACCCGATGTTAACAAATTTCTCTTCTTCAGAAACGCTTTCCTTGCCATTGCCAGTCTACATTTTATATCCTCTCTACTTCGACCATCATCAGTTATTTTGCTCCCCAAATAGCAAAACTCCTTTACTACTTTAAGTGTCTCATTTCATAACTTAATTCCCTCAGCATCACCCGACTTAATTCGACTACATTCCATTATCCTTGTTTTGCTTTTGTTGATGTTCATTTTATACCCTCCTTTCAAGACACTGATCATTCCGGTCAACTGCTCTACCAAGTCCTTTGCTGTCTCTGACAGAATTACAATGTCATCGGCAAACCTCAAAGTTTTTCTTTCTTCTCCATGGACTTAAATACCTACTCCGAACTTTTCTTTTGTTTCCTTTACTGCTTGCTCAATATACAGATTGAGTAGCATCGGGCAGAGGCACAACCCTGTCTCACTCTCTTCCCAACCACTGCTTCCCTTTCATGTCCCTTGACTCTTATAACGGCCACCTGCTTTCTGTACAAATTGTAAATAGCCTTTCGCTCCCTGTATTTAATCCCTTCAGAATTTGAGAGAGAGTATTCCAGTCAACATTGTCAAAAGCTTTCTCTAAGTCTACAAATGCTAGAAACGTAGGTTTGCCTTTCCTTAATCTTTCTTCTAAGATAAGTCGTAGGGTCAGTATTGCCTCACGTGTTCCAACATTTCTGCTGTTGTAATAAAACTCATTAATCCGAGTTGTTTGATTAGAGTACCGAGTATGTAGGATTACTAGACACAACAGACGTCGTGCTGGTCAATTTGATACCCAATTTGCTTATACACCACTCTTCGTATGGCTAGGAAAATTAGGATAAAATTTTTGCCTAAAACCACTAATTACGTTTTGCTTTATTACCCAATTACTCTTTCTCTGCAAAGCTAGGCTTCACGCTAAACGGTTTGATACTTCATTTGTTCATTTACCAGTCTTCGTTTGGCTACGAAAATTTGGACAAGAATCCACTGCGTAATTACTAGGGAGTGTATGAGTGTTGGAAATTTAATAGTGGCAACTATTTCTTTACAGCTCGTACAAAACAGATACGTATTTCAAAGATTTACTGACCTTCAAAGTAGTCACAAGCATTGTGTTTAACCCGTTGCCAGCGATGTGGAAGTCGTAGGATACTCTTAGCAGTGCTAGTAGTGTTGACAGTTCGAGCGGCGTGGTCTATTGTCCGTCGAATTTGTAGCAGTTCTGAAGCGAATGCTGTCAAGTGTTTCCTTCAGTTTGGAAATTGAGTTGAACTCACGAAGGCTTAAGTCAGGGGAGTGCAGTAGGTGGTATAGCACTTAACAGCCCCATCAGTCAAACAAATCAGTAACAAATATTTACTATCAAATACAGTCTTGACCACAATTTATTTATTACAGTGACCGGTTCCGTCCACTACTGTGGTCATCTTCAGACCTACAAGTCGTATACAAAGCATTAATTAGAGAGCTACATACATTAAAGAAATTGCGTAAATTTATAAAGCTATAAATCGATGAATTACCAGTCAGTAAGAACCTCCTTCTGGTGGTAAATCACAACTGGAGAAACAAGTGCACGTCTTACAATATATAATGGAGGTTCCGCCCACTTCTGACGGAATGATGTCATTACTAACCAATCGGTTATAGATCGAATAGCAATGTAAAATTTCTTAGTTAAAAGAACATTGTCAAGAGAGGAAAATACACACACACTTAACTTAGCTTGTTTAACAGTTATTGTCAATTAATAAGTGTTAAAAATATTTAAACATATAGGATAAATGAACTTCGTTTCGACAGTACATGGGTTGCCCTCTCAAGGCCTGTTAGTGAACCATTTGGAACCACTGGTTGCCATGGTGAAGTTGGACGCCGTTCCAAAGATGTGGCAGCAAGCTTCTTTCCACTGAAGTTGTTGTAAAGTCGATAGGCGAACTAGTGATTGCCATGGAGTGGAATGGCAAAGACTGTCATGTCAGACGATGTAATACTGAGCAGCAACATGTCTTATTAAAACGATTTTCAATGAGTAGGCTGCAATAATCGTTAACTAACATACATAGTACATACTGCACAGATACGATTTACTGGTGTAATTAAAAGACTTCCATTTACATAGATTACATAACAATTCTTACACATCAATACTAAGGAAAAAAATTGAGACGGCACAGTAGTTGTGCATATTTATGAAATATTGTCTATGAAGTTCATATGTAGATTCCATTTTTTATGTGTGACAATTTTTAAAAGGCATTGCTATGTCTTATGTTGCATGCCAGTCTTATAAACAAATAAATAACAATGAAAATGGAAGGAATTTAAAATTATAATACTACGAGCCGTAGTGTCGAAAATAAAGGGATGTGAATTAGCAATAAGGAGTATAAAACCATGGCAACCAGTGGTTTCATCTGGTTCACTAACAGGCCTTGAGAGGGCAACCCATGTACTGTCAAAACGAAGTTCATTTATCCTATATGTTTAAATATTTTTAACACTTCTTAATTGACAATAACTGTTAAACAAGCTAAGTTTAGTGTGTGTGTGTGTGTGTGTGTGTGTGTGTGTATTTTCCTTTCTTTAGATTGTTCTTTTAACTAAGAAATTTTACATTGTTATTCGACCTACAACCGATTGGTTAGTAATGACATCATTCCGGAGCAATTTACCACCAGACGGAGGTTCTTACTGATTGGTAATTCATCGTTTTATAGCTTTATAACTTTACATATTTTCTTTAACGTATGTAGCCCTCTAATTAAAGCTTTGTATACGACTTGTAGGTCTGAAGATGACCACAGTAGTGGTGGAAACCGGTCACTGTAATAAATAAATTGTGATCAAGACTGTTTTTGATAGTAAATATTTGTAACACATTGATCACTGTTCACTGCCACAATGTATTCAAAAGTAATTAAATCAGTAAATCACTGTACGTGCTTGAGCATTGTCCTGCAAAATGATGGTCAGGTCCTGCAGAAAGTGTCATCATTTCTGTCTCTAAGCTGGTCGTAGGTTGTGTTCCAAAAATGGACAGCATAGAGACAGAAGTGATGACACTTTCTGCAGGACCTGACCATCATTTTGCAGGACAATGCTCAAGCACGTACAGTGCAAGCTGTTACTGATTTGTTTGACTGATGGGGCTGCTAAGTGCTATACCAGCTACTGCACTCCCCTGACTTAAGCCCTCGTGAGTTCAGCTCGATTTCTAACCTGGAAGCAACACTTCGCGGCATTCGCTTCAGAACTGCTACAAATACGTCGGGCAATAGACCGCGCTGCCCAAACTGTCAACACAACCAGCACTGCTAAGAGTATCCTACGACTTCCACGTCGCTGGCAACGGGTTATATACAATGTTGGTCACTACTTTGATGGTCAGTAAAACTGTGAGACACGTATCTATTTTGTACGAGCTGTAAATAAATAGTTGCCACTATTAAAGTTCCACCCCTCGTATATTCCGCTCCACTGAAGCATTTGACCAAAATCGTAGGTCAGGGGTCTCCATTCGGCCCGCTTTAGCTAGCCGGACGTCCCCGGTATCCGGACCGCCAAATATTTCAGTTGGTACCTATACTGCCAACAATTGAGTTTCGAAGCCTATCGCGACCAATACACCGCGACATTGGCTCTGCTACTCGCTACAAGACTACATAACTAAACCTATTGTTGCGCCGCTTGAAATAACAATGCGTTGACATTACCTCTATTACGTCTTGCAGTAATAGTGTTGCTAACAATGATTTTGAGATTTCGTTAACTTTGCAGGACGCTTTCATGAAGAGTGTGCAGTGACATATTTTTTTTTATCGGTGAAATTCGCCCGAATAAAATACGCCAGAATTTCGATCACGTACGTCCACCAATCAAAATTATGTAATTACATAAAAATCGTAGTTCGTTTCAGTGCTAGCTATTCCCACAACCTTAGATTTTTGCGATTTCATCTTTCCTTTAGCCTCACATTACGGTGATCGTGTAGGGTGGTTTAATCCCAGTAGGTAGATCTTGGCCCTTATGACTTCGTGGAGGAGTCAATATGGACCGCGCACTAAAAGGTTTGGAGACCGCTGTCCTAGGTAATTGATCTGATGGAGTTGCTGTTTGCTGCAGACATATGAGTCCCTACTTTATCTTCGATCAGGACAGAAGATGAAGAAATGAATAAAAATTCGTGCCATTGCTGGGAACTGAAACCAGGTCTCCTGCTCAATAGGCAGATGTTTTGTAGCATTATGGCTATCGCAGCTGCGTGACCTACGATGTGCATTCAAGTTCTAGGGCCTCCAATTTTTTTTTCCGGACTGGAAACAGATAGAAACATACGAATTGTTTTAAAATGAGGCCGCGTTCATTGTCAATACGTTTCAGAGATGGCAGAACCATATGGCAGATGGAATTTTACCGCCAGCGGCGAGAATGAGACCTGTTTTAAATACTTAAAATGGTGACGTTTTCCTTACTTGAACAGCGTGCAATCACTCGTTTCCTGAATTTGCGTGGTGTGAAACCAATTGAAATTCATCGACAGTTGAAGGAGACATGTGGTGATGGAGTTATGGATGTGTCGAAAGTGCGTTTGTGGGTGCGACAGTTTAATGAAGGCAGAACATTGTGTGACAACAAACCGAAACAACCTCGGGCTCGCACAAGCCGGTCTGACGACACGATCGAGAAAGTGGAGAGAATTGTTTTGGGGGATCGCCGAATGACTGTTGAACAGATCGCCTCCAGAGTTGGCATTTCTGTGGGTTCTGTGCACACAATCCTGCACGACGACCTGAAAATGCGAAAAGTGTCATCGAGGTGGGTGCCACGAATGCTGACGAACGACCACATGGCTGCCCGTGTGGCATGTTGCCAAGCAATGTTGACGCGCAACGACAGCATGAATGGGACTTTCTTTTCGTCGGATGTGACAATGGATGAGACGTGGATGCCATTTTTCAATCCAGAAACAAAGCGCCAGTCAGCTCAATGGAAGCACACAGATTCACCGCCACCAAAAAAATTTTGGGTAACCGCCAGTGCTGAAAAAATGATGGTGTCCATGTTCTGGGACAGCGAGGGCGTACCCATTGCGTTCCAAAGGGCACTACGGTAACAGGTGCATCCTACGAAAATGTTTTGAAGAACAAATTCCTTCCTGCACTGCAACAAAAACATCCGGGAAGGGCTGCGCGTGTGCTGTTTCACCAAGACAACGCACCCGCACATCGAGCTAACGTTACGCAACAGTTTCTTCGTGATAACAACTTTGAAGTGATTCCTCATGCTCCCTACTCAACTGACCTGGCTCCTAGTGACTTTTGGATTTTTCTAACAATGAAAGACACTCTCTGTGCAGGGCGATTACGTCGAGAAGTAACGCCAGTTTCATCGATTTCGGGTGAGTAGTTAATTAGAAAAAAACTCGGCCTTAGAACTTGAATGCACCTCGTAGCCTCCCTCAATGCCGTCCGTAAAGGCGTGGTGTGAAGTTTGCGTTAGGAGGGCACTGGAGTCCACGCAACTGTGTTAGCCGGAGTGCTACTGTGTGCTGGTGGTAATCACATTTGCCTAATAAGCGGGAGACTCAGTTTCAAGTGCCAGCCACGGCAGAAATTTTTAATTCATTACTTCAGTTTCCGTTCTTATTATAAATTGGATGATCCTCAAACCAGCTTATCGTCGATGTCAATAGAAGGCAGTATGTATGAGAAGGTCTAGCCTTTCTGAAGGGATTGGACTGCTGTGCTGTCGTTGTAAGCGGCAAACGAAAGATGAGTGGTGAGAGAGAGAAAATAAAAGACAGAGTAAGGAAGGTCGGTAGACGGAGACGAGAGGGTGCAGCGTCAGGGTCGGGGGCGGCACCGGGTGAGGCCCCCGGCCCGGCCGCTGCGGTACTCACGTTGTCGCCGAAGACACTAGTGGCGTCGAGCGAGCCCGCGGAGGCGGCAGCAGCTGCGGCGGCGGCGGCGGCGGCCGCGGAGGCGGAAGCGGGGGCGGGCGCCGCAGTGGCGTCCCCGGCGCAGTCTGCGCCGCTCGGCAGCGGGCCGTCCGTGCCGGTACTTACGTCCTCGTCGTGGTCGAACGCGTTGAACACGTCGTACGGCAGGCACGACAGCAGGTCGATGATGAACCACGACTTGAGGTAGTTCATGCGGATGACCTTCGGGTCGGACACCACCTCGCCGCCGGGGCCGACGAACGTCGTGTGGAAGTTGAGCACGATGTCGATGAAGAAGATGACGTCGACGATCGAGTCGACGACGAGCAGCGACACGTCCTCGGACGTCTTGTTCTTGAAGGCGACGTTGTAGGGCACCATGATGGCGGTGTAGAAGGTCAGGCACAGGATGATCCAGTCCCAGATGGCCTTGAAGGCGCAGTAGTGCAGCAGGATGTGCGGCGGCGTCTTGGGCGCCTCCTGGCGGTACTGCGGCATCACGTCCGCGTTCAGGCTCATCATCTGAAACGTCGGCGGCGCTGCGCGTTACGACTGCTGATAGTCTTAAGAATATCGGGAAATCGATATACCAACATTTAGAAAACTTATTCTATCGCGCCTCGATAAATCGTGAAAAGTATCGATAGGTCGACGGAAAAATATCGCTGCGCCCCTCCACCCCCCCCCCCCCCCTGCAGTGGAGCTGATCTCAAAAGTTTCCGTATACAGGGTGGTCCATTGATAGTGACCGGGCCAAATACCTCACGACATAAGCGTCAAACGAAAAAACTACAAAGAACGAAACTCGTCTAGCTTGAAGGGGGAAACCAGATTGCGCTATGGTTGGCTCGCTAGATGGCGCTGCCATAGGTCAAACGGATATCACTTGCGTTTTTTTTTTGTTTTTTTGTTTTTTTTTTAATAGGAACCCCCATTTTTATTACATATTCGTGTAGTACGTAAAGAAATATAAATGTTTTAGTTGGACCACTTTTTTCACTGTGTGACAGATCAGTAACAGTCACAAACGTGTAAGTACGTGGTATCACGTAACATTCTGCCAGTGCGGACGGTATTTGCTTCGTAATACATTACCCATGTTAAAATGGACCGTTCATCAATTGCGGAAAAGGTCGATATCGTGTTGATGTATGGCTATTGTGATCAAAATGCCCAACGGGCGTGTGCTATGTATGCTGCTCGGTATCCTGGACGACATCATCCAAGTGTCCGGACCGTTCGTCGGACAGTTACGTTATTTAAGTAAACAGGAAGTGTTCAGCCACATGTCAAACGTCAACCACGACCTGCAACAAATAATGATGCCCAAGTAGGTGTTTTAGCTGCTGTCGCGGCTAATCCGCACATCAGTAGCAGACAAATTGCGCGAGAATCGGGAATCTCTAAAACGTCGGTGTTGAGAATGCTACATCAACATCGATTGCACCCGTACCATATTTCTATGCACCAGGAGTTGCATGGCGACGACTTTGAACGTCGTGTACAGTTCTGCCACTGGGCACAAGAGAAATTACGGGACGATGACAGATTTTTTGCACGCGTTGTATCTAGCGACGAAGCGTCATTCACCAACAGCAGTAACGTAAACCGGCATAATATGCACTATTGGGCAACGAAAAATCCACGACGGCTGCGACAAGTGGAACATCAGCGACCTTGGCGGGTTAATGTACGGTGCAGCATTATGGGAGGAAGGATAATTGGCCCCCATTTTATCGATGGCAATCTAAATGGTGCAATGTATGCTGATTTCCTACGTAATGTTCTACCGATGTTACTACAAGATGTTTCACTGCATGACAGAACGGCAATGTAATTCCAACATGATGGATGTCCGGCACATAGCTCGCGTGTGGTTGAAGCGGTATTGAATAGCATATTTCATAACAGATGGATTGGTCGTCGAAGCACGTTCACCGGATCTGACGTCCCTGGATTTCTTTCTGTGGGGAAAGTTGAAGGATATTTGCTATCTTGATCCACCGACAACACCTGACAACATGTGTCAGCGCATTGTCAATGCATGTGTGAACATTACGGAAGGCGAACTACTCGCTGTTAAGAGGAATGTCGTTACACGTATTGCTAAATGCACTGAGGTTTACCGACATCATTTTGAGCATTTATTGCATTAATGTGGTTTTTATAGGTAATCACGCTTTAACAGCATGCATTCTCAGAAATGATGTTCACAAAGGTACATGTATCACATTGGAACAACCGAAATAAAATGTTCAAACGTACCTACGTTCTGTATTTTAATTTAAAAAACCACCTGTTACCAACTGTTCGTCTAAAATTGTGAGCCATATGTTTGTGACTATTACAGCGGCATCTATTACAAAGAGAAAAAAGTGGTCCAACTACAACATTTATATTTCTTTACGTACTACACGAATATGTAATAAAAATGGGGGTTCCTATTTAAAAAAACGCAGTTGATATCCGTTTGACCTATGGCAGCGCCATCTAGCGGGCCAACCATAGCGCAATCTGGTTTCCCCCTTCTAGCTAGACAAGTTTCGTTCTTTGTAGTTTTTTCGTTTGACGCTTATTTCGTGAGATATTTGGCCCGGTCACTATCAATGGACCACCCTGTATATTGTCCCGGCTAGTTAAGAACCATTCCCTGTCGTGTGGGTGGGGCATAAAACATCTATGAATCACGTTGCGAAGCTAGTCGTGCGAACTAGCTGTTGAAAATTGATCGCGTTTTCCCAGAGATATTTCATACAATTTCAACCACAACGGATCCAAAGACAGTTTTTTTATTACTCTGGGGTAAGTTATCAATTGAGTTCCAGTCTATTTTTCTAATTTGTTTCTCCGAGTAATTTGATTTAGTTACTTTAGCACTCTGCATGCATTCGTTGAATCCTATTATATCTATTTGTAAAAAGGTTTACCAGCTACCTTCAATAAACCTTGAATGTCCACAGATATTATTGTGCTGATTGTGGAATTTCGTAAACACTGGGAATGTCTCGTATGTTTCTGTTTTATTGACACAATTAAGTTCTTAAATTAATCAGAGATGGCACTGGGGGATCAATGAAAGGAGATTTGATCCTAGTGTGTAATGTTTCGGTATGATAACAGTCAGTACCACATACCTTTGTATACGAATCACCAAAGATATGCTTTCCCATGAAACTGTCCTTTGCCATTAATGTCCGATAAATTATAAATATATCTCGGGGCCATACAATGTCTAAGCTTCTCAATTCTCACGACACAATATTAATTATGGGCTCGAATCCTTTCAGGGTCTGTTCAGCACAAGTTTAGTCTTTTAACGGGCACTATTTTTCACTTCTCGTTTATTAGCGGAATGACCTTGACAACGAGCGGCAAAGAGACTAGTGTGATAAGGTCCAAACTATTTTCGGTCCCAATACTCTTTAATAATTCGCATACAGCGAATAAAGTCCTAATTCAACATAAAAGTATTGTCAATAGATCTCTTCACAATCGTAAGTATACGATCTTAGCGTTTCGTTTAACACGTACAATCGCCATGTACTTGAATATCAATGTTCGTACACCCATACACCTCTAATTGAATCCCTCTCTGAATTTATCCCAAAATAATCTATTCTCCACCACTCCAATGTCTAATCCAGTTCTAAGAATGCAGTTTAATTAGGCTTCTAATCCCAGAATTCCGACTACCACGGAAGAACTGCGAACACACTAGCGTCCGCAGCTCGTGGTCGTGCGGTAGCGTTCTTGCTTCCCGCGCCCGGGTTCCCGGGTTCGATTCCCGGCGGGGTCAGGAATTTTCTCTGTCTCGTGATGACTGGGTGTTGTGTGATGTCCTTAGGTTAGTTAGGTTTAAGTAGTTCTAAGTTCCAGGGGACTGATGACCTCAGCAGTTAAGTGCCATAGTGCTCAGAGCCATTTGAACCACCTTCAAGCTGTCTCTCTACCGTTCCACTCTCGAAAGGCACGCGGGAAAAATGAGGGCTTATATTTTTCTGTGCGAGTCCTGATTTCTCTAATTTCATCGTGATGATCATTTCTCCCTACGTAGCTGGGTGCCAACAGAATGTTTTCGCAATTGGAGGAGAAAACTGGTAATTGAAATTTCATGAGAAGATCCCGTCGCAACGAAAAACGCCTTTATTTTAATGACTGCCACTCCAATTCACGTATCATGTCTGTGACGCTCTCTCCCCTATTTCGCGATAATACGAAACGAGCTGCCCTTATTTGTACTTTTTCGATGTCATCCGTCAGTCGCACCTGATGCGGATCCCACACCGCACAGCAATACTCCAGAATACGGCGGACAAGCGTGGTGTACGCAGTCTCTTTAGTAGACCTATTGCACCTTCTAAGTGTTCTGCCAGTGAAACGCAGTCTTTGGTTTGCTCTACCCACAATATTATCTATGTGATAGTTCGAATTTAGGTTATTTGTGATTGTAATGCCTAAGTATTGAGTTGAATTTACAGCCTTCAGATTTGTGTGACTTATCGCGTAATCGAATTTTAGCTGATTTCTTTTAGTACTCATGTGAATAACCTCACACTTTACCTTATTCGGGGTCAATTGCCACTTTCCGCACCATACAAATATCTTATCTAAATCATTTTGCAAGTCGTTTTGATCATCTGATGACTTTACAAGACGGTAAATGAGAGCATCATCTGCAAATAATCTAGGACGGCTACTCAGATTGTCTCCTATGTCGTTAATATACACTCCTGGAAATTGAAATAAGAACACCGTGAATTCATTGTCCCAGGAAGGGGAAACTTTATTGACACATTCCTGGGGTCAGATACATCACATGATCACACTGACAGAACCACAGGCACATAGACACAGGCAACAGAGCATGCACAATGTCGGCACTAGTACAGTGTATATCCACCTTTCGCAGCAATGCAGGCTGCTATTCTCCCATGGAGACGATCGTAGAGATGCTGGATGTAGTCCTGTGGAACGGCTTGCCATGCCATTTCCACCTTGCGCCTCAGTTGGACCAGCGTTCGTGCTGGACGTGCAGACCGCGTGAGACGACGCTTCATCCAGTCCCAAACATGCTCAATGGGGGACAGATCCGGATATCTTGCTGGCCAGGGTAGTTGACTTACACCTTCTAGAGCACGTTGGGTGGCGGGGGATACATGCGGACGTGCATTGTCCTGTTGGAACAGCAAGTTCCCTTGCCGGTCTAGGAATGGTAGAACGATGGGTTCGTTGAAGGTTTGGATGTACCGTGCACTATTCATTGTCCCCTCGACGATCACCAGTGGTGTACGGTCAGTGTAGGAGATCGCTCCCCACACCATGATGCCGGGTGTTGGCCCTGTGTGCCTCGGTCGTATGCAGTCCTGATTGTGGCGCTCACCTGCACGGCGCCAAACACGCATACGACCATCATTGGCACCAAGGCAGAAGCGACTCTCATCGCTGAAGACGACACGTCTCCATTCGTCCCTCCAGTCACGCCTGTCGCGACACCACTGGAGGCGGGCTGCACGATGTTGGGGCGTGAGCGGAAGACGGCCTAACGGTGTGCGGGACCGTAGCCCAGCTTCATGGAGACGGTTGCGAATGGTCCTCGCCGATACCCCAGGAGCAACAGTGTCCCTAATTTGCTGGGAAGTGGCGGTGCGGTCCCCTACGGCACTGCGTAGGATCCTACGGTCTTGGCGTGCATCCGTGCGTCGCTGCCGTCCGGTCCCAGGTTGACGGGCACGTGCACCTTCCGCCGACCACTGGCGACAACATCGATGTACTGTGGAGACCTCACGCCCCAAGTGTTGAGCAATTCGGCGGTACGTCCATCCGGCCTCCCGCATGCCCACTATACCCCCTCGCTCAAAGTCCGTCAACTGCACATACGGTTCACGTCCACGCTGTCGCGGCATGCTACCAGTGTTAAAGACTGCGATGGAGCTCCGTATGCCACGGCAAACTGGCTGACACTGACGGCGGCGGTGCACAAATGCTGCGCAGCTAGCGCCATTCGACAGCCAACACCGTGGTTCCTGGTGTGTCCGCTGTGCCGTGCGTGTGATCATTGCTTGTACAGCCCTCTCGCAGTGTCCGGAGCAAGTATGGTGGGTCTGACACACCGGTGTCAATGTGTTCTTTTTTCCATTTCCAGGAGTGTAGATCAGGAACAGTAGAGGGCCTATAACACTTCCTTGGGGAACGCCGTATATTACTTGTGTTTTACTTGATGACTTTCCGTCTATTACTATGGACTGTGACATTTCTGACAGGAATTCACGAATCCAGACGCACAACTGAGGCGATACTCCGTAGGCTCTTGTACTACTTTGCGTTTCTCTATTTCGAATATCTACTCTTCGTAAAATTTTAACTAACTATTACTTCGAAATACTACTACCGTTTTTTGGCTCTTAGGTCATTTCGTATTATATAATTTAATCTAATATCCGTTTCTGTGTAACGACTCTCTAAAGAGCGGTTACACGGTCTATAAAAATATTGGCTGCACCATGTGGATACACAGGGTGGAGAAAAATTGTGTCACTAAATTTTAACCCTGGATAGCTGATGCCGGTAGGAACCAAAATTATTAATGTCGACAACGCACAATTTTTACACTACGGAAACTTGGCGCCACGCGCTCCGGCAGCCATAGCGCTGCCCGTCAGCAGACGAACGGCAACAGTGCAATCCCGCGGTCAGAGGGAGCGCGTAGCGCCAAGTTTCCGTAGTTTAAAAATTGTGCGTTTTCGACCTAGGCGACATTAGTAATTTTGGTTCCTACTGGCATCAGTTATCCAGCGTCAAAAATCCGTGACACAATTGTTCTCTACCCTGTAATTCCTGTTTTAGAGCTGTTATTTAAGTTCGGATTTATTATTAGATATTCTCTACATCGTATCTGTATGGAGTTTGGACAAGAAGAGAATAGAAGCTTTCGAAATGTGGTGCTACAGAAGAATGCTGAAGATTAGATGGGTAGATCACATAATAGGATTGGGGAGAAGAGAAATTTGTGGCACAACTTGGCTAGAAGAAGGGATCGGATGGTAGGACATGTCCTGAGGCATCAAGGGATCACCAATTTAGTACTGGAGGGCAGCGTGGAGGGTAAAAATCGTACAGGGAGACCAAGAGATGAATACACTAAGCAGATTCAGAAGGACGTGGGCTGCAGTAGGTACTGGGAGATGAAGAAGCTTGCACAGGATAGAGTAGCATGGAGAGCTGAATCAGACCAGTCTCAGGACTGAACAGCACAACAACAACGACATTCTCTACATAAACAAGGTAACAGCCTGCTCCCCCTTAGGGCAAGAATTGAGACGAAAACGTTCCACTCTTGGCGATAACCATTTTGCTAACAATCGTAACTGCATGTAAATGCCACAATAAAAGTAAAAGGTGTCCGATGGGTCCATCGTTCGGTTTTGTCACATATCGGATTTGTCCAGAACACCCCCCTCCCCCCCTCCGCACACGCACACGCACACACGCACACGCACACACACACACACACACACACACACACACACACACAGTCTCCTTCCACCACAAAGGTCAGTCTTGTCATTTAGATACCCTCTTTTCCCTCCACTGAGTGGGAAAGGGAGGAAAAAACGAACACAAAGAAACACGTCTAGAACTCTCCACATGGGCGTCGATACTCCACGAGCATCGTACGTAGCCTACCATATTTTGTTTTGCGCCAATACTCAAGAAAGGTAGCAGTAGTGGTAGTAGTAATCCACTAAATTACAGGCCCATATCATTAACGACTATATGCAGCTGAATTTTGGAACATATATTTTGTTCAGACATTATGATTTACCTTGAAGAAAACGGTTTATTGACAACAGCGTGGATTTAGAATACATCGTTCTTGTGAAACACAACTAGTTCTTTACTTGCATGAAGCTTTGAGTGCTACTGACATGGGATCTCAAAGTGATTCCGTATTTCTGGATTTCCGGAAGGCTTTTGACACTGTACCACATAAGCGGCTTGTAGAGAAATTGCGTTCTTATGGAATATCGTCTCAGTTATGTGACAGGACTCGTGATTCACTGCCAGAGAGGTCACAATTCGTAGTAACTGACGGAAAGTCATCGAGTAAAATAAAAGTGATTTCTGGCGTTCCCCAAGGTAGTGTTATAGGCCCTTTGCTGTTCCTTATCTATATGAACGATTTGGGAGAGAATCTGACCGAGCGAGGTGGCGCAGTGGTTAGCACACTGGACTCGCATTCGGGAGGACGACGGTTCAATCCCGTCTCCAGCCATCCTGATTTAGGTTTTCCGTGATTTCCCTAAATCGTTTCAGGCAAATGCCGGGATGGTTCCTTTGAAAGGGCACGGCCGATTTCCTTCCCAATCCTTCCCTAACCCGAGCTTGCGCTCCGTCTCTAATGACCTCCTTGTCGACGGGACGTTAAACACTAGCCACCAACAGCAGACAATCTGAGCAGCCGTGTTCGGTTGTTTGCAGATGACACTGTCGTTTATCGACTAAAATTGGCAAAACAATAGGTGTGTGTGATGCGAAAATTGGCAAAACGATAAGTGTGAGGTCATCCACATGAGTGCTAAAAGGAATCCGTTAAACTTCGGTTACGCGATAAATCAGTCAAATCTAAAGGCCGTATATTCAACTAAATACCTAGGAATTACAATTGCGAACAACTAAAATTGGAACACATAAAAAATGTTGTGGGAAAGGCTAACCAAAGAATGTGTTTTATTGGCAGGACACTTATAAAATGTAACAGATCTACTAAGGAGACTGCCTACACTACGCTTGTCCGTCCTCTTTTAGAATACTGCTGCGCGATGTGGGATCCTTACTAGATAGGAGTGACGAAGTACATCGAAAAAGTACAAAGAAGGGCAGCTCGTTTTGTATTATCGCGAAATAGGGGAGAGTGTGTCACTGAAATGATACAGAATTTGGGATGGGCATCATTAAAACAAAGGCGTTTTTCGTCTCGGAGGAATCTTCTCACGAAATTCCAATCGCCAACTTTCTCTTCCGAATGAGACACTATTTTGCTGTCGCCGACCGACATAGGGAGAAACGATCGCCACGATAAAATAAGGGAGATCAGAGCTGGTACGGAAACATTTAGGTGTTAGTTCTTACCGCGCTCTATATGAGATTCGAATAATAGAGAACTGTGAAGGTGGTTAGATGAACCCTCTGCCAGGCACTTAAATGTGATATGGGGAGTATCGATGCAGCGAAGCAGCACAATCAGCGGCAGGCTGGAAGAGGCAAGGCGGGCAGGGGTAATATTCCGGGGTCTGGGCAGGATGTCTCCCCCTGCCTCACCACCTCCACAATATTTTTGTCTCGTTTTTCCTGATTAAAAATCAACAATACAATGGAGCCATACGACAAAAATTATGAAATCATGTGTACTAAAAAGAGAAATCTTACTCGCTGGAATTACACTACCTGATCAAAAGTATCCGGACACGCCCAAAAACATACGTTTTTTCATATTAGGTGCATTGTGCTGCCACCTACTGCCAGGTACTCCATGTCAGCGACCTCAGTAGCCATTAGACATCGTGAAAGACCAGCGGAACTCACGGACTTCGGACCTGGTCAGGTGATTGGGTGTCACTTGTGTCAAACGTCTGTACGCGAGATTTACACATTCCTAGGTCCACTGTGTCCGATGTGATAGTGAAGTGGAAACGTGAAGGGACACGTGCAGCACAAAAGCGTACAGGCCGACCTCGTTTGTTGGCTGACAGAGACCGCCGACAGTTGAAGAGGGTCGTAATGTGCAACAGGCAGACATCTATCCAGACCATCACAAAGGAATTCCAAACTGCATCAGGATCCACTGCAAGTACTATGACAGTTATTCGGGATGTGATAAAACTTGGATTTCATTGTTGAGCGGCTGCTCATAAGCCACACATCAAGCTGGTAAATGACAAACGAAACCTCGCTTGGTGTAAGGAGCGTAAACATTGGACGATTGAACAGTGGAAAAACGTTGCGTGGAGTGACGAATGACGGTACACAAGGTGCCGATCCGATGGCAGCGTGTGGGTATGGCGAATGCCAGCGTGTGTACTGCCAACAGTAAAATTCGGAGGCGGTGGTGTTACGGCGTGGTCGTGTTTCCCGTGGAGGCGCCTTGCACCCCTTGTTATTTTGCGTGGCAATATCACAGTTCAGGGCTACATTGATGTTTTAAGCACCTTCTTGCTTTCCACTGTTGAAGAGCAATTCGGGGATGGCAATTGCATCTTTCTACACGATCGAGCACCTGTTAATAATGCACGGCCTGTGGCGGTGTGGTTACACTACAGTGACATCCCTGTAATGGAGTAGCCTACACAGAGTCCTGGCCTGAATGCTATAGAACACCTTTGGAATGTTTTGGAACGCCGACTTCGTACCAGGCCTCACCGACCGACATTGATACCTCAACTCAGTGCCGCACTCTATGAAGAATGAGGTGCCATTCCCTAACAAACCTTCCGGCACCTGACCGAATGTATGCCTGCGAGGGTGGAAACTGTCATCAATGCTAAGAGTGGGCCAACACCATATTGAATTCTGTGGTGTCACCGCCAGACACCACACTTGCTAGGTGGTAGCTTTTAAATCGGCCGCGGTCCGCTAGTATACGACGGACCCGCGTGTCACCACTGTCAGTGATGGCAGACCGAGCGCCGCCACACGGCAGGTCTAGTGAGACGTACTAGCACTCGCCCCAGTTGTACAGCAGACTTTGCTAGCGAAGCTACATTGACAAATACGCTCTCAATTGCCGAGACGATAGTTAGCACAGCCTTCAGCTACGTCATTTGCCACGACCTAGCAAGGCGCCATAGCATTTGATAATTATTATTGTGAAGCCTGTACAGTAACGAGAGATGTTCACCAATTGTGGATTAAAGTTAAGTATTTTACCAGTTACTCTTGTTTTGCTAGTCTTATTTCTCTGACCTGTTCCAGACCTCACGCCAGTCTGCGTGAGCTTAATCGCGTGCCTTTCGGCTTCCTCCAAACTCCGTGAATTGGCTCCTGCCAATTCACAACAAATTCCAGCATTACCGGTGGAGGGCGCCACGAATTTGTGTCATTTTCATCCAGGTGTCCGGATACTTTTGATCACATATCGTATGATAAACCAGCTTACGAGGAAAGGTCAGCTCCATGCTGATTTTCTGCAAATGTGCTTGTATTTCAAGCATGGGTAAACCAAGTGTACTGGTGGCACGAAACCCACGTTATCGTTAGGCGTTTGTTCGGAAGTAATTTGCTTCTCTATGATGCTACTTGCGCGTAATGACACTGTAGAAACGACACTGTGACAATGGCGTGCATTGGCCGAGGTAAAGATGTCTTTCTGTAAGCAGAAGAGAGGAACACGAAGGTGGAGAACTCAGGTGTTTGTCCCGCTTAATTCTTAAACTGTATTTCTTTTTTGTTTAAAGTGGGCCAATTTCTGCGTCCCGTCTGTGGCCACAGACAACAAATACATACATACTCCGCGGTCCAATTACTTGATAGTTGACGTCAGTCACTTTGTGCTGCAGGGTTCCCAAATCGGCTACCGCTCGGTTAAAGTCGACACGCAAACGCTGCGGCTCACTTCACAAATGCTGAAATGCTGTTCATGTAACGCAGAGCGATGTTGGAAGCTGCTCTGTCCACACCTAATTTTAATTGACCTGTGACTGAACTGCGGCAGATAACGCTCTTTGTAGCCCTGAATTTACACTGGCGTCAGTGTATACAAGAAAACGGCGGTGAGGAACCCGCTGCAGAAGTATTAATCGCGGTAGCTTTGCTCACGACGATGAAAGCTGACCTGCACGAGCAAAGTCAAGAGAGAAAGAAATTTAGTTTCAGTTCCAAAAGAGAAGTCTAACTTCTCGCTTCTGCTAAGAGAGCTGGCGCGATACCGACCGATGAGCAGTCCTGGTTGGAATTCATTTACAAGTTTTGGCGACACAGGTAGATTTCAAATGAAAAAAGAGTGATAGGAAAAAAATATGAGGAAATAAAAAAGTCAATGGGATGATAAAAACTATGCGAGAAAAGATTAAAAACATAAAATATACACTAAAACTAATTAATTGAAAATAATAAGTTATTTCGATAAAGATGTAAAAATAGAAAAAATATTGACCCTGGTGAATTCTAACCCACTACTTTCCGTATCTCACACTGCGACATTACCACTGTGGAACATTTTCGAATGTTAATGTTATATTATTTACCTACAGGACCAGTTGCAACGGTCATTTACTGCCTTCAAAATGGTCGGTTTCACCCCATGTCGTATAAAGTTTACCTACTGAAATGAAATGTCGTGTGACGAGGGCCTCCCGTCGGGTAGACCGCTCGCCTGATGCAAGTCTTTCGATTTGACGCCACTTCGGCCACTTGCGCGTCGATGGGGATGAAATGATGATGATTAGGACAACACAACACCCAGTACCTGAGCGGAGAAAATCTCCGACCCAGCCGGGAATCGAACCCGGGCCCTTTGGATTGACAGTCTGTCGCGCTGACCACTCAGCTACCGGGGGCAGACAGTTTACTTACTAAGCCGGTCTCTGTGATGATGAGAACTGAATATATGAAACCAAATCACGTCTTGTGCGAAAGAATCCAGTAGTATTTGACTAGTGGTGTGTACGAAATATGCGTTATTTCATTCGCATCGTTTTGCCTGTGTGTGTGTGTGTGTGTGTGTGTGTCTGTGTGTGTGTGTATGTATGTGTATGTGTGTGTGTTTGTGTGTGCGCGCGCGCGCGCCTGTGTGTGTGTGTGTGTGTGTGTGTGTTTTGTGTTTTGTTATCATGTGTGATGAAATGCGAAATAAAAAGGCTGTACCCAGGATTCAGAATCGAAACACGACAAGAAAAAAAAAAAAAAAACAGACAAGGAATTGAAAGTGAAATAACCGTTTGTTGTGTCAGTTTAGCAACACTGAACAGTTAGGGTGTGAAGTAGAGCGCTCTGATTTGAGGAAACCAGCTACAGCCTGTGAAGTTTCAACTATCAGACTTTCGTTGTTTTCTTTCCTGTTCCATTCACAGATAGAGGAAGGGAGAAACGACTGCCTATGTGCCTGCGTATGAGCCCTATTTTCTCTCATCTTACGTTTGTGGTCCTTATGCGAAATTTCTGTTGGTGACAATAGCATCGTTCTGCAGTCAGCTTCGAATGCTGGTTCTCAAAATTTTCTTAACTGCGTTCCTCGAAAAAGATCGCCACCTTCCCTCCAGGGATTCCCATTAGAGTTCCCGAAGCATTTCCGTAACAGTTTGTTGTTCGAATGTACCAGTACTAAATCTAACAGCCCTCCTCTGAATTACTCCGATGCCTTCCTTAAATCCGACCTGGTACGGGTCCCAAACACTCTAGCAGTATTCAAGAATAGGTCGCACCAGCGTCCTCCATGCGGTCTCCTTTACAGATGAACCACACTTCCAGAAAATTCTCCCAATAAACGTAAGTCTACTGTTCGTCTTCTCTACCACAATCCTCACACGCTCGTTCCACTCTTACAGCTTTGTAGTTTTACGCCCACGCATTCAAACGACGACACTGTGTCAAGCAGGACACTACTAATGCTGTATCTGAACTTACCGGTTTGCTTTTCCAACTCATCCGCATTAACTTAACATTTTTCTGCATTTAGAGCCAGCTGCCACTCACATATCTGGGAACGTATACCGTATGTCCGTACCTTCGTTAACGTCTTCAGTGGAGTAACGTCCCCGAGTGCTTCTTCGGGATCTAAAAATATAGAATCTGTCTATTGCCCTTCATCCACGGTTCGAAATATATCATGTGAGAAAAGGGCAATCTAAACAGTGCTGATTCGTAGACATAAGCTTTTCGTTCTCTAGGAAATTTATTACATGGAAACTCAGAATACGTTATACTGTTCTGCAGCAAACCAATGTTAATTTTGTGGGTCCGTTCTTTTACCCTTCTTACAAGAGGTGCGACAATAAAGTAATGAGACTGATGTGGAAAAAAAATGTTGCTTACCGGTTTAGTCAAGTTTAGTTTTGTCTCCTTCAATTCCTTTCTCATTGCACACACTTTCTCCAGCTCTTCTGCCATTGATGGTAACATTTCTGGAACTCATCTTCTGTAATATCCTCCAAGACCCTCGTCACAGCTTTTTACACATCTTGTGTTGTTTGAAAATCGTGTCCCTTGACCGTCGTTTTGACTCTTGAAAAAAAAAAAAAAGTCGCACGGAGCGATATCTGGTGAATAAGGTGACTGTGGTAGTACTGAAATTTGTTTTGAGGTTAAAAATTGCTGTGCTGACAGAGCTGTATGGGATGGTGCATTATCGTGATGCAGAATCCAGTTTCAGCAATGTTGGCACGGACACGAAGAACTCTTTTAAGAAGTCTTTGTAAAATTTCTTTATAGTAATATTGAGTAACTGTTTGTCCAGGAGGCACCCACTCTTTATGAACAATTCCCTTGGAATCAAAGAAGTACACAAGCATGCATTTCGCTTTTGTCTTTGACATGCGAGCTTTTTTTGGTCTGAGTGATCCCTTTGAGCACCATTGCGATTTTTTCGTTTTGTCTCTGGATCACACTGAAAAAACCAACTTTCATCACCAGTGATAGCACAGCTTAACAATTCTGGGTTGATTTCCATTTGCTCTAACAGATCGGCTGCCACATTTTTCCGTGTTTCTCGCTGTTGTGGTGTGTGATTTTTGGGGACCAGTTTTGCACA
The DNA here is from genome assembly GCF_023864275.1 of Schistocerca cancellata. Classification (NCBI taxonomy): domain Eukaryota; kingdom Metazoa; phylum Arthropoda; class Insecta; order Orthoptera; family Acrididae; genus Schistocerca; species Schistocerca cancellata. Next base: position 188,077,973 of record NC_064635.1, read on the forward strand.
GATCTTTCACATACCAAGATCTTCAGTTATTATTAGATAAACCGTTTCTCGATTGCTGTTCAGTTCTTCTGCAATCATTTTCACGGATAATCTTCGATCACGCACCCTGGCCTATTTGACGTCTGTCTGTGAGGTTGATGGTCGTCCACTGTGGGCTTCATCTTCAACTATCGTTCTGCCTCACAAAACATTTTACGGCAACGAAAAACTTGAGCTCTTGGCATAACCTCCTCTTCAAAAACCTTCTGAAACTTACCGTAAGTTGTCTTCGCGTTTTCATACAATTTAACACAAAAAGAAATGGCATACCGTTGCGCAATATTATGCGGTTCCATTTCCGTGACGAGAGAGACAAACACATGTTAACTTATTATAACACAACTCATGACTGAGCAGTTGCATCTATGGGCCGCTTGGACTACAAGCAGCTTACAGACTAAGGTCAAAGATATTGTGCCTACACAAGCCTGCAAGGTTGCCACATCTTGCAAAGAAAATCACTCTAATTACTTTATTGTCGCACCTCGTAATAGGAGTCACTTGTGCTTTTTTCCATACCCTTGATACTTTCCGATGGACGAGAGATTCGTAATGAATGCAAGCTAAATGATGACGATAATGTTTGGTTTGTGGGGGCGCTCAACTGTGGGGGTCATCAGCGCCCGTACAAAGTCCCAATTATAACACACTTTAATTTTTGTACGCAGTCCAGGCTAACCACTGTCATGAATGATGACAACGATTAAATGAAGAGGACAACACAAGCACACAGTGCCAGGGGCAGAGAAAATCCCCAAACCCGTCCGGGCATCGTACCCAGGACCCCGTGATCCAGACGCAGCAACGCTAGCTGCTAGGCCACGAGTTGCGGACTATGCAAGCTAAAGTAAGGGGTCAAAACCGCAGAGCACTTTTTGTGAAGCCGAGTTGGAGTTCACTCCAGACCTGGCGACTTATTTGTTTTCAACTCTTTCAGTTGTTTCCGTACGTCGTCAGCTTACTGCTACAGTATGTCGTCCATCTCTTCCAGACCCCTACGGTATGCTGTGAGCAGTTCGGCCAATGGATGTGGACGCTACTTGCGCGTGACATGTTGAGAATTCGGTTTGAACGGGAAGAGGTATCCGGATGGAAGCGGCGATTAAGACAACCGTTCTAGAGAAGCAGAGCATCCGGTTTCGAGTCTCGGCCCGGAACAAATTTTCAGACTTCGCCACCGGCTTATTTCAACGCCCGTAGCCGACTGAAGCCTTGATTTCTTGTAAGATAAAAGTTGGAAGGCTCCGAAAGTGAATGTTTCGGCAGCTGGTTTCGCCAGTGCGTGCCACGCATGCACAGTGGCTGGCAGCTCAGTTTTGATACTTATAGTTTCGCAACACACTGTCTAACAAGGGGAAGGCCTCAGACACGGCCAACCGATTCGGCTCCGATTTGGCAGGTCGCTTGTGTAAAACCTAAAACGAAGGACTCTTAGATATTTTGGGTCAACACCCCCGCGTTTTTGAGAAAATCGCTCCTAAAGGTTACGACGAGCAATCGACTCAAAATTGGAGGGATCGATAGATAATTGTAAATAGAGCTTTTTTCATCACCAGTAATGGGTCCGCAAACGCATACTTTTCCAGAAATCGAGGTAAGAAACTTTTACAACTGGCGTTCTGTAACCACGTGGTTAACGCTTCTCATCGACAGCATCGATATCGCCGGCACGGCAACTCAGCGTGTTCGGACAGAGGGTTAGCTGCCCTCTGTAATAAAAAAAAAAACTGAGTTAATCGATCAACGACGAATTTAAACGGATGTCTTACGACGTCCGCCCCGAGCAGATCCGACGAACGAAAGCGAACAAAATAAGATTAAAAAAAAAAAAGATAGCGCAACGGCCAAGGTAAGTGGAATCGCGAAGAAACGTAGCGCATGTTCTTTTCGTTTGTATTTTTCTATATCTCAATTGAGAGGGATAGGAGGGTTAATAAGGTAAGTAAATCAATAAGGAATGATAATAATAAGGTAGGTTCAAATGGTTCAAATGCCTCTGAGCACTATGGGACTTAACATCTGTGGTCATCAGTCCCCTAGAACTTAGAACTACTTAAACCTAACTAACCTAAGAACATCACACACATCCATGCCCGAGGCAGGATTCGAACCTGCGACCGTAGCAGTCTCGCGGTTCCGGACCGAGCGCCTAGAACCGCTAGACCACCGCGGCCGGCTAATAAGGTAGGCTAATAAATTTCTGAAACCTCTTGGGATAGTCAAAAACTAAAATGTTACTGAAGGTCACTTTACAATGGCTCTTCCAGTCACTATTACGTGTCCTCACTTTTCTTCGATCAACTAGATGGGTGGTACTTGTCATATAAACATACGAAACAAATATACTCACGGCTCCAAGAACATGTAATGAATGCAGTCTTTCGACAGTTACACTGCTTCCGAAGTGTCGGCGAAGACCGTTTACCATGTGGGCACAGAAGCGGCAGTTGTAGAAGTTTCTTTCCTCGATTTCTGGAAAAGTTTGGGTTCGCGGACCCCATACGTGATGATGAAAAATGCTCTATTTACAATTATCTATCGATCCCTCCAATTCTGATTCGATTGCTCGTCATAACCTTTAGGGGCGATTTTCTCAAAATTGCGGGGGTGTTGACCCAAAATATCTAAGAGTCCTTCGTTTTAGGTTTTACACAAGCGACCTGCCAAATTTGACCCCAATCGGTTGGCCGTGTCTGAGGCCTCCCCCTTGTAAGCGTAAACTAGGCTTGCTTAAATCAGCACAGCACACAGCCTGTCTGTGGCGAAGTGCAGGTCAACTCCAGAGTCACACGCAGAGTAGAAACGCAGGTGCGGCAGCAACACATGGATCAGCGGCAGAAGAGATCACAACCGTTAGCTCCCCCCACTCTTTCCGATAAACGCACATCAGATCGCGCTCGTGTGTTCCCGAAAACTCTCGGTATAAAAAGTATCCCGGGGCGTGACTGCTCCCCCTGCAGCGGGCCTCTCAAACTTTTATCGCACTTCGCCCCTCTTCCCCTTCATCTCCTTCCCCTTTTCTTTTGCGCTCGCCCCAGGCTGCCTGACCTACTCCCCCACTCGCCTTTGTTTTCCTACGGGCCCCACGCTTCCCTTTGTCCAGCTGCCGCCAGGCGTCTTTAAAGTCGGCCCCCGATTCCGCTCCGAGAGCTCCGCGTCGTGACCCACTCGACAAGTACGTTTATTTGCTTGTTTTATTATAAATGGTTTCGGCAATGGCTCATACGACCAAGTGCACAACGCAGAAAAACGTTGGACCCAAATACATAACAATCAGAGACGGATTTACACACAGAATCCCCTCTGGCCCTCAGCACCACCCCCGACAACTCTCGTTTGTTTTGGACTTTGACTTTTTTAAGTTTCCATACATATTTTTTGCTACCCTACATAATTAAAATTCTATATTATAAAACATATAAAACATAAAAACTCAATGAAGTATTTTCATAGTACCTCAAACAAAAGTTATGTCATCAGGTTTGTCGACTTTAAAAAAGCATATGACAGTATAGACCGAGAATCCCTTTTTGAAGTATTAGCAGAATTTGGACTAGATCAAAAGACAACAAACATCATAAAGGAAACACTCACGGAAACCAAATCCAAAGTAAAATTTATGGGAGAATTGAGCACAGAATTTGAAATACACACAGGAGTACGACAAGGGGATGTACTGTCTCCATTGCTCTTCAATTGTGCTCTTGAAAAAGTTGTTAGAGAATGGAGAAAAGCAGATGCACCAGCACACAGACTGGGAGCAAGACGTAAGGGCATAGAATTAGACTGTTTAGCATTTGCTGATGACATGGCACTGATCGCACAAGACATTACCGATGCACAGAAACAGCCACAAGAGCAGGACGCAAAAATAGGATTACAAATTTCATTTGAAAAAACAAAATTTATGACTGACATCAAAGATGCACCTTCTGATCTCAGAATTGGTGATAACTATATCTCTCGAGTAAAAGAATTTAGCCGGATGGAGTGGCCGAGCGGTTCTAGGCGCCACAGTCTGGATCCGCGTGACCGCTACGGTCGCAGGTTCGAATCCTGCCCTGGGCATGGATGTGTGTGATGTCCCTAGGTTAGTTAGGTTTAAGTAGTTCTAAGTTCTAGGGGACTGATGACCTCAGATGTTAAGTCCCATAGTGCTCAGAGCCATTTTTGAAAAGAATTTGCCGGCCGCGGTGGTCTATCGGTTCTGGCGCTGCAGTCCGGAACCGCGGGACTGCTACGGTCGCAGGTTCGAATCCTGCCTCGGGCATGGCTGTGTGTGATGTCCTTAGGTTAGTTAGGTTTAAGTAGTTCTAAGTTCTAGGGGACTTATGACCTAAGATGTTGAGTCCCATAGTGCTCAGAGCCATTTGAACCATTTTTTAAAAGAATTTAAATATTTACGTCAATGGATTGCTTAAAATTGTAATGAAAAGAAATCTGTCACATCAAGAGTCCAGAAAATGGAGACGGCGTTTCAATTAACAAAAAACATTTACAACAAAAAGAGTCTCTCGTGGAACTGCAAAATACGACACTACACAACAGTAATTAAACCCGAAGCTCTCTACGCATCTGAGACACTAAACCTTCAACACAGAATACTAAAAGACGAATTATAAGTGAAAGAACGTAAAATAATGAGGAAAATCCTAGGACCAAGAACTAAAGATGGTGTGCATTTTCCAAAGTCCAATGCAGAAATATATCAAAACTATCTCCAAAATAACAGACACAATGCGCATGAGAAGAATCCAATTCATGGGTCATTTAGAAAGAATGGACTCAAACACGTTCACGCACAAAATCCATACATTTTTAAAGAACAAAACTACAATACCAAGCTGGTACAAACAGACAGAAAAAGACCTGAGAGAATTAGGGTCTCCAGATCTACACGATAGAAGTGAAATCAGAAAAATCACAAACACACGGGGTTTTGAGGAAGAAGAGAGAAAAACTAACTGACATACGTGGTCTACGCAACGAAAGCTAGCCCATTCGTTGTTTATGAAGGAATACTGGGCGAAAAGGAAGGCCAACAAAAGTTGATTACGCGTTGTCCTAAGTGATCCATCCGCGAAGAAGAAGAAGAAAGCCGGCCGCGGTGGTCTAGCGGTTCTGGCGCTGCGGTCCGGAACCGCGGGACTGCTACGGTCGCAGGTTCGAATCCTGCCTCGGGCATGGGTGTGTGTGATGTCCTTAGGTTGGTTAGGTTTAAGTAGTTCTAAGTTCTAGGGGACTTATGACCTAAGATGTGTAAGTAGGCTGTTTATGTTTTCTTATTGGCAACGTTACGTAGCGCTCTATATGAAAATCACTGGCTGTGCTGTGTGCAGTCTGTGGCTAGTTTGCATTGTTGTCTGCCATTGTAGTGTTGGGCAGCGGCAGCTGGATGTGAACAGCGCGTAGCGTTGCGCAGTTGGAGGTGAGCCGCCAGCCGTGGTGGATGTGGGGAGAGAGATGGCGGAGTTTTGTAATTTGTTAGACTGGATGGCATGAACTATTATATATATTATGACTATTAAGGTAGTTTGAATCTTTTATTTAGCTGGCAGTAGTGGCGCTCGCTGTATTGCAGTAGTTCGAGTAACGAAGATTTTTGGTGAGGTAAGTGATTTGTGAAACGTATAGGTTAATGTTAGTCAGGGCCATTCCTTTGTAGAGATTTCTGAAAGTCAGATTGCATTGCGCTAAAAAAAATATTGTGTGTCAGTTTAAGCACAGTCGTGTATAAATTTTTCTAAGGGGACGTTACAGATGTTGAGTCCCATAGTGCTCAGAGCCATTTGAACCATTTGAAGAAGAAAACATATAATCACTAAGGCAACAACTTATAAAGAAACACATCATAGGCAGACTACTTCCTAATAATCTGTATCAAATGGTTCAAATGGCTCTGAGCACTATGGGACTTAACTTCTGAGGTCATCACTCCCCTAGAACTTAGAACTACTTAAACCTAACTAACCTAAGGACATAACACACATCCATGCCCGAGGCAGAATTCGAAACTGCGACCGCAGCGGTCGCGCGGTTCCAGACTGTAGCGCCTAGAACCGCTGGGCCACCACGGCCGGCAATCTGTATCACTAAACGACTAAAACGTGTGCGCAACAGCAAAAACCAGGCTGCGGGTTGCTTATCTAGCGGCTGCCAGGGGCAAAAAAATTTCGTTTTCATTATTTCACACAGGATGATTCAACATACAGGGTGATTGCAACCCGCAATACCTTCAAAAACCACACGCGACATTTTCATATAATCCTCCTCTCTATGCGCCAACAATTGATCGCACAGAAAAAAAAGAACAGGAACTTTTTGTAGGAAATTTGAAGATCAATTTCGTACGTTTTTCCTGAATAATTCGAAAACTATGGCCTCTGGCGGAAACGTATCCCAGTACGAAAATGATTGAATTTCCTACAAAAATTACCCATTCATTTTTCTGTAGGATTGGCAAAATAATGTGAACACCTGTAGTTACTTGGCAATGGTTTATTAATAAGGGGTCGGATCCCCATTCGCCTGTAATACAGCTGTGATTCCTCTTGGAATACTGTCATACAATAATTTTATAGTCTCCAGTGGAATATTATGCCATCCTTCGATCAGAACCTCTACTAACTGCTGTAATCTACTCCTAGCCGGCCAGAGTGGCCTAGCGGTTCTAGGCGCTACAGTCTCGAACCGCGTGACCACTACGGTCGCAGGTTCGAATCGTGCCTCGGGCATGGATGTGTGTGATGTCCTTAGGTTAGTTAGGTTTAAGTAGTTCTAAGTTCTAGGGGACTGATGACCACAGCAGTTAGGTCCCATAGTGCTTAGGGCCATTTGAACCATTTTGAAATCTACTCCGGAGTCTGCACTCCAATACCGCCCACAAGGGCTCGATAATGTTGGCCAGGGAAGACGCTGCAGTTCAGTTGCATGCTCCTCATATCAGTATTTTACTGTCCTGACTGGGTGAATTATAGTCCTGAAATATGGCATCATTGTTGGGGAACAACATTTGAATCATGGATCACCTATAATGTTCATATAATCATTAGTTGTAGCGCGGCGTTTGAGAGTGATTATGGGACCAGCAGAATACCATAATATGGCTGCCCGCTCCATCACATTTCCACCTCTATGCTTAACCGTTGGAATCAAGCAATCAGGATTGTAGGCTTCTTTTGGAGTTCTCCAGACGTAAACCCGGCCCAATGTTGGAAATAAAAAAATCTTGACTCGTCGGACCATATGACGTGTTTCCTCTGATCAGCCGTCCAGAATTTTTGCTCCTGACACCATGTTTTACGCTTCTTTGCGTTGGTTGTCGTCACTAACGGTTTCGGTATAGCAGCTCGTCCACGAATAATCGATTTATGGAGTTCTCGGCGGACAGTGTCGATAGATACGGAGTCTCGAAGATGGCTGTCCAGCCCTGCAGTCACTCTAACCGCTGCAGTTTTGTGTTGTTTTGACATAATTCGTGTTAGCGTACGACGATCTCTGTCATTTAGTTTTGACTTGTGCCCGCTATTACCTTTACGCGATGATGTCTTTCCATTGGGCAGGCTGTCGTGACTGTTGAAACAGTTGCTCTTGAAACATTCAGTAAGTTGGCAGCATTGGTTTACTGATGCTCCAGCTAATCGGGCCCCCACAATCTTCTCTCTTTGGAACTCTGTTAGGTCTTTCATTGCACGTCGACCTCTGCCTCTGAAGCGTGCACTACCCGTAAACAAGCTGCACTGATGCCGAGTCCGTACTGACCACGCGCAATCCAGCGCGACACGTGCTTTAACTGCGTTGTTGGCCGTCAAACACAAGCATCCCATTACTACCACTGTCCACATTGTTTTGCCTATCCCCTGTAGTGAGTGGGAGAATACGAAAATCTCGTACGTCGTATTTGAAGGCACTGTGGGCTGCATAAAACCTCAAGCCAGGTGTCAGCTGAATTAACTGTATAATTTTTTACCAAATTTAAAAATTTAAAATGCTGTCATAATCTACTCATGAAGAGGTATAATCTTACGGGAAATACACTCCTGGAAATGGAAAAAAGAACACATTGACACCGGTGTGTCAGACCCACCATACTTGCTCCGGACACTGCGAGAGGGCTGTACAATCAATGATCACACGCACGGCACAGCGGACACACCAGGAACCGCGGTGTTGGCCGTCGAATGGCGCTAGCTGCGCAGCATTTGTGCACCGCCGCCGTCAGTGTCAGCCAGTTTGCCGTGGCATACGGAGCTCCATCGCAGTCTTTAACACTGGTAGCATGCCGCGACAGCGTGGACGTGAACCGTATGTGCAGTTGACGGACTTTGAGCGAGGGCGTATAGTGGGCATGCGGGAGGCCGGGTGGACGTACCGCCGAATTGCTCAACACGTGGGGCGTGAGGTCTCCACAGTACATCGATGTTGTCGCCAGTGGTCGGCGGAAGGTGCAAGTGCCCGTCGACCTGGGACCGGACCGCAGCGACGCACGGATGCACGCCAAGACCGTAGGATCCTACGCAGTGCCGTAGGGGACCGCACCGCCACTTCCCAGCAAATTAGGGACACTGTTGCTCCTGGGGTATCGGCGAGGACCATTCGCAACCGTCTCCATGAAGCTGGGCTACGGTCCCGCATACCGTTAGGCCGTCTTCCGCTCACGCCCCAACATCGTGCAGCCCGCCTCCAGTGGTGTCGCGACAGGCGTGAATGGAGGGACGAATGGAGGCGTGTCGTCTTCAGCGATGAGAGTCGCTTCTGCCTCGGTGCCAATGATGGTCGTATGCGTGTTTGGCGCCGTGCAGGTGATCGCCACAATCAGGACTGCATACGACCGAGGCACAGAGGGCCAACACCCGGCATCATGGTGTGGGGAGCGATCTCCTACACTGGCCGTACACCACTGGTGATCGTCGAGGGGACACTGAATAGTGCACGGTACATCCAAACCGTCATCGAACCCATCGTTCTACCATCCCTAGACCGGCAAGGGAACTTGCTGTTCCAACAGGACAATGCACGTCCGCATGTATCCCGTGCCACCCAACGTGCTCTAGAAGGTGTAAGTCAACTACCCTGGCCAGCAAGATCTCCGGATCTGTCCCCCATTGAGCATGTTTGGGACTGGATGAAGCGTCGTCTCACGCGGTCTGCACGTCCAGCACGAACGCTGGTCCAACTGAGGCGCCAGGTGGAAATGGCATGGCAAGCCGTTCCACAGGACTACATCCAGCATCTCTACGATCGTCTCCACGGGAGAATAGCAGCCTGCATTGCTGCGAAAGGTGGATATACACTGTACTAGTGCCGACATTGTGCATGCTCTGTTGCCTGTGTCTATGTGCCTGTGGTTCTGTCAGTGTGATCATGTGATGTATCTGACCCCAGGAATGTGTCAATAAAGTTTCTCCTTCCTGGGACAATGAATTCACGGTGTTCTTATTTCAATTTCCAGGAGTGTATTTAACGCATTCAGTATTCGTATTCAAAACTGAGCAAATGTCAAGGCAGTATACCTCACAGTGCAGAAATTACCTAGACTTTATTCGTCTAGTATTTTAGAATGGGAGCACTCAACGACTTCTAACAAATTTTACATGTAACTTCAAACCGTTTCGAAACAGTAGTCTCTGCGCTTCTAATCTGCAGTGAGCTTCTGAACAAACATCTATGGGTACATCCGGAGGTCACTTTCAAGAATCTGAGCATCTGGATATGCCCAGTTGCACTGCTGCCTTTCTGCTCGATTTGCCGGGTCCAATGTTGTCTGGCGAACAAACATGCTTCGGCCCACGTCGCTTAGCTTCCAGTATTGACCCATCCTGCACCAATTAATCGTATGAATGGGTCTCTTTCAAATGGTCGAACTGTTGTTGGAACAGCCTGTGAGTCGGAACAGAAGTAACAGACCTGCCGATCGCTCCTGCGTTGTTAGGCGTCCATTGTTGGCCATGTTGGAAACACTAGTCTCCTAGCGACGGTATCGCGAATCACATATCATTTCGTAGCTCATTTGTTTCTCCAAGGTCTGCTACTATTACTGCTGTTGAGATGCTCAACGGGTTATCTAGTGCGACTCATAAATTATGTACGAAACAAATGGTGACACATTTCGTGCGCCACCCTGTAATTATGCAGGATGCTGCAGCACATCGTCTACAGACTTTCAGGAGAGATAGAGTATACATAGACGCTGGAAAATCACGTAGCAACGAATGGTAGGTAGTGACGACACAAAACAAGAGAGAGGAAGGACACCAACAGGGCGGGAAGATGTTTATCATACTTATTCCAAGAGAAACCAAGGTACAAAATAAAATCAGATACCGATCGTAATGAAAGAAAGTGTTCGAAATACCATCCCGGACCGTGATACACGCCTCATATCTGAGGCGCATGGAAGATCTGATTTTGTGGAAGATATCGGGTTCAAATGGTTCAAATGGGTCTACTTCCACTTCTGAAGGCTAATGGCAGCTATTTACGAAGGATTTACCGGTAGGCATTGCCTTCATCTTAAGGTGTTGGGGAAATTTGTCATCTTTATTTTTGTGTGTTTTTCGGGAAGGGCGTGGGCTGTGTTAGGATCTTAATTTATTTTGTTTTCTCCTTACTTTATCTTGTTGTTTTCCTAAGGTTGCAGTGCCTCATCTAACTAGCATCGCAACTGGTCGTCTGTGTCATTCTCGTGGTCGTGGTGGTGCTCCAAGTTCCCTGATGAGATGATTTGTCGATGTCCGCGTCTTCTCGTAAAAGTGTCTTGCGATCTTCTTATGTCTGTCGAGGACTTCCAGTTCTTCTGCAGCGTCGTGAAGGTATTGGTGTGGAAACTGGCAGTTGGCGTGAAACACTCTGCGTAAAATTTTATTTTGTAACGACTGTAGTCGTTGAATATGTGTCTTAGCAGCAACGCCCCAGACTTCACAAGCGTAGTCAAACAAAGGGCGGAGGTACATCCGATAAATGAGGAGGCCGTTCCAGATGGACAGTTCTGACCGCTCGTTGAGAATAGGGTATAAAGCTCCTAAACGCTGGTGAATCTTCTTTCGAAGGTCTGTGATGTGCTGGTGCCACGTAAGCTCCTTGTCCATGATGACCCCCAAGTATCTTACTGATGACAGCCAGGGCTGAGCACTATGGGACTTAACATCTTAGGTCATCAGTCCCCTAAGAACTACTTAAACCTAACTAACCTAAGGACATCACACACATCCATGCCCGAGGCAGGATTCGAACCTGCGACCGTAGCAGTCCCGCGGTTCCGGACTGCAGCGCCTAGAACCGCACGGCCACCACGGCCGGCGAAGATATCGGGAGTTTCTCGGACAACCCCAGCAGCTGTCGCGATGCTTGCAACTTTTCCACTACTGTTGACGAGGGTTTCGTACAAAAGTTAAAGCCGTACCAGCATTTTAAGTGAACTAAGCGCAATAAACATGTCTTCTCATTCTGTTCCTGTCCTCCCTTTCTTGTGTTTTGTGTTGTCGCTACCGCGCCAGGAAAGCGCTTTCGGCCACGCGTTGCTACGCTGATATTTTCATCATCTGCTTGTGCTCTCTTTCTCCTGAAAGTTTGTAACGGATGTGCTGAAACATCTTGTATAATAAATGAAAGCATTGTTTGTCTGTGTGTACCACACAACTCTGCAACTCACAATCGCAGCTCCATGGGGGTAATGTGCTATGGTAGCCCTCACTCCCCCAGCCATGAAGAAGATTTCTGTTTGGAACTGCAGGGGTTGGGTTCGAAAAGTATGGGTGTTACAAGAGAACATCGCACAAATGGAGTTCTTACGGTAAGTCGGTGAAGCAGCTGTGAATCGACTGCCGCAGTAACCGAGACTGAAAGGAATGCCCCTTCTAGGAATTTTCCAGTACATTATACAGGGTGTTACAAAAAGGTACGGCCAAACTTTCCGGAAACATTCCTCACACACAAAGAAAGAAAATATGTTATGTGGACATGTGTCCGGAAACGCTTATTTTCCATGTTAGAGCTCATTTTATTACTTCTCTTCAAATCACATTAATCATGGAATGGAAACACACAGCAACAGTACGTACCAGCGTGACTTCAAACACTTCGTTACAGGAAATGTTCAAAATGTCCTCCGTTAGCGAGGACACATGCATCCACCCTCCGTCGCATGGAATCCTTGATGCGCTGATGCAGTCCTGGAGATTAGCGTATTGTATCACAGCCGTCCACAATACGAGCACGAACAGTCTCTACATTTGGTACCGGGGTTGCGTAGACAATAGCTCTCAAACGACCCCATAAATGAAAGTCAAGAGGGTTGAGGTCAGGAGAGCGTGGAGGCCATGGAATTGGTCCGCCTCTACCAATCCATCGGTCACCGAATCTGTTGTTGAAAAGAGTACGAACACTTCGACTGAAATGTGCAGGAGCTCCATCGTGCATGAACCACATGTTGTGTCGTACTTGTAAAGGCACATGTTCTAGCAGCACAGGTAGAGTATCCCGTATGAAATCATGATAAGGTGCTCCATTGAGCGTAGGTGGAAGAACATACTGACGAAACTAAAATGAGCTCTAACATGGAAATTAAGCGTTTCCGGACACATGTCCACATAACATCTTTTCTTTATTTGTGTGTGAGGAATGTTTCCCGAAAGTTTGGCCGTACCTTTGTGTAACACCCTGTATAATCTACCAGAAGTTTCGGAAATGTTCTAGAATTATCAACAGTGTCCCAAAATGTTATAGAATGTTGTAGAACATTGCAGAACGTTCTCGGATGTTCCATAATCTATTGATGGGGATACGTTTCAGCTCAGATGAGTGTATGGGCGAGGGGAGACGCTTACGTCAGTATTCTTTTAGAAATCGATTAGATTAGATGAAGCAAAAGCGAAAGTGGTAGAAAGTGAAATAGTGTTTTGGGCAATATTAACATTTAAAAGGATGTTGTTTGTTGTGGTCTTCAGTCCTGAGACTGGTTTGATGCAGCTCTCCATGCTACTCTATCCTGTGCAAGCTTCTTCATCTCCCAGTACCTACTGCAACCTACATCCTTCTGAATCTGCTTAGTGTATTCATCTCTTGGTCTCCCCCTACGATTTTTACCCTCCACGCTGCCCTCCAATACTAAATTGGTGATCCCTTGATGCCTCAGAACATGTCCTACCAACCGATCCCTTCTTCTGGTCAAGTTGTGCCACAAACTTCTCTTCTCCCCAATCCTATTCAATACCTCCTCATTAGTTATGTGATCTACCCATCTAATCTTCAGCATTCTTCTGTAGCACCACATTTCGAAAGCTTCTATTCTCTTCTTGTCCAAACTATTTACCGTCCATGTTTCGCTTCCATACATGGCTACACTCCATACAAATACTTTCAGAAATGACTTCCTGACACTTAAATCTATACTCGATGTTAACAAATTTCTCTTCTTCAGAAACGCTTTCCTTGCCATTGCCAGTCTACATTTTATATCCTCTCTACTTCGACCATCATCAGTTATTTTGCTGCCCAAATAGCAAAACTCCTTTACTACTTTAAGTTTCTCATTTCCTAATCTAATACCCTCAACATCACCCGACTTAATTCGACTACATTCCATTATCCTCGTTTTGCTTTTGTTGATGTTCATCTTATATCCTCCCTTCAAGACACTATCCATTCCGTTCAACTGCTCTTCCAAGTCCTTTGCTGTCTCTGACAGAATTACAATGTCATCGTCGAACCTCAACGTTTTTATTTCTTCTCCATGGATTTTAATACCTACGCCGAATTTTTCTTTTGTTTCCTTTACTGCTTGCTCAATATACAGATTGAATAGCTTTCTCTAAGTCTACAAATGCTAGGAACGTAGGTTTGCCTTTCCTTAATCTTTCTTCTAAGATAAGTCGTAAGGTTAGTATTGCCTCACGTGTTCCAGTATTTCTACGGAATCCAAACTGATCTTCCCCGAGGTCGGCTTCTACTAGTTTTTCCATTCGTCTGTAAAGAATTCGTGTTAGTATTTTGCAGCTGTGGCTTATTAAACTGATTGTTCGGTAATTTTCACATCTGTCAACACCCGCTTTCTTTGGGATTGGAATTATTATATTCTTCTTGAAGTCTGAGGGTATTTCGCCTGTTTCATACATCTTGCTCACCAGATGGTAGAGTTTTGTCAGGACTGGCTCTCCCAAGGCCATCAGTAGTTCCAATGGAATGTTGTCTACTCCGGGGGCCTTGTTTCGACTCAGGTCTTTCAGTGCTCTGTCAAACTCTTCACGCAGTATCGTGTCTCCCATTTCATCTTCATCTACATCCTCTTCCATTTCCATAATATTGTCCTCAAGTGCATCGCCCTTGTATAGACCCTCTATATACTCCTTCCACCTTTCTGCTTTCCCTTCTTTGCTTAGAACTGGGTTTCCATCTGAGCTCTTGATGTTCATACAAGTGGTTCTCTTATCTCCAAAGGTCTCTTTAATTTTCCTGTAGGCAGTATCTATCTTACCTCTAGTGAGATAAGCCTCCACATCCTTACATTTGTCCTCTAGCCAAAAGGATATCGGCAAGTAAAAGAGAAGGAGACCTCGCCAGTGGTGAACTTAAAAGAAAGTCACAGGTGCAACGATACGGATGAGGAGCAAAAAGCACTTTTAGCTTCACCAAGGAAAGTGAATCAAGATATTGGTTGGGGTATTGTTGAATACTTAAGTGGATTAAGTGCACTTATGAATATTTTTGGGAATTCGAGAGTATTTTTTAATGCTCATTTTTATGATGTTCTTGTATGTTCTAGTCCGCCCCGATAGCTGAGTGGTCAGCGCGGCGGTCTGTCATGCCAAGGGGCCCGGGTTCGATTCCCGGCTGGGTCGGAGATTTTCTCCGCTCAGGGATTGGCTGTTGTGTTGTCCTCATTATCATTTCATCATCATTAGTGGAAGGCAACGGGAAAGCACCACTGGAATCACTTTCCTAGACGCTCATGTGGTGGACCCCTCTGACGGGGCTTCCCCTATGACAAGACCTGCCATAAGGCAGAACACAGAAGTTTAAGTTAAGTGTGTTTTAGGGTGATATGGAGCTTCTCAGTTAGTATATCACACAAAAGAAAGTATTATAATAGCAGAGCTTCCAAATTTATTTATACATTACAAAATGGTTCAAATGGCTCTGAGCACTATGGGACTCCACTTCTGAGGTCATGAGTCCCCTAAACTTAGAACTACTTAAACCTAACTAACCTAAGGACACCGAGCGGGGTGGCGCAGTGGTTAGACACTGGACTCGCATTCGGGAGGACGACGGTTCAATCCCGCGTCCGGCCATCCTGATTTAGGTTTTCCGTGATTTCCCTAAATCACTACAGGCAAATGCCGGGATGGTTCCTCTGAAAGGGCACCGCCGACTTCCTTCCCAATCCTTCCCTAATCCGATGAGACCGATGACCACGCTGTCTGGTCTCCTTCCCCAAACCAACCAACTTAACCTAAGGACATCACACACATCCATACCCGAAGCAGGATTCGAACCTGCGATCGTAACGGTCGCGCGGTTCCAGACTGTAGCGACTAGAACCGCTCGGCCTCCCCGGCCGGCTATACATTACGCAATCATATGATATTTACTGCAGTTATTCTTGGATGTGAAACAGTCAGTTGGTACCAAGCATTTCCATATTTAAATATTCTAACAACGGCTTCCTAAAACACTAGAAGACAAAAAAAGAAAACAACTAAATGATTACATTTTCAGAAAAATTGAGTGATTTATTCAAGAGAAAGAGCTTCACAAACTGTGCAAGTCAATAACGCGTTGGCCCACCCCTGGGTTCTCTGCCTCGTGATGACTGGGTGTTGTGTGATGTCCTAAGGTTAGTTAGGTTTAAGTAGTTCTAAGTTCTAGGGGACTGATGACCATAGATGTTAAGTCCCATAGTCCTCAGAGCCATTTGAACCAACCACCCCTGGCCCTTGTGCAAGCAGTTCAAATGGCTCTGAGCACTATGGGACTTGACATCTATGGTCATCAGTCCCCTAGAACGTAGAACTACTTAAACCTAACTAACCTTAGGACATCACACAACACCCAGTCATCACGAGGCAGAGATAATCCCTGACCCCGCCGGGAATCGAACCCGGGCGCGGGAAGCGAGAACGCTACCGCACGACCACGAGCTGCGGACTGCAAGCAGTTGTTCGGCTTGGCATTTGTTGATGCAGTTATTGGATGTCCTCCTGGAGGATATAGTACCAAATTCTGTCCAACTGGCGCGTTACATCGTCAAAATTCCGAACTGCTTGGGGGACCCTTCCCATAATGCTCCAAAGGTTCTCAGGGAGAGATCCTACGCCCTTGTTGGCCAAGTTAGGGTTTGGCAAGGATTGTGACAAGTAGTAGGAACTCTCATCGTGTTCGGGAGCGCATTATCTTGGCGAAATTTAAGCCCAGGAAAGCTTTCCACGAAAAGTAACAAAACGGGGCGAGAATGTCGCCAACGTACAATTGTGTTGTAAGGGTAAGGCGGATGACAACCAAGGGGATCCTGCTTTGAAGTGAAATGGCACCCCAGACCACTACTCCTGGTTGCCAGGCCTTATCGCAGGCAGGTGTCAGGCTGGTATCCCACCACTATTTGGAGGTGTCCAGATACGTCTCTAGCCTGGAATCTCGTTGATCGGAGTGGAATCGTCTTCAGTGATGAGTCCCGCTTCAGACTGAAGCCCGATGATCAGTGAAGGAATGTCAGGTTGCGCCCCACGGCCCGACAACCGGGAGTAATGGTCTTGGGTGGCAATTCTTTTCACAGCAGGACGCTTTTGCTTGTCATCAGCAGCACAGCTTCACTCTTCAAGCACAGCTGTACGCTGACCATATTCTACGCCCCGTTTTGTTGCCCTTCGTAACAAGCCCTCCTGGTCTTACATTTCATCAAGATAACAACTGCCCGCACACAGCGAGAGTTGCTTGTCTTCGTGCTTGCCAAATCCTACCTTGGCCAGCAAGCTAGCCGATTCTCTTCCCTGTTGAGAACGGTTGGCAGGGCCCTCGGACCACCTCGAGATTTTGTCGATCTAACCCACCAATTGGACAGAATTTGGCTCCATATCCTTCAGGAGGGCATCCAACAACTGAATCAATCAATGTCAAGCCGAGTAACTGCCAGAGGTGGACCAACGCATTACTGACTTGCTCAATTTGTGAGGCTCTTTGTCACGAATAAACCATTATGAAACTCTAACCATTTGTTTGCCTATACATGTACATCACACCTACCGATTTCCGTCGCGTTCAGATCATTCCATTGTGGTGTGTGTCTTTTTTTGTCTTAGAGTGTATTCTGATATAATATTTTCTTATCTTATTGCATCCGTTACTTCTTGCTGTGTCTGCGATACTCACGTGCGCCAGGTGGGACTGCTTGGCGGTGTCCTTGAGGTTGGGCAGGTGTGACGAAAACTGCGACACCAGGACGGAGCGGCTGCGCGTCACCGACCGCGCCAGCTTTGCGAACTTGCTGAGGCCTGAAGAAGACACCACACACTGTCACCGAAACGTCAACCGTCTGTCACTGGAAGCAGCAGCCAGTCACAATTACGACTGCAGCGCTAGCAGGTCCACGTGTAGCGTGCTGGGTAATTCTAAAGGAACAGTAAATACCTTAGGAGGTGGTAGTACAGTAGAGTCTCGATTATCCGACCTAAACCGGCTGCGGCAAGGTCGGATAACACGGAAAATAATACAAAAAAAAACCACACACATACAAAAATTGAAGTAGACCAAATGAGTTAAACATTTAATATAATGCAAATCAAATTAGAGTGAATAGATATTTACTGTGTGAAGAAGTTAGTAATTGTCTTTTGTTTGCCTGCTGTTTGTTTGCCGCTAAATCACGTAGTCTCTTAAGGGGGTAGGACGTCAAAAGGGCCGACTTGGAGCAGGAGAGTCACCGCAGGACATTTTCATTTCTACTGTCTACACTTTCACAAATATATTCATGAACCTTTGTCACCATGACCAGGAAGGATTGAGGACTGACACTCATCACAGTGGAAGTTAAAGAACGTTCATCATTTTTTCACTTATTACTGGCTGCATTTGTTGTTATAGATACACTTTTCTTCCTAAGTAAGAGAGATTCTTCGATGAATTTTTCATAGCATACAAACGGTAGTTACAGGTGTATGAAACTCTAGAATTTTCCAAATCTATTAAAAACTGTGGAAAAAATTGAGATAATTAACTATAAAACTTGATTTTTTTCTAAACATGAAGTTTAAAATGTAACAGTTCATTCATTTTTTCACAAATTAAATAACTTCTAGAGTTTCATACACCTGTAACTATGGTTTGTATGTTGTGCAAAAGTCATCGAACAATCTCTCTTACTTAGGAAGAAAATTGTACCTATAGCAACAAATACAACCAGTAGTAAGTGAAAAAAGGATGAAATTTCACATGTAAAAAAAATGTGTTTTGTTACGTTTTTGAGCTTTCACTGGTATGAGTATGAATCCTCAATCCTTCCTAGTCATGTTGTTAAAGTTTTATGAATTTATTTGTAAAAGTATAGACAGTGTATATTAAAATGTCCTGTGGTGCCTCTCCTGCTCCAAGTCGTCCCGTTTGACGTCCTACCCCCCTTAAGAAGTAAAACCTCGGTAGACGATGTTTCCTCCAGTTGCTCCACATATTTTAAAGGAGTTTCTAAGGCCTTGTGTCCTTCGTTGTGAGAAATCTTGGACGCACTTTCCTCCACTACATCCGCTTCTTCGTCTTGTTCTTTTTCGTTAATCATGTTGACTATTTCTTCATCTGTCACTTCAAATTCTTCATCTTGGACAATCCACTCATTTGTGTCATCTTCTGTGGGGTCAGCACATCCCGGAACTTTGAGTAACAATGAAAGCAGGGTAGTATTTTCTGATTCGGTCTGCTGCTGTAGATTTTCATCATCTGGAGAATTTTCTTGACTTTCCTGTAGCAAAATTTTCCAGGATTTTGCAATTGTATTTGCTCCAACACTCTGCCAAGATTGGGCCACGTCATAAGCTACGTCTTTCAAATTACTACGGCGCAACTGCTCTAGCGTGTCTTCTCCCTTGTCCACAGCATTAATTAAAGAGGAAAGCAAGTTTCTGTGGTAGTTTCTCTTCAGTGTCTCTAAGGTCCCTTGGACCATAGGCTGACACAAGGATGTGACATTTGCAGGCAAAGACATGGCCTTTATATCGTGATCTTGAAGTTCATTAGGATGACAAGAGGCATTTTCTAGAAGCAACAGTGCTTTGCGGGGCAAGTTGTTGGCTTTCAAAAACTTTTCAGATTGTGGCACGAACTCGTTAAAAAACCATTCATTAAAAATGTCTGAGCTCATCCAAGCATTTTTTAGATTGTAATATTTCACCGGTAAAGCATTTTTAAATACATTTTTAAATGCTCTCGGTTTTTTTGGCTTACCTATCATAGACAGTTTCACTGTCAAATTTGCTGTGGCGTTACTGCATGCAAGAATTATCACTCTTCCTTTGCTACGTTTGTAGCCTGACGCTGCCTTTTCGGCCTTTGACGTTAATGTTTTTTCCGGTAACATTTTGTAATCGAGACCAGACTCGTGGCAATTAAAAATTTGATCGCCTGTTAAGTTTTCCTTGTCCAGTACCTTGTGAAGTTTACTCCTAAACAATTGAACAGCTTCAAAATTTGCTGAAAGCTTTTGACCATTAAGTTGCCGAATTCCGCATCTTTTCCTCCATATACCGAGCCAGCCCACGCTGGCTGTGAAATCAGGTTCACCTTCGTTTAATTCGTTACGAAACTTTAAGGCTTTTTTCTGCAAATTAGGTCCCGACATCCTTAGCAAACCATAGGAACAAAGCTTCACTTACTTTTTCATAATCAAATTTTTTCATGGTTTTCCGATCTTCCAAAACAGCCGAGGTTGCTCGCTGAGAACACCACTTCTCAATTTCACTGCGGTTCCTTTTCCAGTCTCCAGCTGTTGTTTTCCAGACGTTATAATCTTGCGCCACTTTTAAGTTTCACCATTGTCTATTCTTTTTAAAGCTTTAAGCTTTTCTTCCATTGAAACGACCACCTCTTTCCGTTTTGAAGCCATCACCACAAATTTTTACAATAAACAAAGGCCAACACGTTCACTCCACTACAGATCTAAGTTAGCACTAGTGATGGGGAGCTCGTGAATGAGTCGTTCAAATGAACGCTTCACTCCAGTGAAGTGTGAACTAACCACTCAATTTCAATGAACTGGTACTTCAAATTCTTCACAGATAACACACTCCACACTTTTTTCTAGTTCACTCACTCTCTTCCCCTCTCCCTCATCCCATTACATCGGCGCTACGTCACTCCTTCTCCCTTCACTTCAGTACCCCCTCTACTGCCTGTCGACGAATCGCGCGGCGTTTGTGGGAAACGATAGGTTTGTGATGGTGAGGGGCGAGGGGAAGGCAGCGTCAGCTGCTTCCTGCAGTGCTGACATCATTACCCCTGACTATTTGTGCAGCTTAGTTATACTTTGCGTCTACCGGTAGCCTACCGTTGGCAGCGCTTGCGGACCAATGAATATTACAGATACAAACGAAGAGGCTGGCTTTGTGAGCACGCACAGCCAACATGAAACTAAAAGGTTTGTTAATAACACGGAAAAAGGGATTTTACCTGAAATCGTACCAATGACTACAGGTGACAGTTTAAACTGTTTTGAATCTGTAGGGTTATTATTCTCAACAAAAATAAAATGTACAGGAAAACTTCTGAATAATTTCTTAACGTAGATATATAGGCTTTGTGACAGCGGTAAACATACACATTCTATTTTGGATTAAATTTTAAAAGGAACATAAAATTGGACTGCATTTCGTTGGTAGCCCTAGTTTTCAGTCCATGAATACAACAAATAATGTTTCACTTGGCAGATAAAGACTTTTTTGGGCGCTTCATGACAAAATGTCGAGCAAGATTAAATGTAATACCTTCTTTATATTTGACAGGCTTCTCTGTTTATCTTTCCTTTGTCCCCTTCGACCATGCTCTATTTAAGTTCTGAGACGCTGTAAGAGCGTAAAACGTTGCGTGCACGTTACTGCATAGTTCTGCCATCTGTTGGTAAAATTATGAAGTATTACGAAGCTTTATTGTACGGACGAGGCGAAGCGAGCGTAGCCGCGGCTGAGCGGCGAACTGGGCAACTTCACCAGGCTGTGAATGAACTAATTCATTTGAACGCTTCTACATCTACATCTACATCTATACTCCGCGAGCCACCTTACGGTGTGTGGCGGAGGGTACTTATTGTACCACTATCTGATCCCCCCTTCCCTGTTCCATTCACGAATTGTGCGTGGGAAGAACGACTGCTTGTAAGTCTCCGTATTTGCTCTAATTTCTCGGATCTTTTCGTTGTGATCATTACGCGAGATATATGTGGGCGGTAGTAATATGTTGCCCATCTCTTCCCGGAATGTGCTCTCTCGTAATTTCGATAATAAACCTCTCCGTATTGCGTAACGCCTTTCTTGAAGTGTCCGCCACTGGAGCTTGTTCAGCATCTCCGTAACGCTCTCGCGCTGACTAAATGTCCCCATGACGAATCGCGCTGCTTTTCGCTGGATCATGTCTATCTCTTCTATTAATCCAACCTGGTAAGGGTCCCACACTGATGAGCAATACTCAAGAATCGGACGAACAAGCGTTTTGTAAGCTACTTCTTTCGTCGATGAGTCACATTTTCTTAGAATTCTTCCTATGAATCTCAACCTGGCGCCTGCTTTTCCCACTATTTGTTTTATGTGATCATTCCACTTCAGATCGCTCCGGATAGTAACTCCTAAGTATTTTACGGTCGTTACCGCTTCCAATGATTTACCACCTATGGCATAATCGTACTGGAATGGATTTCTGCCCCTATGTATGCAAAGAGTGAAATGAATGAAGTAGTTCACGGGAATGAACGAGTTCGACCCATCTCTAGTTAGCACTGAGGAGTGAGGAGCAGCAGACGGCGACAATGAACGAGTATCAACAAACAACACGTTAGTCACTGATATGTCGTTGGCTGACGCACAGCCGGCGCGGTGAAAGGGTCGGACAACACAGAAGGTTGGATAACCAAAGACAGGATAATCGATACTCTACTGTATAGTAAAATATTCCGTACAGCATATTTCCAATTTTTAACTGGTTACAGAGTCACAGCTGTTAGAATGAAACCAAACTAAACTTCGAACATGCCTTGAAGGCCCATCGGCCCGACCGACCGCCGTGTCATCCTCAGACGACAGGCCTCACTGGATGCGGATCAGCAAACCGCTCACACAGCCGACGTCAGTTTTCCAGACCACAGTCGCTACTTCTCAATCAAGCAGCTCCTCAATTGGCGTCACAAGAGCCGAGTGCATCCCGCTTTCCAACAGCGCTGTCGGACCGGACGGTCACCCATCCAAGTGCTAGCCCAGCCCGACAGCGCTTAAATTCGGTGGTCTGACGGGAACCGGTGTTACCATTGCGGTGTTACCATGGCAGGCTACAAACGTAGCAAAGAAAGAGTGACAATTCTTGCATGCAGTAACGCCACAGCAAATTTGAAAGTGAAACTGTCTATGATAGGTAAGCCAAAAAAAACCGAGAGCATTTAAAAATGTATCTAAAAATGCTTTACCGGTGAAATATTACAATCTAAAAAATGCTTGGATGAGCTCTGACATTTTTAATGAATGGTTTTTTAACGAGTTCGTGCCACAATCTGAAAAGTTTTTGAAAGCCAACAACTTGCCCTGCAAAGCACTGTTGCTTCTAGAAAACGCCTCTTTTCATCCTAATGAACTTCAAGATCACGATATAAAGGCCATGTCTTTGCCTGCAAATGTCACATCCTATGGACCAAGGGACCTTAGAGACACTGAAGAGAAACTACCGCAGAAACTTGCTTTCCTCTTTAATTAATGCTAGGGACAAGGGAGAAGACATGTCAGAGCAGTTGCGCCGTAGTAATTTGAAAGACGTAGCGCTGTTACCATTGCGGCGGAATGAAACCAAACAAATCACTTTTTCCTTCGCTTAACACCATCTGTGACTAAGTTAAAAAGATAATTTTCATGAACTGCACCTCTCTTGACAACGCCATGTGTAGCTCTTATGAAGTGGTTCTAGCGTTCAGTTATTGCCGTGAGCGATCACCTCATGTCTCGTATTTGCTTTCTCATTGTTTCAGTCAACCCCACAGGTACAAATATAAAGTGGTAAGGTCTGAGGACATCGATGGGCAAGAAACGTGATGATTCTTCCGATCCATCTTCTGTGGAACAAGAAGTTTAGATAGATGACTGGCAGCCGACATTTCGGCTCTGAGGCGTATCCCGACACATGTGGCATAGCGCTCGACCTAGCTCCACGTTTCCCCTACAGCCCAGAACGCTGTCTGTGCTAGGGGAGCGGAAAGGGAGGAAACTGCGAAAGCGCTGCATTTAAACGGCAATGATTTCACACTGCATATAACATGGTATCATATTTCACATTTCTTGACAACATAACAAACAAAACAATTTTTTAGTTTTATTTAATGATTTTTAGCGCGTTGAAAAGACGACTTTTTTTGTGAATTTTTTTTTTTTGAACGAACGGATAGACGAGAAAGTTTTAACAGATCTTCTATCTATGGCTGCCACGTAATTGCGACTTATTAGTTTCATAAACTAAAAAGGTCTTTCACACAGTTGACTGAACTATTGTAGCACTTTTGAACCTCATTAAGGAGACGTGCGAACTGTATCAAAGGAACACAGTGTAGACGTATTGGACAGTTTTAACGTAAAAGAATTTGTCTTTAAAACGAGACCTACAATGCAGATCAATCGGTTACATCTGCACATGCAACAGGGCACTTTCAACAGAAAACGTGAACGATCTAGAAAACAGATGTAGGATTTGCAGTGTCCTCAAAACGTTTAGAAAACTATCCTAGTAATTCTTTCAAGGACACACGCAATTCTTCAAACGCCTGCATTTTCATTTACGCCAGTGAGCTTGGAGAAATGGACAGCGCCTTTTGTCAGCATTTGCTCCTTTCACAATGCTATCTTCTTTTTAAACACAAACCCACAAATTAGAAACTAGTTGTTTCTCACTTTGCAGTCTCGTACTGTGGGCACGGTGCAGTCAAGTCCACTTAAAATACGAGGGTCTGCAATCAATTCCGAATGTTCTAATTTGCCCTTCTGCACTCAAAACTTCATAACTTCAACAATAGGGGGTTTTAAATTGAAAAATCGTAGCCAACATAGTTTCCAGTAATATATAATCACCTAAAACTTGTACCGCACATACTGCTGAAATGGAAAGTGCTATTGATGTGCGGTTTTCACGGAAGTGCTATTGATGTGCGGTTTTCACGGAATGGATAGTCAGAGACTAGTATTGTTAGCCAATAAACAAATTGTAATAATGCTTAGAAGTTGTTCTTTCTGTACACACACATTCTTTTTTAAATGGAACAATGCCTTTTGACAGTAACAAATAAAATTTAGGATAAATTAGATTGTCAGTGGTGTTTATTGCAGGGTTCTAGAGCGAGTCGCTTACGAGGTATCGTATTTTTAAAAGTCCCCATACCTGTTGTTGTTGTTGTGGTCTTCAGTCCTGAGACTGGTTTGATGCAGCTCTCCATGCTACTCTATCCTGTGCAAGCTTCTTCATCTCCCAGTACCTACTGCAACCTACATCCTTCTGAATCTGCTTAGTGTATTCATCTCCTGGTCTCCCTCTACGATTTTTACCCTCCACACTGCCCTCCAATGCTAAATTTGTGATCCCTTGATGCCTCAAAACATGTACTACCAACCGATCCCTTCTTCTAGTCAAGTTGTGCCACACACTTCTCTTCTCCCCAATCCTATTCAATACCTCCTCATTAGTTACGTGATCTACCCATCTAACCTTCAGCATTCTTCTGTAGCACCACATTTCGAAAGCTTCTATTCTCTTCTTGTCCAAACTAGTTATCGTCCATGTTTCACTTCCATACATGGCTACACTCCATACAAATACTTTCAGAAATGACTTCCTGACACTTAAATCTATACTCGATGTTAACAAATTCCTCTTCTTGAGAAACGCTTTCCTTGCCATTGCCAGTCTACATTTTATATCCTCTCTACTTCGACCATCATCGGTTATTTTACTCCCTAAATAGCAAAACTCCTTTACTACTTTAAGTGTCTCATTTCCTAATCTAATTCCCTCAACATCACGCGACTTAATATGACTACATTCCATTATCCTCGTTTTGCTTTTGTTGCGTTTTGCTTTTGTTGATGTTCATCTTGTATCTTCCTGCTCTTCCAAGTCCTTTGCTGTCTCTGACAGAATTACAATGTCATCGGCGAACCTCAAAGTTTTTACTTCTTCTCCATCAATTTTAATACCTACTCCTGCCACCTTTAGAATTTGAAAGAGAGTATTCGAGTATTCCAGTCAACATTGTCAAAAGCTTTCTCTAAGTCTACAAATGCTAGAAACGTAGGTTTGCCTTTTCTTAATCTTTCTTCTAAGATAAGTCGTAACGTCAGTATTGCCTCACGTGTTCCAACATTTCTACGGAATCCAAACTGATCTTCCCCGAGGTCGGCTTCTACCAGTTTTTCCATTCGTCTGTAAAGAATTCGCGTTAGTATTTTGCAGCTGTGACTTATTAAACTGATAGTTCGGTAATTTTCAAATCTGTCAACACCTGCTTTCTTTGGGATTGGAATTATTATATTCTTCTTGAAGTCTGAGGGTATTTCTCCTGTCTCATACATCGTGCTCACCAGATGGTAGAGTTTTGTCATGACTGGCTCTCCCGAGGCCATCAGTAGTTCAAATGGAATGTTGTCTACTCCCGGGGCCTTGTTTCGACTCAGGTCTTTCAGTGCTCTGTCAAACTCTTCACGCAGTATCTTATCTCCCATTTCGTCTTCATCTACATCCTCTTCCATTTCCATAATATTGTCCTCAAGTACATCGCCCTTGTATAAACCCTCTATATACTCCTTCCACCTTTCTGCTTTCCCTTCTTTGCTTAGAACTGGGTTGCCATCTGAGCTCTTGATATTCATACAAGTGGTTCTCTTCTCTCCAAAGGTCTCTTTAATTTTCCTGTAGGCAGTATCTATCTTACCCCTAGTGAGACAAGCCTCTACATCCTTACATTTGTCCTCTAGCCATCCCTGCTTAGCCATTTTGCACTTCCTGTCGATATCATTTTTGAGACTTTTGTATTCCTTTTTGCCTGCTTCGTTTACTGCATTTTTATATTTTCTCCTTTCATCAATTAAATTCAATATTTCTTCTGTTACCCAAGGATTTCTACTAGCCCTCGTCTTTTTACCTACTTGATCCTCTGCTGCCTTCACTACTTCATCCCTCAGAGCTACCCATTCTTCCTCTACTGTATTTCTTTCCCCCATTCCTGTCAATTGTTCCCTTATGCTCTTCCTGAAACTCTCTACTACCTCTGGTTCTTTCAGTTTATCCAGGTCCCATCTCCTTAAATTCCCACCTTTTTGCAGTTTCTTCAGTTTCAATCTGCAGTTCATAACCAATAGATTGTGGTCAGAATCCACATCTGCCCCAGGAAATGTCTTACAATTTAAAACCTGGTTCCTAAATCTCTGTCTTACCATTATATAATCTATCTGATACCTTTTAGTATCTCCAGGATTCTTACAGGTATACAACATTCTTTTACGATTCTTGAACCAAGTGTTGGCTATGATTAAGTTATGCTCTGTGCAAAATTCTACAAAGCGGCTTCCTCTTTCATTCCTTCCCCCCAATCCATATTCACCTACTATGTTTCCTTCTCTCCCTTTTCCTACTGACGAATTCCAGTCACCCATGACTATTAAATTTTCGTCTCCCTTCACTACCTGAATAATTTCTTTTATCTCGTCATATATTTCATCTATTTCTTCATCATCTGCAGAGGTAGTTGGCATATAAACTTGTACTACTGTAGTAGGCATGGGCTTTGTGTCTATCTTGGCCACAATAATGCGTTCACTATGCTGTTTGTAGTAGCTAACCCGCACTCCTATTTTTTTATTCATTATTAAACCTACTCCTGCACTACTCCTATTTGATTTTGTATTTATAACCCTGTAATCACCTGACCAAAAGTCTTGTTCCTCCTGCCACCGAACTTCACTAATTCCCACTATATCTAACTTTAACCTATCCATTTCCCTTTTTAAATTTTCTAACCTACCTGCCCGATTAAGGGATCTGACATTCCACGCTCCGATCCGTAGAATGCCAGTTTTCTTTCTCCTGATAACGACGTCCTCCTGAGTAGTTCCCGCCCGGAGATCCGAATGGGGGACTATTATACCTCCGGATTATTTTACCCAGGAGGACGCCATCATCATTTAATCATACAGTAGAGCTGCATGTCCTCGGGAATAATTACGGCTGTAGTTTCCCCTTGCTTTCAGCCGTTCGCAGTACCAGCACAGCAAGGCCGTTTTGGTTAATGTTACAAGGCCAGATCAGTCAATCATCCAGACTTTTGCCCCTGCAACTACTGAAAAGGCTGCTGCCCCTCTTCAGGAACCACACTACACCTGTAAAATGCCTGTGATAGCACACACTATAGAAGTACAGATGTATGCTGTCGTTATGTGGATTATGACCAATAACGAGACAACTGAACATCACAGGTTGCGGTTAAAACGATCATCTGCAGCGGCAATACACACTTCCAGTTCGGTATGGAACGACTGCTGCGAACGTTCTAGCGTTTCAGCGGAGATGTCCGAGCAGGCTGCAGTAATACGTCGCTGCATATCATCGGGTGTGGTTAGTACGTCCTCGTAGACAGCGTCTTTCAGTTTTCTCTACAGAAAAGAAGTCTACTGCAGTCAAATACGGGGAACGGGCCGACCGAGGTACAGGTCCACTGCGTCCAATCCAATGATTTGGAAACAATTCGTTAAGACATACTGCAGTAATTCGTGCACTATTGGGTGGACATTCATGTTGGTACCACATGTTTCTCCTAGTCTGCAGAGCAACGTCTTCCAGCATCCATGGAAGATGGTCTGTTCTCACGAGCTAATGCTTGGATTGTCGCACATTAACGGACTAGCAAGTCGCAATGCACTCAGGAACGCACAAGAACACTGTAAGCAAACATAACAACAACGGACCATCCAATTACGCTGGCTGAATGGCACAAATAAGTGTTGGTGTGGAAACTTTTCAAAATACAATATCTCGTAAACGACTCGCACTTGGCTCCTGCAACAAACACCACTGATATTCTAGTTTACCCTTCTTTTAGTTTGTTAATATCAATACCCATTGTTTCATTTACAAAAGTGTAAGATCGCACGAAAAATATAATTTCTCCTGTTTATTGGCTAACAAAATGAGCCCATGACTACCAATCCACTCTGTGGAAACCGCATATTAATAACACTTTCCGTTTCCGTAATATTTGCGGTGCAAGTTTTATGTGATTCACCCTGCATACCACCAATTTCACGTGCTTCATGCCTGCAGATTTAGCATCTTGACGTAGACAAAAATCAATCCTCTCAACCAACTATTGTAATTTTTTGACCTTTCTTTATCAACTAAATCTTTAAATTGTTTTGCACGTAACTGCAATGTTATTTCATAGCAAATTTGCAGTACCCATCGATTAAGCGACTGTAATAGATATTGAAAATTCTCACATCTTTCTTCTGTCATTCCATGTACGAGAGGGGTGTTTGAAAAGTCCGTGCAAAAATAAAAAACTACTTTCGTGTTTGGGGTACCTTCCTTATTTTTCGACATAGTCTCCTTTTAGACTTATACACTTTGTCAACGCTGTTCTAATTTGTTGATCCCTTCCGAATAATAGGAATTGTCCAAGCCTGCAAAATAGCTATTAGTTGCTGGATTCACCTCCTCATTTGAATAAAATCTTTGTTCCGCCAGCCATTTCTTCAAATTGGGGAACAAACAGTAGTCCGAGGGAGCCAAGTCTGGAG
Organism: Schistocerca cancellata; assembly: GCF_023864275.1. Classification (NCBI taxonomy): domain Eukaryota; kingdom Metazoa; phylum Arthropoda; class Insecta; order Orthoptera; family Acrididae; genus Schistocerca; species Schistocerca cancellata. Next base: position 188,107,009 of record NC_064635.1, read on the forward strand.
AACAGAGGGGATGTGAAACGAGTTGGAATCCTATTTCCATTAATTTTATGACCACAACTGTTGAGGTGTGTGCTGGTGCATTGTCGTAATGGAAAAGGACTTTTTTGCGGTCCAATCGCCGGCGTTTTTCTTGCAGCTCGGTTTTCAGACGGTCCAATAACGATGAATAATATGCACCTGTAATAGTTTTACCCTTTTCCAGATAGTCGATGAGGATTATCCCTTGCGAATCCCAAAAGACAGTCGCCATAACCTTTCCGGCCGAAGGACTGGTCTTCGCCTTTTTTGGTGCAGATTCTCCCTTTGTAACCCATTGCTTAGATTGTTATTTGGTCTCAGGAGTATAGTAATGTATCCATTTTTAATCCACAGTGACGAAACGATGCTTTAAGTCCTGCGGATTCTTCCTGAACAGCTGCAAACCATGCTTGCAACACTTCACATCGTTCCGTTTTTGGTCAAGCGTGAGCAATCGCGGAACCCATCTTCTGGATAGTTTTCTCATGTCCAAATGTTTGTGCCAAACATTATGTACCCGTTCATTCGAGATGCCCACAGCACTAGCAATCTCATGCATCCATCACCACATCACGGATTTTATTAATGATTTCTGGAGGCGTCCAGAACGTTCAGCATCACTTGTGCCCATATGGCCACTCCGAAAATTTTGAAACCACTTATAAACTGTTCTAATCGAAGGTGCAGAGTCACCGTAATGTTTATCAAGCTTCTCTTTAGTCTCCTGAGGCGTTTTGCCTTTCATAAATTCTTCTTCGTCCAATTTTTGACACTCCCTCGAGTTCCTCGATTCACACGAATGCCAAACAAAAAGAAATAGACCAATATGGCTGAAACTTGGTGTCCGTTCTATCCATAGATGCCGGCCGCGGTGGTCTAGCGGTTCTAGGCGCGCAGTCCGGAACCGCGCGACTGCTACGGTCGCAGGTTCGAATCCTGCCTCGGGCATGGATGTGTGTGATGTCCTTAGGTTAGTTAGGTTTAAGTAGTTCTAAGTTCTAGGGGACTGATGACCTCAGATGTTAAATCCCATAGTGCTCAGAGACATTTGTACCATTTTTATCCATAGATGTTACTAACTAAACATGACTTCGATACGGTCCCGGTGATGCCATCCCTCGGACTTTGCACAGACTTTTCAAACGCCCCTCGTACTTTAAAGGCTTGTGTTGCTAGATCGCTAGACTGCCTCTGTGCGAGCACCCACTGGAACTGTGAGTGTTCTTCATATGACAAAGAAATAGCGAAGGGTAAACATCGCCGACACCACGATTCTGCCGAACTGAACACAACTGTTCCAACCAAAAAGTGCCACATCACAATACTAGATGAAGCGTCGCGCTGTACCGAGTACTTACGAGAAGGACCGAGAAAGGCCGAGACATACAGAACCTCGGCCTGCACGCCGCCCGCGCACACGGCTTACGAGCCGTTTGATAACGCCGTTGCCGGCCCTTGTTTAGAGAAATGTCTCACATGAAGACCAGAGTGTGCAGGGGACCCGTCGTAATGGAAGATGTTATCTCCTCTTGTAGCCAAAGGAACCTCTTGCAATAGCGCTGGAAGCTCGTTTTCGAGGTGCCTAGATAGCAGAGACCTGTAAGATGATACAGTAACCAAGAGGTCCAATCAACTAACTGTCTATCATACAGCGCTACACAGAAGCATCCTTAAAATGAGTGTCCAAAAAGGCACGTGGGTTTTCGTCGTACCACCAATATGGCGAGTATTATTCGTATTGTTATGAGTGAAAGTGGCTTCATCAGTAAACAGTACTAACAGGTTTATATGTCGAAATGCAATTACGGAGCAATAAAATTCCAGCCGTCTACTTTCATCTCCTTATCAATGTTGTTGAACGTGCTGTAAATGGTAAGGATAGGTGGCACAGATGTATAATGTCCGCCATACTCTTGTATGTGGAATACCAATACGTTCAGAAATTCTACGTGTGCTCGTTGAAGGTCTGTATTATACCAATTCTACTTCATCCACACTCCATTCAGTTTCACTCTCATATGAGATCTGTCCGCCAGGCACTCCCTCAATCTGAAGCAATTCAGTAATTGAGTATGGTACTCTGCAGTTAGGAAATCCTCTACATGTATTCTCTACAAGTAGCTGCAAAGTTTCCGCTCCAAAACCCGAGCACAAATACGACAGCGGCATACTCGGCATTTGTATGATGGCACTATGAATGGCATCCTTCAGCGATACAGTAGAATTGGCAAGCAAACTGAGAAATTCAATTACGTAAGCTCAGTCACAGCTTCACAATTCTAACATCAAAACAAAAATGATAATCGATTAAGAGACCCATAGCAACACCAGCACCAACACTCGAAGTGAAATCTTGTATCTGTAACCAACTACTACTCGGTAACCAGTAAAATTTGAACGCATATTACATGAAATACAGGGTTTTTACAAATGACTGAAGCGATTTCACAGCTCTACAATAACTTTATTGTTTGAGATATTTTCACAATGCTTTGCACACACATACAAAAACTCAAAAAGTTTTTTAGGCATTCACAAGTGTTCGACATGTGCCCCTTTAGTGATTCGGCAGACATCAAGCCGATAATAAAGTTCCTCCCACACTCGGCGCAGCATGTCCCCATCAATGAGTACGAAAGCATCGTTGATGCGAGCTCGCAGTTCTGGCACGTTTCTTGGTAGAGGAGGTTTAAACACTGAATCTTTCACATAACCCCACAGAAAGAAATCGCATGGGGTTAAGTCGGGAGAGCGTGGAGGCCATGACATGAATTGCTGATCATGGTCTCCACCACGACCGATCCATCGGTTTTCCAATCTCCTGTTTAAGAAATGCCGAACATCATGATGGAAGTGCGGTGGAGCACCATCCTGTTGAAAGATGAAGTCGGCGCTGTCGGTTTCCAGTTGTGGCATGAGTCAATTTTCCAGCATGTCCAGATACACGTGTCCTGTAACGTTTTTTTCGCAGAAGAAAGAGGGGCCGTAAACTTTAAACCGTGAGATTGCAAAAAAACGCGTTAACTTTTGGTGAATTGCGAATTTGCTGCACGAATGCGTGAGGATTCTCTACCGCCCAGATTAGCACATTGTGTCTGTTCACTTCACCATTAAGAGAAAATGTTGCTTCATAACTGAAAACAAGTTTCGCACTGAACGCATCCTCTTCCACGAGCTGTTGCAACCGCGCCGAAAATTCAAAGCGTTTGACTTTGTCATCGGGTGTCAGGGCTTGTAGCAATTGTAAACGGTAAGGCTTCTGCTTTAGCCTTTTCCGTAAGATTTTCCAAGCCGTCGGCTGTGGTCCATTTAGCTCCCTGCTTGCTTTATTCGTCGACTTCCGCGGGCTACGCGTGAAACTTGCCCGCACGCGTTCAACCGTTTCTTCGCTCACTGCAGGCCGACCCGTTGATTTCCCCTTACAGAGGCATCCAAAAGCTTTAAACTGCGCATGCCATCGCCGAATGGAGTTAGCAGTTGGTGGATCTTCGTTGAACTTCGTCCTGAAGTGTCGTTGCACTGTTATGACTGACTGATGTGAGTGCATTTCAAGCATGACATACGCTTTCTCGGCTCCTGTCGCCATTTTGTCTCACTGCGCTCTCGAGCGCTCTGGCGGCAGAAACCTGAAGTGCGGCTTCAGCTGAACAAAACTTTATGAGTTTTTCTACGTATCTGTAGTGTGTCGTGACCATATGTCAATGAATGGAGCTACAGTGAATTTATGAAATCGCTTCAATCATTTGTAATAGCCCTGTATTTATTCGAAATCAGTCTAAACCCTGCCCTCCCCCATTTGCTAAATTATTTACTATTCCTCGTGAAACATCCGGTATACTCATTTTGCTGCTGACTAGTAGCACAGAGAAATTGTTACTGTATGTGAAGTGGGTGTTTGGAGGTCAAAGGCTGAATCTGGGAAGGTGAAGCGCAGGTGAATGTTTTGTGGACATTTTGTTGGCTGTGGCAACGATTTCCAACTAGTTCTAGCGGGACTAATTTTGTCACTATTTTTTCATATTATAATATGTAAAATAACTTTATCATCCTGTGAGAGCCAGTGTGGTTATAGGTTACCATTCATACAGTTTGTGTGGGCTGTGGACCCAGTTTGATGCAAAATAATCTACACTACTGTATAAAGAGAAGTCATATGTTTAGCATCGTTATCGAAAACCTTGGATAATTCTTGACCGATTTACTTTAGATTTTTACACGATACTCAATTAAAAGTTCAGACGGAGACAGGCTACATATTTCTTCGACTGTATGTGGCATATTACTTTGTATATACTATATAAAGGGCAGCGTTGTTAGCAGAAATCTCGAAAAGTTACGTACCAAATTACTTCAAATTCTTACACCTTTGACCTTTGGACAGACAGGCTACATATGATTTTAAAATAAATGGTATATAAGTATATACACGCACATCAAAAAAAGTTTTGCATCACCTCGGTTCCGAGAGTTCCGGAACCGTACAAAAAATTGGAATAGAGATCAACATAAATATCATTTCCGCCCTTTTTATTGCTCGTGAAAACCACACATTGCATGTTGCACCACCATTCAGTGAGACCTTCAGAGGTGGTGGTCCACATTTCTCTACACACCGGTTAAGTCTAATACCCAGTAGCACGTCTTCTTGCATTGATGCATGGTTGTATTTTCGTGGCCTACTATCCACAATTTCATCAAGGCGCTGTTGGTCCAGATTGTCCCACTCCTCAACGGCGATTCGACGTAGATCCCTCACAGTCGTTGGTGGGTTGCGTTGTCCAGAAGCAGCCATTTTCAATCAACCCCAGGCATGTTTGATAGGGTTCATGTCTGGAGAACATGCTGGCCACTCTAGTCAAGCGATGTCGTCATCCTGCAGGAAGTCATTCAAAAGATGCGCACGATGTGGGCGTGAATTGTCGTCCATGAAGACGAATGCCTCGCCAATATGTCGCCGATATGGTTGCACTATCGGTCGGAGGATGGCGTTCACGTATGGTGCAGCCGTTAAGGCGCTTTCCATGACCACCAGCGGAGTACGTCGGCACCACATAATGCCACTCCAAAACAGGAGGGAACCTTCAGCTAGCTGCACTCGCTGGACAGTGTGTCTAAGGCATTCAGCCTGACTGGGTTGCCTCCAGACACGTCTCCGACAATTGTCCGTTTGAAGGCATATGCGTCACTCATCGGTGAAGAGAACGTGATGCCAAACCTGAGCCGTCCATTCGGCATGTTGTTGGACCCATCTGTATCGCGCTGCATCGTGTCGTGGTTGCAAAGATGAAATTCGTCATGGACGTCAGGATTGAAGTTGCACATCATGCAGCCTATTGCGCACAGTTTGAGTCATAACACGGCGTCCTGTGGCTGCACGAAAAGCGTTATTCATCATGGTGGCGTTGCTGTCAGGGTTCCTCCGAGGCATAATCCGTAGGTAGCGGTCATCCAATGCAGTAGTAGCCCTTGGGCGGCCTGAGCGAGGCATGTCATCGACAGTTCCTCTGTATCTCCTCCATGTCCGAACAACATCGCTTTCGTTCACTCTCAGACATTTGGACACTTTCCTTGTTGAGAGCACTTCCTGGCACAAAGTAACAATACGGACGCTATCGAACCGCGGTATTGACCGTCTAGGCATTGTTGAACTACAGATAACACGAGCAGTGTACTTCCTTCCTGGTGGAATGACTGGACCTGATCGGCTGTCGGACCCCCTCCGTCTAATACGCGCTGCTCATGCATGGTTGTTTACATCTTTGGGCGGGTTTAGTGACATCTCTGAACAGTCAAAGGGACTGTGTCTGTAATACAATACCCACAGTCAACGTCTATATTTAAGAGTTCTGGGAACCGGGGTGATGCAAAACTTTTTTTGATTTGTGTATACAAAATCTGTGGTGCAGTATAAGGCTCCAACGTAAGTCAATGTTTAACGTCATTACCAAAAATCTCAAAAAAGGTCTAGACCAATTTATTTCAGATTTTTACACGTTACTGTAATGAAACTGAAGATGACTGGGGGCTGGTCGTTTTCAGCATATTCTGTGATTTTAATGCATCCTTCAGAACAAATTTCTACTTTGTACAGAAAGTAAGACAGGGTTGTAGCCTCTCCCCAATGTTATTCAATCTGTATATTGAGCAAGCAGTAAAGGAAACAAAAGAAAAATTTGGTGTAGGTATTAAAATCCATGGAGAAGAAATAAAAACTTTGAGGTTCGCCGATGACATTGTAATTCTGTCAGAGACGGCAAAGGACTTGGAAGAGCAGTTGAACGGAATGGATGGTGTCTTGAAGGGAGGATATAAGATAAACATCAACAAAAGCAAAACGCGGATAATGGAATGTAGTCGAATTAAGTCGGGTGATGCTGAGGGTATTAGATTAGGAAATTAGACACTTAAAGTAGTAAAGGAGTATTGCTATTTGGGGAGCAAAATAACTGATGATGGTCGAAGTAGAGAGGATATAAAATGTAGACTGGCAATGGCAAGGAAAGCGTTTCTGAAGAGGAGAAATTTGTTGACATCGAGTATAGATTTAAGTGTCAGGAAGTCATTTCTGAAAGTATTTGTATGGAGTGTAGCCATGTATGGAGGTGAAACATGGACGGTAAATAGTTTGGACAAGAAGAAAATAGAAGCTTTTGAAATGTGGTGCTACAGAAGAATGCTGAAGGTTAGATGGGTAGATCATATAACTAATGAGGAAGTATTGAACAGGATTGGGGAGAAGAGAAGTTTGTGGCACAGCTTGACCAGAAGAAGGGATCGGTTGGTGGGACATGTTCTGAGGCATCAAGGGATCACCAATTTAGTATTGGAGGGCAGCGTGGAGGGTAAAAATCATAGGGGGACGACGAAGAGATGAATACTCTAAGCAGATTCAGAAGGATGTAGGTTGCAGTAGGTACTGGGAGATGAAGAAGCTTGCACAGGATAGAGTAGCATGGAGAGCTGCATCAAACCAGTCTCAGGACTGAAGACCACAACAACAACAACAGAAAGTCAACAAATGAATGATGTCTCCCGAATTCCAGTTGTAATGGGCAGCAGGCACAAATTGAAAATCAGTACAGATCTGAAGACCGAGGGCATAAGAGTCGCGTTGGTCAAACAAATGTCCATACGAGAGCTGAGAAAGAGGAAACTGAAAATCGAGAACCGTACATCGAGAGTCGAAGTCGGGTCTCGAAAACACCAGAATTTTTTTGGCCAGTTGTCGGTTCTGGGCCTCCCCACCGCTTGCGCAGCCCGCTGTAGTGCAGAGAGGCTGGGCGTGCAGAAGACTCACCTCCTTTGCTGTCGTCGGCCTCGATGGGCTGCTTGAGGGCGGTGATGTCGCGGAACGTGAGCAGGAACAGCACCACCAGGTCCCGCTCGTTCTTGATGGGCGCGATCTGCAGCAGCAGCCATAGCGGCGTCTCTGCCGGCACAAACAGAGGGCCACCACGCGCGCACGTTAGTCAGGGTCTCCCAGCACTCGTAAAAACACACAATATGTAAATAAAAATACTCCTGCGTGCCTCTCCGACAACTGCACCGGCTGTAGGAAAGGAAACAGAGAGCTATTAATCAGTGCGTGGGATCTGCATCACTCAATAGTTTAACCCTAGGACGCCTAAGGGGGGGGGGGGGGGGGTTCGTTGAACCCACAATTTTTTAATGTCCCCTGCTTTTGCCCAAGTAACTTTCATACTGTGATTCTTGAGTTTCTCCCGGCGTATTTGATAATCAAAATATCCACGGGTGTGCTGCCGGTCTATAGTGTCCAACGGGCACAATATTTCGGCCATCATACATGTCGCCATCATCAGGTGAACTGACGGACTGAGCTCCTGTGAACGAGCCGGCACGGAGATCCGTACGCTATGGCTGCTCAGAGGGAACTGGGTTCGGTCGCGGCGGCGGCCGATTTAAATACCCTCCGCCCGCGGCGTGCTCCCTCCGCCGTCCGCGCCCCGCGCCACGGTCGCGCGGTGGAACAGATTGCGACGGCGTCTGAGATGACGTCGGAGTGATGGCTCTGTCCGCCGTGGTCGTCACAACTATACGTTTGCTCGGTTTACTCTTGATTAACCCAATCGCTGGTTCCCAAGCCTTGCTAAGATTATAGCCACAGTCACGGTTTATGAGGTCGTCATTGGTGCGAATTTCGATGGCCTCTCTTACAACTATGTCATACTACATATTCCCTTTGAGTTATTGTTTGTTGGCTATTTTATGAAACGTTAGTGTCAATATATTTAATAGAAAATTCCTGCTTTGAAAGAAAAAATAAATGAACTTATTATGGGTCCAACAATTCCCCCCCCCCCCCTTAGGCTTCCAGGCTACAGAAAATTTCCCTGAGTAGGATTTCGTATTTCTCATCTCCACAACAATGCAAGTTAGTTTCTTGTTGGTTGGTATTCTTGATATTCACAACAATCGGTTTACTTTTAGAGGAAGTGAATGTTGATGTCAGTCAGCTGTTATTTATCTTGCAAACTTGCAGTGAGTTAGTGCAGTTCCCAACACGTAGGCCTCCAGTAACTTTGGTGTCCTACACAGCAAAAACGAAACCGAAGTAAGTGTGGTGTCACCGCCAGACACCACACTTGCTAGGTGGTAGCCTTTAAATCGGCCGCGGTCCGTTAGTATACGTCGGACCCGCGTGTCGCCACTATCAGTGATTGCAGACCGAGCGCCGCCACACGGCAGGTCTAGAGACACTTCCTAGCACTCGCCCCAGTTAGACAGCCGACTGTGCTAGCGATGGTTCACTGACAAATTACGCTCTCATTTGCCGAGACGATAGTTAGCATGCCTTCAGCTACGTCATTTGCTACGACCTAGCAAGGCGCCATTAGCAGTTACTATTGATGCTGTAAAACATGTACCGTCAAGAGCGATGTTCACCAATTATGGATTAAAGTTAAGTATTCGAGAAGCTACGTAAGTTTTTTTACTAGTCTCATTTCCATGTCCTGTTCCAGACCTCACTCCAGCCTGCGTGAGCTTAAACGTGTGCCTTTCTGCTTCCTCATAGTGGGTTGGCTGTCTTGCCAATCCACAACAGTAAGAACTTACTGATGTTGTCAACAATGCACCAACATAAAGGCACTGTTGGAGGAGAGAAGAATAAAACCGAGATAAATGCATATTATAACTCAACTGCTGTGGTCATCAGTCCCCTAGAACTTAGAACTACTTAAACCTAACTAACCTAAGGACATCACACACACCAATGCCCGAGGCAGGATTCGAACCTGCGACCGCAACAGCAGCGCGGCTCCGGACTGGAGTGCCTAGAACCGCACGGCCACTGCGGCCGGCCCTACAAGAAGGGAACAAAGAGATGGCCTCTATCTGTATTTTACTCTCTCATCGACATTTGTGCTATCAATGCAACTACCATAGTCATCCAGCAACATCCAAGATGGAATGAAAAGAAACACAACATACGGAAACTTCATCGTCTGCAAGCTGGGATGGAACTAGTGAAATTGCAGGTAGAAGAAAAAAGTGCCAATGCAAGAGGATTATCTAACCAAATTGTTCAATCAATGGAGACTGTTCTACAAAAGCAAATCAAAGAAGTGACAACAGAAGCACGTCAGCCTCCTGTAGGGAAAGGTCGGTGCCATATTTGTGGAAGAAAAGCTAAAACAAAGAACCGGAAGTACAACAATCTAAGTAAACCAAAACAGTATTGTGGACAGTGTCATAAACATGTGTGTAACACACGTTCAGAAAAAATTGTGAAGTGTGTCTCTTGCCTTGAAGTTGAGGACTCAGAGTAGTCTATTGTATATGAACACATCTGTATTTTGTATTGTAATATGTCAGTTTTTTACTCACTCAATCCAATATTTATAACAATTAACAACATTTATAAACCGATGCCTTAGTTAAAATACATAAACCATTTTGAAAGTTGTAATTTTTCGTCAGCAAACTTATTTAATACCTGTGGGCTTGCCGAACCCCCCCTTAGGCATCCAAGTTAGAAAAAAAGGCTTGGGCGTCCTAGGGTTAAAACAGTCAACGATCATCCGTTATGAGTTACAGGTTGCCTATCCAACGACTTCCAGGGGCAGTATATCATACAACTATTGAGCGAATTTGAAAATTTAAAATGCTGCCATAATCCACTCATCTTAACTCTTATAAGGGAAGCTCCCCATCTCATTCCTGTCAGAGTTAGTGGTAAGATGGCTCAGTGGATAGCCCGTTAAAAACTGAACACAGAACAGTACGAAAACGGGAAGAAGGTGTACTGAACTGAGAAAATAAAGCAAAATAGAAACAGTGAACGGTCCAAGAACAAGACGTGCAATAAAGAGCAGCCTGCAGTAGCAACGGCGTCGTAGGTAAGTGGCCATGGTGTTGGACTGCCAAGCGGGCGTGCTGTGTTCAAAACTCCCTCGTGCCATTTAGGCGAGCTGCGAACATGTATAGCATAACTGAGTAGCTGTTGTTCCATAGTGGAAGGATCCCAGCCTCTCTGACTAGGCCAGGGGCGGGCAGGAATCCTGCACATGTGCGGTGCACTTGCACGCGTGCAGTTAACAGGTGTTCCGCGTGCACACTGGGGCAAGCTGACCGCCCGCTTATCTCCCATCCCCACCATACCTTCTGTCCGCTCCTTCCTCTGTAATGCGTTTTGTTTCCTAGCTTGCTTTATTGAGTGAATGAATAAGGTTAGTAGGAGTGGTTGAAAGAAATCATGGTTTGAAAGAGTACCTATTACCTACGATACGTTTTATTTAATTATCACAGGTGGAGTTTACAATACGTTTAATATCTGGAACAAAATTTCTACATACAGACAAACACAGTTACGTAAATTTTCATCGCTGATATTTGCTCTTAACCGAGACTTATTAATTCAGCAAACGGTTTTCCAGCTCTCGCTATATTAAGCGCAGTCTTATAACTTGCACATACCACTGGGCTATTATTGTTGTCGTCCTGAAAACTTGAAAACAGTGCTCCATAAAATGGTAAATCAGTTAGATGAGAGACATGACGAGAGAAAGTCGCAGATCTCTCGTGACAACAGCAACTACGACAAATTCAAATGGCTCTGCGCACTATGGGACTTAACTGCTGTGGTCATCAGTCCCCTAGAACTTAGAACTACTTAAACCTAACTAACCTAAGGGCATCACACACATCCATGCCCGAGGCAGGATTCGAACCTGCGACCATAGCGGTCGCGCGGTTCCAGACTGTAGTGCCTAGATCCGCTCGGCCACTCCGGCCGGGCAACTACGACAGATTCATCTGGTATCGTCAGATCGCTCTTCTTAAGCTCAATTCCCCATCCGCTCAGAATCCGACAGTAAATTGTACTCGTCCTTGTGAAATTTATTATAATGTCCTTCAATACTAAACTTCCGTTGACCAGCGAGAATAATGCCACATATTAAACATTTCGAATTTTCACGTTTTTGCACAAAGAAAAAATGATTCTCCCATTACTTTTTAAAATATAGCAAATCTCCACTTCTCCGTTTCTTGAAATACAACGTTCACTACATAGTGCTCGCTTCGCATCAACGACCGCAGCTTAGCCTGGCACTACACTGCCGCAACCTGCCGGCTGTCTCCACAGCCCCGGTCGACGCCTGCACGCGAGCAGCACACGTGCAGCGCTGTGCGCTCGTGAGCCGCGTGCAGCGTTTGCCCGCCCCTGGACTAGGCTGTTCACAGGGTTAGTTCTAAAGGCTCCTGTAGCAAGTCGGACCCCATAGCGCTGTATCGGGTCCAGCAACAACAATGCAGAGGGCGATGCAGAACCATATGACAGATTCCTATAATCAAGACAGGACAGGATCAGCCTTTTGTAAAGCTGGTGTTACTCCGGCAGCGAAGAATATTAAAGTGTAACCAGCACCTTTACTTAAGATGGGGAAGCCACGCTAGCCGGGCATTCAAGATCAATCCCAAAAAGACACGCATCTCCACCACATGGAGTAACTGGTCTAGAAGTAAACTTCTGGTTGTGAATGAATAGTACAATGGCGACGCAAGTGCATTATGTGAGTCTTGGCGACGGAAAACAGAAAGCTGCGAGTGAGAGCCCATGACTGCTCCTTTCGTAATGGCGCCCTGTAGTCGGCGTTCAGCTACACTCACATTAGAGGGGCAGTGGTAAAAGTAAAAATCGTCAGCCTACAAGGAGGGTGATACTCAAGACCCCACAGCAGCTGCTAGACCGTTGATTGCCTGCAGGACCGCATTCTCTTGATTTGGGGGGGGGGAAGGGGGGGGGGGTACTGTGGGAAGCACTAACTCGAAAATGAAAAGTATGGTGTGACAGGATGTTCTGGACAAAAAGTAGGAAGTTGGCCCCAGGGATCCCACTCATGTGAGGTAGCACCGATGTGGTGTTACCATGTAATGTAATAAGCCTTATGTACGTCGAAGAAGACAGCAATAACGTGTTGACATCAGTCAAGAGCTATTTGGATGGCAGACTTCGTGCAAATCAAGTTATCTACAGCGGAACGGCCTGTGTTCTGCTTCTTCCAGAAGGCACTGCGACTCAAGGAACCGACACAGCTGTGCTCGCCATGCGTTCGAATAACTTACTGAGAATATTGGTGAGACTAATTGGGCGACAGCTGTCCATATCTAGGGGATACTGGTACGATGCTGCTCTCCTACTATAGAGATAGGATCTCACCCACGCTCCAGATACAGTTGAAGATGGTAAGGAGATAATGCTGGTAATCCACTCATGTGTTTGAGAGCGCGGCAGGATGATTGGGGAGTGATCACTACCACACAGGTCACTGTGAATCGTTCGGTGGATCGATGGAAGAAGACAAGGCTGTAAATAGAAAAATCAATAGCTGAGTAAGTTCTATTTCCACACTGAAGTGTGTGGTGGCACCAGTACACAAGAGAAAGAGGTCGAGACATGCCGGTGAGTTTTCATTGTCTTCACTGCTACCAGGGATCGTAGTTTCACTCCAAAAAGGGTTACGGGCACTGAAGTCGCCAAAGATTGGGAAAAGTGGGACGAGCTGAGAAATCAATGCAGACAATACACACTGAGGTACACCACCATAGGAAGGGAGATAAATATTACAGATATTAAAAATCCCGAAGAGCCCTTACCCGAACAGTTACAACCTCCAAAGTTGTATCGAGAGCCACAAATTCGCTATATACAGAGTTCAGAACGTATGTGCAAATTCCAGCTTACACACTATCATAATCAGCGATAGTCCTAAAATATCCTCAGTAGCCATTAAGGGTAGAGGTCTGTATTGCTGGAAACCAAGGGCAATGTAGAAAGCAGGGAGTGCCTTAAGACATGACGTAACTCAGCCAGGTGGTGGAGAAAACAAATACAACTCCACTTAGAAAGTTAAGGGTGCGTTTCTGGATGAGGTATCGAATATATTGCTTCCCCCTACTTATACCTCCCGAGGAGATCACGAATGTAAAATTAGAGAGATTAGAGCGCGCACAGAGGCTTTCAGACAGTCGTTCTTCCCGCGAACCATACGCGACTGGAACAGGAAAGGGAGATAATGACAGTGGCACGTAAGATGCCCTCCGCCACACACCGTTGGGTGGCTTGCGGAGTATAAATGTAGATGTAGATGTAGATGTAGATGTAGACCAAAGAGGAAGGTTATGTTCCAAGGTCATCTGCTACCACTGAGTTACTGGCTATGAAGATACATAGGTTCAGAGATAAATTGTGTAATGTGATCTGGAGCCTCAGGATCGACTGGGATCATTGCCACTGCCACAGTAGCACAACGTGTGGGATCCAGTAGCGTAGAGGCCACCAGAATTTCCTTCGTCCTGAAAGACTTCTTTTTGACTTTCTTTTCTTCAGCAGGTTTGGATAGCTGGGAGCAGTTCCCTGAATTAGTTTCAGGGACTGAAGAAGATCATGAAGCCCTATGACCAGAGGCCTATCGCTTCCTCAGCCACTGGCTGGTATCGAGGTGCAGACCAACAGAAACCTAAGTGGGAAGTTTCCCGAGGAACCCCTCCCTGGAGTGAGAAGCCAGACAAAGGTGATGTGTCTGTGGCTGGGAAATATGGATTGGCATCCCCAGTGGGTGGGGAGCCATTGCTCCCAAAGTGGGTGTGAGGAAACCCCCAACCATTAGGGGGCGGGGGGGGGGGGCATGGTCGAGCAGTCCTGAGGACTTGCCATAGGATGCATAATAATGGACAGTACCATTAGCAGAGAGGCCAAAATCGTCATAGCTGCACCAACGACGTTGTCACGCATGCAGAGCTCATACTTTTTCTTGGTCTCTTGGTATATCAGTCCCATATTCTTGTATGTTCTTCTCTCTCTGAATGACTGTGTAGTCTGGTTAGCAGTGAGAATGATGCTCTCCACAGTTGATGCAAACGGAGGGAGGAGCACAAGGAACGTTCACATGCAATGGACATCCGCAACCCCTAAAGACTGGACTCATGTCGCAGTGTGAAGACACGTGCCTGAATTTCATACATTTGAAACACCGTGTAGGGGTAGGGAGAGGTGTATATATGGTTCCACATCACATAGGTATGCCATTACCTTGATCTTTCCAGGCAACAAATCACGCTGAAAGGCCAAAATGAAGGCCCTAATAACAACCTTATTGTCCTTTGGCCGCCTATGGACGTGATGGACAAAATGTACACCCTGTTGCTCCACAGTCATGCATAGTTCATCATTATACTGGAAGAGAAGGTCATGATGGAAAATGGTGCCTTGAACCATGTTTAGACTATTATGGGGAGTAATGGTCACCAGAATATTACCCAGCTTCTCACAAGCAAGCAACAACCTGTGACTGGACAGTGGATGCGGTTTTTATCAAAACTGACCACTCTTCATTCTGGAGATGGCTGCAACTTCCCTAAATTTGTCCTGTATAGTCTCTGCGAGGAATAAAGGCTTTGTGGCCAAAGAAAGAATCCCCATCTGTCCTTGTACGAACCAGGTATTGAGGGGAGTATTTCTCTGCCTGTCGCTTATCCTGACATTGCTGCCATTGTGTAGCCAGGGAAGGAAACATTTTGGGGTCGTATATACTTTGATCGAGTTCTTTCCTTCTGAAGAGACTGCTGGGGCTGCGTAACTACCAGCAGGAGAAAGATTCATCTGCTTGATAGTGGAAGTACCCAGTCCAAATGGGGGATCTCCCCAGTGTCAGCAACAGCTGCCTGACCAGTAATCTACCCCTCGGAGCCACCACAGTCATGATGAGAAATGCTCCTTGGCATACATGGGGAAGTATCGGCTTAGGCACTAACAGTGCAATCCCCACATGGTCAAGCGTCTACTACCGTCCAAGTACTTGATGACCCCCCCCCCAATGGGATGGCTACTGTGTTGGGTGAAAAATATGGAAAAGTGGTGGCAGGTCAAACCCAACAATGGGGACCAAGTATTTACTAATGGAAAGGTGTAGAGAGCGTCGAAAGTCAAATTGAAAACCAAGGTGCGAATCCATGTACCAGGTCCAAGTGGGATCTACCCAAGAAAGACTATCCAATGTAAATGCTGAGGGGGAAAGGGATAGTGGAAGTATAGCCTTGAGGCATAGAAATGGAAATGGTCACTATGGTAGCAAAGCATGTTCTCACAAAATAGTTGCGAGGCCCCAACATTTAACCTGGATGAGACAATTGAAGAAAATCTGTTTCTGTTAACTTTGTCCAGTCATTGTGTACATCGTAATTTGGATGTTATCATTTATTGCAGAGACCACAACATTTACGATGTCACCGTGCCTTTAACCAGCAACCACAAAATGCAGCCAATAGATCTCTGCTTTTTCGAGCGTTTAAGGGACGTTTTCCCGAAAGATTCCAGCAGTGTTTCATTAACCATACTGAACAACTGATTACGTAATTTATTGCCAGATTGTTTGTAACCTGATTATGAAAGGCCAGCCATAACGACGGAGGCAAAAAATGCGATGGGATGATTGTAAAATTAGTCAAAGACGTTGATATTTTTTGCCACTAGATAGTTCAGTAGCTTGTTAGAAACGTTGACTCAAATTTTTAGAGGTTAATTCATGCTACAAATGGCGTAAAATCCATCCTATTTCAAGGATTGTGCATTGCCACGTCCCCTGTTGTACACAACTTTGTACTTGTCTGCGATATTATATCCTGCCATCAGAGATGCCATCTCTAGAGTACAGAATGCTGTGAACTAATTTATGACCTATTAAAGAATGCAGACGTTGTGGAACACACAACCCGAATGAAAGCCTTAATAACTTCATTTAGAACAGTTGCCTAATGATAACATTTTACTCGTCTATTATTGTCCAGTTTCCTCACATGATGCTTGTCTGGTGTTCAGTGATGCTTAACACTGAAAGAATCGGGACCCTTACGAGACTAGCATTTGAAGCAAGTTGGTTCAGTGAAAACCTATTGAAGAGGATTGATGATGTGCGTACTGCTAGTTTTGAAATGTCAGTGAAGGATATTGCCACAGATCACGCCAGGAGAATCAGACTAAAGGAAAAGAACTGCATGAAGACCAAAAAGACCAAATGTACGATTATGGATGACATTAAGGTACTCGTTTCTGGCATAAATGCTAACAAACTTTGTTTTCATTTCATGCAACTTTCTTTTTGAGTGCCTGAGGAACATTTTCTGCTGAACCACTGCAGATAAAAATTTGCTACCGACGTTCTACATGCTACAACATAACTTCCCGTTTTAAAAGTGCATTACTGTGTTACTTATTTCAATTTTTGGTAAATAAAAATTGCTATCTCTCATACACACAAATTTAAAAAACTGTTGTGAGAGTTCTAAGACTCATATTAAAAAACTGGCACGCGAATTTCTTTACCTAATTACTGAAAATAACCTACCACGTTTTGCAAGAGGTAAGTGAAGTAACCTTCGAGAAAATGTTCCTCATGTGATAGTATGTGTTCCGAAAGTATCCAACAATAATCCTGCTCAAATTATTTGACAAAAAATTGAAAAAATTCCAGATTTTAGCCATCCGTATAATGACAACATGTGCAAGATTTGGTCAAATTATCTCTCAAACAGTAAAAGTTACATTAGCTTATATGTACCCATGTATCTTCTCTTATGTCCGCCCTGAATTGTAATTATTAAATTATATGTTGATGAAAAAAGGCAATTACAGAAATGTATAAAATGTATCTTAAGGGAAGTCATTATCCTACAATTTTTATATTTGAAATAAACATTTTACTTCATGCTTATGCACAAAACTTTATTTCAAAAATAGAAAAGAGCTTAAAGGAACACACTGATGCTTTTGCACAAAAGCAACACATAAAGTGTTAAGTTCAAAAATGGAAACAGCCTACACAGGACAATGACTTTCCTCAACCAATTTACAGCGTCTGTCGTCGCGTTTACACAAAAGGTTACAGTATGTTTTCTCGAAATCAAATAAAGCGGAAGAAATGGGTCACACATGGCTTTTTATCATTTGAATAATAATACTCAAATTTACACCGCTATAAATGCATTCTTACTCCACCATCGGGGAAGGTTGCGCATTTGCGTGACTTTTTTTAGTTAATGGCGCATTAAAGTTTAAATTTTAATTATCTCTTTCAGACTCTATTACGTACTAGCCAAATGTTCGAGAAAGTGCCACTTAAAACAAACATTATTGTAATTCGTGAAGTTGCTATCAGTATATCGCTAATTAAACAGTAAGTGCACGATCTTACCCCACTTTATACATATCTTGTTGTAATGTCACATGTAAATGTTGCGTAAGTTATTTTATCACCAATCCTATTAAAGAAATTTATTCATAATTAGTACTGATTTCTAAAAGTTTTTTATTGATTTGCATATGTTTGAATGGTATTTCACAACAGTCAAAGAAAGAAATAAACAAACAATGTTTCGATCTCTGACTTACAGTCGCGGAAACAGCTGCTCGCGATCAAAACATGTCGACGCGTTTCGCTGCTGAGGGTCACCAAACGCAGGAGTTTCATTCGTCAAAGGCGGTTCCGCGGAATAATCGTCCTGATCCTCATACATAGAAAAGGTGAGCCGCGGATTCTGTATCGTGCAATTTGTCTTGAGCTTACGGTCACCATCTCTCTTAGAAATCGGAGTATTACCACAGTCACACGTATACTGTCGCGACACTCACTGTTGTGAAAATAGTGTTATCGTCTGACAGCAACGACACTAGCGCCCCTAACAGCAAGAAAGGTAGTCGTAATAATTATGTTTGTTGTCTAGATAATTAACGAAATAGCTGTAATATTTTTAGATGCCAAGCGCTTCTACAATATCTTGAGACATGTGAGACATGAATGATAGAGAAATAAATGTAGAAGCAACCGAATGTCATTGGTTCAGTGACATCAACTACAACTTGAAGAAATAGTTTCGAATACGTATGTAGTTCATCTTATTCCGCTGTGAGGCATAGAATGTAGGCATATATTTAACTCATGTTGTTGTCTGTTCCTATATGATGACACTTTCCGTAACACGTAACAATTTTGCACCGAGTCTAATAATTCGCACATTCTTACACTTCTCTCGACTTTCTAATACGGTACATGATTCTTTTCTTTTGGAAATGTAATTACTTTCACTTCAAACGCGAATGTGTTGAAGGTTGGGCATAGAATGTAGGCATATATTTAACTCATGTTGTTGTCTGTTCCTATATGATGACACTTTCCGTAACACGTAACAATTTTGCACTGAGTCTAATCATTCGCACATTCTTACACTTCTCGACTTTCTAATACGGTACATGATTCTTTTCTTTTGGAAATGTAATTACTTTCACTTCAAACGTGAATGTGTTGAAGGTTGTTGCCGTTTGTCGCTCAGATGTAGGAACGATTGTGGAATTAGTTAATTTTCTGTGGGGGGAAAAAGTTAATTGCTTTTGATGTTTTATAATCAAGTCATTGTGGTTTCTCCTTCAGCTACAGTTATGGTGCCTTATCGGTAGGTTAAATGATGTAGGTATTGCTTTCCATACAAGTTTTCCTCGTTCCTCATTCACAGATTTGGCTGTTATGTGTAGTGACGAAAACTTCTCTTTATTTAGTAGATATATGCCGTCTTTCTGGGTGCACCACGTTTTCTGCTGCTTATTAGCCGTTTTTGATCTTAAACGAAAAAGACATTCCTCAGTAGATATTCGTACGTTACACGGGAGTAGTAAATATGCTGCCCTGTAGTGTAAAGTTTCTCAGGAAACAAAGAAAAATCTGATATTATTCGGACTCTCCATTGTCATATTCAGAACTGTAACTTTCTGTTCGCATAGAGCGCTGCTGTCGCAGTGTACAACAATAAATGAGTGGGAGTGTCTTGACTATACGTATTGGCTAGACTATGGTATTACCATCTATGATTGACGATACGGAGATATGTTCACCCGCAATGACGAAATAGTTCTGAAATTTCACGATTGCGGGTGCGCTTGGTACTAGTCGATTCCATTACTTGTTGCTTACTTCGAACTGTTAATATACTGATACGTCTGTCTTGTTTGAAAAGGTTCCATGGGGATTCGATTTGTGAATACTTTTTTTGGGGGGGGGGGGGTTGAGCATGAAGTCTTTTCGTTATTATAAAAATGTATTAGTAAGCAATTATACTGTATATAGCTAGGGGGTTTATTGATAATTATGGCTTAACTCACATAGTCTTTCTGGGTACTACACTTATACTTGTCTGTGTACATCAGCTTGCAGCTCAGAAAAATCAGGTTTCACGACGCTGACGAACAGGGACCAGCTGAAAGGAACTTATTTCGGGTTAACTACAATGAAAGCAGACTCAGTGTGTGATTGTCTCTCACGATATTTCAGTTCAATTACTCATACGTTAATATTACAAACTTTATTCGACTGTGGTAACGGTGATTTTATTTTGTCATCAGTTGTCATTTAGCCTCAAGAAATAAGTGTTAGAACGGACGAAAGAAATTTTGCGACTCCTCTATCTTTGGCCGTGGTAGCACCTGTGTAGGAAAAAATTACAAGTTAGTACAAATAAAGTTTTTACGAAACGCTAGTGTTTTGCAGCGAGCGAGTATTCTAAATCTAACAGAGGTAGAACGAGACTCTGACAGTGTTAATTTGGTTTTTAATTCGCTTCTGTATCGTTATTTGGAAGGGAGATTGAACTGTAGCGTGACTCAAGATTAACGTGGAAGGTAAATTTGATAGCGAGTTGACGGACAATAACGATTGTGATATAGCAAGAATCGTGTTTTTTGTTATATTGTTATGGCTCGTGTCTTAACGAAATTTGCCTTTACATCTCTGCTTTAGTTTCATATTACCGGCGACGCTATGTGGAACGTGAGACCTGGGAAAAGAATATGCACTATGCTAAAGATCTCTGACGGGAAATTCGCGAACAGCAAAAAAATTACACGTGTTGAAACAGTTAAAAATAACCGATTTCGGAAATAACCGATTTTAGGTTTTTTATTACTATTATTTCCGGTAATGTATGTAGACATCGAACAGAGATTGAAAAACTGTTAAGACTCCCTCAGAATTTTGCTTTCCTTGTTTCAAGATGCATAGAATCAAAAATAAAACGAAATACGTAAATAAAAGAGTAAGGCGACCATTCACTGCTCTTCTCGAAAAGTAACGAGGTGTTGAATACTGCATAAAATCACTAGTACTCTCCTAATAATTCAAACTTTTTGAAACTGAATGGCAAACCACGTCCACTAGGACCTTGCCTAGTACAGCGGTGCGGGTGTCCCGCATCGCCCCGCATCTTTGAAACTGTTGGAAGGTCGTATTGTCATGGAGGATCACACCACTATTTGGGCATTACGATTCGTCAGTGCTAAAGGTGACAAACAGTTAAGGCATAGAAGACAGACATAGGCATCAGATCACTACTTCGTATTTTCATTATAAACTATGAAGTGTTAAGTTTTTCATTTGTAAGTTGTTTTTTGTCACAATTTTCATTCCCTTTTATTATATCATAGAAGAAATAGCATCTGTGTAAAATTTGTAGCGTTCTTTTTCTTTAATTAATTTGAATGCCAAGCCACGTTTGGGCAAGTCATGCGCATTGCATGTACAAGCGAATTGTCTAATAGACCGCGCTAAACACAAGTTTTTAATTTGTAAGTTGTTTTTTGTCATAATTTTCATTCCCTTTTATTATATCATAGAAGAAATAACATCTGTGTAAAATTTGTAGCGTTCTTTTTCTTTAATTAATTTGAATGCCAAGCCACGTTTGGGCAAGTCTTGCGCATTGCATGTACAAGCGAATTGTCTAATAGACCGCGCTAAACACCAACAGGTACATTATTGTCTCGACAATGCTGTGCCGATTCTTTGTTGCTCGTTTGTAAATGTAGGCGTTTTACTGAAATAGCACTGATCGAGTTTCAGCTGTAGTGCCTGTAATCCAATATTTCAGAGCATTTATGAATGAAAATTACTTTTTTTAAAAAAAGAGTTTATTTGAAAGCCATCAATTTTAGCACTTATACTATGGCAAATTGATATACCGTTTTTTACTCGTGTTTGGTAAAGAATTAAAAACTTCACGTAACTGTCACCAACAAATACCGAAAATACCGATTAATCATAACTAAAATACTCATGCCGTATTTTTCCATTCCTAATACGCAGGAGAAGTCGTCAAGGAGAAACACGTGTAATCTTACACCAGTCTGTTAGATCACATTGTCAAAGAAATTGATAAGGTTGTATTTCCTGCCTTACAAAGCCAAAGTTAGATGCACTACAGGACTAAGCAGGTTTTTTTCCTTCTATACCTCGTTCGTCATAAGAATAAACCTGATGTAAACAAACACAAGCGCGATGATTGGTCAGCAGTCGTAGTCATCGTACAGTGATGTTCCGCTCTCGGAAGTAGGTCCAGATTGTGTATCAGATATCTTACTACTATGTCATTGTAAATGAAATTGTAAGACATGCTAATTATTGACAGTCATCAACGTTTCTCTTCATGATACTTTAGTTACGTGATTTTCATTTCTAAAATCGTGTACTGTCACAGATTCAGTACCGTTGTGCTCTGATTGTTTCGCTGGTAATACGTAATGTGAAAACAGATGACAGTTCTTCCTGCTTCGTAGTGAAACACGAGTGCGAAGCACCGTTAATGTCGAGAAACTAGTTGTTCTTAATGCTTTTCTCAAGCTTACAGAGAAATATCAGCTCTGGCGTTTTTAGAGAAACACTGTGTAATAAATAGCAAATGATAGCCCAATTATATGTAATTTGCGCAATTGGTAACGTCGTAGAGTGCTAACCGTGTATGCTATAGGGTCACAGTTCTGATCTCGTTGTGGTCCATTAATTTTCTTTTTCGGTTTGGAAACCAAGATCATTTAAGTAAGAAATTCATCAAATATATGTTAATTAAAGCATACTAAACCATTATTCTTCAAGAATTTCTAATTACATATGGCACCAAAATTGTGTTTTTCATTGGAAATATTAATTCTTAAGTGTCGATATTTTATCAAAGATTGTTAAAAATTGCTGAAGTTAAGAAAACATTACACAACCAAATATTTTTGGAGAAATATAAAATACTCTTTATTTGAATACTGATTTGTAGGACAGATGTGGTCTCACACGAGCGAAAGTGATAAGCGCCCTAGAGACATGGAAATCAGTAATCTTCACGGCATCGAGCACATAGCACAAATGCTACATTTTTACAGTTGTCACCGTACCATTGCTATCTGAACCCAATGGAACTGATCTAGAGCCATGGTGAGGGATTTGTCGCGAGATATAACAAAACAGTGAAGTTGTCATACTGTACTGGAACTAATGCACGAAGCTTTGTGACACGTCACTGCCAAACGGTGGCAAAATGCGGAACAGTACGTCATAAGAAAGGAGGAGCAAATGTGGACTTTTTGGCGACTTGGGATTCTGCTGCTGATCGCCTCGTTATCAACGCAGCAGCACTGAAATGTATTCCTAGGAGTCCGATATGGAAGGAGTTCAGAGATTACAAGACGATTGAGTGCAATACCTTCAGTGGCTTGAATATTTAATTACATGGTAAATCAGCAGTGCGCTTATAGCCACGCATAGCTGATGCAGAAAACTTATCCATACCGTAGTCAGAAATTTTCATCACTGTTGTTTCTAATTGTAGTACTATGTTAGCTGAGATCGAGGGCCTGTTCTGTTTTCCGCCCGGCCACCTAAGACGCGTGTCGCCTGAGCTTTGTCACATATTATATCCATCTGTTAAAAAATTAAACGACATTCCAAGCTATTTTGTTCTCTGCTCGTCTCTTTTTACGTCATTACTGCAACTTTTCACATCACCGCAGGTCAGCCGATTACTCGCCCTGCAGAGCGCTGTCCAGGTTAAATGAGCCGGTAAAGCTGTTGCCCTTATCAACGCCGAGTTGGTGTGCACGTAGTGCACACGATAAAACGCATCCTTATTATCGTAGTCGACCGTAATCTAGACAGTTTGGCTTCCTCTCCACGTGAACGAAATCCAATTAGTTTCCACACGTGAACGAAATCCAATTAGGTTCCATCAAACGCGGAAAAATACACAGTGTAGTGTTTAAATGAGGTTTATTGTTAAGACGAACGGAGTATAGTATCGTGCAAGGGGCCATGAGAAAGTTTCCGTTCGAAGGCCACACAGTCCAGAATTGGTATGCCAGTCAAGAAAAATCGTCGTCAGCAATGAGACAATCAGCTACCAGGTTGAAGTCACCCGTTTGGTGAACCAGCGTGTCCTGCCACGTGAAGAAGTCCGTAGCTGCCTGCCGCACGTCTTCGTCAGGCATGAATCTTCGACCCTTTAAGGCGTTTCTTTTTAATCCTAGGATGCATGGTGCCGAAAACACACATAAATGCATATGCAGGGCCTCCAAGGCCCTGCCCTAATTTTAAAATTTTCCTGTTTTCATATTATCATTCTTTGGAGTTAAATTTATTTCTGTCAAATTTATTGTCATATTGAAAGATTCCTGAGATACCGTATCAGGATCTGTTGGGCCTGATCAACATTTTATTAATTTTTTTAAAAAAACTCTAAGAGTCAATTTTTATTTGTTACATCCACTTACATACAACATATACAAATGATTTTATTAATTCACTTATAAGTTGCAGTTTACATTTTATAACATTTATTACATCCAATTTCTTCAATGAAAACATACTCATTATTCACAATATTATGTATATAGGCAATATTTTGACAAAAAGTTATTATTCATTGTTCACATAAAATTGCATTTTTCTTAGTTTTCAACATGTGACAAAGAAGAAGCACAAAGAACGCCACTATGTTCATTACAAATGTTGGTTTTACACTTAATGCATGTCATAGCACTCTTCCTGTGTTCATTATATGGACAATAATTGCATCTTCTTCCTTTTCCTGAAACAGGTAGTTGGTTCGGCAATATGACATTTTTTTGATCACCACATCTTTGCATGGCATCAACGATTTTCTTTGGAAGTTTAGGGATCTGAATACGAAGTTCCATTAGTGGTTTTACCATTTCTTCTGCTAAATCTCTTAGGAACAAACGCCTTTTATCACTTGTTCCACTATGGTATGTCAGATGTTCATTGCTGCGATGTCCATAATATTCATCCATAATGCAAACAGCCATCTTCTTGTTTGTCTCTTGCAAGTGTAATGAAGAATTGTTTGGTCCATTTGATCTACTCCACCCTTCGTAGCGTTATAGAACGTTATTATATCTGGTTTCTTTTTTTGCATCAGTTTCATCAATGTTTCTGTAGTGATGCGTTGTGCTAATGAGAACTACAGACTTTTTCTTTTTGGGAACATAACTCGCCATTGTAATGTCACCTCTAAATGCAAACAAAGAGGAATGAATCGCTCTTGAGGCAGATGGTTTCATCTCATTAGGAATTTCTGGTTTATTTTGTATGATTGTTCCCACCACTGTAATTTGCTTCTGAAGCATCTCTTCTGCCAGCTGCAGATTAGTAAAGAAGTTGTCAACAGTAATTTTTTTTTGATGATCCTTCAATGCTTTTAGCAAGATCTTTCACCACATTCAATCCAAGATTTTTCTGAATAGGTTCATGAGGCTTCCTTCCCGTGTAAACAATCCTGTCTAAAGCATATGCCGATGTAGCATCACACAACCAATATATTTTTATGCCATACTTAGCTGGTTTAGAGGGAATATACTGGGTGAAGCTGCATCTTCCACGTACTGGGACTAGCTGTTCGTCAACTGTGAGCCAATCATTGGGAATCATTCTATTTCTACACTTGTCAAGAAATAGTTCCCATACATAACAAACAGCTGCAAGTTTGTCATGTGCAGATCGAGCTTCACGGGTACGCCTGTCATCAAATCTAATCATTCTCCTTATATCCTCGAATCTATTTGCTGGCATGGTGGCCTTATATGTAGAATTTGCCCTTTCATCCAAGAATAATTCTCTAATAAGGACATCCCAACTCTTCTCAACACAAGAAAGCAGTAAAAGACCAAGAAAACCCTCCATTTCAGCAAAGAAGACGTTTTCCCACGTTTTACCACGTAAAGCAGCGACTCTTCTGCCTTCAATATTTGTGCAGTTGATGATTTCCTTTAGTATTTCCTTGGAGATGAAATAGTCCCAGGAATCCTTAGGTTTACAGGTTTTCAAACCACAGGCTGGACCAGGTGCCTTCTTTACGATATTATGGACAGGCGTACGAAAAGTTGCAGGAGGATCTAATTTCCAAATCGTTCCATTCCGACTAATGTATGTGTCGTCTTTTATACCTTTTTGTAGTGGTTCTTCATTTTCAGACTCTCATGAAGTAATATTATCGGAAGGACTGTCATCTGCCTCAGTGTTCACATCTGCAGGTTCATTGGCTTATTCTTCACTTCTTGCATCTTCAAAAATATTTCCTTCCTCGCAAGAATCATCTTCTTCAAACCGCTGAGCCACAACACTTTCAAAATTAGCAGCATTTGCACGTACTGACTCTCTTGCTTTGCGTGTCGAAGCCAGAGCTAAAGGCGTGTCTCCCGAACAGCAGCTTGTGCAGCACTAAACGAGTCATACTCGTAACAATATGGGCGTTACAGCAAAAAACAAACTACAGTAACAATGAGGCTGACAAGAGCAGCACATGATAACAATACTATGCAATAATAAAACATTTGATAGCAAAAATATCAGTAATACACCGACATCGCCAATGTGTGAAAGTAGTGTGTATTATTTTTTAGTTATACTATTGCTATTACAGCTACTGCTGCTGTTGGCAGTCCTGTTGCTGGAAGTACCACTACAGTTATTGTTGAATTAATAATTGCTCCCAAACAAATGTGGAAGACAATACAGGCTAAAGAACATTTATAAATGTGTGAGGGCTTTTGAAGCCCTGCTTATGCATTCACAGTGTATGGGTAAACGTATTGAATTATACAAAAAACGTAAAAAGGTATCTCGTTATGACTTGATAGGAGGAATGTCACAGTGTTAGTGAAAGAGTACTAGAAAGCAGTTTGAAATCAAAGAATTACAGTTTTTTTTTTTAATGAAGACATACAAGGGCCTCGGAGGCCCTGTATATGCATCCTAGGGTTAAGGAACCGAAGGTGCGATAATAACATGAGGAGAGATCAGGACTAAAAGGCAGATGCTCGAATGTCTCCACTTGAAGTGGTGTAGCCGCGCGTAGTGGCCGCGCGGTTTGAGGCTCTATGTCACGGACAGCGCGGCCCCTACCGCCAGAGGTTCGAGTCCTTCCTCGGTCATGGATGTGTGTCTTCTTCTTAGCATAAGTTAGTTTAAGTAGTGTGTAAGTCTAGGGACCGATGACCTCAGCAGTTTTCCTGGTCCCAAGCCCAAATTCTGCTATAAGCTTTTCTTCTACTCCTTCCCGTACAACTGCATTCCATGCCCCCATGACTATATAAGCAGGTCAAAGAGTTTAAAAGGGCGTGACAGTAGTTGTAACACGATAAGTAAGAGGAAATAGACATCCAGGCAGTATTTTGCAGAAGGTCTAAAGACACAACAAGGTGAGAGGGGGTGTAATCTGCGGTCGCTTGGTGGGTACCCGCCACAGGGGGAGGCTTTCGCCCCCACAACCGCCCCAACACTGGAAGTGGAAGAGCAGTATAGGTTAGAGTAAAATCTGCTCTCCCTCAGGAAATGCAGCACTTTGATGTTTGTCACGTCATCCGCATGCTTCTGAGGTAGTGAGGTTGGCAAGCTGAGAGAGTGCCGCAGATGGGCCAGCAGGGCACACGCAGCAAGAGAGTGCGCAGTTGTCCGTAGATCAGCGCAGTTGCAGTGGGGAGCAGCCTCCTGGCGAAAAAGGAACCCGTGGTTGAGTCTCGTGTGGCCGACACGTAGTCCGAGAGACGTGGGAAAATGCCGCACCTTAGTGGGCCTGCCGCGCTGGGTAGCCGCGGGGTCTCACGCGCCTTGCCAAGGTTCGCGGGGCTTGCCCCGTCGGAGGTTCGAGTCCTTCCTCGGGCAAGGCTATGTGTTGTCCTTAGCCTAAGTTAGTTTAAGTTAGATTGCTGATGATGCTGTGGTGTACGGGAAGGGGTCGTCGTTGAGTGACAAGAACAGTGATAAAAAGATGGAACACGACGATAGCTGGTATGTTTAGACATCAGGGAATAACGTCCATGATATAGTGGGAGCTGCGGAGGGCAAATACTGTTGGGAAAGACAAAGACTGAAACACATCTAGTAGCCGCGTGGTCTTTGGGTGCCTTGCTACGGTTCGCTCGGATCCCCCCGTCGGAAGTTCGAGTCCTCCCTCGGGTATGGGTGTGTGTGTTGTCCTTAGCGTAAGTTAGATTAAGAAGTGTGTAAATTTAGAGACCGATGACCTCGGCAGTATCGTCCCATAGGAACTTACCACCACGACATCAGGCAAATAACTGAGGATGTAGGATGCCAAAGATGGTCAGAGAAGAGGAAGTTGGCGCAAGAGAGGATGAGGGATGAGTCAATAAACAAATAAATAATGCTCGTTTTGCAATAAAAGGATGAAACACCCTCGGAATTAGGTAACACTAAGGGATCCAAGCACGCACCAGTTGCATCAGCTGGATATGGCGTAGACAGAATTTGGGAACACTCTTCCTCGATAAGTGGTGCCAGTAACAGGGCTATAGGCTTTGTCAGTATTAGCATGACATGAAATGAAATGACCGTATGGCATCGCTGGCCGTGAGGCCCCATTCGGGGAAGTTCTGCCGCCAAGTGCAAGTCTTATTTCATTCGACACTGCATTGGCTCCTTACTTAGCTTGCATTTATCGCGAATCTCTTGCCCAACGTAAAGTCCCGAGCGACTGGAAAAAAGCACAGGTAACGCCTGTATATAAGAAGGGTAGAAGGACGGTTCCTCAAAATTACAGACCAATATCCTTTAACATCGGTTTGTTGCAGGATTCTCAAACATATTCTCAGTTCGAATATAAAGAATTTCCTTGAGACAGAGAAGTTCCTGTATATGGATCAACACGGCTTAGAAAGCATCGCTCCTACGAAACGAAACTCGCCCTTTTTTTCACATGATATCTTGCGAACCATGGATGAAGGGTATGAGACGAATGCCATATTCCTTGACTTCCGGAAAGCGTTTGACTCGGTGCCCCACTGCAGACTCCTAACTAAGGTACGAGCGTATGGGATTGTTTCCCAAGTATGTGAGTGGCTCGAAGACTTTTTAATTAATAGAACCCAGTGCGTTGTCCTCGATGGTGAGTGTTCATCGGAGGTGAGGGTATCATCTGGAGTGCCCCAGGGAAGTGTGGTAGGTCCGCTGTTGTTTTCTGTCTACATAAATGATCTTTTGGATAGGGTGGATAGCAATGTGCGGCTGTTTGCTGATGATGCTGTGGCGTACGGGAAGGTGTCGTCGTTGAGTGACTGAAGTAGGATACAAGATGACTTGGACAGGATTTGTGATTGGTGTAAAGAATGGCAGCTAACTCTAAATATAGATAAATGTAAATTAATGCAGACGAATAGGAAAAAGATTCCCGTAATGTTTGAATACTCCATTAGTAGTGTAGCGCTTGAAACAGTCACGTCGATTAAATATTTGGGCGTAACATTGCAGAGCGATATGAAGTGGGACAAGCATGTAATGGCAGTTGTGGGGAAGGCGGATAGTCGTCTTCGGTTCATTGGTAGAATTTTGGGAAGATGTGGTTTATCTGTAAAGAAGACCGTTTATAAAACACTAATACGACCTATTCTTGAGTACTGCTCGAGCGTTTGGGATCCCTATCAGGTCGGATTGAGGGAGGACATAGAAGCAATTCAGAGGCGGGCTGCTACATCTGTTACTGGTACGTTTGATCATCACGCGAGTGTTACGGAAATGCTTCAGGAACTCGGGTGGGAGTCTCTAGAGGAAAGGAGGCGTTCTTTTCGTGAATCGCTACTGAGGTAATTTAGAGACCCAGCATTTGAGGCCGACTGTAGTACAAGTTTACTGCCGCCAACTTACATTTCGCGGAAAGACCGCAAAGATAAGATAAGAGACATTAAGGCTCGAACAGAGGCATATAGCCAGTCATTTTTCCCTCGTTCTTTTTGGGAGTGGAACAGGGAGAGAAGATGCTAGTTGTGGTACGAGGTACCCTCCGCCACGCACCGTATGGTGGATTGCGGAGTATGTATGTAGATGTAGATGAAATAGTGTGCTAGCCCAGATATCGATGACCTCAGCAGTTTGGTCCCATAGGAACTTACCACCTTAGTAGACCTTTTTAATCGCTCTCAACTTGTTTTAGGTCGTAGTATCCTGCCATTGCAATTCTCAGAGCCTCAAAATATTGTGTCGAATTTGCAATCTTAAGTATATGCCCGGTATCCCGACGTCTAATTGATTTCCGTAGATGCATTTTTACCTAGACGGGCGGCGAGTTCATTTCCTGGAATGTCTATATTGTTCGGTCTCCAGATGAAGGTCACTGTCTTTCCAGAGCTGCAGAAGTCAGCCAGTAAGTCCTGGATGTTGGCGAAAAAACGACTTTGGGGTAGCACAGGTTTACGCTGTAACGTTGTTGCTTTAATTTGCTATGAAAGCGGTGCTGATAGACAATAAAAGCGGGTTAAAAGCTGTGAGCTGTCTGGGGAAGTTAACCTTGCATTACTGAGCAACTGTTTCACCTGGTATCCAGTCTAGCTTACCAAATTCCCAACCAGACTAACATTAATTATAATATTTTAATAGTCATACGACAACCGGTGATATATATATATATAAAAGAGAATTTAAATAACAAGAAATAAATCAGTTTATATTTGGAAATTTATTTTAACATTGATCATTGAAATTTCAGCATATTAAACGTGAGTCATAACTAAGCTGGTGACTTATTTAGGATTGTGAAAATGTGAGATTGTATTCTTACGGAACACATCAAATATGGAGCCAAGATTGGGAGACTGCATACAACACTGCATTCATAAAATAACACACGAAGAACGTTGAAACATATGCAAGAGGAAATTAACCACAACCAACCGATTCAATTTTCACCCAAAGAAGTTACGTTCGTAGCACAATCCTGTCCGTCATGTAATTACCACATACTGGTATACTAAATTCATACTAACTCTCTGTGAAATCTTCCCGAAAAGAATAGCTGAGGGCTACTTTGATGATTACACCACATGCTTCACGTGGTCAACTTGGTTTACAGAAAGAGCGTAACTCCACAATAATTTTGATAATTAAAATAAAATAGATCGAAAAGCAATTTACAAAAGAAAAACCTCGAACTGGTTACTATCGTCTTACTATTAACCTGATGGGTCAAACAATTGTATAAGCACGTGCTACTGATCTCACACAAAGTACACCCCACGTGGGTTGAACATAAAGAAAAGTTGCTATATTGAAAAATATTGTCAAGACGAAACGTTATAATTTCACACACATTCGCATTGAAGATTGATGATGCTAGTTAGAGTTACTGATCAACACGTGGTTCTACTTTACTCATAAAGTAGTGACAAAGCAACTACCGGAATATATTCTGAACTTCACACTCGAATTACACTGCGTTGCAATTTAAGATAACATTAGATATTTTAGAGCTAAACCTGAAATAAAGGTGATTAAATTTTCAGTTAGGCTGAACTTAAGAAATCCATTGTCCTACGGACTTAGCAGACACGCGCTTAGACGGAGATCTTACCACTTCAGACACTCGCCGCGGACAGACTGACCTGGTCCCTTCCTGATGGTGGCTCACAAATACAAACGGAAGTGGCCAGAGGGGCAGCTTCCTATACCAACATGACAAGGGACGGACAGGACCATACTAAGGATAGAAACCTCTTTGCTTTTAGAAAGCGTAGCTACCTGTTCTGACGTTGGTCCTACTGTTCTCTAGCAGACAGGCTTGTCTGCTACCCTCAAGCATGCAACTAGAAATACATTTGCTCATTCATCCTCTCACACAGAAGGGAAGCGGGAAGACAGTATCTTATCATATACAGTATATAAAAGAAAGCGGATGTAGGTTCCGTATGAGACTATGTGACATGAATTACATATAAACTGTGTTTTAAAGTGTAGTAGTGTGACAGATCGTTCTTGTTTATGTGTAAAAGTAACACGTTCCACTACTCAGTCTCCTGCCAGATAGTCAGAAACGCCACAGTAAATTTAGAAGAGGAATTTATGCCGTAAATGACAACAGATTTAAGAAATTAACATGAAAGGAATCCAACAGAGACCTTTCAACGCCTTTTAAGCAACTCAGGGAATTGCTACAGTTCAGCAAGTTTGTCGTGGTCTGGGACATGACGTACCGCAAACCCTGAGAGATGGCAACCAAGTCTGCAGTGCGCACGCTGCAGGCACTCTGCACACAGTGCTTCCCGTGTCCCCTCGCTTGTGCAAAAGCGTAACCGACCCTGTCGTTTACTTTCAATCCATCTCTGTAGATGAATGCCGAATCACAATAATTGCGGAGGACTGAAAGAAAGATTTGGCGGAGAAGAGTAGCACCAGCATCCTTCTTGGGTCCACAAAAGAGGTCCATCCTCTCACAGAATAGGGTACAACCCATGCGGTGTGTCGAGATGGAGCTTTAGGAACACACACTAACGCCGGCTGTTGCAAGTCCTTCAGTAGAATATCGAGTCGGATCCCGGCTGGTCTTCCCAGTTTTGGGCGATGCGCAAACAAAAAATGGTACGAATGGCTCTGAGCACTATGGGACTTAACATCTGAGGTCATCAGTCCCCTAGAACTTAGAACTAATTAAACCTAACTAACCTAATGACATCACACACATCCATGCCCGAGGCAGGATTCGAACCTACGACCGTAGCGATCGCGCGGTTCCAGACTGTAGCGCCTAGAACCGCTCGGCCACCCCGGCCGGCGATGCGCAAACAGTCTGAACTGCCGGTTGTGGAACAGAGTTGAGTGACATGGGTGGACAGGAATCTGACGGATCGTGACTGCATAACTCACAATAAGTCAAGCAATTAAGTTAGAAATTGTTTTAGACAATACTGTGACACACGACGCGCAAACTCATCACACTGTTATCATCCAGTATTTGGGTAGGAGAGCTCTTAGTGACTTCCAGCAGACTTTACTCACAATTTCAAACTATTGCGACACTTTTGACGTCCCCCCAAAAAATAAAGAAACGAGAAAAGTTTATCGACTACTACATTTTCGTTGTTCTTGCACTAAACACTAAGCATCAGGTATGACTTTTTAACTTATTGCTTGTCTACTAATAACACTCTTCGTGACACATTTTGCAGACAGTATCCACGTACACCATTGAATATACCTGCAGAATTATATCATTATACGACTTGGAGATGACGTCGTAACACTGACATGCGTGAAAGATTATGTTTTCTTAAAATGGAGCATTAATTACCCAGAAGCTGTTTATTCGTGGGATTTCTATTCTTTAACGAAGTGTGGATTGAGGAGCAGGTGTTACTGGATTGTTTATGAAGTGGAGCAGGCGACGAGGATCAGTTTGAGAAACCTTCATTCTATCTTCCGGCCACTACATCCTGCTGCACCATAGACTGAAGGTATGTCCGGTACCTCCATAATTAAGTGATCCATCTACGAAAGCCAGTCGTGAACTGTAAACGGTGGTAATATCCACGTCACAGACGATTGTATTTCTTCCGGGTTCGATACCACAGTCGGTGATTTGTTTGAAATGCAAGCAATGTACAGAAACATGCTTCTCGGGCATTGTTCATTTAAGACATCATACTGCTTGAAATGTTCGTTTCTGACTGTTGGTATCTTATTTCAAAATACTCAGTTTGGAAGCTGTTACCGTCTGTATAATTCTGACATTACGCCGTTATCGATGGCCAACCCTGGTGATTAGATCTTCAGACAGATTGCAACAATTTACCAGAGCGAAGAGAGATTTGGAACTTCTCGTTTCACAGTCGTACCTCTACTATCTACGCCGTTTGTCCACTTTCACAGCCAGATTCTGCTTGTCACGCCCGTTATATACTCTAATAGGGCTAGTAATTTCACTAAACACGGTTCGTTGGTTGATCTGGAAGAAGGGACCAAACAGCGAGGTCATCGGTCCCATTGGATGGGGAAGGATGGGGAAGGAAATTGGCCGTGTCCTTTCAAAGGAACCATCCCGGCATTTGCCTGAAGCAACTTAGGGAAATCACAGGAAGCCAAAATCAGAACGACAGGACGCGGGTTTAAACGGTCGTCCTCCCGAATGCGAGTCTAGTGTGCTTACCACTGCACCACCTCGCTCGATCCACTAAACACGAAGAACACTGGTGGTTGTCCTACCTGGCGCAGAGAATTGCAATCATCTAAATCGTTTAAATATCTGCTTGAAGGTACGTACGTGTTCGAATTTACATTGAAATCCGATATTGTCTTCTGCATTCCACTGCTTTTGGTCTGGAAGTGTGTAAAAGGAAATATTTCCACCCATGTCCTTATGCCAATAAAGGACAAAACTAGTGAACAGAGAGATGTGAAAGGAGTTTTTGAATGATCCTGTGCACCTAAATAGGTGATGAAGAAAGAGCAGCTATTCCTCCTTGAGACATCTGACGCTTCTTCGACTTAACAGGTACAGTTACACTGTCGCTACTGGAGATGTTGTGGTTCATAAGCTCGCATGTGACTTTTTTGTACTCAGTAGTAGGACGAATTTTTACCTGTATCTGTCGAGTACAGATCGATAAATATCAATATTCTGGTGCGAAATAAGCAAAAATTAAGAAAAAAATACTATTGACAGTCTTGCTGTGCATAGCTGTGTGTTGTAGCATGCAGCGCTTAGGATAATTTTGATTACTTTATAACTCTCCCTGTATATAGCTATAACTTTTTCTCTCCTGGCAAGCGAATCAAGGGATGGCGGCTATAGCTGAAACAACCGGTTTTCGGTTACTCCGGTTCTTTTCGCCCGACTATTAAAACCGCTCAAAAGAACTAGTTTTTAATTTTTTATTACTATTGCTTCTAGTAATAAACGTAGACTTTGAACAAAGATTGGAAAGTTTTAATGAAGGCGAAGGAGTATGTGATCACGATCGATACGGCGATGAGGCTGTGACAGAAATCTGTCTCATTGTCCCGACAACGAGGGCGAAAGGTCGCAAGTCGATGACTTCACTGCATCGTCACTTCTGGACGGTGTCAGCTTTTCACACCGAAGTAACCACAAAAGTAAGGGTCAGTTATCATTCTCAGTTTATAGAACGTCAACAACATTTAAGTATATCAACGATAGTTGGGCTATGTGATCAGAAGTATCCGGACACCCCCAAAAATATACGTTTTTCATATTAGGTGCATTTTGCTGTCACCTACTGGCAGGTACTCCATATCAGCGACCTCAGTAACCATTAGACTAGGCGCGCAGTCTGGAACCGCGCGACTGCTACGGTCGCAGGTTCGAATCCTGCCTCGGGCATGGATGTGTGTGATGTCATTAGGTTAGTTAGGTTTAAGTAGTTCTAAGTTCTAGGGGACTGATGACCATAGATGTTAAGTCCCATAGTGCTCAGAGCCATTTGAACCAGTGAACTAGTAACCATTAGACATCGTGAGAGAGCAGAATGGAGCGCTCCGCGGAACTCACGGACATGGAACGTTGTCAGGTGATTGGATGTCACTTGTGTCAAACGTCTGTATGCGAGGCTTCCACACTCATGAACACCCCGAGGTTCACTGTTTCCGATATGATAGTGAAGTGGAAACGTGAATAGACACGTGCAGCACAAAAGCGTTCAGGCCGACCTCGTCTGTTGTCTGACAGAGAGCGCCGAAAGTTGAAGAGGGTCGTAATGTGTAATAAGCAGACATCTATTCAGACCATCACACAGGAATTCCAGAATGCATCAGGAGCCACTGCAAGTTCTATGACAGTAAGGCGGGAGATGAGAAAACTGGGATTCCATGGTCGAGCGGCTGCTCATAAGCCACACATCATGCCGGTAAATGCCAAACGACGCCTCGCTTGATGTAAGGACCGTAAACATTGGACGATTGAACAATGGAAAAACGTTATGCGGAATGACGAATCACGGTACACAATGTGGCGATCCGATGGTAGGGTGTGGGTATGGCGAATGCCCGGTGAACGTCATCTGTCAGGGTGTGTAGTGCCAACAATAAAATTCGGTGGTGGTGGTGTTATAGTGTGGTGTGTTTTTCATGGAGGGGGTTGCACCCCTTGTTTAATTTATGTTTTAAGCACCTTCTTGCGTCCCACTGTTACAGAGCAATTCGGGGATGGCGATTGCATCTTTCAACACGATCGAGCATGTGTTCATAATGCACGTCCTGTGGCAGAGTGATTACACGACAATAACATCCCTGTAATGGACTGGCCTGCACAGAATCCTGACCTGAATCCTATAGAACACCTTTGGAATGTTTAGGAACTTGGTGTCAAGCTTCACCGACCGACATCGATACCTCTCCTCAGTCCAGCACTCCGTGGAAATGGGCTGCCCTTCCCCAAGTAACCGTCCAGACACCTGATTGAACGTATGCCTGCGAAAGTGGAAGTTATCATCAAGTTAAGGATGGGCCAACACCATATTGAATTCCGGCATTACCAATGGAGAAAGCTACGAACTTGTCATTTTCAGCCAGGTGTCCGGATACTTTTGATCACATAGTGTACCTTCTTCTCCAAGAAACATTACGAATGTTTTTCCTTGTATGACGCCACAAGTTTGTTGTGCCTCCTTGCTTTTAAAGCAAATGGTGCATTGCACTTCATTCCTACAGCACTTCGCAAAATACATCCACAATCAAAGGACAGTACCGTTCAAACAAATTTCGGGCTTGCAGCCGGTCGTCGTTCAATACTTCGCACGATATTTCAACTGGGCACCTGCCAGTCATCTTCAGGTGAGCCCGTCGCAGACTGGCGAAAACGTTTTTATTTATTTTTTTATTTTTTATTGCATTTCAATTCCCCATCGGGGCGGGCTGGCAGCAGCATATGCGCTGCTCTTCAGCCGAAAGACATAGAACAAACAATAGAAGACATTTAAAAAGAACAAAGGAGAGAATATGGTGAACATAGATATAAAAAAGGGGGATCATTATGGAAGGCAATAGACAAAAAACGGGGTGACCGTAAAATGGAGATAAAAAACTGTTAAAACTGTTTAAAAGTAGCACACACAAAAAGCCACACACTGTGACAATTAAAAGAACACAAGGCACAGTATGACTGGAGCATGAAAGGTATCGGCGGATGGTGTAGCACATAACAAACACTGATGGCGAACCTCAAGGCAGTACACAATTAAAATCACACCTCTTGACGCACAGGAGAAACAGCACTAAACACAACACTGATGTGGCACACTGACGATGATCAAGACAGAGGATCTGCCAGGCGCAAGGAGATGAGGGAGACTGGAAGAAGGGAGGGAGGGGAAGAGAGGGGGGAGATGGGCAGGGGGCGCGCTGAAGAGGGTCAGGTAGGGAGGGACGTGGGAAGGAAAGGGAGGAAAATCCGCTCTGGGAGAAGGAGGGAAGAGGAAAAAAGTGAGCCCTGGGGAGGGGAGGGGGGGATCGAAAACGTCCTCCGTTCCGCAATATATAGCGTACTGTAACTATTCTGCGCATGCGTCGAAAACTTGATAGTTGAAACACACTGCCCGCCGGCAGCGCCCTCGCTGGTGGAATAGCAGAACTCAGTCGCCCTCTGCGTTGCTGTTTGACACGGCCGTCGACGCACTCTGTCGCCTTCGATTTGAGCAAATCGTGGAGATGATGGGATTCCAAGCACTGTCCAGCTGGTAGCCGCTGTCACGGTTTAACAGATTTTCCGCCAGTCGTATTTCTACGGATTCTTTAATAATGGAGTCCCAGAAAGACGTTGCTGTGGACAAAATCATTGTTTTCTCATACTCCATTTAATGTTCAGTAGAAATACAATGTTCAGCAATAGCGGACTTGCTTGGCTGCAAAAGGCGGGTGTAACGTTGATGTTCAGTGCAGCGTTCTTTCACGGTGCGTGTGGTTTGACCTATGTAAGCCATACCACATTGGCACGGTATCTTGTAAATTCCGGCCTTTCGTAGTAACAGATTGTCCTTAACTGATCCCACAAGAACAGCAATCTTCGATGGTGGGCGGAAAACCACTTTTACCTGAAATTTTCGGAGGATTCTTGCTATTTTAAACGAAGTGTTGCCAACGAAACGAAAGAGCGTGACTGAACAAAGCAGTGATATCAACAGGAAACATGTTACCAATCAGTGTCAAAGAATCTGCAAGAGGAACTTTTGTAAAAAGTGAGACCACATCAAAACTTACTAGAAGGTCTACACTGCTAAGACGAAGAGCCCCCAGTCTATTGAAGAAGAAGAAAGTTAATAACGAGGAGAACATGCCGGAACAATCTTTGGCTTTAGCATTGACATGACAATTTTTATCCTGTTATTAGTAAAAAAAAACATTGCAACCGATACCAAGCAAATGTCGAAAAATACCAGTTATTCAGATCTTAAATACTGGTACCGGTTTTAACCGAGCGGTTTTTCACATCCCTACGCCAACCTGGCGAACTTAGTGCCACAAAGAGGATATTGCAGATGGTCAGCCCAATGTGCTTTGTGTTCTGGTTACAGCTCTCCGTTCCCACCCGAGCACTGCACTGTGTCTACGGTTAACATACTAAAATTAATAGGCGAAATGTCACTCCTAGGTGTTGTCTGCTATTTGATCCGTAGTATACATCGTGATTATAGTCGCTTCCTTCCTACAAGAACCTAGTTCCACTGCTATATCTTTGATTACGATGTCTGGAAGTTAAGGAGTACAATTTGAAGAATCTCTCTGAAGTAATTTCCATTGCTGCTACAAACTCTTTTTTAATTATTAAAAATATTTATGTGGATTCTGTAACTATCTAGAGGTAAAAAAAGTTACTTAGGAGGACAAGTTCTTAGCCAAGATCAGTATAAAAACTTTATTGTAGATAACCGGTTTCGGTAAAACGAAGTTATCATCTTCAGGTCTTCATAAGGGTAAATACAAATCTTTATGATGCTCTGAAGATGGTAACTTAGTTTTATCTACAATAAAGTTTTTATAGACATCTCGGCTAAGAAGTTCTTCGAGCTCAACATAAGAAAACGAATGAATAAAAAAGAAATTAGTTGAATTACAGTGGAGCATGCAAGCTTGAAAATTCACAGAAACCGCCGCTAAGCCGTCGCTGAGTAGAAAACTTCCTGCTAGATTGAAATTGTACACTATACTGTCAGTCGAAAATGTCTCTCGCAGGCAATGACTAAACCATTTATTGGCAACACTCTTTCATCTTGGAGTGCTAGTCCTTCAAGTTATGCCGGAAAACTTCTGTGAAGTTGGGAGTTAGGAGTGAGAAGGCGGAAGTAAAGCTGTAAGTTTGTGTCTTGCCTGGATAGCTCAGTTTCTAAGACCATTGCACATGAATGGTTGAATTCCTGGCGCGAAGCCTGGTCTGGCGTACAATCATCTGCTGGGGAGTTTCATAACGGTGCATAAGCCATTGCAGAGTGAAGAGCCCAGTCCAGAAATAATGTCCTAGCATAGTTAATCAAAATAACAATAAAGGAAGATAAATACAGGGCCTCGCGTATAAGGATACAGAACGTAATGTAATAGAGGGAACAGGCTGGCCCACAGAATAGCCAACTGGCGATCCAGAGAATTGACATAGCAGAAAAGACAGTCAAACCAGCCAGGATAAACTGCAGCCTCCACTAAACTAAATGGGCTGTCATAGAAGCTAGGCCATGAAGCATTGGTTGGATGGGCTGAAATCACCAGTTTCCACTGATTGTGCGGACTGCGATGTGTCTCCAAGAGTGGGCTGTCAGAGCTGAACAGCATCCACCAACTCGCCAGTGAAACTGCACTTCCTCGCATATTAGAACCGAGGCAGGTATTGGAAGTGATTGGTTGGCTGGATGTTTCTACGTGTCCAGGCTGACATCGTGGGTGGCAGTCAGCTATGGAGTCTGACGAGCCAGGTGGGCTGGCCTGCCTGGACAAGACTATCAAGCATAGGCCACTATGGTGTCATGATATGACCCCATAAGTTGGATGTCAGAGACAAGCAGGACCGGAAGTTGGATGTCAGAGACAAGTAGGAGCTTGTACAACACCCATCAAGTGACACTGTCGACTGTGTCATGCCCTCTCATGACTGACTGGTTTTACATCTTCACATAAGCAATAACCCCAAGGGCTCAAGAAATTACAGGGCAACAAGGTGCATTAACCCAATTCCACTGCTATATCTTTGACTACGATGTCTGGAAATTAACAAGTACAATTTTAAGAATCTATGGGTTGTACTCAGCTGTAGAGACTGGCAACTCCAGTGTACCCTGCATGCCATTTGGATCAGATGTGAAGCAGACCCTGACCAAGTTCAAATCAATACTGAGGGTTATAATTGTGGGGCCACACTCTGTCCCAAGAAGGAGGATATTAGAGTGCAGAAGGAGCCAGTATGACAATGAGTAAGTGGTGCTGTTAATCAAAGAGAATTAGAAGTGGCGCGACCTCCGCGACTATGGTTGTATGTGAGCTAGAACCTGAACGAGCTGGAGAACTGACAGGCCAGTGAGGTGCGTCATCCCAATAGCCAATAACGAAACTGACAATACTGTTATTGTTTCCACTTACAAAAAAAGTAATTTTGTAAGTACAGCACTAGGAAATCCATTTTTCAGTTTTCTAGACATGACGTGTTGTGTTCAGCAGCAGAAATCAGTAAGCCAATGTCGCTGACCAGTGTACCATACAGGCCATGCCACAAGGCAAGGGCCGATTGTTCTGAAACCAGCACTGCGCATAAGTCTAATTGTGGGAATGACAGTAAGTCCTTATGAGTGGGATGTTGGGGTAGAGCAGCAGCCTGTATGGTGCAGGTCGCACCATGTGCCTGTATTTCAGTGCACCTTCTGGCAGCTGGGGCTGTTCTTTCACTCAGACAGAACAAGGAGAGGGTGGAGATGTGACAGGCTGACTAGGTTCATTGAGCCAGCTGTGCTGACCCAGTGTGTGGTGCCCAGCTGTGAGGCTATGTACTGTATGGGCTACACCACAAGCCAAGGGCTGCACGGGCTGAAACCAGTACAGTGGATGACTAATTATGGCAAAGTTGCCATGTATCCATGAGTGGCATCTAGGAGCCAAGCATCGGACTATACAGTGTAGATGGCGCCATTTGCCCATAGCATAAAGTTCTGTGCTTCCACCCAGACAAATAACACAGGCAGCTTCGAGATATGATAGACCAGCAAGGGTTGTCAATCCAGCTAGAATGACCCAGTGGGTGTGCTCAGTGGTAGAAGTGCCCAGTGAGCCAGCTGGTTTTGCCTGTGCACCGTATTGACCAGGTCGCAAGGCAGCAACTGGATCGATGAAAGAACTGCACGACCGCTACGGTCGTAGGTTCGATCCTGCCTAGGGCATGGATGTGTGTGATGTCCTTAGGATAGTTAGGTTTAAGTAGTTCTAAGTTCTAGGGCACTAATAACCTTAGATGTTAAGTCCCATAGTGCTCAGAGCCATTTGAGGCAGCCTGGAGATATGATAGACCAGCAAGGGTTGTCAATCCATCTGGAATGACCCAGTGGGTGTGCTCAGTGGTAGAAGTGCCCAGTGAGCCAGCTGGTTTGGCCTGTGCACCATATTGACCAGGTCGCAAAGCAGGGACTGGATCGATGAAAGCAGTTCCGGTCATGACTCTAATTCTGGGAACGACGTGTGTCCGCAGGTGTGGGATGTCGGAGCGGCAGGGGCGGCCGGAGCCTAGCAACAGCCTGTACGACATCCTGCAGGTGGCGCCGTCGGCCACGGAGGACGAGATTCGGCGCGCCTACCGGCGGCTGGCCCTGCGCTACCACCCCGACAAGAACCCGGGCGACCAGGCGGCGTCCGCGGAGCGCTTCAAGGCGGTGCAGCGCGCCTACCGCGTGCTGGGCGACCCGCGCCGCCGCCAGCTCTACGACCTGTACGGCTCGGCGTCGCTGGCCGAGGGCTTCCCCGACGGCCAGCTGTGGGTGCTGACGTCCGGCTGGGCGCGCTGCCTGCTCGTCGCCATCTTCCTGGCCACGTGCTGCTGCTGCGGCTGCTTCTGCTGCTGCTACTGCTGCTGCTACTTCTGCTGCGGCCTGATGCGACCACCGCCCGTGCCGCAGTACAGCGACTTGGACGCCGTCGTGACGTCTCAGCCGGTAGCCGCGTCC
Organism: Schistocerca cancellata; assembly: GCF_023864275.1. Lineage (NCBI taxonomy): Eukaryota > Metazoa > Arthropoda > Insecta > Orthoptera > Acrididae > Schistocerca > Schistocerca cancellata. The sequence continues at coordinate 188,148,782 of NC_064635.1, forward strand.
TCGGGCCGAGAACTCACGGAGTACAGCAGCCTTCTCGGCGCTCGGAGGTTCACCTACAACGCGTATCATCCCCAGGGCGCTACATAGAGCGCGAACCTCTACCTGACTGGGGGACAAACTCTGGCCTGTTCAGTTCTGCACACAGTATCCTCATCACTGTATCGTCTTAAACAGTAGTATGCTCCCACCTATATCCCATGTGATCTTATATTCTTTTTAGCCAATACTTAAAATATCGACGCTGTTATTTTTTCATTCATAAAAAGATTATTTTATAATTCCAGAAATAGAAAATCTATTTTTCACGTTTCCATGCATACACAGCAGGAACTCCACTGATACTATTTCAGAGGTTATTCTGGGATTTTTTTCTGAATATTTTAATATAATGGATGTATGTGACCTAGATGATCTTTAGAGAATAATAAAGTTATTGATCTTTTTCAATTTGTTTCTACAGTTACCTTTGTTCCTATGAAAACGCCTGTATTAAACCGAGGACCTAGAAACGACAGAGAGGCTTCGTCCCGCCATAGCCCTCAGAGGTTCACAACCCCACAACAGGCCACAGCAGTCCACCTACCCCACCGCCGCCCCACACTGAACCCAGGGTTATTGTGCGGTTCAGCCCCCAGTGGAGCCCCCGGGAACGTCTCATACCAGACGAGTGTAACCCCAAATGTCTACGTGGTAGAGTAATTATGGTGTGGTCCGCCCTCGTGGTCTCGCGGTAGCGTTCCTGCTTCCCGAGTACGGGGTCCTGGGTTCGATTCCCGGTGGGGTCAGGGGTTTTTCCTGGCTCGAGATGACTGGGTGTTGTTGTGTCGTCTTCATCATCATCATTTATCCCCATTACGGTCGGAGGAAGGCAACGGCAAACCACCTCTATTAGGACCTTGCCTAGTAATGTGGTGCGGGTCTCCCGCATCGTTCCCCTACGCTCTGTAAAGAAGCATGGGACTTCATTTCCATTTTCAATTATGGTGTACGAGTACGTGGAGACAGTGTTTGCGCAGCAATCGCCGACATAGTGTAACTGAGGCGGAATAAGGGGGACCAGCCCGCATTCGCCAAGGCAGATGGGAAACCGCCTTAAAAACCATCCACAGGCTGGCCGGCACACCAGAGCTCGACACTACTCCGACGAGCGGATTCGTGCCGTAGACCGGCACGCCTTCCCGCTCGGGATATATTTAATTACTAATATGTAGAAAAGAAAAAGTCCTGTGAAGTTGTTGCTAGCGCTAAGGAAACTGCTCAGCATAGTGTTGGGCTGCGCCAGTGGATTTAGCTGAAAGTTGGTCGCCAACGCATTGGTGTTCCGTCTCATCGTCACTGAACGAAGGGGTTGGGGCCAAGGGATTCGGCCATGTGAAGTCATACTTGGCTTGAAAACTTGCCGATATTGCTCCCAATTTGTTATTGTTATAAATTAGACAGGAAATACTATTCGAAGCAAAAACGTTTAGTGAATATGTGCTCTAAAATGCATACCGTAAGAGGTTTGAGCAGTTGTTCATCTTCGAGACAGTAAAACACACCTTTTCACAGGAAAAAAGGGCTCATGGCCCTTTAGAGCCCGTAATTATACACTACACAATTTTTTCTTGTTTTTATCCTTACTACCTCCTCCAGACATACGGAAAGCAAAGAGGTTGGAGTAGAAGAGATTTGTTTCAGAGTATCGAAGATGAAGAGGTGCTCATAGTATGCATTTTAGAGCCCACATTTAGTAGACTTTAAAATGATCGTTCGTGCTCTATCCCTGAATACCGACCGTTCCTCCTCGGACACCCTTTTTGCGTGGAGTTGTGGATAGTGAAGTATCGTTAATTTACTTTCAGTGCCAACGCAGGAAATCTGATCAGCCCAACACAATATAATTGCTAATTCCCTGTGTCACAGACATTGATGAAGCGGAGGAAATTTGATGAAAACACAATATAATTGCTATTTCCATGTGTTATGGAAACAGCCACATTTTTCAGAGACCAAGAATAGACTTCTCAGTGACTGTTTACCAGACAACATCCCTGCCCTTAGTCCCAAACTCAGATTACGTAGCGTAAATTGCTAACGTTGCCTGACTCAACACAACAGATGTTTTTTCAGTATCCAACATTTGCAGAGTATTCTGCTTCACATCTTTACGTTATTTTAGTACCTGTCTTCATTTTATAAACGAAAGGAAACGAAAACACTCATTTTGTGTGCACTGGACATGACTAGCAAACCCTAATATCATTCCAGAATGAGATTTTCACTCTTCAGGGGAGTGTGTGCTGATATGAAACTTCTTGGCAGTTCAAAACTTTATGCCGAACTGAGACTCGAGGTCGGGCATAGGTCCCGAGTTCGAGTCTCGGTCCGGCACAAAGTTTTAATCTGCATGGAAGTTTCATATCAGCACACATTCCGCTGCAGAGTGAAAATCCCGTTCTGGAAACATCTCCCAGGCTGTGGCTAAGGCATGTCTCCGCAATATCCTTTCTTCTAGGAGTCTAGTTCTACAAGGTTCGCAGAACAGCTTCTATGAAGTCTGGAAGGTAGGAGTCGAGGTACTGGCCGAATTGAAGCTGTGAGAACGGTCGTGAGTCGTGCATGGGTAGCTCGGTTGGTGGAGCACTTGCCTGCGAAAGCGAAAGCTCCCGAGTTCGAGCCTCGGTCCGGCACACAGTTTTAATCTGCCGAGAAGTTTCCTAATATCATTTCTTATTAAAGCATAAAAAACATTTCAAACGTATTTTTCAGGAATCGTCTGAAAACTAAATTATTCTCCTGCCAAACTGATATTTTGACTTCCACGCAAGCGGTGAACTATATGACGCACAGTGTAGCAAAAGGAGCGAATACACCTAAGAAAATGTAATTATGGTATTTGTAAAAGAATATACGGAAAGACCTGCAAATGCCGTTTTGTTAACGTTTTAACACGATATATACCATGGGAATTTCGCAGTTCACTTGGCAAGAGAGGAACTCGGCTTTAATCCGCAGTCACGTTGGTTCCAAGTCCTAACATGGCAGTGACGGGGGCGTGCACAGTCTATACCTTTCCTGATCAAAGTGGACATTCACTTGGGTTGTGTCCGCACGAGTCACTACTTCCGCCGATTTCATGTGTAGCTTTTTTACAGCCACCCTCGACAGTACACTACGGTCCCTGTTCTTCAGTATATGAGATCTTGATCTTGGTTTAGCTGTAGCTGTTGCCTGGCGTTGTGCACTAGTCAAGTAGAACTGCTTTACATGGGTTGACATGTCAACGATAGATTTGTTAGACAGGTGACGTCCAATGAATAGTCCATGTTCGAAGTCAATGAGCTCTCTTGTTAGTGCTTCTCTGCTGACAACAATGCCGACCAAATTTTATACTGGCGTGGCCGCCTCTCGTACATATAGTGGTCAGTTCGGCGTTCATTAAGTAATGGAGCGCATTTTCTCTCGGCTAGTTTAGGTTCAAAAAATGCCGAATTTGTTGTGCGCTCGCTTCAGCCCCTATAGTTTAATGTTCAATAAGTAATGGAACGCATTTTCTCTTCGCTAGTTTCAGTTGAAAAAATGCGGAATTTGTTGTGCGACATAATGGAATATTCCCGCTTCAGCCCCTATAGTTTCACGAAGCGCTATACGTAGCCTTCAAAATGGCGTCTGTAACGGAGGTGCGTTAAAAGCAGCCAGCGGTCATTGAGTATCTTTTGGCGGAAAACCATATCTTCGCAGATATTCATAGGCACTTGCAGAATGTCTGGCGGTGAACAAAAGCATGGTGAGACCAATTCCTCCATCAAGATGAAATGATCACCTCTAAAGTCTGTTGTGCTACCTTCAGGAAACTGAAGAAACTGTTTCAGTGGGTCCGTCGCCACAAAAATGCAAACGAACTTATCCTCCATGATAACGCAAGGCGCACCCGAGAGGAGATCACAAAACTTCATTAGACTGTGCTTTCTCATCCACCCTACAGCCGACTCGCGTTCGGGAGGACGACGGTTCAAACCCATCGTCCTGCCGTCCTGATTTTTAGTTTTCCGTGATTTCCCTAAATTACTTGAGGCAAATGCTGGGATGGTTCCTTTGAAAGGGTACAGCCGACTTCCTTCCCCAACCTTGCCTAATCCGATGGGACCGATGTCCTCGCTATTTGCCGTCTTCCAAATCAACCAAACCGTGCAGCCAGGGACTCGCAACTTCCAACCTCCACTGGTTGGCCCTAAGAAGGATGCATTTGGCGGGAAGCAGTACGTGGACAATGGGGAGGTTATTCATGCAGCAAGACGTTGGCTCCGACGTCTACCAGTGGAGTGGTACCATACGGGCACACAGGCCCTCACAGTAAAGCGGCGCCTTGAACGGAGATTATGTCGAAAAACAGGTTTGTCTAGCCAAAAGAGTGGGGAATAACATGGTGTATTGGAACCATGAATAAAACCAACTTGTTGCTGTTGTGGTCTTCAGTCCTGAGACTGGTTTGATGCAGCTCTCCATGCTACTCTATCCTAAGCAAGCTTCTTCATCTCCCAGTACCCAATGGAACCTACATCCTTCTGAATCTGTTTAGAGTATTCATCTCTTGGTCTCCCTCTACGATTTTTACCCTCCACGCTTCCCTCCAATACTTAATTGGTGATCCCTTGATGCCTCAGAACATGTCCTACCAACCGATCCCTTTTTCTAGTCAAGTTGTGCCACAAACACCTCTTCTCCCCAACTCTATTCAATACCTCCTCATTAGTTATATGATCTACCCATCTAATCTTCAGCATTCTTCTGTAGCACCACATTTCGAAAGCTTCCATTCTCCTCTTGTCTAAACTATTTATCGTCCATGTTTCACTTCCATACATGGCTACGAACCATACAAATACTTTCAGAAATGACTTCCTGACACTTAAATCTATACGCGATGTTAACAAATTTCTCTTCTTCAGAAACGCTTTCCTTGCCATTGCCAGTCTACACTTTATATCCTCTCTACTTCGACCATCATCAGTTATTTTGCTCCCCCAATAGCAAAACTCCTTTACTACTTTAAGAGTCTCATTTCCTAATCTAATTCCCTTAGCATCACCCGACTTAATTCAACTACATTCCATTATCCTCGTTTTGCTTTTGTTGATGTTCATCTTATATCCTCCTTTCAAGACACTATCCATTCCGTTCAACTGCTCTTCCAAGTCCTTTGCTGTCTCTGACAGAATTACAATGTCATCGGCGAACCTCAAAGTTTTTATTTCTTCTCCATAGATTTAATATCTACTACAAATTTTTCTTTTGTTTTCTTTACTGCTTGCTCAATATATAGATTGAATAATATCGGGGAGAGGCTACAACCCTGTCTCACTCCCTTCCCAACCACTGCTTCCCTTTCGTGCCCCTTGACTCTTATGACTGCCATCTCGTTTTTGTAGAAATTGTAAATAGCCTTTCGCTCCCTGTATTTTACCCCTGCCACCTTCAGAATTTGAAAGAGAGTATTCCAGTCAACATTGTCAAACGCTTTCTCTAAGTCTACAAATGCTAGAAACGTAGGTTTGCCTTTCCTTAATCAAGCTTCTAGGATAAGTCGTAGGGTCAGTATTGCCTCACGTTTTCCAATCTTTCTAAGGAATCCAAACTGATCTTCCACGAGGTCGGTTTCTACCAGTTGTTCCATTCGTCTGTAAAGAATTCGTGTTAGTATTTTGCAGCTGTGACTTATTAAACTGATTGTTCGGTAATTTTCACATCTGTCAGCACCTGCTTTTTTTGGGATCGGAATTATTATATTGTTCTTGAAGTCTGAGGGTATTTCGCCTGTCTCATACATCTTGCTCACCAGATGGCAGAGTTTTGTCAGTACTGGCTCTCCCAAGGCCGGCAGTAGATCTAATTGAATTTGTCTACTCCCGGGGCCTTGTTTCGACTTAGGTCTTTCAGTGCTCTGTCAAACTCTTCACGCAGTATCGTGTCTCCCATTTCATCTTCATCTACATCCTCTTCCATTTCCAGAATATTGTCCTCAAGTACGTCGCCCTTGTATAGACCCTCTATATACTCCTTCCACCTTTCTGCTTTCCCTTCTTTGCATAGAACTGGGTTTCCATCTGAGCTCTTGATATTCATACAAGTGGTTCTCTTTTCTCCGAAGGTCTCTTTAATTTTCCTGTAGGCAGTATCTACTTTACCCCTAGTGAGATAAGCCTCTACATCTTTAGATTTGTCCTCTAGCCATCCCTGCTTAGCCATTTTGCACTTCCTGTCGATCTCATTTTTGTGACGCTCTTACTCATTTTTGCCTGCTTCATTTACTGCATTTTTATATTTTCTCCTTTCATCAATTAATTGCAATATTTCGTCTGTTACCCAACGATTTCTACTAGCCCTCGTCTTTTTACCTACTTGATCCTCTGCTGCCTTCGCTACTTCATCTCTCAAAGCTACTCATTCTTCTTCTACTGTATTTCTATCCCCCATTCCTGTCAATTGTTCGCTTATGCTCTCCCTGAAACTCTGTACAACCTCTGGTTCTTTCAGTTTATCCAGGTCCCATCTCCTTAAATTCCCACCTTTTTGCAGTTTCTTCAGTTTTAATCTATAGTTCATAACCAATAGATTGTGGTCAGAGTCCACATCTGCCCCTGGAAATGTCTTACAATTTAAAACCTGGTTCCTAAATCTCTGTCTTACCATTATATAGTCTATCTGAAACCTGTCAGTATCTCCAGGCTTCTTCGATGTATACAACCTTCTTTTATGATTCTTGAACCAAGTGTTAGGTATGATTAATTTGTGCTTTGTGCAAAATTCTACCAGGCGGCTTCCTCTTTCATTTCTTAACTCCAATCCATATTCACCTAATACGTTTCCTTCTCTCCCTTTCCTACTCCAGTCACCCATGACTATTAAATTTTCGTGTCTCCTCACTATCTGAATAATTTCTTTTATTTCATCATACAATTCTTCAATTTCTTTGTCATCTGCAGAGCTAGTTGGCATATAAACTTGTACTACTGTAGTAGGCGTGGGCTTCGTGTCTATCTTGGCCACAATAATGCGTTCACTATGCTGTTTGTAGTAGCTTACCCGCACTCTTATTTTGTTATTCATTATTAAACTTACTCCTCCATTACCCCTATTTGATTTTGATTTTATAACCCTGTATTCACCTGACCAAATATCTTGTTCCTCATGCCACCGAACTTCACTAATCCCTACTATATCTAACTTTAATCTATCCATTTCCCTTTTTAAATTTTCTAACCTACCTGCTCGATTCAGGGATCTGACATTCCACGCTCCGATCCGTAGAACGCCAGTTTTATTTCTCCTGATAAGGACGTCCTCTTGAGTAGTCCCCGCCCGGAGATCTGAATGGGTGACGATTTTACCTCCTGAATATTTTACCCAAGAGGACGCCATCATCATTTAACCATACAGTAAAGCTGCATGCCCTCGGGAAAAATCGGACAACTTGTTGTCAGAAAAAAATGTATTGCTTTTCTTAGTGAGCGCCCTTTACAGATAGGGTTATACGGATATACTTAATCAGATAGTGCATTTATCTCTGATGTAAGCGATCAAGGCATGATCATTCAAAATGGAAGAAAATGAAGCCACAAGACTCCAACCTGTTAACGTTATTTTCCTATAACGCTGTTTGTTTACTATTTGCAGTGCGACAGAAACTATAGCATTACAAGTTTTTTTTTTCTGTTTGTGTACATTCACGGTAGCCAATGAATTCGACAAGTGGGGGAAATTTACATTTCGTAAATGAGTAACACAAAAATTTTGTTACGTGTACCATCAGAGCCCGGATTTGGTGTAATGCCATATCAAGAAATATGTACATAAATATGTAACCAAAATTAGTGGAATACGTAAATAAATATGTAATGAAAGAGTTATATGTAAAATCCAAAATTCTATTTTTTTGCCAGAAAATGTAAGTTCACAGGTAGGCTAGACAAATATCTATGTCAATTTTAATCAGTTCGCATCTGCTGCAGAGTAACGGAGTATAAATGTCTCCTAATTACGCATTTAAGTCACACTGCAATGGAATGCATAATTAATTATAATGTACTTTTCCAAATATTCTGTTGCCATTCACAGTCTCCTGTCTGAAAATATGTTATTTACAAATACAAAGAGGTCGTTCAGCTTCTCAAGACGTCAACGGTGCATATTTATACAGAGGGATTGTGGTAGGAATAACATTCTCAGGAGATTCTACGATTTCACCATTAAATAAGCGAGACAAAATAACAAGATCTGTGTATCCACGGTTCATATTCAGGACAGACTGCAGTTTACTGGAAACTACATCACCAACTTCACCTGGTACAACAATGAGCTTCCCAGCTGCATCTGACTCTATTCCCACAGCCTCTTGGGGAGACATAATTGAAGTCTTCAGTTTCTTGATACCGACGGGATGTCAGCTAAAGCGATTTGCGACCTATGGAACTGAACTGAGCGCTTTAGAAAAGTTGAATACTGAATACCAGACTGAGATTCATTGGAAGAATCCTAAGGAACCGCAATCCGAAAACAAAGGAAGTAGGTTACAGTCCACTTGTTCGCCCACTGCTTGACTACTGCTCAGCAGTGTGGGATCCGTACCAGATAGGGTTGATAGAAGAGATAGAGAAGATCCAACGGAGAGCAACGCGCCTCGTTACAGGATCACTTAGTAATCGCGAAAGCGTTACGGAGACGATAGATAAACTCCAGTGGAAGACTCTGCAGGAGAGACGCTCAGTAGCTCGGTACGGGCTTTTGTTGAAGTTTCGAGAACATACCTTCACCGAGGGGTCAAGCAGTATATTGCTCCCTCCTACGTATATCTCGCGAAGAGACCATGAGGATAAAATCAGAGACATTAGAGCCCACACAGAGACATACCGACAATCCTTCTTTCCACGAACAATACGAGACTGGAATAGAAGGGAGAACCGATAGAGGTACTCAAGGTTCCCTCCGCCACACACCGTCAGCTGGCTTGCGGAGTATAGATGTAGATGTAGATGTAGATCAGGTAGCTGCCCCTTTTAGCGTTGTACACGATAAGGGCATTTCACGAAAACCTTTCTCGTTACCGATTACAGAATATTTATTTCTGGGAATTGCCACTCTTAGCGGTGCATGAGCTGTACATGTAACGTGCACTAAGTTTAGATAAAATACATTAAGCGATTCCCGCCTTTCAACATGTATGGGGATGCATCTCTGTAAATCAGTAGGCCCCTCTCTTCTTTTACGCCATCTGGCCATGATACTGTAAGTTCATTGTTAATGAATCTAGCAATTGTGGAAGTGTTTGTTGATTCCCAATGTTTACAATAAATTAATTAGGGATTAGGTGCAGCCACAGAGCCCAAAATTAGATTAGCGATGAAACGGATTCATCTCATTAACAGAAATTCATGTAAAAGATTTGCCAATGCCTGACCTAATTTTTTCTAGTATACCAACATACGAATAATCCCCGTAAATGTTCTTGAGTGTGGACTCATCGGAAATGCGGCTGCAGTATTTCTGTAAGAAATGTTTACATTTAGGTACCTGAAGTTTGTTACAGGGTACGTTCCCTACAACCATTGCAAAACACACTTCTTCGTAAAATTCACTATTTGAAGATATAGGCTGCCCCTGCAGTTGTGTAAATAGAACCTTTTTCTTCGAAGAAATCATTTGTTTATTTGTAATATGTCGATTGCTGGTTGGTTGCTGGTTGATTTGGGGAGCGACCAAACACCGAGGTCGTCGGGCCCACCAGATCAGGGAAGGAAGTCGACCGTGCCCTTTCAAAGGAACCATCCCGCCATTTGCCTGAAGCGATTTAGGGAAATACTGGATAACCTAAATCAGGATGGCCGAAGGCGGGTTTGAACCGTCGTCATCCTGAATACTAGCCCAGTGTGGTAGCCACTGCCCCATCTCACTCGGTATGTAGACCGTTTCGTAAATGATGTTCAGTTTCAGATTACATGTTACGTCCCACTCGAATTAATAATTGGCAACAGATGTTGTACAATCGCAGTAAAGTCATGAGATGGTCAATTGACTAACTTATTAGAACATGTTACGCGTTTCGGCATTACATCCATCTTCAGACATCTGTTACAAAAAAGTACAAAACATAAGTGAACAGCACATTCAACACGTCTCAACGTTAGAGAAAATGAGATCGGGTCATATGAGTCACATACCACGAACTTCAACTCCTTCCTAACCAACTAGGCATGCAGCCTTGACAACTCAAAGAAAGTGTCCGATAACATATGATTACTGTAGTGTCACCGCCAGACACCACACTTGCCGCGGTCCGTTAGTATACGTCGGACCCGCGTATCGCCACTATCAGTGATTGCAGACCGAGCGCCGCCACACGGCAGGTCTAGAGAGACTTCCTAGCACTCGCCCCAGTTGTACAACCGACTTTGCTAGAGATGGTTCACTGACAAATTACGCTCTCATTTGCCGAGACGATGGTTAGCATAGCCTTCAGCTGCGTCATTTGCTACGACCTAGCAAGGCGCCATTATCATTTGCTATTTATCTTGTGATGCATGTACCGTCAGACCGATGTTCACCAATTATGGATTAAAGTTAAGTATTCCAGCAGCTACGTATTATTTTTACTAGACTCAACTCCTTTAACTGTTCCAGACCTCACGCCAGCCTGCGTGAGCTTAAACGCGTGCCTTTCGGCTACCGGTCATAGTGGCTTGGCTGTCTTGCCAAGTCACAACAATTACAACTGCGACACAAGCAGTCTAGAAGTAGAACGTATACTGACGCTAAACAAATCAACTAGCAGCGAAGCACCCTCGGTAGGGGGCGCTGCATGGTCATGTGCTCCATGCGTTTACATGTAATCTAATAACAATATACTCAGTACGTAACATCTAACAGCGTATAATTACGATTAGAAACCGGAATGGTACTTCCGTACACGTTAACACTAAAGGATTTTTTAAATTTTTTTTACATTGCCCTACTATATCTACAGCCATTAGTGGCACTAACCGCAACTCAAACCATATGTCGATATAAAATAAATAATGGGGGGGGGGGGGGGAAGGGGCAGTTCCTTTATGAATAAACCTTTCAATCTACAAAATCTCTAAAGGAATACTATCAAATTAAATATAACCAACAGTATCCGCCATAAACTATAACCCGGTAGTAAGCTCTCGTACGCAAACGTCTTAGGCGCCATCTGTTACAGCCAACGGCAACCAAGTCAGCTGCAGCCATCCGCCTATCGAATTACAGCCAGTTGACTTCGTAGCAGCTGAGGAGAGCTCCGCCTACCATCCTAAGGGAGCGATGGGTCTGATGATGGTTATGTAAAAATAGCCGAAACCGGTTACCTATGCCATTGAAACATAAATGGTGTGATCAAGACTGAACTTTAATCAAAATATAACAGCCAACTGAGATTCATGGGCCATTGTTTGAAGGCTTCTATTTGGGCAATCATGGCCCTTGAATACCACTTGGCTGTAATTCGATAGGCGGGCGGCTCCCGCTGATGTGGCTGCCGTTGGCTTTGACAGATGGCGCCTAAGACGTTTGCGTACGAGAGCTGATTACACGGTTATAGTTTATGACGGATACTGTTGGTTATATTTAATTTGGTGGTATTCTTTTAGAGATTTTGGAGATTTAAAGGTTTATTCATAAAGGAACTGCCCCCCCCCCCTCCCCATTATTTATTTTATATCAACATATGGTTTGAGTTGCGCGTAGTGCCACTACTGGCTATAGGTATAGTATGGAATAATAAAAATTTTGGAGCTTTTAAATTTTTTTTAAAAAAATCCTTTAGTGTTAACGTGTACGAAAGTACCATTCCGATGACTAGTCATAACTACATCCTGTTTGATGTTACATGGTGAGTATATTATTAAATTACATGTGAACGCATGGAGCACATGACCATGCAGCGGCCCCTACCGAGGGCGCTTCGCTGCTAGTTGACTTGTTCAGCGTCAGTATACGCTCTGCTTCAAGACTGCTTGCCTGCCTCGAGATGACTGGATGTTTGTGTTGTCCTCATCGTTTCATATACTCATGTACGTGGTGAGATTGGACTGAGGAAAGGTTGGGAATTTGTACGGGCGCTGATAACCACGCAGTTGAGATCCCATCATCATCATCATCATCATCATCATCATCAAGACTGCTAGAGTCGCACTTATGGTCATATGTTATTGGACACTTTCTTTGAGTTGTCAAGGCTGTACGCCTAGATGGTTAGGAAGGAGTTGAAGTTTGTGGTATGTAACTCATATGACCCGATCTCATTTTCTGAAACGTTGAGACGTGTTGAAGGTGCTGTTCACTTATCTTTTGTACTTTTTTGTAACAGATGTCTGAAGATGGATGTAATGCCGAAACGCGTAACATGTTCTAATTAAAGAGTCAATGACGTCGATAGAAATGCGATACGAAGGAAAGAACACGGTTTTTTTTTCGTAACGAATTGCCAACAATTGACAAAGTGCTTACAGTCGTGAACGAAGATGCAGATCTGGGCAATTTTCGTAGAACTACATTTTATAAGTTATTGACGGAAATGAATTTGAAATATGTCCGGCGTGGGCGCGATAGCATGCTAATAGACAGGGATGACATAATTTTATGGAGGCGGCGTTATCTTCGAGCCATTAAAACGGTTGAGAGATGAAGGCAGACCCATTTACTATTTGGACGAGACGTGGGTGAACGCAGGACATACCCGAAGTTACGTCTGGGTAGGTGACCCTATAAATTCCTCAAAACAAGCGTTTCTGTCTGGATTATCCACCAGAAGCAAGGGCCCATCATGTAAAGGGAAACGTCTTATTATCGCACACATTGGCAGCAAAGCAGGGTTCGTTGAAGGAAGTTTGTAGACTTTCGAATCCAAGAAAAGTGGAGATTATCATGAGCAGATGTGCGCCGAAACCTTCGAGAAGTAGTTTCAAGATGTTCTTCCTCGGCTTCAGGAAAATGCAGTTATTGTTCTTGATAACGCGCCGTACCATTCTCGGAGAAAAGAAAAAGTTCCCAATGCGAATACCAATAAGCACGAAATATCAGAGTGGTTAAAATCTAAAAACATCGATTTCGAAGACTGTATGTTGAAGAAAGAACTTTCAGATATAGTTAAAAATCACAGAACAGCGCACAACGAATACGCAATAGATGAAATGGGGAAGAATGCAGAGAAAACTATTCTCAGAATTCCTCCGTACCACTGTGAATTAAACGCCATCGAGTTAGTGTGGGCCTGAATCAAAGACTACGTTGCAGCGAAAAACAAAACATACAAAATGCCGGAAGTTAAAGTACTGCTAGAAGAAGCAGTAAGAACAGTGACTGCTGAGGATTGGAACAAGTGCGTCCACCATGTCGTAGAAAAAGTGGAAACTCAAATGTGGAAATTAGACTGCATTATAGAGGAAAGAGAGGAGCAGTTTGTTATAAACCTCAATGAAAACAGTTAAAGTTCGACAGAGTGAACCTTGTCTCGTCCTTTACCATTATTATTACTGGTATTGTTATTAAAATTACCAATTAATTACGTTTGAATGGAGCGTTTTGTTAGCAACCTGAATGAAAATAAATCTGCTTCGAAAGAATGAACTCAGTTGAACATTATTTTAACATTATTGTTAAATTTATTTCGTACATTGTTGCCCAGGTTTCTCACGGTCCGCTGCGACAGCTCGGCAGCCAGCCGCAAAGCGTGCGTCAAGGATTTTCCACACCCCTACGTGTCACGTGAACACCGAATGCTTTCTCTGGAAACGAACGTAGTCACTCACGTGACACTGTTTATGTTTCGTCCCAGCCCTCGGTGAATAGACTTTAGAATATTTAAGTGAATATCAGAGAAAGCAGTGGGGCACTTTTTCGTGAATGTTCAGATGCACACGCAATGTCGGCCAACAGTGCAGATAACCTGACCAAGGTGTCAGAAGCATGAATAAATACTACAGTCTCACAATTTACGTTGATGTGCTTCATGGTTCTCAGCGCCTCAAATGGATTACTGTATGATAAAATCTAAATTTTAATGTACTATAACTCATTCAGAATCCCACAAAATAGGTTTTTCTATCAGTACAACTGCAACATCTACTGACGTCCGGTCTAATTTTACTATATAGTGGCCGGCCCACGTGGTCGAGCGGTTCAAGGCGCTACAGTCTGGAACCGCGCGACCGCTACGGTCGCAGGTTCGAATCCTGCCTCGGGCATGGATGTGTGTCATGTCCTTAGGTTAGTTAGGTTTAACTAGTTCTATGTTCTAGGGGACTGATGACCTTAGAAGTTAAGTCCCATAGTGCTCAGAGCCATTTGAACCATTTTACTATATAGTGAGTGAACTGGCATATCTGTGGAGTATGCAACAGCCTAGCGCGATTTATGCCAAGCGAACTTGGGTAAACGTCTGCTGCAGTGTGCTGCCACCTGCTGACATTGACGTAAACTGGTAGTTGAGTGGAAAGGGTTAGCTGTGCACGCCGTGAACTGTGCACATTGTTTATCAAATCCGTATGTATTTGGCCTGTAAGGCTGGTATTACAGTATCAAATTTCTCTGTCAAAGATTTGATCAAAGATGTGATCAAATATTCCGTCAAATATATTTGACAAAGATCTTTGATGTAGCGCTAGAAGGGGTATTACACTGTCCTCATATTTTTCGTCAAAGTTCAAGATGGCTGACAACAACAACTTGCCGGCCGCGGTGGCCGTGCGGTTCTAGGCGCTGCAGTCCAGAACCGTGGGACTGCTACGGTCGCAGGTTCGAATCCTGCCTCGGGCATGGCTGTGTGCGATGTCCTCAGGTTAGTTAGGTTTACGTAGTTCAAAGTTCTAGGGGACTGATGACCTAAGATATTAAGTCCCATAGTGCTCAGATCCATTTGAACCATTTTTGAACAACTTGTTATTAACCGGAGCAGTTGCATGTACCACAATTGCACTGTGTGCACATGCGGAACAGAAGTGGGGGAGAAAAAGGAAACATACCCGGGTGAAGCCGTGGGTTTTACGACAACCCGATAAAAGCATTCGACAAAACTTGTTACGTGAACTTGTAGTGGAGGACGTCAAGTTGTACATCAGTTACTTAAGAATGGATGAGCTTACATTTCTGTACGTGCTGAGTGAAGTGTATCCTCATATCACAAAGCACAATATTCACTTAAGAACTGCTACATCTGCAGAAGACAGGTTCACTGTAACACTCCGATTCCTTGCTACAGGTTAGGTTAGGTTAGGTCAGGTCAGGTCTCCAATCTTCTTAATCTGTTTTTGTGTTCAGGATGCCTCACGTTGTAAAGCTCCTCATCAGCTTCATACATCTCTATTAATTTTGTAGTTGTAGGCACACACCAGTTGTATTTACCGGCAATGTTAAATGTTTATAAAAACACTACAGACGACAGAGCGCTGCTAGCGCTCCACGTGGTAACATATCACATTGCAGTGAACAGAAGACAAGCGACTTATTTGATCAAATCTACAGCGAGGCCCTAGATTTGATCAGATATTGGACGACATTTGACAAAGTTCCCTATTACACCATCAAATATCTTTGACAAAGATTTTTGACAAAGATATTTGACAAATCTATTTGATAGTGTAATACCGGCCTATGGCAATTACGGTACGTCACGCCAGTTGCGCATGAGCAGAAGCTCCTTAAAATGTGCACAAGTAAAGATGTGCTCGCAACCCCGATGCCAAGTTTCACTGAGTCGAGAGAGAAATGTAGCACAGCACGATAGATTTAATGAATTTTATTTCATATTACCGCATTTACATTATGCCTCCCCCCATCTGCCACCATGTCACCTGTATAGTGCTGTTATAAGTGAGTGTTCAGTGTTGTGCGTCACCTGTCATTGTTGCGAACAGCCGCCATACTGTCGCTAGTTGTGTTTCTTATCTCGTGCGAACAGAAATCAGACTGTCGCCTTGTTTTTTAATTGTGCCTGTCTACTCCTTCATCCGCATCGTCACCACAGTGATTTTATATTTTAAATTCCACACCTTACCGTCATTTGACAGTTTTTTTTTTACCATGTCACCGTTTTATCACCTGTTTTTCTTGTTTGTTGCTATTCTCATTATGTTTTTTAACTTTTCTGTTGGGTGTAGAGCAGCATATTACGCTGCTGCCAGCCTCCCTCTAGGGGGGAATTGAATCCAATAAAGACATCTACATCTACATACATACTCCGCAATCCACGATACGGTGCGTGGCGGAGGGTACCTCGTACCAAAACCAGCATCTTCTCTCCTTGTTCCACTCCCAAACAGAACTAGGGGAAAATTACTGCCTATATGCCTCTGTACGAGCCCTAATCTCTCTTATCTTATCTTTGTGGTCTTTCCACGAAATGTAAGTTGGCGGCAGTAAAATTGTACTGCAGTCAGCCTCAAATGCTGGTTCTCTTAATTTCCTCGGTAGCGATTCACGAAAAGAACGCCTTCTTTCCTCTAGTGACTCCCACCCGAGTTCCTGAAGCTTTTCCGTAACACTCGCGTGATGATCAAACCTTTCCCAAACGCTCGAGCAGTACTCAAGAATAGGTCGTATTAGTGTTTTATAAGCGGTCTCCTTTACAGATGAACCACATCTTCCCAAAATTCTACCAATCAACCGAAGACAACTATCCGCCTTCGCCACAACTGCCATTACATGCTTGCTCTGCAATGTTACGCCCAAATATTTAATCGACGTGACTGTGTCTTGCGCTACACTGCTACTGGAGTATTCAAACATTACAGGATTCTTTTTCCTATTCATCTGTATTAATTTACATTTATCTATATTTAGAGTTAGCTGCCATTCTTTACACCAATCACAAATCCTGTCCAATTATTACATTGTGTTTAACATTATTACATTATGTTTAACAGCTTCAAAGAAAAATAACCAATAAATCCGGAAGGTGTCTAAAGCTTAGGTGTTCACATGATCTTCACACAACAGCCGCCACTACTAATGACGCTGTACTATGGGATAGTGGCATTGTTGAGAGACCGTAGGAGGATACAAGATGACTTAGACACACTATTCGGTGTGATGAATGGCAGCTAGCTCTAGATGTGGAAAATGTGAGTTAACGCAGATGAGCGGAAAAAATAGACAACTGATGTTCGAATACAGTATAAGCGGTGTGAAACCTGACACAGTCTCTTCGATTGAATATCTAGGTTTAATCTGGCAAAGCGACATGAAGTGGAACGAGCATATAAGGTCGGTAGTAGGGATGGCGAACGGTCGACTTCGGTTTATTGGTAGAATTCTAGGAAAATATAGCAGCACCTGTAAAGATTTGAGGATGAATAACACTAGTGCGACCCATTCTTGAGTACTGCTGCAGTGTTTGGAATCCCTACGGGGTCGGACTAAAGGAAGACACTGAAGCTATTCAGAGGCGTCCTGCCTAATTTGTTACTGGCAGACTCGATCAACAAACGAAATGTACGGAAACGCTCAGTGACCTTAGATGATAATCCCTGGAGGTAAGAAGATGTTCTTTCCGCGAAAAATTATTGGAAAAAAATTACTGAACTGGCATTCGCGACGGACAGCAGAACGATTCTACTGCCACCAATGTACATTTCGCTTAAGAAAGACGAGTAAAAGAAATCAGGGCTGATACGGAGGCATACAGACGGTCGTTTCTCTCTCTCTCTCTCTCTCTCTCTACTTACTAGTGGAACACAAAAGAGAATGAGTAAGAGCGGTAGAAGGTACACTCCACCACGCAACATATGGTGGTTTGTCGATTATTTACTGTTCGTCCACGATTAAGTTGGAAATTGGCGCGGTGGTTGTCGGGAACGGCCGTGGCACCGCACTGGAGTAGCGGCGGGCTGAAGGGGAGAGGGGGACGCAGAAGCGGCTGTTTGCACCGATGCTGCCACCACTACGTGCGTTTTGTGCTTAGGGTGACAATACCTCCCGATTAATGGGGATTGTCCCGTTTTTTGAGGCTTAAAAATTTGTCCTGACTTTTTTTTTTTTTCAAACAAGCAATTTGTCCCGGTTTTCAAGGATTATTTTCAGACATTTACAAAGTGGTTAAAATATTTTCTGAGTGTCGATTTTATAAACTATCAATGGAAACTGACATTCCGTACGTTGGTACCCCTGATAATGTACAGCTGAAGCACTATAATTGTTGCGTACTCTTATTTTCTTTGCTTTTGCTTGCCATTGTTGTCAGCACTCAGTATCAGTTTCGTGAAGTGCTAGCACGTCGTGACGATGCCGAAACGAAAATCAAAGTTTTCGGAAGAGCTTCAGAGGAAATTTCCTTGCTTCACTGCTACAGACAATGACTGTTCAGAAAAATGTAACGTATGTAACTATGCTGTATCTGTGTCTCATGGTGGTGCTGCAGATCTCAAGCATCATGTGGAATCAGAGAAACACAGCAAGAATCTTCGATCGGCAGGTTCCTCACAAAAATGACGATATATTTTGTAACTTCAAATACACAGGAACAGAAAAACGTAGCTGCAGCAGAAGGAACCCTGTCATTCCATGTTGTTAAACACCACCAAAGCTATCGTTCTAATGACTGCAGTGTTCAACTAAACAAAAAAAAAATTCCTGATTCTAAGATTGCAGAAAATGTTTCGTGTGGAAGAACAAAGTGTGAAGCAGTTATCAACAATGTTATAGCTCCGCATTCCCAGAAACAGGTAATAGCTGCTGTAAACAGTGCGAAATACTTTTCAATATCTACTGATGCTAGCAACCACGGGCATCAGAAAATTTTTCCTGTGATATTTCAGTATTTTTCTGTAAATGAGGGTGGACTGCAGACGAAATTGCTTGATCTTGATGAATTGCAGAACGAGAAGTCCGAAACAATTTTCAATTATCTTTCTCATGTTATACAGTCATTCAGTATCATATCAAAGTGTGTTGCATTTGGTGCAGACAATACTAACTGTAATTTTTTGGGGGGGGGGGGGAATGAAGAAAGACGGTAATAATGTTTTCACACATCTGAAACAAAAATTAAATAACATTGTTGGCATAGGTTGTCCAGCACAAGTTGTTCATAACACACTTCAAAGTGCTTGTGATGTTTTACCTGTTGACATTGACTGCATTGTCATGAAGTTGTACAACCATTTTCATATTTTTTCTATTCGTGTTGCATAACTCACTGAATTATGTGAATTTGTTGGTGTCACTTACAAAAATTTACTTTCCTTCTCCAAAACAAGGTGGCTATCATTGTTGCCAGTCATAGAAAGGATCTTGAAAATGTATGAACCTTTCAAATCTTACGTTTTGTCACAGTCTAACTCGCCCTGCAATCTTAAAGCGTTTTTTCAGCGATCCTATAAATGAATATTATTTACTTTTTGTACATTCACAAATGAGTGTTTTCCAACAACCCATTCTGAGCATTGAGAAACAGAATAATCCATATGTGAAGTATTACCAGTCTTAAATAAAGCTTTGACAAGTCTAAATTCAAGGAAACATGAACATTTTGTATCACTAAGTGTAAAAAAAAAAAAAAAAAAAAACTGCTGAATGATTGTGATGACCAATCTGTTAAGAAATTTGACATAGCAGTATCAATGTTTTATGATGCTGCAGTAGACTATTTATCCTCATGGTTACAGGGAATAGCTGAGTTTCCTGTTTTCTCATGGATGGTGCTCACAGAACCACCAGAATGGTCAGTGGTTGAAAATACTTTAATGTGCCTAAATGAGAAGGGCATTCTAGTAAATGACAGCCTCGTATTTGATGAAATAGTTCATATACAGTCATTTGCAAAACAACAAGTACAAACAGACAGTGAACAAATGGAATCAGTTGATGGCACATGAAAAATGGTGAAGGTTTTTCAGATCTTGCCAGTGTAAAGAACAGTTCAGAGAATCGCTTAATATAGCGCATTACTTCTTTTCACCTCCTGCCCACAATGCAAATGTTGAAAGAGTTTTCAGCTTACTATCGTCACAGTGGACAGATGAGAGGAATAGATTTACAGTGAGGAGCGTTAGTGTATTTTATTGACCTGTTTAAACTTCAGTAAATACAGTTGCACTGACTTCTATTCATACCTATTAGGCAAACCTGAGTTGCTGAATGAAATTTCATCTTCGAAGAAATATGATTGCAGTGTGGAATCCACAAAACCATAAATTCCTTGTGTTCACTAAGAACTTTTTTTGTAGTGATTGTTACTGTATGTCTATCTACATTCTGTGTTATAAATGTTACATTTCTTAATAAGTAAATTTCTGAAAACTTGAAACGTACTTCTTTCCATTCTTTGTTTGGTTATGTACAGACACACACACACACACACACACACTTACACACACACACACACACACACACACACACACACACACATATATATATATATATATATATATATATATATATATATATATATATATATCAGTGAATGCTATATTTGCAGAGGAAGAAGAAATGTTAGCATTAAAAGTCATATTTAACGAGAAATAAAAATTGTCCCACATTTTGGCCAAAAAAATGTATGAAAGTCCTACTTTTGTCCGAAGAAAATATGGTCACCCTATTTGTGCTTAACACGAAATCGGAGGCAGCACTCGCGGAAATGTTGTCCGCTTAAGTTACACTTCCTTCGGATCGGTAATCAGCTAACTGATTGACATATTCACGCTCTAGAGTTTTATCCACAAATTATGTATTATTATATTAATCGAAAATAATGTATGTACAACTTAAGACACTATGAATCGAAAAACAACTGATCTTTGGAATCTGTTTGGACATTGCATTTATTAAATACAGTACAGCAGTAATGTTTACAAAGTGTAGTTAACTATCCCTAAAAGTATTGTCAAAAGAATTTTTATTAAAGAGCACTGTCATTTGTGTTTGATTCGAGACCATTATCATCATCGCTTGAGGGCGTGGTATTGATAACTTCATCGATAGCCGTTTCCGTCATCCTGAAATCATATTCATGAGGCAGTCTACCCATCTTCCTGCTGTGGTATGGCGCATTACCCACACAATCACAGAATCGGGTGCAATGTTAGGATCCACCACATCAGCAAGGCCCACCGCCACTTTCCATCCACGTCCGTTAGTCTCGTCAACTTCAAGAAGTTCAAAAGTTAGAGAAAACAGTTTCTTGCTCGAAACTTCCTGACAAATTAGAACTGCATGCCGGACAGGGTTCCCAGGTTCGAGTCTCGTTCCGGCGTACCGTTTTAATTTGTTAGGGAGGTTCAAATCAGCGCACACTGCAATGCACGGTGAAAATTCGTTCTAGTTTCTAGGATATTGCTGCAATTACTTCTCGAATTTGGTATTTCGTGGAAGTTTTCTCAAGCTTACGGAATCTGTGTGTGTTCAGTACTAGCGCGAAAATATCAGTATGGAAAAGGAGAATGGCAAAAGACAGATAGAGCCGAAACAAATGTACCATTGGAACCACTAGACACACATAATTGGCATCACCAGTCATCGAAGTGCGAAATGAGTTTACCAACCAGTTAGTTTCACCACAAGGGAAAGCGGAATGCCAATAAGGATGTCGTTAAATTCTGTATGATTACATTTATGGTAAAAGTAGTAAGTACTGCTTGCAAAAATCGAAGAATAATTAAAAGGCAGTTTCTTGATAACGCACCGTGCCACATTTTTGTTCCCTGTGATCGAACATTTGATCATACAATAGACAAGAGATATACGAAATTTGCATACTACACCCTCAAACTTCTTAATCTACACTCCTGGAAATTGAAATAAGAACACCGTGAATTCATTGTCCCAGGAAGGGGAAACTTTATTGACACATTCCTGGGGTCAGATACATCACATGATCACACTGACAGACCCACAGGCACATAGACACAGGCAACAGAGCATGCACAATGTCGGCACTAGTACAGTGTATATCCACCTTTCGCAGCAATGCAGGCTGCTATTCTCCCATGGAGACGATCGTAGAGATGCTGGATGTAGT
Organism: Schistocerca cancellata; assembly: GCF_023864275.1. NCBI lineage: Eukaryota > Metazoa > Arthropoda > Insecta > Orthoptera > Acrididae > Schistocerca > Schistocerca cancellata. Next base: position 188,170,788 of record NC_064635.1, read on the forward strand.
CCTGTGGAACGGCTTGCCATACCATTTCCACCTGGCGCCTCAGTTGGACCAGCGTTCGTGCTGGACGTGCAGACCGCGTGAGACGACGCTTCATCCAGTCCCAAACATGCTCAATGGGGGACAGATCTGGAGATCTTGCTGGCCAGGGTAGTTGACTTACACCTTCTAGAGCACGTTGGGTGGCACGGGATACATGCGGACGTGCATTGTCCTGTTGGAACAGCAAGTTCCCTTGCCGGTCTAGGAATGATAGAACGATGGGTTCGATGACGGTTTGGATGTACCGTGCACTATTCAGTGTCCCCTCGACGATCACCAGTGGTGTACGGCCAGTGTAGGAGATCGCTCCCCACACCATGATGCCGGGTGTTGGCCCTGTGTGCCTCGGTCGTATGCAGTCCTGATTGTGGCGCTCATCTACACGGCGCCAAACACGCATACGACCATCATTGGCGCCAAGGCAGAAGCGACTCTCATCGCTGAAGACGACACGTCTCCATTCGTCCCTCCATTCACGCCTGTCGCGACACCACTGGAGGCGGGCTGCACGATGTTGGGGCGTGAGCGGAAGACGGCCTAACGGTGTGCGGGACCGTAGCCCAGCTTCATGGAGACGGTTGCGAATGGTCCTCGCCGATACCCCAGGAGCAACAGTGTCCCTAATTTGCTGGGAAGTGGCGGTGCGGTCCCCTACGGCACTGCATAGGATCCTACGGTCTTGGCGTGCATCCGTGCGTCGCTGCGGTCCGGTCCCAGGTCGACGGGCACGTGCACCTTCCGCCGACCACTGGCGACAACATCGATGTACTGTGGAGACCTCACGCCCCACGCGTTGAGCAATTCGGCGGTACGTCCACCCGGCCTCCCGCATGCCCACTATACGCCCTCGCTCAAAGTCCGTCAACTGCACATACGGTTCACGTCCACGCTGTCGCGGCATGCTACCAGTGTTAAAGACTGCGATGGAGCTCCGTATGCCACAGCAAACTGGCTGACACTGACGGCGGCGGTGCACAAATGCTGCGCAGCTAGCGCCATTCGACGGCCAACACCGCGGTTCCTGGTGTGTCCGCTGTGCCATGCGTGTGATCATTGCTTGTACAGCCCTCTCGCAGTGTCCGGAGCAAGTATGGTGGGTCTGACACACCGGTGTCAATGTGTTCTTTTTTCCATTTCCAGGAGTGTAGATAAATCCGTCTAATTTCAGTTAATTGAATAGTGTTTTTTGATAATATCAATACGTACGCCTCTAAGACTGTTCTCAATTTATTTTTTATTTTTTTGTTTCGTCACGATTTTTTCATTAATAATAATGCAACAATGATGGCAACTGCTATGATTTTTAAGAATAACTGCACTTCTGGTTCAAATGGCTCTGAGCACTATGGGACTTAACTACTGAGGTCATCAGTCCCCTAGAACTTAGAACTACTTAAACCTAACTAACCTAAGGACATCACACACATCCATGCCCAAGGCAGGATTCGAACCTGCGACCGTAGCGGTCACGCGGTTCCAAACTGACGCGCTTAGAACCGCACGGCCACACCGGCCGGCTACTGCATTTCTGCAAGAAGCACTTCACAGCAAGTTCCTGAAATAAACTTGTCCTAGCGACTTGATGAAAACAAACTTGAGGAAGTTTTTGTTCTAGGGTCGACACTCAGCAAATGCTTAGCACTAGCGAAATCGTCAAATTATCGTGGCCAGATAGCACGCAGATGCAGATGTAGACGAAATGACTGAGACTGACGTACAAGAACTTTATTGTCTGACTAACATTGCTCAACGCATTTAACGAATTGCCTGGCAGCACATTTTATGCTACCAAATTTATATACAGCACTTGTTTGTTAAACATGACCATTGTATTGTATTGTATTGTATTGAACTGGGGACCTAGAAGCGAGGGAGAGGCTTCGTCCCTGCCGTAGCCCTCAATGGTAAACAACCCCACAACAGGCTACAGCAGTCCACTCACCCCACCGCCGCCCCACACCGAACTCAGGGTTATTGTGCGGTTCGGCCCCCAGTGAACCCCGTCCCCCCTCCCGGGAACGTCCCACACCAGTCGAGTGTAACCCCAATGTTTGCGTGGTAGAGTAATTACGCGTACGCGTACGTGCAGACAATGTTTGCACACCAATCGCCGACATAATGTACCTGAGGCGCATTCGCCGAGGCAGATGGAAAACCGCCTTAAAAATCATCCACTGACTGGCCGGCACACCGGACCTCGACACTACTCCGCCGGGCCGATTACATCTACATCTACGAGGGCTATCCACAAAGTACATTACGTTTTGGAATTATAAATAAATAAAGTATTGGAATTTTTTAAAATTATATACAGATGAAAGCCACACTTAAATACTACTTTTCTTCATAGTTGCCTATTAAATTAAGGCACTTATCGTAGCGATGGACGAGCTTGGAAATTCCTTCGTCGTAAAATTCGGCCGCCTGCGCCTTCAACCACGTGGTTACTTCTTCTTGAAGCTGTGCGTCGTCATCAAAACGCTGCATAGCCAACCACTTCTTCATTGCTGGGAATAAGTGGAAGTCGCTCGGTGCCAGGTCGGGACTGTACGGCGGATGAGGAAACAACTCCCACTTAAAAGATTCGAGAACTTCACGAGTGGCATTTGCCGTGTGGGCCCGGGCGTTGTCGTGAATCAGCAAGATCTTTGAGCCCAACTTTCCCCTGCGCTTGTTTTGTATTGCACTTCTGAGGTTGTGCAGAGTTTGGCAATACATTTGAGAGTTTATTGTAGTGCCTCTTTCCAGGAAATCCACAAAAATCACACCTTTTCTGTCCCAAAAGAAGAGGTAACCACGTGGTTGAAGGCGCAGGCGGCCGAATTTTACGACGAAGGAATTTCCAAGCTCGTCCATCGCTACGATAAGTGCCTTAATTTAATTGGCAACTATGTAGAAAAGTAGTATTTAAGTGTGGCTTTCATCTGTATATAATAAAAAAAATTCCAATACTTTATTTATTTTTAATTCCAAAACGTAATGTACTTTTTGGATAGTCCTCGTACATCTACATGGATACTCTGCAAATCACATTTAAGTGCCTGGCAGAGGGTTCATCGAACCACCTTCGGGGGCCGGCCGTGGTGGCCACGCGGTTAAAGGCGCTACAGTCTGGAACCGCGCGACCGCTACGGCCGCAGGTTCGAATCCTGCCTCGGGCATGGATGTGTGTGATGTCCTTAGGTTAGTTAGGTTTAAGTAGTTCTAAGTTCTAGGGGACTGACGACCTTAGAAGTTAAGTCCCATAGTGCTCAGAGCCATTTGATTTTTGAACCACCTTCACAATTTTCTACTATTCAAATCTCGTATAGTTTGCGCAAAGAACGAACACCTATATCTTTCCGTACGACCTCTGATTTCCCTTATTTTATAGTGGTGATCGTTTCTCCCTATGTAGGTCGATATCAACAAAATATTTTCGCATTCGGAGGAGAAAGTTGGTGATTGGAATTTCGTGAGAAGATTCCGTCGCAACGAAAAACGCCTTTCTTTTAATTACGTCCACCGCAAATCATGTATCATTTCTGTGACACTCTCTCCCATATTTCGCGATAATACAAAACGTGCGGCCCTTCTGTGAACGTTTTCGATGTACTCCGTCAGTCCCATCTGGTGAGAATCCCACACTGCGCAGCAGTGTTCTAAAAGAGGTCGGACAAGCGTAGTGTAGGCAGTCTCCTTAGTAGATCTGTTGCATTTTTTAAGTGTCCTGCCAATTAGCGCCGGGGATCGGCACACCTTCCCGCTCGGGAAGCAGTGCGTTAGACCTCACAGCTAACTGGGCGGGCAACATGACCATATGGGTTTCCTACGGTATTACATGTTTATCACACTGTTTGTCGATACTCATCAGCACATAAGGCTCCTCTTACTTGTAAGATACCTATTATCAGCCCTTTGTGGTACTTAATTATGAAAAGTGATTTTTCCACGTTTGACGTGCCGTGTACTCTAGATTATCTGCAATTACTGGGGTCTTGAAAACCGCGGATAATCGAATTCGGCGGATAACCCGCAATTAAAGTAGACGGTAGTGTATTAGAGTCATTCAAGATCTAAAATTAAACATAATGTCACAATTAAAATCACTCAACTAACGTATATAATAAATTATGATTTATGCATCGTACTACGTACGAGCACTTACGAGCAATAGAGTGGAAGCCAATTTCTCATTATGCAGCAATTCTTTGAAACAAAATAGTCTCGAATTGATTTCTGTCTCAGTGAGGTAGCCTGTCTTTTACACGTCGCACTACGAATTTTGCGCAACACAAACTTGCTGTTCCAAGTAGTCCAACAACCCTTCGGCCCACTGAAGCGCTGATCCATAACTGATTACTGTTTCTGAACTTAGAGGAATTTTATCATCTTCGGCCTTGCCGCAGTGGTAACACTGGTTCACGTCAGATCACCGAAGTTGAGAGCTGTCGGGCTGGGCTAGAGCTTGGATGGCTGCCCATCCGGTCTGCCGTGCGCTGTTGACAGCGGGGTGCACTCAGCCCTTGTGAGGCAAACTGGTGAGCTACACCACTGGCCATTAAAATTGCTACACCACGAAGATGACGTGCTAAACACGAGCAATTTAACCAACAAGTAGAAGATGCTGTGATATGCAAACGATTAGCTTTTCAGATCATTCACACAAGGTTGGCGCCGGTGGCGACACCTACATCGTGCTGACATGAGGAAAGTTTCCAACCGTTTTCTCATACACAAACAGCAGTTGACCGGCGTTGCCTGGCGAAACGTTGTTGTGATGCCTCGTGTAAGGAGGAGAAATGCGTATCATCACGTTTCAGACTTTGATAAAGGTCGCATTGTAGCCTACCGCGATTGCGGTTTATCGTATCGCGACATTGCTGCTCGTGTTGGTCGAGATCCAATGACTGTTAGCAGAATATGGAATCGGTGGGTTCAGGAAGGTAATACGTAACGCCGTGCTGGATCCCAACGGCCTCGTATCACTAGCAGTCGAGATGACAGGCATCTTATCCGCATGGCTGTAACGGATCGTGCAGCCACGTCTAGATCCCTCTGTCAACAGATGGGGACGTTTGCAAGTCAACAACCATCTGCACGAACAGTTCGACGACGTTTGCAGCAGCATGGACTATCAGCTCGGAGACCACGGCTGCGGTTACCCTTGAGACTGCATCGCAGACAGGAGCGCCTGCGATGGTGTACTCAACGACGAACCTGGGTGCACGAATGGCATTTTTTCGGATGAATCCAGGTTCTGTTTACAGCATCATGATGGTCGCATCCGTGTTTGGTGACATCGCGGTGAACGCACATTGGAAGCGTGTATTCGTCATCGCCATACTGGTGTACCACCAGGCGTGATGGAATGGGGTGCCATTGGTTACACGTCTCGGTCACTTCTTGTTCGCACTGACGGCACTTTGAACAGTGGACGTTACAGTTCAGATGTGTTACGACCCGTGGCTCTACCCTTCATTCGATCCTTGCGAAACCTTACATTTCAGCAGGATAATGCACGACCGCATGTTTCAGGTCCTGTACGGGCCTTTCTGGATACAGAAAATGTTCGACTGCTGCCTTGGCCAGCACATGCTCCACATCTCTCACCAATTGAAAACGTCTGGTCAATGGTGGCCGAGCAACTGGCTCGTCACAATACGCCAGTCACTACTCTTGATGAACTGTGGAACCGGGTTGAAGCTGCATGGGCAGCTGTACCTGTACACGCCATCCAAGCTCTGTTTGACTCAATGCCCAGGCGTATCAAGGCCGTTATTAAGGCCGGGGGTGGTTGTTCTGGGTACTGATTTCTGAGAATCTATGCACCTAAATTGCGTGAAAATGTAATCCGATATCAGTTATAGTATAATATATTTGTCCAATGAATACCTGTTTATCATTTGCATTTCTTTTGGTGTAGGAATTTTAATGGCCAGTAGTGTACTTGACTTAGAAGTAGCGGCTCCGGTCTCGTAAACCGACATACGGCCGGTATAGCGGCCTGCTGACCACATGCTCTCCATATCCGCATCCAGAACGGCTTTGGGTGAGGACGACAAGGCGGCTGCTCGGTACCGTTGGGCCTTGCAAGGCCTGTTCGGACGTAGTTTAGTTTATCTGTTATTAGGTTATCTGTCTTGAACTGACTGCAATGTAATTATAGCTCAAGACACATAATCTATAATAACAGATGTTAACAGCTGCTGCGGAAGAGCTCGTGGTCGTGCGGTAGCGTTCTCGCTTCCCGCGCCCGGGTTTCCGGGTTCGATTCCCGGCGGGGTCAGGGATTTTCTCTGCCTCGTGTTGCCTTGGTGTTGTGTGATGTCCTTAGGTTAGTTAGGTTAAAGTAGTTCTAAGTTCTAGGGGACTGATGACCATAGATGTTAAGTCCCATAGTGCTCAGAGCCATTTTTTTTGCTGCGGAAGATGGCCACACAGACAAACGTAGTTGACTTTAGTTTATCATCTTCGTGACTGTCAGTCACCTCATCGGATATCCCTTGTACTCACTCAATGCACTGTCATTCAAACTCTCATGACCTGGCTCTGTACCATCCACATAAAACCATTAAGAAATATTTTCTTTGTCAACAGTTTCACATCCTGGAGTACTTTTCAAAAGAGCAGCTAACGTTGCTAATTAGCAGTTTCTTTTCTCATCGTAATAACTGATATCATCAATTTTAGGAATAATGCATTTACATGACTTGGCTTTGGTTGACTGTTTTATCTTACGCCACACTTTCGACATTTCATAGATTGCGTCTAGCAGCGTCAATTGTTTAATTGTTTCCGCAATGTTTGAAGATTGCTGCACTCATCAATAAGCTTTTGTAGCAGATTTTGTCTATAAATATTTTTCATGACAGTAATGACAAAAAAATGGCTCAAATGGCTCTGAGCACTATGGGACTCAACATCTTAGGTCATAAGTTCCATAGAACTTAGAACTACTTAAACCCAACTAACCTAAGGACATCACACACACCCATGCCCGAGGCAGGAGTCGAACCCGCGACCGTAGCAGTCCCACGGTTCCTGACTGCAGCGCCAGAACCGCTAGACCACCGCGGCCGGCCAGTAATGACACTATGATCTATAGGTTTAATTAAAGCTATCACATTAGGGGGTAAAGATTTTACAAATAACATCCCGTCACCCGATTTCAGAGCAAGTTCATTCGGATGCGATGGTGCATTGCGCACCAGCAATACAGCCCTTCAACGTTAAATGTCCTCTCACCTGTGGCGCAAAGCAATTATGGAACCGTGTTTGAAATATTGTGAGGTCCATCCACGCCGCTTTCTAGTGAAAATAATGAACAGGTAAATTGTGCATTTCTTTTCCATTGAAACAGCTTTACCTATTATACCAACCTTAACTTTATGTGATCCCATAGCATTAGCACAACACAACACAGTTATCCTTTCCTTACTTGACTCATAAGCTGACACGCTACGCTCCGTTTCGAAAGCTTAAGACTTTGTTGGTAGACACTTCCAAAACAGCCCGATTTCGCCCGTGTTGTGTATTTGCTCCAGCTCTAAATTCTCTCGTGCAATCATCTCCTTGAAATCATTACAAAATTCAGAAGCAGTCTTATTATCTGCACTAAACATTCCATCTTGGACGGCAATCTCCCGGATACCATGACGCTGTTTAAATCTTGTTAGCCAGCCGGACTATGCGTTAAAATCTCCTTCAGTCCCCAAGGTTTTGAAGAAAAACTGGGTCTGTTTGGCGCATATTGGACCATAGATTTGTGTGCCCTCTGCTCTTTTCTGGTGAAACCATTCCGTCATGGCTTTATCCAGTTCTGCGTGTGTACTTATTCATAACCTTCCGCTTTGATTAACCTTTAGATGGATCAGAACTGGCTGCCAGGGTGGTCGAGCGGTTCTAGGCGCTACAGTCTGGAACCGCGCGACCACTACGGTTGTAGGTTCGAATCCTGCCTCGGGCATGAATGTTTGTGATGTCCTTAGGTTAGTTAGGTTTAAGTAGTTCTAAGTTCTAGGAGACTGATGACCTCAGAAGTTAAGTCTCATAGTGCTCAGAGCCATTTGAACCATTTTTTTGATCAGAACTGCTAACAAACTGAATTATTTTGTCTTTATTTTCCAGAATATGTAAATCAGTGCCCGATTCCGCGTATTGACACTGCCTTCTTCGAGTTTGTGTTATATTTCCAGTTTCTGCTGTGCCGTCTGCATAACTGTTTTCGCTTTTGAGAAAAATGGTTCAAATGGCTCTGAGCGCTATGGGACTTAACATCTATGGTCATCAGTCCCCTAGAACTTAGAACTACTTAAACCTAACGAATCTAAGGACAGCACACAACACCCAGTCATCACGAGGCAGAGAAAATTCCTGACCCCGCCGGGAATCGAACCCGGGAACCCGGGCGCGGGAAGCGAGAACGCTACCGCACGACCACGAGCTGCGGACTCGCTTTTGAGATTGTTTAGCACTAGCATAGGGTGACCAAATTATTTTCGGTGAAAACCGGGACACATTCACCTGGGTGCCAATGGACACCTCATTCCACATGTACCCAGGTTTCTTAATTTTAAATATTAATGTTTTATTGAGACATTTTGTTAACCCGATTATTGTAAGTAATAAGAGGATGCAAAAGATTGATATAATCAAGATTATCTGTATAATTAATGACATTTAATAAACGTATACAGTAATAAAGAAATGTATTACGATTTTACAAAATTTTACAGCCATTCAACTTTTAATCAATTAATATTAACATGAGCTTTAATATCACTGAGCACTTGTATATGGAATTGACTGTCCTCGGAGAAAAGGTTATTTTTCACTGCCTTCAGCCTTCTTGATCATGTCTTTGTTCTTTGAGACACAGTGATAAAACTCGGCACAGTCCATTTTGTAGTTGTACAGGATCTGCAGGATTGCTTCAAGAGAGTCCACCTCCATTCTGTTTCTTTCATCAGTCCACTGGATATTCATGAACGAAAATATTCTTTACACATTAGCATTATGGGCTGGGATTGCAAATAAATACCTTGCAATTATTACCAACTCAGAGTAATGCTGAAGACAGCCACAGCTTTTTAAGAAACTCACCCACTTCTCATAACATTCCAATGGTGTTTTTTTTTTTTCATTATTCCACTTGTGGAGACTTTCTTCAACAAAATTTGTCAGTATGCCGAACTGATCAAAGAGAATGGAATCATCGATTTCAGTTTCTTTACTCTTCAAATAAGAAACTGTCTCTTCAACACTTTCCCATTTTGGTACTCTCTTCAGTAACATCCAATCAAACACCGGCGATGAGGGTAAATATGAGGCGCTCCACTTGCTGAAGTATTCTACACAAGTGTTTTAAAGATTGTTAACTTCTTCTCTAAAACTCCTTTCCACTGCTTCTGATACTTCTGCTCTTTTAAGGACAGATTTAACATTAAAAGATATGAACTGCTGTTCTCTCCTCTTAATAACAGTTTTCAGAGCATTTTTCAAAACATCATTTACCTCTATTACACTTTTCGTGCTTCCCTCAATTTCCTTTATCCCATGCTGCAAAGTGCTAAGCTGACTGTGAATGAACCATACGTAGGCTTCACTTAAAGGTTTACTGAAAAACTGAACCAATATTTTGGGGGTTTTGTCTTCATTTAGGAAAAAATCTTTTAACGGTTCAAACAGGCGGATTACTCTTTCAACTGCTGGAAACAGTGATAACCAGCGAGTTTTCGAGTGACACATTACATTCATATATTCAGTTCCCACATAATCACAGAACTCCTTAAACCTCTCTGGTCCAACAGTAAATATGTAAAAGTGTGAGTATACCTTCATGACGATAGTTTCAACATCACAGCTTAAACTGTCAGCAGATGTCTGCACGCTATTGTGTAAAACATGTGCAGGGCACCCTATGCCTTCAATGTTTTCATGCAATGTTGCCTTTAATTCGGTAAATACGTTGCATTTGCCTTGCCTTTTTAAACCACGAAAGTTTGTGTTGGTGTTGTCTCCACAAAATGCCACACATTTATTTTTCTCAAGATCAAACATTTCGATAGTATTCATACAAAATATTGAAATTTCGTCAGACGTTTCGTTAGGTAGGGAACTCATCTTCAAAAGTTTGGTCTGAATTCACTGATTAATATCCAAAAACTGAACAACAAACGGAAATATTTTAGTGACCTTATTATTTCTGGCATCAGTGGATATCCCGTAGAGAGAAGACTTTTTGATGTATTCAAGGATTTCCTTTACACTCTGGGGAGCAATAACTCCTTTCACTAAGGCTGACACTTTAGTTCTTGCTGAACTAAACTTTTTTGCAATGGAAGAATCATCAAACATAATGCTGTTAAGCTTTATAGTACAATCACTAGATCTATACGTTTGGTGATGTTTTATCGTGTGGGAGGCTAGTGTAAGCTCGGCTGCTCGAACTTTCGTCTCTTCACTTGACTGATGTTTCACAAAATAATTTTGTAGAGTTTTACTGCATCTCGGTGCACTGTATCTGTTAATGTGTTTCTTTGACCTGATGTGATCAACTGTGTTGGAACGTCCACCATGACTTATACTAATGAAACAGTTACATACGGAACACTCTGCTTCGTAATCAATACGACCTTTCTAAATGGAATTCCATTCCTTGGAATAACAGTCACTGAACTTGCAGGCACGTTTCGGCATTGCGTTTCACAGTACTGCAGCAATAATACCACTAATATGAGAAAAAACTATTGCAGTTTGTCTGACAAAACATCAACTACTGCACTGTTCTGACAATGAGTGTGTGAGTAAGTGGCGCGACAATCGGACGGTTTCATAGCTCTGTTACAATAATACAACTTACTACTTGTTGGCCAAAGTACCGCTCAAAGTAAATTATTGCCTGAGTGTACCAATACTGATACTGTGATTACTAGTATGGGACAATGGAGGTTTTAGGCAAATAAGCTAAAATATATTAATTTCTTGTGTTGTATTTCCTTTAATATAGCGAAATCCCAAAAATTTGAGAAAGTTTCACAAAATGTATTTAAAAACTGAATTCCGGGACTTTTGAGCTTCCCGAAACAAATTTTCGGGACACCGGAACACAGGGATGAAAACCGAGACAATCCCGGTTTTCCGGGACGTTTGGTCACCCTACACTAGCAGAAACCATATGACTACAATATCCACCACAACAATACAGAGCAGCTCTTGAGGTGTTCGAGCAGCAGATTGTTTACTACGCTCTTGTTGTAACGTGACATTATGGTCCACAGCTGATCACTCCAAGGGTAAGATAAAAATTTTCTGCAGAAAAAAAGAAAAAATGGGAGAAACGGGCCGCGGATAATCGAGCGTTTACTGTATTTAGATTTACTTCCGTAGCAGCAACAACTAACAGACAATGCTATAACTACAAAATAAATCTCTGAGAACCAGGGAAATAAATGTAATAGTAAAGTTTCGACCTTATCGCAAAATGTAAACAATGTCACGTGACTATTTCGGTTTGATGTAGGTGATAGGTACACAAATCTCTCACGCCTGCACACAGCTCAAGCATGTATGTACGTAAAAGCATCAGTTGGTGCTCGAAATATGTCACACTCTGACGACGAATGATTCTACAAGGAAGTCGAATTTTCCACACTGTGCTGATCGTATTGACGGAAAACTGAGAGTGATAGTTCCTTCAGCTGCGAATGGGTCAATTTATTTTAATTACAAACATACGGAATTGTTCTACTTGCCACAGCAGATGTAAATTACAGATTTATTGTGCTCAATTTCAGAACAAAGGCGGAATATCAGACGAAGGTGTTTTTCAGAATAAAAAAAATTTTAGGTGATTTCTACAAGTCATTGAATATTTGAAAGAGAGTATAGTAGCGAACAGTTCACGGAAAGTGCCAAATGTATTGACAGGATACGATGGGTTGACTTTGAGGACTGATATGATGAAGCTATTTGTTATTTTTCCTGTTGTCATTTGTTCTTGGTGGTTTATCTTTTTTGTTACGCATCTTTTAGTGTTGCAGGATAAATTGCTTTAGATGTAACAGGAAGATCATATTCAGCGTTCCATTTTGCTTTATCATGATACGGATTTGATCTGATGTTCCACAGGAAAGGCGAACTGTTACCAGCGCGAATAGTCTTCCAGATTTCGCGAAACTGAGTTACTTTTGACTTGTTTTTCAGGCAGGTTGGACTTATGGCATTTTACTTTTGCTGGCCGAGCGGTTCTAGGCGCTACAGTCTGGAACCGCGAGACCGCTACGGTCGCAGGTTCGAATCCTGCCTCGGGCATGGATGTGTGTGATGTCTTTAGGTTTAAGTAGCTCTAAGTTCTAGGGACTGATGACCTCAGCAGTTAAGTCCCATAGTGCTCAGAGCCATTTGAACCCTTTTACTTTTAATCTTCAACTTGTGCACATTTTATAAGAATGACTGTTTTACAAACCATGCTGGATCACTCCCTTATAAGCCAGGGTATGGAACAGCTGGCAATTCTTATACCGTTCCATACACTATAACATCTGCTGTATGATTGCAAATTATGGGCATGTGATGCACCTCTTACTAATGCAACCGGCAATTTTGCTTGTTTATTACCGTCATCTTGCTCGATCGTTATTAAGTTATTAACTGCATACTGTCATTGTCTTGTTGGCCCTCGATACGAATGCATTTCCTTGCATGACTACAGTTTATGATGATGTGTTTTAACGCATGTTCACCGCTAAAGATGGTTGTGGAAAACAACCCAAACTAGTCATCGTGCTGTAATTGTATATTGAAAGTTGCGGTCCAGGCACCAAAATTCTTTATATTAAATTGCTTTTATTTAATGAAATATCTGTATGTTGCGAGAGTATCGCCGAAGAAAGGTCACGTGATGTACCGTTTCATACTTTTCATGGTTTTAAGAAACTAAAGGAAGAAAAATGAAGTGTCACGTGTGAGTTGTTGCCGAGCTTTATGACACTAGATACGGTCATGTAAAAGCTATGTTATAAATCAATATAAACGATACTATTCACACTCATCTGATACCGTATTCAGAAGTGTAGCTTACAGCCGCTTGGAGCGCTGCTGTTGCAGTGTGTAACAACACTGGATAATTGCCAAAAACATTTGCAAACGGCACACGTCGAAAGCGTGACGGTCACGGCTCCAGATATCGATTTTGTTTACAGTGTTGACAACTTCAAAGCCGAAAGGGGAACGACTTCGATTTTGTTTACAATGTTGGCAGCAGAAACGCAAAACATGAGTGTCCTCCAATAATGAAATAAGATGTATCTCTCTTACATTACTCATCATCGATATCTTCACACCGGACAATACTGCGTTATGTGTGTGTAGCTGGGAGCAATGCTTTTTTCCTGTGGCCAGGATACACTGTAGCAGTATCTGTCAAGAAAATTGTAGGAGTCTCGTAGGGAAGTTTCTTGCCAAGCGAGCGCAAATTGAGGAAACACAGCTACTGAAAAACATACAGTTCGTCGCTGTCTCCTGATGGGCCTTCTCTTTTGACAAAGGATTTCAGAGATTTCCACAAACGTTCGATATAACGCATGTGAACAGCGGGATCTTTGGAAGCAACTAATTCCACTGGATGATTCAGAAAATCGCAATCGCAACCTACTTCCTGCAAGCTATTGCACGACTTCCAGCCCTCGGTAATTACTTCGGTTCCTGGCAAGATAAAGTGCCTGATAAAGGCCTCTAAAGTGCATTGATCTCTCAAATAATAGTGTTAATGGATAATCCAATTTCAGAAGATGTGTTTTGCAGTGTATAATGTTTTATCCAGCAAGATACCAACATTGTTCTAAAAGTCTGATGATAAATGGGTCCACAGACTTTGTGGAGTTTTTAAATGAAATCATACCGCTTTTGGCAGTTAAATGATTATTTACTGCGATTGCAATTTTGACACGTGGTAATTTTTAAGCATTGTGGGATGTTGTAAGCCTCTCAAAAATAAAAAGATGTGACACGCTGTGTAATAGCAGTTGCATGTGGCGCTGTGAATTTTTCTGCTGTTCCATATACCATATACGCTATAGATGTGTTGAAATACTGATGTAAATACTGAAATCAGGTTGTATTTACAATTTTTATGCTTTTGTGATCAAGTTATCACACCTGTTACATCAAATTTAAACTTCAGTGTTTACGTAATTGTTTCACCAACTCTGTAACTTATAAAGTAAATGGAATAGCTGAAAAATTCACAACACGTCATGTATAGGGGGATAGGCAAAATAATATGAACACCTGTACGTACTTGGGAATTGTTTATTAATAATGGTTTGCCGGCCGCGGTGGTCTAGCGGTTCTAGGCGCTCAGTCCGGAACCGCGCGGCTGCTACGGTCGCAGGTTCGAATCCTGCCTCGGGCATGGACGTGTGTGATGTCCTTAGGTTAGTTAGGTTTAAGTAGTTCTAAGTTCTAGGGGACTGATGACCACAGATGTTAAGTCCCATAGTGCTCAGAGCCATTTAATAATGGTTTGTGCCCCCATTTGCCCGTAATACAGCTGCAATTTTTATTGGAGAACTGGCATATAATGATTGTATAGTCTAGAGTGAAATGTTATGCCACTTTTCGATCAGAACCTCATCGAACTCCTGTAGTGACGAGGGAGGTGGAAACCTGCTCCGGAGTCTGCGAACGCAATGCTCAAGTTCGTTGACTGTCCTGGCCAGGGAAGACGCTGCAATTCAGTTACATGCACCTCATACCAAGATTGTACTCTCCTGGCTGTGTGGATGGGTGCATTGTCATTCTGAAATATGGCATCACTGTTGGGAAACAACATTTGAATTATGCGGTGCACCTAATCACCTAAAATGTTTAAACAATCGTTGGCTGTAACACGGCCTTTAAGAGTAATGATGGGACCAGCAGAATACCATGATATGGCTGGCCACACCATCACACTTCCACCTCTATGCTTAACCGTTAGAATCAAGTAATCAGGACTGTAGGCTTCTTTTGGCGTTCTCCGGACGTAAACCCGGTTGCATGTTGAAACAACGAAAACGTTGACTCAGTTTCCGCTATCAGCCGTCCAGGATTTATGCTCCTGACACCATGTTATACGCTTCTATGCGTTGGTTGTCGTCACTAATGGTTTTGGTATAGCAGCTCGTTCATGAATATTCGCTTTATGGAGTTCTCGGCGGACAATGTCGATAGATACGGGGTTTCGAAGATGGCTATTGAGCTCTGCAGTCACTTCAGGCGCCGTAGCTTTGTGCTGTTTTGAGACAATGCGTGTTAGCGTACGACGATCTCTGTCATTTAGTTTTGATTTTAGCATTCTGTTAAGTTTACACCCTGATGTCTTTCCATGTTTTGTGTAGGCTATCATTACTGTTGCAACAATAGCTCTTGAAACATTCAGTAAGTTGGCTGTCATGCTCCAGCTAATCGGGCCCGCACAAATTGCCCTCTTTGGGACTCTTAGGTCTTTCATTGCACGTCGACATCGGCATTTGAATGCAAATACATTTATGACAACCACAGTGCGATTTACTTGTTATCACTCACACACACAATATTCATGTGACCAGGCCTCTTACACTTAATCGTCACATAAGGTAGGTCAAAAACTTCCAGTCTTTAACAATGTTCACAATTACACTTTGTGTGGTACCGACCAGAAAAATTAACCGACTTGCCGCACTTTTGCTCCATGAGAATCTGACCGAGAACTACTGAGAACTGCACCAGCTCCGACCTTATATAGACGAGTGCTTGAATATTTGACTATTTCTGTTAATATATTACAGTTTATAATTTCCCAGGGTTAAAATGATCCTTTCTAATTGGTTTTGAAGTTAATTATTAGGTTTTATTACTTAAATAACATGAGTGAGCTGTATCAATTTAAATACGCGGAACTAACTTATGCATCCGCAGTGGCAATTCCCTATTTATAACCATGGCCGCCCTCTTGAACAATAATTTTTACTTATTCAAATTTACTTAATTCTTAATTAATGCACTTACAAAGTTGAGACTGGAGTCATTTTACGTAGAAAAATAAAGGTAGCAAAAGTATCAAAACACATCTCGGAATTATTTAGTAGTTTGGTCACAACTGGCACTGAAAGTCATACAGGCTATCTGTTTAACTAAAAGACTTTAGGTTAATTTAAACACTTTGCTGGAATCAGTAAAATTTAGACTTTCTTTTGGATGGAGTCTTATAGCTGAATTCGATCTATTAGCTCACACGAATTTTACTTAATATATATTGCACAATATACGTCATTGTTCATAACTTTTAATAGGATGCATTTCCAATAAAACTAATTAGCTCATTACTTTCAGAATAGACATTATAATGTAATGAAATAATAGATTTTACTAGGGGAGTTTTATTTAAACTATTTCTGAATTCTGTAATATGAGGCTGAAGGCTACAGAATCTGTAGTCGGAATCTGAGTAGTGAAAATGAAAAAAAAATAAAAGTTCATTGCTTAACTAAGTTACTGAAGGAGTGTAAAACCAAAACAGGCTAGCAGTGGGCAACCCTGCTTCGTTACAACACGGCTCCACGCAGTTCCTACTATCCTATCAGAAACAGTCCCAAAACTCCCCTAATTTTTTTTTTATTTTTATTTTTATTTTTTTTTTTTTGCATTCGCTTCTGCTGCGCGTTCAAGTGACTGGTATGTATAAACAACATCGATATCGTAAACGCAGGCGATATCTGATAGTCGCGCATTCGATATACATCGCCATGTGTTCTTAGAAATTACCCAAAAATCAGCACGAGTGACTAGACCGTGACTGGAGTGTGCGCAGCCTATTTGTGTCCGTGGTCAAAGGTCGCATCTCAATACTGTCTCCATAGATATTCCTACTCAGTGCGAAGGACCAGAGCTCAAAGATAGTGTTGCACGGCATCCAGCTGGAAGAATCATCGCAGGTAGCGTTCATAGAGTAAATATCTCTGGAGTGAGCATTGCGTTCTGCGTATGTTGTCAACATTAAACCAGGATAATCACGTGTTTTCGGGACTTCGCTGTGCGTCTGTGCTTTCCGCAGAGTTTGAAGTTTACATTATCAAGAGTTTTTGTTGTGTTTTCACCGTTTGTTGATAGTGTAATAGCGATGGTGAATTACTGTTGTTGCTACGGATGCAAAGAAAAATATGTGAAAGGAGGGTTAGTAACTTTTCACGGGTACTATGTTTAAAAATTTCGAGACGCGTTGTAATTAAGGCTTGAATCTGTAGACGTAATTTTCTTCGATTTTATGGCTATATAATAGATATTATGGCTCGTACAAAAGCTTACAAACAATCGCTTTCTCTTGTAAATTTGCTAGTGGAACAGGAAAGGGAATGGTTAGTTGTTTCAGCAAATACTATCCTCCATGCATTTATCAGTGACTTGTCGATTATATATATAGATTTGAAAGATGGGAGACAGATAAATTCAATAGAGTGGGAGTCTGTAATGGTCTTCGTATAATATGTGTGTCCAAACCATTTTGTCTACTATAAAGTTACAGTAGGAGACCACGTTAAGTGTGTCTAGGATATGGAGAATGATTATGTGTGATTTCTATTTTAGTTTCTCGAAGGATGAACAACGAGATAAGATGTTGCTCCAGAAAATAAGGAGGAGTAATTTTGTCCCCACAAAATATTCCAAAGTATGTTCAAAACTCTTTGAAGAGGAATGTTTAGACAGAGAAAAATTTGGACGTGTGTGGCTGAAGTTAGATGCATACCAACTATTTTCAATTTTCCACAGCACGTACTACCAATTCCTGCGAGGCGAGTGTCGCTAGAGTTTTATGTTTTTGTGTGATGTCTGGCCTTCTTACTAAAATATTGGGATTGAAGTCTTAATGTGCTGTCCAGTGGTTTGGTCACCCATTATTTGTAAGTGGTCACTCAGCCACCGTTAATTATTTTTACCTGTTTCTACTCCTATTTTATTTTTAGTTTCATCTCCCTGTTTTGATGTGCTGTGTCCCATCTTGCAATTTGAACAATACCAATTCTCTCACAATTCGGCTCTGAATTGAACTTTTGGGAACGGGCGCTGATAACCTCGTTGTTATGCGCCCCAAAACACTAATAATCATCATCTGCATTCAGCTTAAATACATTTTCTGCACAAATCAAATAAAAAAACACAGCAGTGTAGCTAATCGAAGTACACATTCATCTTCTTTGGTGTATTTTGCCTTCCATTTATTTTCTTCACCATTTGATTAAGAAGCGTAAAATATTAGTAAACATGTCCCCAAACTCTTTCATTTGTGTCACTTTCCACTTCTCTTAATGGTATTATATGGGTTGACTGTTACATGACCAACTGTATTTGCTTTACAGTACATTTATTCTCCGATCCTCTTTTCCCCCCTTCTTAGTCAGTCTACTATTTATTTAATAAACTGGGAGAAAGTACGTAAAATGCGTTAAATAAACACTTAAAAGCGTCACCAGTAAGAAAAATTGTGCTTTAGGTCGCAAAAACGAGAAAATAAATACGCAGAAATAGCAGAAAAAAGGACGAATTACCAGGGATATAATCGCTAATGTGTGGCAAATTCGGTGCTTTTCGGACACTTGCAAAAGTACTAGCGTACTGTCAAGTCGTTTTGCAAGACTATCACTGCGAAAATGTACGTCAGGCTCTGTAATACTATAAAGTGCCGTATCATACCGAAAACTACCAAAAATCGAGTGCATCTGAACTGTGACAAAATGGTTCAAATGGCTCTGAGCACTGTGGGACTTAACACGTATGGTCATCAGTCCCCTAGAACTTAGAACTACTTAAACCTAACTAACCTAAGGACATCACACAACACCCAGTCATCACGAGGCAGAGAAAATCCCTGACCCCGCCGGGAATCGAAACCGGGAACCCGGGCGTGGGAAGCGAGAACGCTACCGCACGACCACAAGCTGCGGACGAACTGTGACACCTATCGCAAAGAAGCAGAATGCAATATTACTTGCCCTTAAAAGTTACATAGCCGGTTTATTCCCGGTATCAAATGTCTGCGCAACATATGTAAATAATCCACGACACGTACGAAAAGAATCCGTCTGTACTAGGGATGTAGTGACATTCGAAATATACAGGGCGCTATACGGACAAACACACGACGTCCCGAGAACAGGTGACCAGGCCGGCAATGTATGTTGACAACACAAAATTTGTTCTGCGCGTGTGAATGCTCTCTCCAGAGATATTTACTCTATGGTAGCGTTCAACTGTCGCGCTGCGACAACAAACAAACGGATCCGCGTTCTGACAGAGATGAGGCGAGCGAGATGCGTATCGCTGGCGTGAAGCAGCGCGGACCCTACCGTATGTCTCGTCAGCGGACAGCTCGTCAGCGCACGAGCCAACGCATCGGGACCTCCTTGTACGACTCGCTGGGCGTAGCGAGGGGCGCTTCGTCAGAGGAGATCCAGAGGGCGTACCGGCACCAGATGGGCATCCTCCACCCCCGCAGGCACCATCACGACCCGCAGGCCGTGGAGAGGTACCACCAGGCGAGGCGCGCCTACAGCGTCCTGGGACATCCCGACCGCAGGAGGATCTACGACCGCTACGGCAACCTGGGAGTCCAGATAGCAGAGACCGCCGGGGAAAGGTGGGTGCCAACTTACGGTAGCATTCATCTCACGCTAGGTGAGGAGAGCCCTGCGTCATAGTGACGTAGACACGCGTCATAGTGAGTTTCACGAGTTGTCCTATCGTCTGTTGTGTGCATTCTGTATATACCGACTATTGTGTGCGTCTTGAATCTGCATTGTTATTTGTTTATGTGCTTTCATTGTCCTACTGTCCGGTGTTGCTAGCGTGTACGTCGTTCTGAACATGGACTCTAACGGAGATGAGAGAACTTTCGAGCAGATCCATGAAGATAGTATGATTTACAACACGAAGGCAAAATTAAATGGAACTATATGGCTTAATGTTTCTAGCAACCTTCGTAATTATTTTCAAAACCACCTCAAATTCTCAGTTTAACGTTTCTGCCCACATGAATTATGTACAATTCATTGGATTTTATAAAAATACGAAACACTTTAATTTCTTCCTATTTCGCGTTTTTATCCACATGATTTATTCAATATTAATCGGATTGAAAACATGACTAGACACTTTTTAACTTTCGTTATGGTTATGATTCCTTCATTCAGATATTCGTTACGTTCACGAAACACACAATAACATCCCACATTCTTTGGATTGCAGCTTAATAATTAGTTACTTCACTTTTTTGTCCACACGATTTATCTGTTGTGGTCTTCAGTCCTGAGACTGGTTTATGCAGCTCTCCGTGCTACTCTATCCTGTGCAAGCTTCTTCATCTCCCAGTACCTACTGCAACCTACATCCTTCTGAATCTGCTTAGTGTTTTCATCTCTTGGTCTCCCTCTACGATTTTTACCCTCCACGCTCCCCTCCAATACTAAATTGGTGATTCCTTGATGCCTCAACACATGTCCTACCAACCGATCCCTTCTTCTAGTCAAGTTGTGCCACAAACTTCTCTTCTCCACATGATTTATCGTATTTAAAAAGAATGACAAACTTTTTTTTTATTTCGTTATGGTTCCTTCGCTCAGACGTTAATTATGTTCATGAAATACACAATAACATCGCAAATTGTAGGGATTACATTTAACAATTCATTCAGCTGGGATGAGCATATCACACAACTCCTGCCACTGCGTTTGTACACATGTATTTACATTTAGTTTTGACGCTATCGGTACAACTGCAAAGATCGATACACGTACTCATTTAGTCGATTTAGGTTATTACGTCACGATGGCGTAGCGTTACGTCATTATGACGTAGTGTTCTCCTCATCTGCCGTGAGATGAATGCTACCCGCCAACTTAAGCTAAACTTCTCATGCGGGTGTCCGCGAGCTGCCGCTCAAGGTATTCGCCACCTTGTCGTCTTCGCTGATATCGTCCAAAAATATGGTGCATGCAGGGCTTGACCAGAAATAAGATGGACAGAAGCGGGAGCTTAAAATGCCCAAGTGTTTAGAAAAAAAAAAAAACTGGCCAAGTGAGGGTACGACTCGCGTGCTGAGGGAGCTGTGGAAAGTGAATGACTTGTGTAGATAGTTCATTCGGTAATTTCCAAGAATGATTGCCCATCGAAGTGGCGGGGTCCAAATGACACATATCGAAAGTGCGATTGTAAATCGATCATGCGAGTTTCGTGGCGAGTGCTATGATCAATTATTTGTGATCGACATTTTTTTCTGTTTCCCGCCGTTCATTTACTTGCTCTGTTCTCCCCGAATTATTTGTGACTTGCTTGGGAAACGCAGACGATTTCTGTGGATAGTGAGTGTGATGTCTGGTGTTCCTGAAGTTTCTTCGGCGGATTCTCTCACATGGACAAATCTCATTCCCTGCATATCCACCGTAGAAAATTGACTTTTTGCTGCAAAATGTGGAGTTCTACCGGATGACGAAAGGAGGGACTGTGTTAATTGTGGTGCTGCGAAGTGTGTAAAACTTCGTAAGAGTTTCGATGCTGACATACCGTTACAATTTCATTGCGGACAGTGCGGAAAACGAACGAGTATCAGGAAGAATACGTGATTCGACTCTTCCAAGTTATCCATCCATACCAGCGTAATTCTTCTACCGTACTGGATTCAAGACTACACGTTGCAAGCAACAGCATCAGAAACTGAGTTACCTGCAAATACCGTGTGTGACTATTTCGGGAGACCGAACGATGTGGCGCAGTGGTTAGCACACTGGACTCGCTTTCGGGAGGACGACGGTTCAATCCCGTCTCCGGCCATCCTGATTTAGGTTTTCCGTGATTTCCCTAAATCGTTTCAGGCAAATGCCGGGATGGTTCCTTTGAAAGGGCACGGCCGATTTCCTTCCCAATCCTTCCCTAACCCGAGCTTGCGCTCCGTCTCTAATGACCTCGTTTCGACGGGACGTTAAACACTAACCACCACCACCACCACCACCACCACCACCACTATTTCGGGTTTTGCCGAGAAGTCTTATGTGGTAGTGACAAACGACAGTGTACCAATTGGTGGAGAAAGTAAAGTTGTGGAAGTTGACGAATATCATATAGCTAGACGTAAGAACCATAGAGAACGACCTTCAAAAAGTGAGATCGTTCTCATTTGGGTATTCGGTGGAAAAGAAAGAGACGTATTTAGTTGTCAGAGTATTGCCCACAGACAAGGTCGCTTTAGTGGGTCTGATAAAGCACTTCATACTCCCTGGTACTAAATTCATTAAAGACGGGTTTCAGTCGTACAAGACTCTTAAAGCTGAAGGATTCGATCACGAATTCGTGAACCACTCTGTGGAGTTTGTGTCTTCGGATGACCACAGTGTCCACACACACAATATTGAGCGGCTATGGCAATCTGCGATGTCTTTCATTAAAAGAGAAGGGCGTCCAGGACAACTTGCGTATGCAGGGAAAAGTTAACGCATGTGACACTGCCGATATTCTTGCGCGATATTGACAGAGTTTGTCCGCAGCTCGTGGTCGTGCGGTAGCGTTCTCGCTTCTCATGCCCGAGTTCCCGGGTTCGATTCCCGGCGGAGTCAGGGATTTTCTCTGCCTCGTGATGACTGGGTGTTGTGTGCTGTCCTTAGGCTAGTTAGGTTTAAGTAGTTCTAAGTTCTAGGGGACTGATGACCATAGTCCCATAGCGCTCAGAGCCATTTGACAGAGTTTACCCAGGCTATGGGAAAAAGGGAATTGTCCCTGTAGCGTACACATCACATGGATTTTCACATGACAACAACACGAACGACGAATAAGGTAAATCGTGTCCTTTGTTATTACAAGTATTTTTTAACGCTCTTCTTATGCCGTTGCTGTAGTGACCACCGTAAACATACTCATAAAACCCACCACGAGACTCGCATGATCGATTTACAATCGCACGTTCGATAAGTGTCGTTTGGACACCACGACTTCGATAGGCAATCATTCTTGGAAATTACCGTTCATTGATCCCGGGGATCGAGAATCTCGACAAATTTTGCCGGTTACAGATATCGATACTTGTAAGATATAGATTCCAGGAATTCCAAGAATCTCTGCAGCAGTCCCTGGAACTAGTCCGAAAATACAAAAAGAAGCAAGAAGGGGGACTTCAACTTACACATGTAGAGAGAGAAGATCTAATAAACCATTTTCTATTTACTTACTAAAACATGACTACAACTTACATTTTCCTATTACGCTTTCGACGCATGATGATTGCAATGTAAGTCCTAATGACAAAAAGATATTTTTTGTGTGACATAATTACAATTTACATTTTCCAAATTTTTTGCTTTCCTTGCACTGTGAAATCTTATTTCTCACCAAATTTCGTGATTCTATGTCAGCTGGAAATACCCTATAAGTTTTGGAGACTGAGTTCGCGTGTATCAAAATACGTGACATAAACGGCCGTATCCTTTGATTTCTCTGACTTAGAAGCTCACATGTTTTACACCGCCAAGGGGTCGTATATCTTAGCAGCTAAGAAAAATTTCAACTTAATACTCCTATCCGCCTGAGAAAAATGGGTCTTAATAAATGGATAGACAGATAGATGGATAAAAGAAAGAAAATTGTTTTTCCGTGTGATGTAATTACAAATTTACAATTTTTTCCGTTACTCGTACTGTGAAACTTTGCTTCTTGCCAAATTTCATGGTTCTAGGTCAACAAGAAGTACCCCATAGATACTGATGAGTAAGTTTGCGAGTATCAAAAGATGTGACATAAATAACCGTATCTTTTGTTTGTATTTACTCACTAGCTTATATGTCTTACAACGTAAAGGTATCGTGTACATAAATTTCAACTGGATATGTCTTCCTGTTGCTGAGAAGAAGAGTTTTTAACAATCGGAAAGACAGACAACCAAGCTATCCTACAAGGGTGACTTTTTACGGATGGATGTACGGAAGCCTAAAAGAAGCATTTTTGGCGCAAGTCGGACGAGGCAATAAGCCATTGAAGATAGATTAGTTTCTAGGCTGCGTTTGGTTCAAATGGTTCAAATGGCTCTGAGCACTATGGGACTCAACTGCTGTGGTCATAAGTCCCCTAGAACTTAGAACTACTTAAACCTAACTAACCTAAGGACAGCACACAACACCCAGCCATCACGAGGCAGAGAAAATCCCTGACCCCGCCGGGAATCGAACCCGGGAACCCGGGCTTGGGAAGCGAGAACGCTACCGCACGACCACGAGATGCGGGCGCTGCGTTTGGCACGGAGGAAAGAGAGTATACCGTTAATCAGAGGGTTGTGGGATCGAGCCCCCATGTGGAAACTATTTAATTTTGTTTTTACCTGACACTACAAAGAAACTGAAGTAATGCTCAATATATTTTAATTATTAATATTTTCGTGCCAACGGCCTTGCCGCAGTGGTAACACCGGTTCCTGTCAGAGCACCGAAGTTAAGCGGTGTCGGGCTGGGCTAGCACTTGCATGGGTGACCATTCGGTCTGCCAAACGCTGTTGGCAAGTGGGGTGCAGTCAGCCCTTTTGTGGCAAACTGAGGAGCTACTTGATTGAGTCACTGGATGCGGACATGGAGGGGCATGTGCTGACGCCTTTGTACTGAGGATGACATGGTGACCGGTCGGTACCGTTGGGCCTTCATGCCGTGTTCGGGCGGAGTTTAGTTGGTTTTATTCATATTTTCATAATAGGAATGAAACAGGAAAGCAGTGGAAAACTTGGGATTGCAAATAAATTCCCAGGAATGGTTTTTAAGGCGTACATGAGAACTTCGTAGATAAAATTAGATACTTTTATTATTTTACAGTTGATGATTCACAAGTGCTGTGGATGATATTTATAATAAAAACAAGGGGAGCTGTAATATTCTCGGCATCTTGCACTCGTTATAACCGTCGCATTTTTACTATTACACGGTTGTTTTACAGTGACTATAGAAGAACAAAAGTGTCACCACGTTCTAGCAACATCCTCCAAAAATCCAAGTCAGCCGAAAATCACTGGGTGAAGAGCTAACAAGTGGATGAGCTCAATAGCTCTACCGTTGCCCCAACGGCCGATGACATCTTTGACCTTAAGACTCACTAATGCTCGCGTGCAGCTGCCGGAAAACTGCTCGAAGGTCAATATAAAACTAACGAAATGCTGAGTCCTGTACGCATTAATTTGGATCCCATCTTGGAAGTTTATTTGCAATCCCAAATTTTGCTTTCCACGCTTTTTATGAAAATATTAATAAATACAATAAATTGAGCATTATTTCGATTTATTTGCAGTGTTAGTAACGTAAAAATTGTAATTAAAGAACAAGTTACCGCACAGAGATTCGACACCAAAACCCCACCGTTCTGCACATTCCCCACTACGCCAACGGCTGTCTAGAATCTATGTTAACATAATTGGCTCATGACTCGCCGAACTATTCTACTTTTTTTCTAAACACTTGCCATCTGGAGCTGCCACTTCTGTTACTTCATTTCTGGTCAAGCCCCATATTTTCTGTAAATCAGGTGGAAATCGGTCATGACGAGCAGGTGCGTTCCCCTTGTAAATTATAGATCAGGGTCAGCGGCACCCACGGTGGTTTTTACTGCTCATGTATTGGCAACGCGTCAGTTCCACGCAGCCAGTGGGATGATACTTTCACATAACTAGAAGAGGCGAGAAAAGAGGCAATGAAATTTTAGCGCCGAAATAGAAACCACTATTCGCTGCTGTCATAGTCATTTGACTTCTTTTTTCAGAATACGTCACTAATTACGAAGTTGTGATTAGGTTGGAATGTGACAGCTCGGTTGCGAGATGGCGAAGCGAACGAATGTGAAAGCTAAGAAACCCGGTTGCGGCGACAACCTGAGGTATAGTTTAGTCCGAGGTTTAGGTTAGCTTGGAATTTGATAGTGTGGTTGTGAGCCGGAGCCCGACAAATTTGTCTAGTAGGGAGCAAGGCTCAAAACATGTCAGTTTTTATATAACTGATGCAATGAATCGGAAAACGCGCTGTGCCATAAGAACTAAATTGAAGTGAAGCACACAAAAATCGTCCGTCAAAATATTGATAATTATCTTCCTACTACTTTTAATGTAGATCACTTAACTATCTAAACGGTAAGCCTATTTCAATCTAGTGCATGCACAGTACATCTTTTTATGTTATTAACATGAATATGGATGCCTCCTGATTCATTCAGCTGCCTTATGTTACATCCTCAAATGTTTAAATTCACGATATGCAATGAGTTATGAAATAAAGCTAGAAAAATATGTTTTGACACTGCCTTAATGTTAGGCTGAGACTAAACATTACAAATTTGAAAGAAGAAAAAAAGTGACTATGACAGAGAAAATCCTGCTAGATGTCAATAAAAATGCTACATTACTCCTGGAAGCTGTCAATGGGCTTTACAAAGAAATGTGTAGTAAAATCCTCAGATATTGTAATAAATATTTCATTTTCAGTGTGCCTTCAACCTTATCTTTTGCATTTCAGTACACTAGACACAGAAGCAGTAAATATTCACAGTTAATGAAATATTTGAAAAATGAAAACATGTATCATCGACCCAATCAAGACAACTGGTTGTCTTCATTGCGCCAGGCAGTTTCTATAAATTTGCTGTCGTGTAGTAGCATCTAAATACTGTTGTTGTTGTTGTTGTTGTTGTTGTGGTCTTCAGTCCTGAGACTGGTTTGATGCAGCTCTCCATGCTACTCTATTCTGTGCAAGCTTCTTCATCTCCCAGTACTTACTGCAACCTACATCCTACTGAATCTGTTTAGTGTATTCATCTCTTGGTCTCCCTCTACGATTTTTACCCTCCACGCTGCCCTCCAATACTAAATTGGTGATCCATCGATGTCTCAGAACATGTCCTACCAACCGATCCCTTCTTCTAGTCAAGTTGTGCCACAAACTCCTCTTCTCCCCAATCCTATTCAATACCTCCTCATTAGTTATGTGAGCTACCCATCTAATCTTCAGTATTCTTCTGTAGCACCACATTTCTAAACCGTCTATTCTCTTCTTGTCCAAACTATTTATCGTCCATGTTTCACTTCCATACATGGCTACACTCCATACAAATACTTTCAGAAACGACTTCCTGACACTTAAATCTATACTTGATGTTAACAAATTTCTCTTCTTCAGAAACGCTTTCCTTGCCATTGCCAGTCTACATTTTATATCTTCTCTACTTCGACCACCATCAGTTATTTTGCTCCCCAAATAGCAAAACTCCTTTACTACTTTAAGTGTCTCATTTTCTACTCTGATTCCCTTAGCATCACCCAACTTAATTCGACTACATTCCATTATCCTTGTTTTGCTTTTGTCCATTCCGTTCAACTGCTCTTCCGAGTCCTTTGCTGTCTTTGATAGAATTACAATGCCATCAGCGAACCTCAAAGATTTTATTTCTTCTCCATCGATTTTAATACCTACTCCGAATTTTTCTTTTGTTTCCTTTACTGCTTCCTCAATATACAGATTGAATAACACCGGGGAGAGGTTACAACCCTGTCTCACTCCCTTCCCAACCACTGCTTCCCTTTCATGCCCCTCGACTCTTATAAGTGCAATCTGGTTTCTGTGCAGATTGTAAATAGCCTTTCGCTCCCTGTATTTTACCCCTGCCACCTTTAGAATTTGAAAGAGAATATTCCAGTCAACATTGTCAAAAGCTTTCTCTAAGTCTACAAATGCTAGAAACGTAGCTTTGCCTTTCCTTAATCTTTCTTCTAAGATAAGTCGTAAGGTCAGTATTGCCTCACGTGTTCCAGTATTTCTACGGAATCCAAACTGATCTTTCCCGAGGTCGGCTTCTACCAGTTTTTCCATTCGTCTGTAAAGATTTCGTGTTAGTATTTTGCAGCTGTGAGTTATTAAACTGATAGTTCGGTAATTTTAACATCTGTCAACACTTGCTCTCTTTGGGATTGGAATTATTATATTCTTCTTGAAGTCTGAGGGTATTTCGCCTGTCTCATATATCTTGCTCACCCGATGGTAGAGTTTTGTCAGGACTGGCTCTCCCAAGGCCGTCACTAGTTCTAATGGAATGTTGTCTACTCCCGGGGCCTTGTTTGACTAAATACTACACACATCTAAATAAGTGACAATACATATAATATTTTTTATTTTAGGCGTTTTTTTGGGATCTGAAACTGAATAACACCTAATCGAAAACAAGGTGAGTAAAAGCAGAAATGTCGCCTTTGAAGGTAGAATAACATATTTGACTGATTACGAAAATACTTACATGTACTTAGATAAGATACAATGGAAACAATCACTTAAATTTTGTTAATCGTGGCCTATTTAGACTTAAGATTAGACAAAATTCGAGGTCGCTCATCCGAGGCAAATCGCACTGCATTGCTTAGCAGTACCTAGTTTCCTTCTATAATATGTAACTTTTCATTGTTAATACGACAAAATGGCGTGAACTGTTCGTACTTTCCAGTGAGGGCTGAAGAAGTTCAGTCACTAATACCGTATCAGTTCGACGTTTCAATCCCTAATACAAGTCAATTATACGAACGTAGTGCTAATGCTATTTTTTCTCATTGTTACTCTGTGTCTCTGTGGAACAACTCACAACTAACATGGCGAATCTTTGGCAACATGGGGCACAGTTAATGATTGGCGGCACGCGCCTGTTGTCAATATCGACAGGGAAATCGAGTCGACTTATAAAATTTCGCATTTGTTCACATTAAAGTTTTTTTTGCATTAGTTTAAAGATTTATATTTTTTAGTGTCGACTGGAATAACTGAAGTTGAACTAGATGTGTTTTGAAAGCTAATTTTGTTGTAGGGTGGTTATGGAAAGTGCACGTCAGGGCCAGTAAACGACTTGATAAAAGTGTAGACCTTCCAAAAGCGTCCTCAAATTGGCTGGTAGAATCAATTTTTTATCAGCGTGAGACTACACCGATGTAATCCTCCTCTCTCCAGTGTGTCATATTACTGTGCCGTAATGCCAACTGGACTGCAGAATTCCCAGCTGCGTGACTGACTGCTGTATGTCGATCCAAGATACTTACGGGTAGAAGTTTTTCGTTAACGCAATTGAATTTTCATCTAATTTTAGATTTTAAATTGGTTGTAGTTAAGGTATAGTGTCAAATATCAGTTCGTGCATGACTAATATTCATATTTTCGATATCTCATTGACTACCAGTGTGCTGAAATGACGTAGTTCAGTTACAAAGAGTTCACGATCAAGATTCGTTTCGTACTTTCATTCGAATTGATGAGGAGGTTGTTTCGAAGCTGCTCATCACCTTTGAAAAAGATACATACCAGCAAGATAGAAATATGAGCCCGTTCATAAACTACACTCCTGGAAATGGAAAAAAGAACACATTGACACCGGTGTGTCAGACCCACCATACTTGCTCCGGACACTGCGAGAGGGCTGTACAAGCAATGATCACACGCACGGCACAGCGGACACACCAGGAACCGCGGTGTTCGCCGTCGAATGGCGCTAGCTGCGCAGCATTTGTGCACCGCCGCCGTCAGTGTCAGCCAGTTTCCCGTGGCATACGGAGCTCCATCGCAGTCTTTAACACTGGTAGCATGCCGCGACAGCGTGGACGTGAACCGTATGTGCAGTTGACGGACTTTGAGCGAGGGCGTATAGTGGGCATGCGGGAGGCCGGGTGGACGTACCGCCGAATTGCTCAACACGTGGGGCGTGAGGTCTCCACAGTACATCGATGTTGTCGCCAGTGGTCGGCGGAAGGTGCACGTGCCCGTCGACCTGGGACCGGACCGCAGCGACGCACGGATGCACGCCAAGACCGTAGGATCCTACGCAGTGCCGTAGGGGACCGCACCGCCACTTCCCAGCAAATTAGGGACACTGTTGCTCCTGGAGTATCGGCGAGGACCATTCGCAACCGTCTCCATGAAGCTGGGCTACGGTCCCGCACACCGTTACGCCGTCTTCCGCTCACGCCCCAACATCGTGTAGCCCGCCTCCAGTGGTGTCGCGACAGCCGTGAATGGAGGGACGAATGGAGACGTGTCGTCTTCAGCGATGAGACGATGAGAGTCGCTTCTGCCTTGGTGCCAATGATGGTCGTATGCGTGTTTGGCGCCGTGCAGGTGAGCGCCACAATCAGGACTGCATACGACCGAGGCACACAGGGCCAACACCCGGCATCATGGTGTGGGGAGCGATCTCCTACACTGGCCGCATACCACTGGTGATCGTCGAGGGGACACTGAATAGTGCACGGTACATCCAAATCGTCATCGAACCCATCGTTCTACCATTCCTAGACCGGCAAGGGAACTTGCTGTTCCAACAGGACAATGCACGTCCGCATGTATCCCGTGCCACCCAACGTGCTCTAGAAGGTGTAAGTCAACTACCCTGGCCAGCAAGATCTCCGGATCTGTCCCCCATTGAGCATGTTTGGGACTGGATGAAGCGTCGTCTCACGCGGTCTGCACGTCCAGCACGAACGCTGGTCCAACTGAGGCGCCAGGTGGAAATGGCATGGCAAGCCGTTCCACAGGACTACATCCAGCATCTCTACGATCGTCTCCATGGGAGAATAGCAGCCTGCATTGCTGCGAAAGGTGGATATACACTGTACTAGTGCCGACATTGTGCATGCTCTGTTGCCTGTGTCTATGTGCCTGTGGTTCTGTCAGTGTGATCATGTGATGTATCTGACCCCAGGAATGTGTCAATAAAGTTTCCCCTTCCTGGGACAATGAATTCACGGTGTTCTTATTTCAATTTCCAGGAGTGTATTTCTACTAGTGCAAAAGCCTGTTCACAGATACATACGAACTGTAGTGATCACTGACGAATTGTCTACGAAACCGCATTCGCCTGTGTTCTGTTTGATTCGCTCCGGTGAAAAGAGGGCTGCACTGATTTACACATCTCCTGTGAATATTCTACCATCATATGGTAAATGAAGATGGCGCTGCTCTATGCTCCATGAAGCAATTCAGCAAGGACGACTTTCACCGAGGTCACAAAAGTCGTTGAATAGCGATATGCTAACATAGAGGTGGCGATAGTATGGCGTACACAAGGTATAAAAGGAAGTGCATTGACGAAGCCATCACTTGTACTCAGGTGGCTCATTTGAAAAGGTTTCCTACATGGTTATGGCTGCACGACGGAAATTTATATGCTTTACGCGCCGAATGGCAGTTGGACCTAGACACATGGGACATTCCGTTTCGGAAATCGTTAGGGAAGTCAGTATTTTGAGACCCACAGTGTCAAGGGGTGAAACGACATACTTCAATTGTAAAGCGTTCACGATCGAGATTCGTTTCGTGCTGTCGTTCAAATTGAAGAGGAGGTTGTATCGAAGCCGCTCATTACCTTTGAAAAAGATATTCAGACAGATTTCAGGCATTATGTCTCACCACGGGCAACGCAGTGGCCGACGACCGTCACTTAACAACCGAGAGCAACGGTATATGCGTAGAGTTGTCAGTACTAACAGACAAGCAAAACTGCGTGAAACAACGGCAGAAATCAATCTTGGGAGCACTTCGAACGTATCCGTTAGGAAAGTGTGGCGAAATTTTGCTTTACTCGGCAACAGCAGCAGACGACCAACGCGAATGCCTTTGCTAACAGCAGGACATCGCCTGCAGCCCCTCTTCTCGGCTCGTGACCACATCGGTTGGATCCTAGACGACTGAAAAACCGTGGCCTTGTCGGATGAGTCCCAATTTCA
The DNA here is from genome assembly GCF_023864275.1 of Schistocerca cancellata. Taxonomy (NCBI): domain Eukaryota; kingdom Metazoa; phylum Arthropoda; class Insecta; order Orthoptera; family Acrididae; genus Schistocerca; species Schistocerca cancellata. Next base: position 188,202,577 of record NC_064635.1, read on the forward strand.
GCTGGTAAGAGTTGATGGTATGGTTCTACTGTGGCGCAGACTCCACGAAGTCATGGACCCAAGCTTTCAACAAGGCATTGTGCAAGCTGATGGTGGTTCCATAATGGTCTGGGCCGTGTTTACATGAATGAGCTGAGACCTCTGGTGCAACAGAACCGATCATTGACTGAAAATGGTTCTTTTAAACTGTCTGGAGACCATTTATAGGTATTCATGGACTTCGTGTTCCCAAACAGGAGTGGAATTTTTATGGACGACAATACCACATGCCACTGGGCCACAATTGTTAGCAGTTGGCTTGAAGAACATTCTGGACAGTTCTAGAGAAAGATTTGGCCACCCAGATCGACCGACATGAATCCCATCGAACATTTATAGGACATATTACAGACACCAGTTCTTGCATAAAATCCTGCACCGACAACATTTTCGCAATTATGGACGGCTGTAGACGCAGCGTAGCTCTATATTTCTGTAGCGGATTTCCAACGACCTGTTGACTCGAGTTGCGGCACTAAGCCGGGCAAAAGTAGGTCCGACAAGATACTAGGAGGTTTCCCACGACTTTCGTCGCCTCAGTGTGGAGCAACATTGGGCTGTTGCTTGCCACACTTGGCAAAGTGTGGGGAGGTGCATTCCCAATAGAGATGGGCAGACTCGTTCATCCTTGGGAACTAGTTCACTGGTGATCGCTCTTTTTTTGGGAACCGTTCATTTTTACTCGTTCACCGTTCATTGTGCTTGATATATGGTTCTTATGAAAAATTGAAAATTACTACCATAAGTTACTGAAGATGGAGGGCACTTGCCTCCGCCCTGGAGTACCGAGTTTTTGGTCACATCAGAATTCTCACGCACTTGTAATTTTCGTGATTCTGCAAGACATCTCGTTTAGCCATCTGTAGCGTTATGCCGGCCGGTGTGGCCGTGCGGTTCTAGGCGCTTCAGTCTGGAACCGCGTGACCGCTACGGTCGCAGGTTCGAATCCTGTCTCGGGCATGGATGTGTGTGATGTCCTTAGGTTAGTTAGGTTTTAGTAGTTCTAAGTTCTAGGGGACTGATGACCACAGATGTTAAGTCCCATAGTGCTCAGAGCCATTTATTTAGTAGCGTTATATGGCTGATCGCAGTAAAATAATGTAAGGTGGCGCACGAGAAACCGGCCGCGAGTACAGACTGCTCGCCAATTACGCACGATTTGTTGACCTCTACGAGCAGAATAGATAAACATGTAATAATTAGGCAGTGAAGAAATGACAAATAAGCTAATGCAAACAACTTCGAAACAACAGGTAAGCGACAATGAGCAGTCTAGTACTCGGGGCCGATTTTTCGTGCGCTACCCTGTGCCACTGAAATAGTATTCCAGGAGTTCTCATATTTGCTTTACAAAATGTGACACCATTGACTCGATTACGAAGCGCAGGCTTCATTCTGTTGTAAGTCGGTCTGCCTTCCATAAAAATGGACACGCTCTTTTACCTTGGATCAAAAAGAGACGGAAAATGGCCACTCGTGTGTGCCGTGCCGACATCCTTTGCACGTGTAATAACAAAAAATCTTCCCTTTTTACAAGTATTTCTTCTGCTGTTTATAGAAATAGTGACGTGAGCAGATACACCGTTTTGTTACCTGAAAAGATGTATGAATTACTTACCACGTAATTTTTATGTAATTTACGTAATTATAAAATACATTTTAATTACCGGTTGTTAGACGCTGAATAGGACATGAAAAGAACCAGAAGTTAAGAGTTCAAAAACGGTCTGAAACAGATCTAGAATGGCGCACGCGAAGCGAACGATACGAACAACAACTCGATACTGACCTATGAGCAGTCGGCAGCAGAACTACGACTGGCCGCGCGAAGAATAACGAGTCCGGCTGAGGGAGACCGAGACAGGCGGGAGCGAGACCAGCCGATGTGCGTTGCAGGAACGAGACCGACCGTCTCCCGTTCCCGGGAACTGTAAGTACACTACTGTCCGTTAAAATTGCTACATCACGAAGATGTGCTACAGACGCGAAATTCAACCTACAGGAAGGAGATGCTGTGATATGAAAATGCTTAGCTTTCCAGAGCATTGGCGCCGGTGGCGACACCTACAACGTGCTGACTTGAGGAAAATTTCCAACCGATTTCTCATACACAAACAGCAGTTGACCGGCGTTGCCTGGTGAAACGTTGTTGTGATGCGTCCTGTAAGGAGGAGAAATGCGTACCATCACGTTTTCGACTTTGATAAAGGTCGGATTGAAGCCTATCGCGATTTCGGTTTATCGTATCGCGACATTGCTGCTCGCGTTGGTCGAAATCCAGTGACTTTTAGCAAAATATGGAATCGGTGGGTTCAGGAGGGTAATACGGAACGCCGTGCTGGATCCCAACGGCCTCGTATCACTAGCAGTCGAGATGACAGGCATCTTATCCGCATGGCTGTAACGGATCGTGCAGCCACGTCTCGGTTCCTGAGTCAACAGATGGGGACGATTGCAAGAGAACAACCATCTGCACGAACAGTTCAACGACGTTTGCAGCACCATGGACTATCAGCTCAGAGACTATGGCTGCGGTTACCCTTGACGCTGCATCACACACAGGAGCGCCTGCGATGGTGTACTCAACGACGAACCTGGGTGCACGAGTGGCAAAACGTCATTTTTTCGGATTAGTCTAGGTTCTGTTTACAGCATCATGATGGTCGCATCCGTGTTTGGCGACATCGCGGTGAACGCACATTGGAAGTGTGTATTTGTCATCGCCGTACTGGCGTATCACCCGGCGTGATGGTATGGTGTGCCATTGGTTACACGTCTCGTGCACCTCTTGTTAGCATTGACGGCACTTTGAACAGTGGACGTTACATTTCAGATGTGTTACGACGCGTGGCACTACCCTTCATTCGATGCCTGCGAAACCCTACATTTCAGCAGGATAATACACGACCGCATGTTGCAGGTCGTTTACGGGCCTCTCTGGATACAGAAAAAATTCGGCTGCTGCCCTGGCCAGCATATTCTCCAGACCTCTCACCAACTGAAAACGTCTGGTCAATGGTGGTCGAGCAACTGGCTCGTCACCATACGCCAGTCACTACTCTTGATGAACTGTGGTATCGTGTTAAGCTGCATGGGCAGAGTTACTTGTACACGCCATCCAAGCTCTGTTTGACTCAATGCCCAGGCGTGTGAAGGCTGTTATTACGGCCAGAGGTGGTTGTTCTGGGTACTGATTTCTCAGGATCTGTGCACTGAAATTGCGTGTAAATGTCATCACATGTCACTTCTAGTATAATATATTTGTCCGATGAATACCTGTTTATCATCTCCATTTCTTCTTGGTTTAGCAATTTTAATGGCCAGTAGTATAGAAACCCGCGACCGAACTATGAAACACCGTTCCTTGGAATGCGTTCCCCGCTCGCTCCGTTTATCTTGGTGAACCGTTCCTTTGTACCCCTTAGTTCGCGAACGACCCATCTCTAATCCCCAAGCTGTCGACGACTGCTGTGGTGTTTCGCTGCGTCACCAGCTGCGTGCCGGCCGAAGTGGCCGAGCGGTTCTAGGCGGTTCAGTCTGGAACCGCGCGACCGCTACGGTCGCAGGTTCGAATCCTGCCTCGGGCATGGACGTGTGTGATGTCCTTAGGTTAGTTAGGTTTAAGTAGTTCTAGGGGACGGTTGACCTCAGAAGTTAAGTCCCATAGTGCTCAGAGCCATTTGAACCAACCAGCTGCGTAGCACAGTCTGTGTCGGCGCAGGTTCGTGCTACCGGCGTACATCCTGAGCAAGCGGTGGGGCCGCCTGCTCATCACCTTCTTCTTCCTGCTGACCTGTTGCTGCTTCGGCTGCTGCTGCTGCTGCGGCTGTTGTTGCGGCTGCTGCGGCGCCAGAATCGCGGCCTGGGAGGACGAGCTGGAGGACGAGCACGGCGCCGACTTCTCCGACGACGAGCGCGGAGGCCGCCCTGACGAATCTAGTGCCGACGATGACGACGACGCGCACCGCGACCGCCCCCGCCGCGACAAGAAAGTTACTTACGGGCAGGCCACTGTCGTGGACTGAGCTGCGCGCCGAACCGTGTGACTGCCATCCGGGCGACAGCTGGCCCTTGTATCCATTTAGTCGTGTAGTTTATGTAATAAAAATAGTTTACAGAAGCTAGTGTGAAATCAGAATGATGAGTTGGAAAGAATGCGTCATCACTAGAAAAATCAGTAGCTGAGAACACATACAAAAGAAAAAAAAACGGTTACTGCAGCATGTGTGCATACTGGACAAATTCGTCACACAAGATCACGTCTTGCCAATACTGTCCGCCTACTTAGCTAGGTGGTAACGTGCTTGCCTTCCATGCGAGCACGCCCGGGTTCGATTCCCGGCCGGATTGGAGGTTTTCTCCGCTCGTGGACCGGGTGTTGTGTTGTCCTCATCGCCGGCCAAAGTGGCCGAGCGGTTCTAGGCGCTTCAGTCTGGAACCGCGCGACCGCTACGGTCGCAGGTTCGAATCCTGCCTCGGGCATGAATGTGTGTGATGCCCTTAGGTTAGTTAGGTTTAAGTAGTTCTAAGTTCTAGGGGACTGATGACCTAAGATGTTGTCCCATAGTGCTCAGAGTCATTTGAACCATTTTTTTGTCCTCATCGTCATTTTATCCTCATCACCGGCGCGCTAGTCGCCCATCTATATCTACATACTCCGCAATCCACCGTATGGTGCGTGGCGGAGGAAACCTCGTACCACAACTAGCATCTTCTCTCCCTGTTCTACTCCCAAACAGAACGAGGGAAAAATGACTGCCTATATGCCTCTGTACTAGCCGTAATCTCTCTCATCTTATCTTTGTGGTCTTTCCACTAAATATAAGTTGGTAGCAGTAAAATTGTGCTGCAGCCAGCCTCAAATGCTGGTTCTCTAAATTTCCTGAGTAGCGATTCACGAAAAGAACGCCTCCTTTCCTCTAGAGACTCCCACCCGAGTTCCTGAAGCATTTCCGTAACACTCGCGTGATGATCAAACCTACGAGTAACAAATCTAGCAGCCCGCCTCTGAATTGCTTCTATGTCTTCCCTCAATTCGACCTGATAGGGACCCCAAACGCTCGAGTAGTACTCAAGAATAGGTCGTAGTAGTGTTTTATAAGCGGTCTCCTTTACAGATGAACCACATCTTCCCAAAATTCTACCAGTGAACCGAAGACGATTATCCGCCTTCCCCACAACTGCCATTTACATGCTTGTCCCACTTCATATCGCTCTGCAATGTTACGCCCAAATATTTAATCGACTTGACTGAGTCAAGCGCTACACTACTAATGGAGTATTCAAACATTACGGGATTCTTTTTCCTATTCGTCTGCATTAATTTACATTTATCTATGTTTAGAGTTAGCTCCCATTCTTTACACCAATCACAAATCCTGTCCAAGTCATCTTGTACCCTCCTACAGTCACTCAACGACGACACCTTCCCGTACGCCACAGCATCATCAGCAAACAGCCGCACATTGCTATCCACCCTATCCAAAAGATCATTTGTGTAGATAGAAAACAACAGCGGACCTACCACACTTCCCTGGGGCACTCCAGATGATACCCTCATCCCCGATGAACACTCACCATCGAGGACAACGTACTGGGTTCTATTACTTAAGAAGTCTTCGAGCCACTCACATACTTGGGAAACAATCCCATATGCTCGTACCTTAGTTAGGAGTCTGCAGTGGGGCACCGAGTCAAACGCTTTCCGGAAGTCAAGGAATATGGCATACGTCTGATACCCTTCATCCATGGTTCACAAGATATCATGTGAAAAAAAGGGCGAGGTTCGTTTCGTAGGAGCGATGCTTTCTAAAGCCGTGTTGATCCATATACAGCAACTTCTCTGTCTCAAGGAAATTCTTTATATTCGAACTGAGAATATGTTTGAGAATCCTGCAACAAACCGATGTTAAGGATATTGGTCTGTAATTTTGAGGATCCGTCCTTGTACCCTTCTTATATGCAGGCGTCACATGTGCTTTTTTCCAGTCGCTCGGGACTTTACGTTGGGCAAGAGATTCGCGATAAATGCAAGCAAAGTAAGGAGCCAATACAGTGTCGAATGAAATAAGACTTGCACTTGGCGGCAGAACTTCCCCGAATGGGGCCTCACAGCCAGCGATGCCATACCCTCATTTCATTTCGTGTCATGCTAATACTGACAAAGCCTATAGCCCTGTTACCGGCACCACTTATCGAGGAAGAGTGTTCCCAAATTCTGTCAGATACGCCATATCCAACTGATGCAACTGGTGCGTGCTTGGATCCCTTAGTGTTACCTAATTCCAAGGGTGTTTCATCCTTTTATTGCAAAACGAGCATTATTTATTTGTTTATTGACTCATCCCTCATCCTCTCTTGCGCCTACTTCCTCTTCTCTGACCATCTTTGGCATCCTACATCCTCAGTTATTAGCCTGATGTCGTGGTGGTAAGTTCCTATGGGACGATACTGCCGAGATCATCGATCACTTGGCTTACACACTACTTAATCTAACTTACGCTAAGGACAACACACACACCCATACCCGCGGGAGAACTCGAACTTCCGAGGGGGGGAGCCGAGCGAACCGTAGCAAGGCACCCAAAGACCGCGCGGCTACTAGATATGTTTCAGTCTTTGTCTTTCCCAACAGTATTTGCCGTCCGCAGCTCCCACTAATATCATGGACGTTATTCCCTCATGTCTAAACATACCAGCTATCGTCGTGTTCCATCTTTTTATCACTGTTCTTGATATGACCCTTTCGTAGGCTTCGGAGAATCGCCTCATTCCTTATTTTATCAGTCCACCTAATTTTCACTATTCTTCTGCAGCTCCACATCTCAAACGCTACAATTCTCTTTTGTTCCGGCTTTCCCACTGTCCATGTTGCTGTGCTTCTCAGAAATTTCTTCCTCAAATTAAAGCTTATTAATGATACCAGTAGGCTCCTCTTAGGCAGAATTGCCCTCTTTACCTGCACCAGTCTGCTTCTTATGTTCTCCTTTGTTCGTTCATGAAGGATTGTTTTGCTTCCAAGGCAGCAGAACTCCGTAACTACCTCTATTTCGTAACGACCAATTTTTAGTTTTAGTTTCTCACTTCTCTAATTTCTGCTACCTCTCATTAATTCTGTCTTTTTCCGGTTTACTTTCAGATCATATTTTGGACTCAATCGGCTGTTTATTCTGTTGAAAAGATCTTTTAATTCTTCATCACTTCCACTGAGGATAAGAACGTCATTGGCGAATCTTATTATTGACAACCTTCCACCCACTAGTTTAATCCCACTCTTGAGTCTTACTTTTATTAGCGTCATCGGTTCTTCGATGTGGATATTGAACAGAAGTAGTGGACAAATCCATATCTTAATCCAAACACTTCGTTATTCACCTTCCATCCTTACTGTTTACTCTTGGTTATTGTACATATTGTATACCTGTGTATACAGCTGGGGGACATCACGTAGTGTATCTTTATTTCTCAACCATAAACGTATATCATGTACAAATTTTATTTTATATTCTGTTTTACTAAAACTTTTATAACACTTTTCATGGGGATCCTTACGAGTGGGACACCCGATTATCCGCCTTTCCCTAGAACTTAGTCCTATTTTTCGCACAATCTCGGACATCTAACACCAGTTCTCATTGTCGAACTCTTTTTATTGGTCGGCAAATACTACGCATGTGACTTAATTATTCTTCCATTATCAGTCACAGGGACAGAACTGCTTCTCTAGTGCATTTACCTTTCGGAAAGCCAAATTTATCGTCATCTAACAGATCTTCAGCTATCTTCTCCATTTCTCTGTTCATTATTCTCGTCAGCAGCTTGGATGCCTGACTCGTTAAGCTAATTGTGGCTAGGTCTCTCACTTATTAGCCCTTGCGGTCTTCGGGATTGTGTGAATGACGTTCATCCGAAAGTCTGATGGTACGTTCCGCTCTCATCTGTTCTACACACCAGCTTGAAATGTGACTTGGTTGCTGATTCCAATAACTATTTCAAAAATTCCGAATTGTTGTTATCTATCCCTTACGCCTTATTTGATCACCGGTCTTCAAAAGCTCTGTCCCACTCTGACTCCATTATTGGATCACCTTTGTGTTTCGTGTCGACTCTCAATTGTTCCTCAGTCACGGCCCAGTCGCAACAGATATCGTCTGTGGGATTAGGACTGGGTGTTATAGACCAGTCGACATGTGATGTGGAGCCTCACTGTTCTTAAAATCACTACTACCAGTGTAGAATTATGAACATGAGTATTGTCATCTTGGTGGATGGGAGGGGTGTCTACAGATTTCTCATCATGAAGATTTATAGAAGAAAGAGCAATACTTGATCAGCAAGAATTTTGAAATAAACATCTCGGGCTTCATATTCACGGTATTCTGCAGCATTCTTGCAGTTGATAAACGACATTATTTGTACACACAGACAAAGACAAGGCTGCTTGCTTTTTGTATATTTATTTTTGCGGACCAGTATCCAGCTACATGCTCATCGTCAGTGGCTCTATGAAAGATATTTAACGATGTAATACATGATGCAATATGCGATGGACTACATGTTATGGGAGTTACGATGTGTTTATAATTTAACGTAAATATTAGACAGTCAAAAAAATGGCTCTGACAAGGGAACCTCCCCATCGTACCCCCATCAGATTTAGTTATAAGTTGGCACAGTCGATAGGCCTTGAAAAACTGAACACAGATCAATCGAGAAAACAGGAAGAAGTTGTGTGGAACTATGAAAAAATAAGCAAAATATACAAACTGAGTAGTCCATGCGAAGATAGGCAACATCAAGGATTATCTGAAAGCAGGAGCGCCGTGGTCCCGTGGTTAGCGTGAGCAGCTGCGGAATGAGAGGTCCTTGGTTCAAGTCTCCCCTCAAGCGAAAAGTTTTTCTTTATTTTCGCAAAGCTATGATCTGTCCATTCGTTCATTGACGTCTCTGTTTTGCGACCGCACCGCAAAACCGTGCGATTAGTAGACGAAAGGACGTGCCTCTCCAATGGGAACCGAAAATATTTGATCTCTAGGTCATAGGTCAACCGATTCCTCCACAGGAAAACGCGTCTGATATATTCTATACGACACTGGTGAGGGCATGTGCGTCACATGACAGGAATATGTTGTCGACCCACCTAACCTGTACACTTGGCGAATGGGTAAAAAGATTCTTCTACATTGCCCGATTTAGGTTTCTTGTGGATGTGAGAATTACTCCCAAAAAAGTGATGAAAACATAAGAGTTTGTCACATAAACTGCAACAAATGAATCCAACAGTTTCACAGTCGAACACTTTTCCCTGTGCTCTGTAAAAACAATGTTTTTAACGTTTTCAAATTTTTCCGTGTGTAGACCGTCAAATCCTGCATATGTCCAAGCAAATCTGAACATGTCCTGGAATTTTGGAGAGCGAAGTTGATTATGTGTGAGTGCCTGAACTTCGATAATTGTCTGAAAATAAAAAATAAAATTTTACACTCGAAGGAAGCCTTGAACCAAGGACCTCTCATTCCGCAGCTGCTCACGCTAGCCACGAGACCACGGCGCTCCTAAGCTCACACGCTCCTTGAGTTGCCTATCTTCGCATGGACTACTCAGTTTGCTTCTTTTTTTCATAGTTCCACACAACTTCTTCCTGTTTTATCGATTGATCTGTGTTCAGTTTTTCAAGGCCTATCCACTGTGCCAACTTATAACTAAATCTGAGGGGGGTGCGATGGGGAGGTTCCCTTGTGAACACTATGGGACTTAACATCTATGGTCATCAGTCCCCTAGAACTTAGAACTACTTAAACCTAGCTAACCTGAGGACATCACACAACACCCAGTCATCACGAGGCAGAGAAAATCCCTGACCCCGCCGGGAATCGAACCCGGGAACCCGGGCATGGGAAGCGAGAACGCTACCGCAAGACCACGAGCTGCGGACTATTAGACAGTCTATCGAAAAATTATAAAGACACTGCATCTCCCATAACAGATAGTCAATAGCATAGTGTATCACGCATTGTATTATTACGAATCTTTTGTAGGATCGCTGACAACGTGCACGTTGTTTGCAACCAGTGCGGAAGAAATAAATACGTAGAAAAACAAGCAGCTTTTTCTTTGTCTGCATATACAAATACGAGGATGGTTTGATAAGTCTGGTAAAAAGAGAAAAAATTAGAATATTGTTTGTTTCATAAGCAACTCACCTTACTTCTGCACATGGTCTCCTTTGAGGGATACACACTTTGTGCAGCGATCATGCAGCTTTGTCATCCTATCGGAAAAATAGGCTTTTTCAGACTCTGCAAAATACTCGTTAACTGCAACTATCGCTTCCTCATTTGATAAAAACTTCTCTCTGGCAAGCCAGTCCAAAGTTTCAAGTTAGTGAAAAGATAGGAGTCACTTAGGGCTAAGTCTGGCGAATAGCATGAATGCGATATAAGTTCAAAGCCTAATTCTTGTACTTTCGCGATTTTTATCGCTGATGTGTGGGTGAAAGAGCACTTTTTTGCGTGATAACCTTGCTTTTCTTTCAGCCTCTCCAAGTTTTAAACAGTGGAACACTGAAGCATAATAGGACCTAGTTATGGTTCTAACATTTACAAATAATCTCTGAGGATTATTCCTTGGGAATCCCAAGAAATAGTGGCCATTTCCTTACCAGCTGACAGAATGGTCTTTGCCTTCTTCGGTACACTTCAACCAGCCTTTGTCCATTTTTTGACTGCCGTTTTGACTCTGGCGGTTTCACCAAGAGTCACAAATCGGCGAGAAAGGTCTTGCGGATTGCGATTAAACTTCGCCGTACATTGTGTTGAAATACTGTTCCGGACGCGCTTTTGATCGACTGTGAGCAACTGCGGCACCCACCTCGCACACAGCTTCTTCACAGCCAATCCTCCGTGTAGGATATCAAAGACTCGCTCTGTTGAGAACCTACAGTCTCAGCAATCGCACAGAATTTTATTCAGCGGTCTCGCATTACCGTATCAGTTTTATTTTGTCAGTGGTTTCCTTTCTGGTGGCTTGAGTTCGACAGCCGGAGCGCCCTTGTCTTCGGTGTTTGTCCGGCTATGTTTAAATTCATTAATCCAATAGTAAATGATATTCAAGGATGGTGCAGGCAGAGTCCGTGTGAACTTCAACCAGTTTTTTTTTTTTTTGAGCTGTGCGGCAGTCCAACCCTCCAAATGAAAACAGCACGAAACTTGTCTCCATTTTCAGTCGCGAGCCTCACACTCACTAGTTCAGACGCCTGTCAGCAGTGAAGTGTGCGCTGTACATTGTCGAATTTCTCTATAAGATCTTTGGAATAATCAAGCTTACCAATCATGAAGGCACACAAAAAATTTTCCATTCTTCCATGGAAATCTACGAGACTTATCAAACCACCCTCGCAATGTCGTTTAGCAGCCTGTTTGGGCCACTGGTGCACTCGATGCACATTGTCTGAAGAGCCAGTAGGGCCGTCGGCACATTTGTCATCTTGAATAGCTAGAAAAGTGGCCAAATTCCGATTGTCATAACCGCATTATACGCATGCAGTCAGCTACTGTCTGTTTCTGCGTTGCTTGGTGTATTGAAGACATGCAACCTTCTGTGTCGCTGTGATTAGTAGCTTTTTACGAGGCACCCTATTCCAAACATCCATTGCAGTTAGATTGTTTCGCTGAGTTTGCTCAGAAGCCGGTTGAGACTGACCTGCCATCAGCCCTACGCCTTTCGGTTCCTAGAGCCCTGGCCATCTGGTACTCCGAAATTTTGTAAGCCGAGTTGGACCGCCTCAGAGTCAAATTTCGCCAGAATGGTTATAGTGAATGAGACCAGAAGAGCGCTGCCCTATCGACCAACCGACCAACCGTTGCTATTCACAATATACATAAATGACCTAGTGGATGACATAGGAAAGTTCACTGAGGCTTTTTGCAGATGATGCTGTGGTGTATCGAGAGGTTGTAACAATGGAAAATTGTACTGAAATGCAGGAGGATCTGCAGCGAATTGACGCATGGTGCAGGGAATGGCAATTCAATCTCAATGTAGACAACTGTAATGTGCTGCGGATACATAGAAAGAAAGATCCCTTATCATTAAGCTACAATATAGCAGGTCAGCAACTGGAAGCAGTTAATTCCATAAATTATCTGGGAGTACGCATTAGGAGTGATTTAAAATGGAATGATCATATAATGTTGATTGTCGGTAAAGCAGATGCCAGACTGAGATTCATTGGAAGAATCCTAAGGAAATGCAATCCGAAAACAAAGGAAGTAGGTTACAGTACACTTGTTCGCCCACTGCATTAATACTGCTCAGCAGTGTGGGATCCGTACCAGATAGGGTTGATAGAAGGTATAGAGAAGATCCAACGGAGAGCAGCGCGCTTCGTTACAGGATCATTTAGTAATCGCGAAAGCGTTACGGAGATGATAGATAAACTCCAGTGAAAGACTCTGCAGGAGAGACGCTCAGTAGCTCGGTACGGGCGTTTGTTAAAGTTTCGAGAACATACCTTCACCGAAGAGTCAAGGAGTATATTGCTCCCTCCTACGTACATTTCGCGAAGAGACCATGACGATAAAATCAGAGAGATTAGAGCCCACACAGAGGCATACCGACAATCCTTCTTTCCACGAACAATACGAGACTGGAATAGAAGGGAGAACTGATAGAGGTACTCAAGGTACCCTCCGCCACACACCGTCAGGTGGCTTGCGGTGTATGGATGTAGATGTAGATGTAGATGAAACGACTGAGTGATGCAAACAACGTAACCGCACCTATGTCTACTGCCTTTTTGCCTTATGTAGGTGAGGATTGGTCGTATTCTGCGGAAACATGATGTGAAATGAGTTTTCGATCAGGGTTCTTTTGGTGTCTGTAAACGTTGATCTCAGTTTGCGTAAGTTGGAGGTCTTCCGTATCCCTTGCAGTTATGGCATGTTATGGATTGGTCGGGCCACCAAGACAGTGGAGGACTGGTGTATGGAGTATACACTATACAGAGGTCGTTCTTTTAATTCAGTACTGGAGTGAGTGTGGACGAGCGTAAAGAACTGACTTGGAAACTCATTATTGGCTCTGGTTGAGAACTGCGTGGTGCAGTTATTTACAGCTGCTCAAGTTCATCAGGAGCTGCGACTACTTTATGAGCCTACTGTAATGAGTGAAGAAAATGTTAGACAACGGTGTGAAAACTTCAAATGTGTCAGTACAAATGTGAATATTGAGCAGTCTGTAATAAACCTTTATTTTCTAACTTGTTACGTGATTACGAATCCAATCAGTAATTTTGACATAAATGATGCATTAGGCTGAGTAAATACACTACTAGCAATTAAAATTGCTACACCTCGAAGATGATGTGCTCAAGATGCGAAATTTAACCGACAGGAAGAAGATGCTGTGATATGCAAATGATTAGCTTTTCAGAGCATTCACACACGGTTGCCGCCGGTGGCGACACCTACAACGTGCTGGCATGAGGAAAGTTTCCAACCGATTTCTCATACACAAACAGCAGTTGACCGGCGTTGCCTGGTGAAACGTTGTTGTGATGCCACGTGGAAAGAGGAGGAATGCGTACCATCACGTTTCAGACTTTGATAAAGGTCGGATTGTAGCCTATCGCGATTGCGGATTATCGTCACGCGACATTGCTGCTCGCGTTGGTCGAGATCCAGTGACTGTTAGCAGAATATGGAATCGGTGGGTTCAGGAGGGTAATACGGAACGCCGTGCTGGATCCCAACGGCCTCGTATCACTAGCAGTCGAGATGACTGGCATCTTATCCGCATGGTTGTAACGGATCGTGCAGCCACGTCTCGATCCCTGAGTCAACAGATGGGGAATTTGCAAGACAACAACCATCTGCACGAACAGTTCGGTTCGACGACGTTTGCAGCAGCATGGACTATCAGTTCGGAGACCATGCCTGCGGTTACCCTTGACGCTGCATCACAGACATGAGCGCCTGCGATGGTGTACTCAACGACGAACCTGGGTGCACGAATGGCGAAACGTCATTTTTTCGGATGAATCCAGGTTCTGTTTACAGCATCATGATGGTCGCATCCGTGTTTGGCGACATCGCGGTGAACGCACATTGTAAGCATGTATTCGTCATCGCCATACTGGCGTATCACCCGGCGTAATGGTACTGGGTGCCATTGGTTACACATCTCGGTCACCTCTTATTCGCACTGACGGCACTTTGAACAGTGGACGCTACATTTCAGATGTGTTACGACCCGTGGCTCTACCCTTCATTCGATCCCTGCGAAACCCTACATTTTAGCAGGATAATGCACGATCGCATGTTGCAGCTCCTGTACGGGCCTTTCTGGATACAGAAAATGTTCAACTGCTGCCCTGGCCAGCACGTTCTCCAGATCTCTCACCAATTGAAAACGTCTGGTCAATGGTGGCCGAGCAACTAGCTCGTCGCAATACGCCAGTCACTACTCTTGATGAACTGTGGTATCGTGTTGAAGCTGCATGGGCAGCTGTACCTGTACACGCCATCCAAGCTCTGTTTGACTCAATGCCCAGGCGTGTGAAGGCCGTTATTACGGCCGGAGGTCGTTGTTCTGGGTACTGATTTCTCAGGATCTATGCACCCAAATTGCGTGAAAGTGTAATCACATGTCAGTTCTACTATAATATAACTGTCCAATGAATACCCGTTTATCATCTGTATTTCTTCTTGGTGTAGCCATTTTAATGGCCAGTAGTGTATAACCTGTAAGTATACAGGCCACAGATAATAATAATAGTCATAACAATATAATTGATGTGTGTGTTCCTGTCCTTGGTATCCCTCTTCCCGAAGACAGAGAGGGCGAACTAAGATAATTGGTTTTAATCAGCGACTTAAACAGATAAGACGCATTCGACTATTCGTCCGCTGTTAACAGCAATTCAGTGAAGGGAAATTATAATCCATCATTATGCGCAAGCTTCTGAACAGGACGTGAAATATTGATACTTACGTAAAATTATTACTACCCATTGTCATAGCTGTGAGAAAAGATGCACAGGGTGTTCCATAGTCTTTGCATGAAACTTCTAGGAGTGATAGAACACGTCGTGGGGAAACCTATTATTGACGATAAAATGTTCGATAGCGCTTTACAGCGACAGAAGACGTCTTTGGCTCTGAGCACTATGCGACTTAACTTCTGAGGTCATTCTTCGCCTAGAACTTAGAACTAATTAAACCTAACTAACCTAAGGACATCACACACATCCATGCCCGAGGCAGGATTCGAACCTGCGACCGTAGCGGTCGCTCGGTTCCAGACTATAGCGCCTAGAACCGCAAGGCCACTCAGGCCGGCAGAAGACGTCTTTCCATTGAAATTGCCGTCCCTAGGATGACGAGATTGCTCCGAACTAGCGGGTCTGCTAACCGGGTTAGCTGCATACTCTCTGCTTTAGTAAATTCATAGAATGGCTTCAACAAGAAAACTATAATAATGAGTGTCTCTAAGTAGAGAAACATACATTGAGGGGGAAAAAGTTGCAACACCTAGAGGGAGTTGTGTGGGATAAACGAAAGTTGGTAGGCAATAAGAAATTCAGCCTTCAGTTGCAAGGTAAAATTTTTTTAGTTTACCTAGGTTTCGGTGCCAATAATGGTACCTTCTTCAGAAACTTTATAGATTCTGAAGATGGTCGCATCCGTGTTTGGTGACATCGCGGTGAACACACATTGGCAGCGTGTATTCGTCATCGCCATACTGGCGTATCATCCGGCGTGATGGAATGGGGTGCCATTAGTTACACGTCTCCGTCACCTCTTGTTCGCATTGACGGCACTTTGAACAGTGGACGCTACATTTCAGATGTGTTACGACCCGTGGCTCTACCCTTCATTCGATACCTGCGAAACCCTACATTTCAGCAGGATAATGCACGACCGCATGTTGCAGGTCCTGTACGGGCCTTTCTGGATACAGAAAATGTTCGACAGCTGCCCTGGCCAGCACATTCTCCAGATCTCTCACCAACTGAAAACGTCTGGTCAATGGTGACCGAGCAACTGGCTCGTCTCAATACGCCAGTCACTATTCTTGATGAACTGTGGTATCGTGTTGTAGCTTCATGGGCATCTGTACCTGTACACGCCATCCGAGCTCTGTTTGACTCAATGCCCAGGCGTATCAAGGCCATTATTGCGACCAGAGGTGGTTGTTCTGGGTACTGATTTCTCAGGATCTATGCACCCAAATTGCATGAAAGTGTAATCACATGTCAGTTCTAGTATAATCTATTTGTCCAATGAATACCCCTTTATCATCTCCATTTCTTCTTGGTGTAGCAATTTTAATGGCCAGTAGTGTATTTGCAGTCAGGGTGTGTGGGATAACCAGGAGTGTGTGTCTGCTGTCCTACGATATCACACTCCAGACCATAACTCCGTATGTAGGTCCTGTGTGTCTAGCATGCAGACACGCTGACTGGAGGTCCTCAACAGGCGTCCTCCTAGCCAACAAACGTCTATCACTGGCACCGCGACAGACAGAGATTTCACCAGAAACTGCTACAGACCTTCTCCCTCCTCTCCAACGAGCTCTCCCTTGACAGTCACTCAAGCAAACGGCCGTGGTCTGGGACAAAGGAACACACGCTACACAGCATCTGGCTCTGAGCTGTCCTCGAAGTAACTGATTTGTAACAGTTCGTAGTGTCACTGTGGTGCAAACTACTGCTCGAATAGCTGCTGCAGATGGTGTATGATGCGTGAGAGGCAAATGCCGAACATGACGATGTTCCGTCTTGGTAGTGCCACGTGGCAGTCCAGAGCCTGGTCATCATGTGACCAGCGCTGCCAGCAGTGGCTACATTCCTGCCAAGTCTTTCTCCATATTTCAGAAGGAACATCCAGCTTCTCGTAGCCTTACAAGACGACTTCGTTCAAACTCAGTGAAGTATTGATAATTACGTTTTTGTCATCATAAATGCATTCTTGACTAACATTAACAAAACACATCCAGTCTCAAAGGTAAGAAACGCTCATGCCCGTTGTAGCATGTATTTAAATCAAACCTGATTTGCGAACTCATAGTGGCACTACTAGTACCTCTTTTATGCGACTGGCGCGAAATTTGGATAACCGTCATCTTTCAGATGTAGAAACACGCCTACCAACTCTGAGAATCTTTAACATAATGCAGCGCTTCAGCAACCGTGAATTGTTCAGACAATAAGAAATTCAGCTGTCAGTGGCAAGATAATTTTTTTTTTAGTTTACCTACGTTTCGATGCCATTCCTGGATTCATCCGAAAAAATGACGTTTTGCCTTTCGTGCACCCAGGTTCGTCGTTGAGTACAGCATCGCAGGCGGTCCTGTCTGTGATGCAGCGTTAAGGGTAGCCGCAGCCGTGGTCTCTGAGCTGATAGTCCATGCTGCTGCAAACGTCGTCGAACTGTTCGTACAAATGGTTGTTATCTTGCAAATGACCCCATCTGTTGACTCAGGGATCGCGACGTGGCTGCACGATCCGTTACAGCCATGCGGATAAGATGCCTGTCATTTCGACTGCTAGTGATACTAGGCCGTTGGGATCCAGCACGGCGTTCCGTATCACCCTCCTGAACCCACCGACTCCATATTCTGCTACCAGTTATTGGATCTCGACCAACGCGAGCAGGAATGTCGCGATACGATAAACCGCAATCGCGATAGGCTTCAATCCGACATTTATCAAAGTCGGAAACGTGATGGTACGCATTTCTCCTCCTTACTCGAGGCATCACAACAACGTTTCACCAGGCAACGCCGGTCAACTGCTGTTTGTGTATGAGTAATCAGTTGGAAACTTTCCTCATGTTAGCACGTTGTAGGTGTCGCCACCGGCGCCAAACTTGTGTGAATACTCTGAAAAGCTAATCATTTGCACATCACAGCATCTTCTTCCTGTCGGTTAAATTTCGCGTCTGTAGCACGTCATCTCCGTGGTGTAGCAATTTTAATGGCCAGCAGTGTATGTATGTCAGTCTGGTGATTCGATCTGTTGTGGTGCCATTCATAAAGAGCATTCCAGGGTGTGTTTTCCAAGAGGATAACGCTCGCCCACACACCGCTGTTGTAACCCAACATGCTTTGCAGGGTGTCGTCTTGTTGCCTTGGCCACCATATCTGTCTCCAGTCGAGCACATCTGGGACATCATCAGACGACGACTCCAGTGGCAACCAGCAGCAGCACTGACCACCACTGTACTGACCAACTGAGAGAAGCTGGCATGAAACTCCGTCACACAATATGACTTCCGTCTTCTGTACAACACAATGCATGCACGTATACCAGCTCGCATTCAACATTCTGGTGCTTACACTAGTTATTAATGCGCCAGCGTTAATACATTAATTTATTTATCTGTGATCTCGTAATGTTAATGACTTAAATATGTTACCTAGACAAATGTATTTCTGAAATTTCATTACTCTGCATTATTAGTTTTTGGTGCTGCAAGTTTTTACTGCTGTGTATTTTATAAGCAAATCATGAACTTTAATTTCGAGGGCCTAACTCCTTTCATATGGAGCAGACGATTGGCTTATAGACGACACATACGGCATAGAAATGCCACAGAGGACCTACACTGTGTCAGTATTCCAAAGATGATGAAATAAAGAGAGTAGCCTGCATCCTAACAAACCAGTGGTATCAAAATTGAATTTCTATAAATAAAGAATATATTATTATTATGTCTTCTGCTATACAATGTAATTCACATTTGAATACACTGCCAAAATACGAATTTATCACAAACCATGGGATGGTTTGGGATTTCCCAGAGGGTGGTGAGGGATGGAACATAAATTACCTGTAGAAAACTGCTGACATCATTGGTGGAAGAGGGGATTTAATTGATTTATTAATTAACTAATGTGATATAAATTTGATATAAATTGTCCCAGTACAGCCATTACCCTGCTGCTTACAGACTGCTTATAATTAAAGTTTCTGTACTTAAGCGGGCCCCCATGAAAAATAAGTGACAGTACGACAAAAAACTTAGTGGAAACAGTTGTAAGGGCCTGCGGAAGAGAAATAACAAAATAAACCATTGAAAGAAATGAATTGAAATTTCCACATGAGAGGCTCACATTGCAACGTAAGCGCAAAGTCTACTGGAAGGCCTATGTCACGTGGTAAATGATAGTGAGTAATGTTAGTACCATTTCACATTTATTTGCAGCACTTTTCGAACTGTGGAGAATGGGATGTTCCACTGTCGTTACACAACTCGTGCACTGCATGAAGACCGTATTCTCAGTCGTGGCAACAGTAACTTCTTCATCAAATTGTGGCACAATTTGCCATCGGGCTCTCTCAGCAGAGCAATTACTAAGTCTCCAGTTAATTCTAAGATCCGAAAAATGTTCTTGAACCCCGCCTGGAAAGAGGCCCTCTCCTAACCTTTTAATGCTTCAATACTCTCGAATAGAGCAGCACTTCTGCTGTTGTTTTGATAACACAGATTTACGAGTAAAAATCATCGGTCACCTTGTGCAGACCCATGTCGACTGTCTGCATCTGTAGCGCACACTAATGCTTGTGTTTCAGTCCTTCGTCATCGTACCAGTACCTGCTCCTGAGGGCAAGTCATGACAATAACACGAATAGAAACGAAAATCCTGCAGTGCACAGTCTGAACATCATTCCTATAAAGTTGGGTATTCATGTGGTAAATAGCTTTTCGTCTGAACTGGTTCAAGTAGCGGAAGTTTACTCATAACCAGATTTCGAAATCTCTTGTCTATGGGCCCTGAGTTCCTCTTGGGGTCTGAAGGAACGATTTGGCTCTTGCAATTACTTTTTATTTGTAGAATTCGCCTTTAAACCGTCACCACACGCTTAATCAAAGGAGGTAAGGTCTGGGGACCTTGGTTCACAAGAAATATGAGCGTATCTGCAGTTCCACCTCCTAGGAGCCGGCCGGTGTGGCCGTGCGGTTCTAGGCGCGTCAGTGTGGAGCCGCGTGACCGCTACGGTCGCTGGTTCGAATCCTGCCTCGGGCATGGATGTGTGTGATATCCTTAGGTTAGTTAGGTTTAAGTAGTTCTAAGTTCTAGGGGACTGATTACCTCAGCAGTTAAGTCCCATAGTGCTCAGAGCCATTTGAACCATCTGAACCTCCTAGGAAACGTTACGTATACATGGTACGGCCGCGTAATCCAAAAACGTTCAAATGTGTGTTAATTCCTAAGGGACCTAATTGCTGAGGTCATCGTTCCCTAGATTTACACACTTAAGTAACTTACGCTAAGAGCAACACACACACCCAACCCCGAGGGAGGACTCGAACCTTCGGCGGGAGGGGCCGCACAATCCGTGACATGGCGCCCTAAACAGTGCGGCCACTGCGCGCGGCCCGCGTAATTCCAGGTAATGAAAGTCTGATCTTCCAATGAAGGTGAAAGGCCCGCATCTCGTGGTCGTGCGGTAGCGTTCTCGCTTCCCACGCCCGGGTTCCCGGGTTCGATTCCCGGCGGGGTCAGGGATTTTCTCTGCCTCGTGATGGCTGGGTGTTGTGTGCTGTCCTTAGGTTAGTTAGGTTTAAGTAGTTCTAAGTTGTAGGGGATTTATGACCACAGCAGTTGAGTCCCATAGTGCTCAGAGCCATGTGAACCATTTTTGAAGGTGAAAGGTTATTTTCAAAGAAAGTGTAAATAAGTGGATGCACTGGGAGAACAGGCTGAGTCAACTGACTGATTGTCGTGCCGCACCAAACATTTGCATAGAAGTTAGAGTTCGGATTTTTGAAAATCAAATTTGAACTTCACCATTTGCCTTTGCTTAACGTCTTCTGTGAGTAGGTTTTGGGTTACAGTCTAACAGCTGCATCTCCATAACAAGTAAAGCTTACTCGCATGTTATGGCTCAAATGGCTCTGAGCACTATGGGACTTAACATCTGTCGTCATCAGTCCCCTAGAACTTAGAACTACTTAAACCTAACTAACCTAAGGACATCACACACATCCATGCCCGAGGCAGTGTTCGAACCTGCGACCGTAGATGTCACGCGGTTCCAGGCTGAACCGCCTACAACCACACTGCCACATCGGCCGGCCTGCATGTCATATGGAGTGACTTACTCGATTCCATCTTTACAGCTTAGCAGTCATCTGAGGGCATTACAGTGTTCAAAAGTCCGCCCTCAGTAGCTGAGTGGTAGCCGACGCCTCCTTTTACTGATCAGAGCATTTGTGCACCGCCGCCGTCAGTGTCAGCCAGTTTGCCGTGGCATACGGAGCTCCATCGCAGTCTTTAACACTGGTAGCATGCCGCGACAGCGTGGACGTGAACCGTATGTGCAGTTGACGGACTTTGAGCGAGGGCGTATAGTGGGCATGCGGGAGGCCGGGTGGACGTACCGTCGAATTGCTCAACACGTGGGGCGTGAGGTCTCCACAGTACATCGATGTTGTCGCCAGTGGTCGGCGGAAGGTGCACGTGCCCGTCGACCTGGGACCGGACCGCAGCGACGCACGGATGCACGCCAAGACCGTAGGATCCTACGCAGTGCCGTAGGGGACCGCACCGCCACTTCCCAGCAAATTAGGGACACTGTTGCTCCTGGGGTATCGGCGAGGACCATTCGCAACCGTCTCCATGAAGCTGGGCTACGGTCCCGCACACCGTTAGGCCGTCTTCCGCTCACGCCCCAACATCGTGCAGCCCGCCTCCAGTGGTGTCGCGACAGGCGTGAATGGAGGGACGAATGGAGACGTGTCGTCTTCAGCGATGAGAGTCGCTTCTGCCTTGGTGCCAATGATGGTCGTATGCGTGTTTGGCGCCGTGCAGCTGAGAGCCACAATCAGGACTGCATACGACCGAGGCACACAGGGCCAACACCCGGCATCATGGTGTGGGGAGCGATCTCCTACACTGGCCGTACACCACTGGTGATCGTCGAGGGGACACTGAATAGTGCACGGTACATCCAAACCGTCATCGAACCCATCGTTCTACCATTCCTAGACCGGCAAGGGAACTTGCTGTTCAAACAGGACAATGCACGTCCGCATGTATCCCGTGCCACCCAACGTGCTCTAGAAGGTGTAAGTCAACTACCCTGGCCAGCAAGATCTCCGGATCTGTCCCCCATTGAGCATGTTTGGGACTGGATGAAGCGTCGTCTCACGCGGTCTGCACGTCCAGCACGAACGCTGGTCCAACTGAGGCGCCAGGTGGAAATGGCATGGCAAGCCGTTCCACAGGACTACATCCAGCATCTCTATGATCGTCTCCATGGGAGAATAGCAGCCTGCATTGCTGCAAAAGGTGGATATACACTGTACTAGTGCCGACATTGTGCATGCTCTGTTGCCTGTGTCTATGTGCCTGTGCTTCTGTCAGTGTGATCATGTGATGTATCTGACCCCAGGAATGTGTCAATAAAGTTTCCCCTTCCTGGGACAATGAATTCACGGTGTACTTATTTCAATTTCCAGGAGTGTATATATATATCGCATACCGAGTTCCCCATGTAGCACAAGTTCTACCTTTCCCGCTTACTGTGGCACGTCGCATGTTGGCAGCGATGGCATCTTTCGTCAGCTCTGGGCTGTTGTTCAAAGTTAACTATGCAACCCTTACTCTTCCCCGTGAACGAGGTGGGATAGGTCTGTTTCACGAGCCGGATAGAGCTCGCGCCCTATTTGTCAGCTCCCAGATGACGGTATGGACACGTTGCCCAACGAGCCTCACTGGTCTCCTCCTGTCGGCATATACGCCGGTCTCACTGTCAGCCCCAGTGATGATCTCGGATGTTCCGGCCCAATTGCATTATATACCATACTTATTTCTTGAACTCAGTTATCTACGCCTCACCTTACGAAGACAGCTTTTACTCAAGATAAAGGCAGCATACAATGTCCTCCAATTAGGTCGTCCACCTAACCCGATTGAACAAAAGTTCCCCCAGGTTGACTGGCGTCATGTATGGTGCGCGGTGTTCGCCTGTTACCTTGACACGAATGTTCAGTGTGTCTGGTACCTAACTGTCTATGGTAAGCAAATCAACCAATCTCGCCTTCATCGTATCCACCTCGCCCACTCACCTCTGTGATCCACGTGTGGAGTGCCAGACAATGACGAACATCGGTTTGTTTGCGGACCGGCGGCGGAGGTTTGGCAATTGATTCGTCGTATTGTGGCTTTTCTAACGCGGGACATTCCGGATCGGATTACTCCCCTTTCATTAATATTTCCGGAACGTGACTATTTTCCTCGGACTAAGACCATTGCTGTGAATTGGATTCGCGGACATGCCATTCACTACCTATTTGGACAAACTGTAGACTCTGTACTCGATTTTTGTACATATCTCAATGGCCGTCATTATGTCGTTGTCCGTCACCCAAAATACAGACAATTTTTCTCGAACTTCCTTGGGAGTGTTTTCCACGACCCGCCTCGCAGCTGGAATGTGTTAAGCCAAGAGAGAAGAAGGTTTCCTGTTTGAACCAATGAACATTTCTGAACAATTGAACGGAACACATCAATTTCGAGAAGACGTGACTCAACATATTACCAGCGGGGCGCAGAAGGCCTCTGATCAATAGCACAACAAAAATAAACAAAAAAAATTCAGAAAAAGGAAGTTTTGTTTTGTTTGTGAGGATAGCCCTAACCTTGCTTTCCCATATTTCCCCTGGTATATAGGCAGCTCTCTGGTGTAGGTTTAGTCAGGAGCCAACGCTTGAAGTGGACCAGATTTTCTTGTTATAGGATGAAAATTGGCGGTGTCATTTAGTTTTTTTTTTGTAGTTCCATTTTCATAAGGGGCTTTAAAATAAAAAAGGAAAAAAGTGGTTAAGGCAAAAAAAAGTGGTCAGTGAGACAGGATGTCAATCCTAAGGGTCCGGGTTCGATTCCCGGCTGGGTCGGAGATTTTCTCCGCTCAATGACTGGGTGTTGTGTTGTCCTAATCATCGTCATTTCATCCCCATCGACGCGCAAGTAGCCGAAGTGGCGTCAAATTGAAAGACTTGCACCAGGCGAACGGTCTGCCCGACGGGAGGCCCTACCCACACAACATTTTTGTTTCTTACTGTGAAAAAGGAGCTCGGGGTGGGGCAGTTGGGGGTGGGGAGGAGGCGGGGCGGCAACGTACTTCTTCATTATGAGTGGTCAAATTTAATTCATTTACTGCTGAATTACAGCTTACATCCAGTACATTTTTATGTAAGTTACAATTATAGTACGTCTTAGGAAAAAATTAAAAATATTTGTTGTATTTACTCTCAGGGCCTATGCCTCGTATGTTGATTTGATCCCTGTTCCATTTCTTCTACAGTAGTTGTTCAGATGCTAGGTAGTGCACGTGTTTTGCAATTACAGTATTGATATTCTTCTTGAAAATTGTGACTGTTTGGTGGCAATGTACAGTTTAGTGTGTTCGAACATTCCAAGGAAAGTTAGAAGAAATTCTTTGTTAGCTAGCAGCAGTTACCAGTACCCCCATCGCCGATTCACTGAATAATGCTGCATCCATTTACAAAACAGCTGGATTTTAGGAAAAGCTTGTTTCTCATGCATCTCAATGTTTATAGAGGTTATACCTCGTGAACTATGCGTCGTATAATTAGACAACTCTTCGAGTACATGCAGTGGTATACGTGGATACTGCCAGCATAATGCGTTTGCGAATAAGATTAGTAGTAAAGAAGTAATAAAACGTCACGACTGATGCTGAAATTTTACTGCAAGAACAGTGAGAATATGTGTTGTTGTGGTGGTCATCAGTCCTGAGACTGGTTTAATGGAGCTCTCCATGCTACTCTATCCTGTGCAAGCTTCTTCATCTCCCAGTACCTACTGCAACCTACATCCTTCTGAATCTGCTTAGTGTATTCATCTCTTGGTCTCCCCCTACGATTTTTACCCTCCACGCTGCCCTCCAATACTAAATTGGTGATCCCTTGATGCCTCAGAACATGTCCTACCAACCGATCCCTTCTTCTGGTCAAGTTGTGCCACAAACTTCTCTTCTCCCCAATCCTATTCAATACTTCCTCATTAGTTATGTGATCTACCCATCTAATCTTCAGCATTCTTCTGTAGCACCACATTTCGAAAGCTTCTATTCTCTTCTTGTCCAAACTATTTATCGTCCATGTTTCACTTCCATACATGGCTACACTCCATACAAATACTTTCAGAAATGACCTCCTGACACTTAAATCTGTACTCGATGTTAACAAATTTCTCATCTTCAGAAACGCTTTCCTTGCCATTGCCAGTCTACATTTTATATCCTCTCTACTTCGACCATCATCAGTTATTTTGCTCCCCAAATAGCAAAACTCCTTTACTACTTTAAGTGTCTCATTTCCAAATCTAATACCCTCAACATCACCCGACTTAATTCGACTACATTCCATTATCCTCGTTTTGTTTTTGTTGACGTTCATCTTATATCCTCCCTTCAAGACACTGTCCATTCCGTTCAACTGCTCTTCCAAGTCCATTGCTGTCTCTGACAGAATTACAATGTCATCGGCGAACCTCCAACTTTTTATTTCTTCTCCATGGATTTTAATACCTACTCCGAATTTTTCTTTTGTTTCCTTTACTGCTTGCTCAATATACATATTGAATAACATCGGGGAGAGGCTACAACCCTGTCTTACTCCCTTCCCAACCACTACTTCCCTTTCATGTCCCTCGACTCTTAAAACTGCCATCTGGTTTCTGTACAAATTGTAAATAGCCTTTCGCTCCCTGTATTTTACCCCTGCCACCTTAGAATTTGAAAGAGAGTATTCCAGTCAACATTGTCAAAAGCTTTCTCTAAGTCTACAAATGCTAGAAATGTAGGTTTGCCTTTCCTTAATCTTTCTTCTAAGATAAGTCGTAAGGTCAGTATTGCCTCACGTGTTCCAGTATTTCTACGGAATCCAAACTGATCTTCCCCGAGGTCGGCTTCTACTAGTTTTTCCATTCGTCTGTAAAGAATTCGTGTTAGTATTTTGCAGCTGTGACTTATTAAACTGATTGTTCGGTAATTTTCACATCTGTCAACACCTGCTTTCTTTGGGATTGGAATTATTATATTCTTCTTGAAGTCTGTGGGTATTTCGCCTGTTTCATACATCTTGCTCACCAGATGGTAGAGTTTTGTCAGGACTGGCTCTCCCAAGGCCGTCAGTAGTTCCAATGGAATGTTGTCTACTCCGAGGGCCTTGTTTCGACTCAGGTCTTTCAGTGCTCTGTCAAACTCTTCACGCAGTATCGTATCTCCCATTTCATCTTCATCTACATCCTCTTCCATTTCCATAATATTGTCCTCAAGTGCATCGCCCTTGTATAGACCCTCTATGTACTCCTTCCACCTTTCTGCTTTCCCTTCTTTGCTTAGAACTGGGTTTCCATCTGAGCTCTTGATGTTCATACAAGTGGTTCTCCTTTCTCCAAAGGTCTCTTTAATTTTCCTGTAGGCAGTATCTATCTTACCTCTAGTGAGATACGCCTCTACATCCTTACATTTGTCCTCTAGCCATCCCTGCTTAGCCATTTTGCACTTCCTGTCGATCTCATTTTTGAGACGTTTGTATTCCTTTTTGCCTGCTTCATTTACTGCATTTTTATATTTTCTCCTTTCATCAATTAAATTCAATATTTCTTCTGTTACCCAAGGATTTCTACTAGCCCTCGTCTTTTTACCTACTTGATCCTCTGCTGCCTTTACTACTTCATCCCTCAAAGCTACCCATTCTTCTTCTACTGTATTTCTTTCCCCCATTCCTGTCAATTGTTCCCTTATGCTCTCCCTGAAACTCTGTACAACCTCTGGTTCTTTCAGTTTATCCAGGTCCCATCTACTTAAATTCCCACCTTTTTGCAGTTTCTTCAGTTTTAATCTACAGGTCATAACCAATAGATTGTGGTCAGAGTCCACATCTGCCCCTGGAAATGTCTTACAATTTGAAACCTGGTTCCTAAATCTCTGTCTTACCATTATATAATCTATCTGATACCTTTTAGTATCTCCAGGGTTCTTCCATGTATACAACCTTCTATCATGATTCTTAAACCAAGTGTTAGCTATGATTAAGTTGTGCTCTGTGCAAAATTCTACCAGGCGGCTTCTTTCATTTCTTAGCCCCAATCCATATTCACCTACTATGTTTCCTTCTCTCCCTTTTCCTGCACTCGAATTCCAGTCACCCATGACTATTAAATTTTCGTCTCACTTCACTATCTATATAATTTCTTTTATTTCATCATACATTTCTTCAATTTCTTCGTCATCTGCAGAGCTAGTTGGCATATAAACTTGTACTACTGTAGTAGGTGTGGGCTTCGTATCTATCTTGGCCACAATAATGCGTTCACTATGCTGTTTGTAGTAGCTTACCCGCATTCCTATTTTCCTATTCATTATTAAACCTACTCCTGCATTACCCCTATTTGACTTTGTGTTTATAACCCTGTAGTCACCTGACCAGAAGTCTTGTTCCTCCTGCCACCGAACTTCACTAATTCCCACTATATCTAACTTTAACCTATTCATTTCCCTTTTTTAAATTTTCCAACCTACCTGCCCGATTAAGGGATCTGACATTCCACGCTCCGATCCGTAGAACGCCAGTTTCCTTTCTCCTGATAACGACATCCTCTTGAGTAGTCCCCGCCCGGAGATCCGAATGGGGGACTATTTTACCTCCGGAATATTTTACCCAAGAGGACGCCATCATCATTTAATCATACAGTAAAGCTGTATGCCCTCGGGAAAATTTACGGCCGTAGTTTCCCCTTGCTTTCAGCCGTTCGCAGTACCAGCACAGCAAGGCCGTTTTGGTTATTGTTACAAGACCAGATCAGTCAATCAACCAGACTGTTGCCCTTGCAACTACTGAAAATGCTGCTGCCCTTCTTCAGGAACCACACGTTTGTCTGGCCTCTCAACAGATACCCCTCCGTTGTGGTTGTACCTACGGTAGTAGGTAGAATATAGTAAGCGGAAAACATTCTTGATTTTGATTTTGTGAGGGGTGTAAGCGGGAAAAGGTTTCGTAAAGGTTTGAATATGAGAATTTGTTGGAAGTCGCTAGGCGCTCTAATTCTCAAATACTGGATAATTTGCTCTCCGAAGGTTATATGGCTCAAGGCGTATACAGAGCTTCTAACTCTGATACTTGACTTGTTGTGTGAAGCCTTTAACATAGGATTACACTGAGGTACACTGGGATGCCTCCCAATATAATGTCGGACCTCCTTTTGCCCGGATTAGTGCAGCAAGTCTACGTGGCATGAACTTAGCAACTCGCTGCAAGTCCGCTTTTGATATACCGAGCCAGGCTGCCTCTGTAGCAGTTCATAATTGCGAAAGTCTAACCGGTGCAGGATTTGTTGCACGAACTGACATCTCGATTATGTCCCATAAATGTTCGATGGGACTCATGTCGGCCGATCTGGGTGGCTCAAACATTCGCTCGAACTGTCCAGAATATTCTACGAACCAACCGCGCACAACTGTGGTCCGGAGACATGGCGCATTGTCATCCAAAAAAATTCCATCGTTGTTTGGGAACTAAGTCCACGAATGGCTGCAAATCGTCTACGATCGGTTTAGTTGGACCAGAGGACGCGTCCATTCCATGTAAACACAGCCCACAGCACTATGGAGCAAACAATAACTTGCACAGTGCCTCGCTGATAACTTGTGCCCATGGCTTCATGGTTTCTGCGACACACTCAAACCCTGCCGTCAGCGCTTACCAACCGAAGCCGGCACTCCTCTGACCAGGGTGCCTATTATGTATCTTTCCGCCATTGTGCCGATAGGTGCGCGAGCCCACCGAACGGTCTTGTTTTCGAAGTAGAGGCTCTGATCCTTAACAGTATCAGGCCAGTATATCCATTTCCACGATTTTCAGCTGAAATGCATAGAACTTTTTACAGTTTCCCTGACCGCATGTTTCCAAGCAAGCACAATAACGATAGCGTATTTGACTGTATTCTGGAGACGTCGTAAATGCCGCATTATGTCATCTTATTCTCATTCACACTGACATCGTGTTTTGGAATTTATGTTTCGGAAAATGAGTTAGGAATAGTGTGTAGTACCACATTGTACCAATACATCTATAAACAAACACCCGAAAAATTCATTCTGAGAGTTTCGAAGAAAAGAAGGTGAACAGAATGTGGTTATAACTCGCTCCTAGAGATCCAAATGATTAAGTGGCCTACTTTCCTATATGATACGTCAACGATTTGGGTCTTAAAAACAAAATTTAAAAAACGCATTTTCGAGAGCACCTGCAGTTCGTCGAAGTTTATAACATGCATCTCATTAATGAAAATGTTTCATATATGGTGCTAAAGTCTAAAAATGTTACGGCAGAGAGCTTTCATCTCTGTCTACTGTTGTTGAGGATTCGATCGCAGATAAATACTAGTGACAAGCAAGTGTATGAAGATGACTGCTGCTAGTTACATTCCCAGTGATTTAAGTTGTGCTCTTTGATTCCTGTCTAATCGCATGCACGGAAATCGCTAAATATTCGGAAAAAATGGTGAATTATTTCTCACAAGGGAAAATATCAAGGTCACTGTCGGTTGTTTCACTCACAGCAATTTCATCTCCAGCAATTTCATATTTCGTTTTTTAAACATACAGAAATCACGAAATCATTACTGAGGAAGTGCGCTCTTACATGTAAGTAATAACGAATATAGCAGAAAAATACTTAACTTACAAGAATATCAATGTCTCAGAATGTGTTACATATACGATGAGGGGAAAAAAATGCTCTTATCTGTGCGCGAACCCATGTCTTTTCGTACCGCATTCCCGCGCGCTAACCACTTGCCCACGGCACACAACAGGACAGTAATCCACAATTCTCGCACTATTACGTAGAGGTGCGTAGGCTGACTTCGTTGCCAAGTCATAAATACGTGATATTTTGGAAGGTTTCCAGTATCAGGCTCCACGTAATTGCTTTCCATTGTTACTTGAATGATGTAAACACGTTTCGGATAATTACAAACTAAACCATTTTTGGGAAAAAGTACACAAAGTCGCTAGTAACTTTAGCTCACACTCATGTAATATACGTAAGCAAAGCCGGTGTCTTGATATTTAATGAACTTTAAACTCTTATTTGCATAAAAATAACACGTATTTTGAGAGAATATTGACCGAAAACGGTTTTTTTATGTTGTAATCATTCACAGTAACAACCTAACCTAATAATGTTTCTAACAAAGGAAAACAGTATATTATGAACTCAGTTTCCAACCGGATCCGTCCTCTGGTGATTCTTTAATTACACAGTCTCTAAATCCAAAGCTAAAGCCCTTCAATATGTTCCAAATAACAAATTATAGTCGTAAATAAGCCACAGGTTACCGAACGACACGGCCATACCGAAATCCAAAACCTCTAGGTACAATTGTCGAAAAATCGGTGTGGGAGGACCGTTCGGTAACAGGTCTCAGAAGCTTACTGAATAGGATATTCGGATAAAGAACCGAAAATAACGTCACTACCGATACTAACCTACTGCACCGATCGGTGTGAACGATATAGAATAGGGCCCAAGGCCATGGTTTTCAGTCGACTAGGGTCCAACCGATATGGTCACGAGCCCTGGAGTGACGCCGCAGGCGATGTCGTGATGTTAGCAAAGACACCCGTGTCGGTCGTTTGCTGCCTGAGCCCATTAAGGCCAAATATCGCCGCACCTTCCTAAGGGATACGTTCGTCGTACGTCCCGCAATGATTGCTGCAATTATTTCAGGCACTGTTGCAAGTCCTTTAGCACTGACAACTCTATGAAAATGCCGCAGCTCTTGGTCGTTAGATGAAGGATGTCTGCCACTGCGTTGTCCGTGGTGTGACGTAATGCCTAAAATTTGATATTTTCGCACACTCTTTACACGGTGGATTGTGGGATGTTGAAGTCTCTAACGATTTCCGAAATGGAATGTCCCATGCGTCTAGCTCCAACCATCATTCCAGTCTGTTAATTCCCGTCGTGCGGCCACAGTCACATCGGAAACCTTTCCGCACCAATCAGTTGAGTACAAATGACAGCTCTACCAAAGAACTCCCCTTTTGTACCTTGTGTACGCGATACTACTGTCATTTGTATGTGTGACTTTTCCGGTTGGTTGATTGCTTGATTTGGGGGCGGGCATTACACAGCGAGGTCATCCGTCCGACCTGATTAGGGAAGGATGGGGAGGGACGTCGGCCGTGCCCTTTCAAAGCAACCATCCCAGAAATTGCCTGAAGCGATTTACAGAAGTAAAGGGAAACCACTTCGTAGTTAGGCTTCCCAGCGACTGCGCCCACTGATAAAGATTGTTCAATATGTGATCGTTTGCAGTTCGTTCTGACCTCATCTGCCATTGCCTGGAACATTCCAGCTACACGGCGGACTGTGAAAGGCACTCCATAGGTAGCTTGCGAAGCCCGGAAATAGCATGATGTCTTTCTTGCAAATAGAGCCAGAAGTCAAGGAAAATCTTGTGTCCGTCGCGACAGAGGTAATGGACCGCATGTCCAGGTATCCAGGTGACGGAGTTGGTTCGAGTCTTGGGGTAAAATGTCTCATCCGGAAACAATAACGTGCGTGCAGATATATGCTCCGGCCTAACTCGCAAGCATCTGCCGCACTAGGTGCCAAACCGGTTCCGCCTCTCCACAGCTGAGGCGGTGCTCGTCAAAATCTACTGTATCACAACCAACACAATTGGGAGACTCTGCCATGTGGATACTGTAGAGACGTTCTTGCGTCACCAGCTTCCTATTAACGACTACGTACCATTGGGAAACAACATCGGAATTAAGCATGGCATCGTGTACAGTCTTCCACACCACGCGCCACCGTACGTCAGGATATTTTAGTTCGACCACATTTAGGGGGCGGCGTTGCAGCATGTCATGATATAGGCGTCGAGTCGTGGCCATTTGTGGTGTCGTGAGCGCTACACTGCAATAACTTTGTTCTAAATAGAAACGCCCTATATAAAAGAGGGGCGCTGGGATGTCCTGTAGTGGCACCGGCGCTCTTAGTGAAGCAGGTCGTAGCGCCGTCAGAAGCAGACTCGTGAGGCTCGTAGGACAACGGCGCAGCAGACATAAATGTGAGCTAACATAGAGGGCAATGGCCCTATCATGGACGTTAAATAGGCCGACACCACCTTTTTCCTTGGGAAGGGTAAGAGATACGTATCTGATCTTCAGTAACATACCAGCGGTGACGAAGTATTCCAGAGCTGCCATAATGCTGCGAGCCAAGGGTTTCGGAATGGGTAGCGTTTGGGCGACATGCGGTATGCGGAACGCAAGGTATACATTGGCATAATACGCCCGCTGAAAGATGTTGAGGGATCGCAAGCGCTGATTTGCAATTCCGTCCCTAATTTGGTTAAGAAGGCGTCGATAATTGAGCGTCGTCACGCGTAGCATGTCGTTCATGAAATCTAAGCCCAAGCAGCGGACAGTATCACTGAAGCGTAAGGGGGCAATGTGGTCCTGCGGAAGCCCAAACCCGATGCTCAAGGCGACGGACTTATCAACGCTGATTTGGCTACCAGAAGCTGTACCGTAGGTTGCAATCCAGTCCAAAGCCGCGGCCATATCGTCAGCTCCACGTTCATCAAATCATCTGCATATGCGGTGCAGCGATAGATGGAGCCGCCGAACTGTATCCCAGTGAGCCTGTCTCGGAGACCACACAACAAAGGTTCTAAGGCCAGTGCAAATGACAATGTTGATAATAGACATCCCTGTCGTAGTGATCGGCGGATCGGCAGGGGTGCCGTCATTCTTCCATTAACAAGAACTCGAGAAGTAGCACCATGCAGAAGGCGTGTCAACACTGTGATAAAGGGGTCGAGGTATTCCATGCGCCGTAGAACGGCCGTGAGGAAAGTGTGGCCCACACGGTCAAAAGCCAGGCTAAAGTCGATAGACGCGAGGGCTGCCGGCAAACGTCTCACCCGTGCAAGGGAGATGAGATCACGGTAACGACATAACGCGGTTCTGATGTTGTTGGGTCCCCCCAAGGACGTCTGATCGCTGGACAGGACGTGCAATAGTGTGCTGCGAATACGTTCTGATAGCAGCCTCGAAAAGATCTTGAAGTCGCTGTTCAATAATGTTAAGGGGCGATAATCGCGGACATGATTCCGTCCCTTCGGCTTATGGATAGGGACAATCAGTCCTTCCAAGAACGGTGCAGGCAACGGAACACGGTACCAACAGTTGTGTAAAGGCTCGATAGAACTCTAATGGTAATCCATCGATTCCTGGTGATTTGTGGGGAGCACCTTTACCAATGGCGTCCAGCACTTCCTCTTCTGTCACTTCTCCCAGTAAAGTCGGTATCATGTCTGGTGGAACTGTATCGTGGACATGTGCTGAAACGGTGTCTACCATCGCCATATCAGGGAGCACTGCTGAATAAAGTTGAGCGTAAAGCCCATAGAAGACTTCTGCTATATCTGCTTGTCCTACCACGTGTCGTCCGTCGTCGGTTATCATGTCGGTTACCAGTGCCCTACGGCGCCTCCTGCGTTCTAGGATCACGTGGTGCATAGATGGCCTTTCTGATTGTATCACGTCTGGAATACGCGACCGTATAACAGCGCCCTGTAAACGATGGCGCGCTAAGGAGACGAGCTGCGCTTTCGCGCGATTGACTATGAGCTGTCTGTCAGGTGAGGGCTCCATAGCAAGACATTCCCGTAGGACGGTGTAATAAAAGTTTTCCGTGCTCCTCCTCCACGCCGCCGCTTCCCGGCCGTAAGCCATGAAGGTGCGCCTAAGAGCAGGCTTCGCACATTCAATCCACCAACTGAGGGTCGATCGGTAACGACCACAACGCTGTAAGGACGCGTATAAATCCTGTCTAACCGACTTGATGAACGACTTGTACAATGGGTGTAACCAGGAGCTGGGCCGTGGATGTGGCGCCACGTGTCGAGCAGGTGGAGGTCACGCACTAGCATTTCCAATTCCGCACACGGGACGTGATGTGGTTGCTGATCAGACGGAGATAATCTACAGTTAAAATCTCCTCCGATCACCATATCGTCTATGCGGCCCATAAATAGACACGTAATATCTTCCGAAAAAAAGCGGGCCCGATCTCTCCGTCTCCCTGATCCTGAAGGGGTGTACAGGATGTTACAAAAAGGTACGGCCAAACTTTCAAGAAACATTCCTCACACACAAAGAAAGAAAATATGTTATGTGGACATGTGTCCGGCAACGCTTAATTTCCATGTTAGAACTCATTTTAGTTTCGTCAGTATGTACTGTACTTCCTCGATTCACCGTCAGCTGGCCCAATTGAAGGAAGCCTGATTGGCCTCCACGGGTACACTTCTGCGAATGGTCCATCCAACAATGTGTCAATCCTCATTTCAGTGCAAATGTTCTCTTTACGGATGAGGCTTCATTCCAACGTGATCAAATTGTAAATTCTCACAATCAACGTGTGTGGGCTGACGAGAATCCGCACGGAATTGTGCAATCACATCATCAACACAGATTTTCTGTGAACGTTTGGGCAGGCATTGTTAGTGATGTCTTGATTGGGCCCCATGTTCTTCCACCTACGCTCAATGGAGCACGTTATCATGATTTCATACGGGATACTCTACCTGTGCTGCTAGAGCTAGAACATGTGCCTTTACAAGTACGACACAACATGTGGTTCATGCACGATGGAGCTCCTGCACATTTCATTCGAAGTGTTCGTAGGCTTCTCAACAACAGATTCGGTGACCGATGCATTGGTAGAGGCGGACCAATTCCGTGGCCTCCAAGCTCTCCTGACCTCAACCCTCTTGACATTCATTTATAGGGGCATTTTAAACCTCTTGTCTACGCAACCCCGGTACCAAATGTAGAGACTCTTCGTGCTCGTATTGTGGACGGCTGTGATACAATACGCCATTCTCCAGGGCTGCATCAGCGCATCAGGGATTCCATGCGACGGAGTGTGGATGCATATATACTCGCTAACGGAGGCCATTTTGAACATTTCCTGTAACAAAGTGTTTGAAGTCACGCTGGTACGTTCTGTTGCTGTGTGTTTCCATTCCATGATTAATGTGATTTGAAGAGAAGTAATAAAATGAGCTCTAACATGGAAAGTAAGCGTTTCCGGACACATGTCCACATAACATATTTTCTTTCTTTGTATGTGAGGAATGTTTCCTGAAAGTTTGGCCGTACCTTTTTGTAACACCCTGTATACATTGATGAGTCGTACACCGTTGAAGTTACTGCCGTGGCTCTTGAACTCGGTAAGTACAGTACGTCCGTAGCCGCCAAGCCGTCTAGTAGCAGGACAGCCACACCACAATCGGTAGAAGAGGCGTGGGAGATGTGGGCGGTATATCCGTAGGAGTTAGGGAAACTAGCGACACATACGTCGCTAGGAGTGGCATCTGTCACCCGTGCCCTGTCCAGGAAGTTCCTCAACATCGTCCGACCACAGAGGGTGCAACACGATGCTGTGTAGCTGATCGGCACCTAAATCTCTCTCACACCACTTAGGTCCTCAGCAGGCGCAACATCCATGCCGAGATGTCATCTTCTTGACCGGCCGTGTGTAGGAGGCAATCGTCAGAGGGGGTCCGCCGACATCGCTTGCGTCGTCGAGGCGAACGTTGCTTTCGAACGTGGACATCCGTATCCGAATGTGGGAGGCAATCCGCTAGGAAAGTAATCTCGGTCGGTGACTTTCCTGGCCGCAGTGTTTATCTCCTATGAATTAGATTACGAGAGAATTTAAAGTTTTTAAATTGGCTCAGTAGTTGTATGAAGTAATTAAACTTAAATTTTTGTTGTCCCTGGAAGCCATTAGATAGTTTGCAACTGTGATGGGTGACGAGGCGACCCTTCTGCCGCTTAGTAATGCGCAGTGCGGTTAATGTCGACGTTGTGAACGTTTTCTTCTCGTCGTTCTAGGACCAAGGTCGGCAAATGGCGGACCACGGTCCAGGTCCGGATCTCAGTAGGTCCAACCCTGGACAGCCAAGACGTTTTTCATACTTACAAATTACTCAAGCAAATTACTTAAAACGCTTTTTTCCTGTGGGTAACAATACACCTGAGCGCCGCTCTTATTATTTTTTATAGTATTTTACAAGTAACTGCGTGACTGATCTGAGTTGTTTGTGGTTGTTAGTTGCTGTACAGTGTAGAGCAAAAGAGTGAAGTGGAGAGCAGGGGCGCAACGGAGCAAGTTGGCCGGTCCGCGCCGCGTGTTATGCTGGTCCACGTGAAAGTTCTGCACGCCGCAAAGGAATACCAGAATTTTTTAATGGAACAGTGAATTTTACAAATCGACCTCTGACACTGGCAGTTTATGAAGCCTCTCTTAATCGGAGCCCGCATATTCGTATTAAAGCAGTTTTCGTGCTCGGAACTCCAACGAAAGGTGAAGACCGGTTTACGAAACTTCGATGTGAAATGACGATTGTATCCTTCGGACGGACGTGTCCACGGCGGCGGCGTCGACCCGTGACATGCAAGTGGCTCGTTTGTGGTGCGTCGACACACACTTTGGCGCGGAAGGAACTTCTCTGCGGTGCTTCGGGACCCTCTTTGTGCTGGTAGGCGGTATTTTCATAAAGAAGGAATCTACATAACACAAAATACACAAATTTTATCGTCACTCTGTCAATATATGTTGTGATTTCATACGTTCATTACTGAGCGGGGTGGCGCAGTGGTTAGCACACTGGACCCGTATTTGGGAGGACCACGGTTCATACCCCAGTCCGGCCATCCTGTTTTACACTACTGGCCATTAATACTGCTAAATCACGAAAAAAATGCTGATGGTAAACGTCTATTCATTGGACAAATATATTACACCAGAACTGACATGAGATTACATTTTCACGCAATTTGGGTGCGTAGATCCTGAGAAATCAGTACCCAGAACAACCACCTCTGGCCGTAATAACGGCCTTGATACGCCTGGGCATTGAGTCAAATGGCTGGTTCAAATGGCTCTGAGCACAATGGGACTTAACATCTATAGTCATCAGTCTCCTAGAACTTAGAACTACTTAAACCTAACTAACCTAAGGACATCACACGCATCCATGCCCGAGGCAGGATTCGAACCTGCGACCGTAGCACTCGCGCGGCTCCGGACTGAGCGCCTAGAACCGCTAGACCACCGCGGCCGGCGGGCATTGAGTCAAACAGAGCTTGGATGGCGTGTACAGGTACAGCTGCTCATGCAGCTTCAACACCATACCACAGTTCATCAAGAGTAGTGACTGGCGTATTGTGACGAGCCAGTTGCTCGGCCAACATTGACCAGACGTTTTCAATTGGTGAGAGATCTCGAGAATTTGGTGGCCAGGGCAGCAGTCGAAATTTTCCTGTATCCAGAAAGGCCCTGCAACATGCGGTCGTGCATTATCCTGCTGAAATGTAGGGTTTCGAAGGGATCGAATGAATGGTAGAGCCACGGGTCGTAACACATCTGAAAGGTAACGTCCACTGTTCCAAGTGCCATCAATGTGAAGCGAACAAGAGGTGACCGAGACGTTTAACCAATGGCACCCCATACCATCACGCCGGGTGATACGCCAGTATGGCGATGACGAATACACGCTTCCAATGTGCGTTCACCGCGGTGTCGCCAAACACGGATGCGACCATCATGATAACGTAAACAGAACCTGGACTCCTCCGAAAAAATGACGTTACGCCATTCGTGCACCCAGATTCGTCGTTGAGTACACCATCGCAGGCGACCTTGTCTGTGATGCAGCGTCAAAGGTAACCGCAGCCATGGTCTCCTAGCTGGTAGTTCATGCTGCTGCAAACGTCGTCGAACTGTTCGTGCAGATGGTACTTGTCTTGTCTTGTTGACTCAGGGATCGAGACGTGGCTGCACGATCCGTTACAGCCATGCGGATAAGATGCCTGTCATCTCGACTGCTAGTGATACGAGGCCGTTGGGATCCAGCACGGCGTTCCGTATTACCCTCCTGAACCCACCGATTCCATATTCTGCCAACAGTCATTGGATCTCGACCAACGCGAGCAGCAATGTCATGATATGATAGACCGCAATCGCGATAGGCTACAATCCGACCTTTACCAAAGTCGGAAACGTGATGGTACGCATTTCTCCTCCTTACGCGACGCATCACAACGTTTCACCAGGCAACGCCGGTCAACTGCTGTTTGTGTATGAGAAATCGGTTGGAAACTTTCCTCATGCCAGCACGTTGTAGGTGTCACCACCGGCGCCAACCTTGTGTGAATGCTCTGAAAAGCCAATCATATGCATATCACAGCATCTTCTTCCTGTCGCTTAAATTTCGCGTCTTTAGAAGGTCAACTTCGTGGCGTAGCAATTTTAATGGCCAATAGCGTAAGTTTTCCGTGATTTCCCGTAAACCATTTGAGGCAAATGCCGGGATCGTTCCTTTGAAAGAGCACGGCCGATTTCATTCCCCACCCTTCCCTCATCCGAGCTTCTGCTGTGTCTCTAATGACCTCGTCGTCGACGTGACGTTAAACACTAATCTCCTCTTCCTATTCGTATTTTCATAATTTGTCTCGTAGTTGTCCAAAACTGCTAAGTGTTTTTGCATCTGTGTGGATCCTTAAAGGCGTGAACTTGATAACGAAAGTAGTAAGTTTTTGACTGAGTGAAACGGGCAACACATTGAGGTGACAAAACGTTGGATAGCGATACGGACATATACAGATAGCGGTAATACCCCGTATACACGGTATTCGAGATCTGTTCAAAAAATTCCGTAACTTTGTCCCTCAAAATTTTTCTACCCTTACCCTTTATTTATCGTGCATGGTCTCCTACAAAATACTCTCCTCCACAATTAATACACCGCTCCTAACGCCGTTTCCACTTCCAGAAGAAGTCTTGGTACGGCTCTTGGTGGATCGTGCGAATCATCGTCTTCGCATTTTCTTTAATCTCGTCTATCGTTGCAAATCTTCATCTTTTCAAAGTGGTTTTCGACTTTGATAATAAAAAAAGTCCACAGGGAGTACGGAGGATGAGTCAGCACAGTGATTTCGTTTTTTGTGCAGCACTCACACACCTACAGGGATGAATGTGCGAGCCATGCAGGAGCTACGAACTGTGTCGCCACATTTCCTTCTCACATTTTCTCGGAGGCGTCGCAACACGTGCCGATAGTAACGTCGAGCAACAGTTTGTCCTGTTGCACGAATTCGTGATAAACGAATCCTTCAAAGTCAAAGAAAACTATCAGCATGGTTTTAACCTTTGACCTGACCTGACGAGCCTTTTTTTTGTCTTGGAGAACCGTTAACGACCCATTGGTCTCAACATCGTAACCGCAGACCCACGTCTCATCACCAGTTATGATTCTCTTAAGGGACATCTCGTTTTCATTTGCGCAGATCCAAAAGATCTTCACAGGAGTCGAAGCGAAGGCCTTTTGGTCTTGACCGAAGAGCCGTGGGACGAAATTGGCGGCAACACGATGCATTCCAAGATGATGTGTCAGGATTTCATCACATGATCCAACTGAAATGTTACGTCTCGGACAGTCAGTCTTCGATTGGCACGCGCAATTTCGTTGACGTTCCTGACATGAGCGCTGTCGGTAGACGTCGAAGGGCGTCCTGAAAGAGGATTATCACCAACTTCGTCCGGCCACATCTAAACCATGTCAACCACTCATAACATCGAGTACGGCTTAAGCACTCATCACCGTAGGCTTCCTGTATCGTCAGGTTGTGTCTGTATAGGTTTCCTTGAGTTTCAGGCAAAATTTAATGCAGACGCATTGCTCCTCTGAGTCTGCCGTCTCGAAATCTGCAGACAGTGCGACACAACGTTCTACTCACTACAGCACCCAACAGCAGCCAGCAATGAAACTTCTAGCAGTTACTAATTAAACACAGACCTGTGCAAGGACGCCAACCGCATTTCCCTCCATCTCACCACTGGCGCGAAATTATGAATGATTTGGAATTTTTTGAACAGACCCCGTATATGGGCGCTGCACTGGTGGAGCTGCCATTGGTAGTCAGGTGACTTATATGAAACTGTTTCCGACGTGATTACGGCCGCGCGATGGGAATTAACAGACTTCGTACGCGGAATGGTAGTTGGGGCTAAATGCATGGGACATTCCATTTCGGAATTTGTCAAGGAAAATATTCCGCTCTCAACAGTGTCAAAAGTGTGCTGAGAATGTCAAATTTCAGGCACTGCCTCTCACCGTAGAAAACTCAGTGGCCGACGGTCTTCATTTAACGACCGCGAGCAGCGGCGTTTTCGTTGTGTCGTCAGTGCTAAGAGACAAGCAACAGCAGAAATCAATCGTACGACGAACGTATTCGCCAGCATGATGTGCCGAAATTTGGCGTTAATGGGCTGTGCCAGCAGATGACCGACATCAGTGCCTTTGCCAACAGCAACAGCCAACATCGCCTCGATCGTCACTTCAGGGCCCTTGAGCTTATTGGCTGGACCCTAGACGGCTGGAAAACCGTGGCCTGTTCCGATGCTG
Source organism: Schistocerca cancellata (assembly GCF_023864275.1). Taxonomy (NCBI): domain Eukaryota; kingdom Metazoa; phylum Arthropoda; class Insecta; order Orthoptera; family Acrididae; genus Schistocerca; species Schistocerca cancellata. The sequence goes on from NC_064635.1 coordinate 188,243,155, forward strand.
AGTCCAAATTTTGCTTGGTAAGAGCTGATGGCAAGATTTGAGAGTGGCGCAGACCCCGCGAAGTCACGGACCTAGATTGTCAACAAGGCACTGTGCAACCTGGTGATGGCTCCATAATGGTGTGAGGTGTGATTATTTGGAATGGACTGGCTCGTCTGAACCAAGTAAGTCGATCATTGACGATCTGCAGCCATTCATGGACTTCATGTTCCCAAACAAAGATGGAATTTTTTTGGATGACAGTGCACCATTACTATGAGCCAGAATTGTTCACGATTGGTTCGAAGAAAATTCCGGACAGTTCGAACGAATAATTAGCCACTCAGATCGCCCGACATGAATCCCATAGAACATTTATCGAATATAATCGAGAGGTTAGTTCGAGCATAAAATCCGGCACTGGCAAGAGTTTCGCAACCGTGGATGGCTGCATAGGTAGGAAAGCGCAGTAAGTCCGCAAGGGACTTCGAACGACTTTTCGAGTCCATGCTACGTCGAGTTGCTGCACTACGCAGCAAAAAAGGAGACCCAACAAGATATTAGGAGATAATCCACTACTTTTGTCACCTTAGTGTTTTGTTTTACGCTACCTGATAGGCCCGGAGCTGTTACAATTTGGAAATTTGTGGTAAGATCTTATGGGACCAAACTGCAAAGGTCATCGGTCCCTAAGCCTACTGAGACGCCCTGCTAAACCTGCAGGACAGTGCAGGTAGCTGGAACTGTGGAAAGGGGCCAAAATGAGCGGCTGTCAGTTACACTCGAACACATGTAACTTTATTTATTTGACCAAACAATTACAGGAAGAATTTCTTGAACTTAGTTATCGGCTGAATACGCCACACTATCTTATGACTTAAAGGCACAACCTCTTTAATGAAAAAAAACGGCTAAAAGCCAATAACTCAAAATTCAGACGCCAAAGAGAATATTTAGAGGGCAGAAGGCCTCACGTTAAGTAAGTTCTACAATTTGGCTGAAGGCCCAAACTCTAATACTTGAAAAGCAACATCTTAATTTAAAGACGGCTGAAGACCCATGATTTAAGACTCAAGGTAAAATTAAATAAAAAAACACAAGGCAGAAGGTCTTATCCTCAATTAGGCTGAAGGCCCCAAACAGTCCGATGCTCGAAAACAAAGATCCTTAATTTGAAAACGGCTGAAGACCCCATGACTTTTTAAGTATCAAGGTAAAACAAATTTAAATAATAACGCCATATCTTAAATTAGGCTGAGGACTCCAAACAATCTAATACTTGACAAGCAAGGAACTTTAATTTTAAAATGGCAGAAGGCCCATGACTTAAACCACAACTAAAATAAATTTTAGTAGGCTGAAGGCTCCAGCCTTTATCTGTAAACAATATATTAATCAGGCTGAAGGCCCAAAGAATCTAACACCTGACAAGAAAGAAACTTTTAATTTTATAGCGGCTGAATGCCCCTGACTTAAAACACCACTAAAAACATTCAATTTTAATTCACAACCATCGGCTATGAGCCATACAAATATACACAACAAAAAATAAGAAAAGGCAGTGCAGCTAACGGCGCTTAGACGTTTCGGAGAGCCGGCCAGCACTTGAAATACTAACGTTCACTTAGGCGAGACAGGCAGTCGGCCCATCTATACTGGATCGGACGACAACCCAACCAACAGACAGTCATCGGACCGACAGACAAGGTAACTTGCGCTCCTCTCGACCAGCATACAAATGGTTCAAATGGCTCTGAGCACTATGGGACTCAACTTCTGAGGTCATCAGTCCCCTAGAAATTAGAGCTACTTAAACCTAACTAACCTAGGGACATCACACACATCCATACCCGAGGCAGGATTCGAACCTGCGACTGCAGCGGTCTCGCGGTTCCAGACTGTAGCGCCTAGAACCGCTCGGCCACTCAGGCCGGCACCAGCATACAACCGGGATTTCAATGCAAAACGTAAAAGGCATGAACGCCCACAACCAAGCATACATTAAGCTGTCAAACTACACACCGTGCTGGACAGCGATAACACGGTGAGGAAGGGACACTGCCTGAATTTACGTCAACGGCCAGTGCAGGTAACCGTAACGTTAACGGCCACAAGGCAGAAAATTCCGCTGGTGCACTACAATTGCAAATAACCAAATACAGCTAGACTCCATTGGATGGTGGCTAAACCTTCGCCAACTCGAACACACACGTTGTTGCTCGCGGGAATGTCCCAAAAGCCAACAACGAGAACCAGATGGCACAGTGTGAACACTCTTGACTTGCTGATAGATGAATCCAAACTCAACTTTTGTGTCCGTGGTCGGTGAACCACGGACCTCGGGTCCGTAGCAATGGGAACAGCCCCACACACTCCGACACTGCGTAGAGACTGCAGCGGGCCCGGTCAAACTACGCCTTGCGGAGATTTCCTGGCTGCTCCACGCGAACCGACAAACTGCCACACATCAGCACGGAGACAGCAGGCAGCCACTGTGCAATAACGAGGACGAATCACGAGTCGGCACACGCAGGCAACCCATAAGCGGTCGCCGGCCAACGTACACGTCATCCGACAAGACGACCGACCGACGACCAACCAAGGTGGCCCGCACTCGAGTGATATGTATCGGCAACCGCCGGGAGAGTCACGGCTGTCTGGACCTCACTGCAGCCGCGCCCCGACTGAACTTCTGCCGCGTCCTAAGTCAAACACTGCCAGGTCCGCACTGCACTGCTAGCGCCTCCTAACTCACTGGCTGATCCGAGCTGACTCCGAACACACCAACTGGGAAGTAATAGCAGTCAGCAAAGATAATACATCAGGGATTATATGGATGAGCGCCGCTGCTGCCACTCACGGACAGGCAAGGCGGCAGCTCAGTGACATCAGTAATTGAAATTAGTATAACGAGGTGGTAGTACGGTAAAAACAGGATGTTCAAAAATGGTTCAAATGGCTCTGAGCACTATGGGACTTAACATCTAAGGTAATCAGTCCCCTAGAACTTATAACTACCTAAACCTAACTGACCTAAGGACATCACACACATCCATGCCCGAGACAGGATTCGAACCTGCGACCGTAGCAGTCACGCGGTTCCGGACCGAAGCGCCTAGAACCGCACGGCCACCGCGGCCGGCAAAACAGGATGTCAAATGAGATATGGCACGAACACGAGCCACGCACAGCTCACCTACACACTACCTAATCTAACTGAAACTAACTTACACTATGGACAACACACACACCCATGCCCGAGGGAGGACTCGAACTTCCGACGGGGGGCAGCCGCACGGACGATGACAAGGCGCCTTAGACAGCGCGGCTATCCCGCGCGCCAGCTGTTACAATTTGCCTCACATGCGACAAAACTGTCGTTCTTGTTAAAAGTGCCAATTTAAAGCGACACAGCGAAAAAACTCATCAATAGTTCCATAAGAATTTTCATCTAAGTAGTGAACTCTTTAGTTATAAGTCCAGGCATATTTAGTTTCTTAACAAAAAAAGAAAAAAAAAGCGTGGCTTTACGAAAACGCTCTAGCAGTGGACATGAAAAATATGCCGAAAGATCGTTGCGTGTGCGTTGAACGCTTAGTGAACACCAGAAGTCATTTTAAGACTCTGAGATAGTAAAGAGAAATAAGTAGGAAATAGCTGCGGCGCTGTTTGAAGAGAAAAAGGACATGTTGCCGGAATTGAAGGTATTCCATTATCGGCAAGAAGCAATACAACAAGAATGGAAATTTTGACTGCTGACAATATAAGCGGTGTGCTCAGACTTCTGCAGAAGACGCCTCGTCAGACTGGGTGTTGTGTGATGTCCTTAGGTTAGTTGGGTTTAAGTAGTTCTAAGTTCTAGGGGACTGATGACCATAGATGTTAAGTCCCATAGTGCTCAGAGCCATTTGAACCATCTTTTGAACGCCTCGTCACTGCACAGCACTTGTAGAGCCACGTGATATTGTTGATGAAGAACAAATGGCTGCTTTCATGCGAGTTTTGTATAGTGAAAGTAAAGAATTTACGGAAGAATTGCTAGCAATATTACCGTTTAAAGATAACACTCGCAGAGAAGATATATTTAAGACTTTTAATACCATCATGAGAAAATGAAACATTGGTTATGATAAAATGATCTCTCTTTCAACTGACGGGGCCCCAGCGAAGATCGCTGAAGAAAAAGGAGTAATAAAGAGAATAAAGGATACGAATGCTGAGCTGCTACCGTATCTGTGCATAATTCACCAGGCAGCCCTTTGTGAAAACTTAAGTTGTCGTTGGAAAAGGAAAGGTGCAGTGACTGAATGTTTCTGGCAAATAGAAAAATAACTAGAGCCTTCTTCTTAGGCAACTTGGGTACACAAGAAGCAAGGAAGCATGTGGAGTTCCCGGCAAACGAACGCGGTATGGTAACTGTGGCTTTCCTTATACACATTCTGCAATAGGGTTATTACAAATGATTGAAGCGATTTCACAGCTCTACAACAACTTTATTCTTTGAGATATTTTCACAATGCTTTGCACACACATACAAAAACTCAAAAAGTTTTTTTTAGGCATTCACAAATGTTCGATATGTGCCCCTTTAGTGATTCGGCAGCCGATAATCAAGTTCCTCCCACACTCGGCGCAGCATGTCCCCATCAATGGGTTCGAAAGCATCGTTGATGCGAGCTCGCAGTTCTGGCACGTTTCTTGGTAGAGGAGGTTTAAACACTGAATCTTTCACATAACCCCACAGAAAGAAATCGCATGGGGTTAAGTCGGGAGAGCGTGGAGGCCATGACATGAATTGCTGATCGTGATCTCCACCACGACCGATCCATCGGTTTTCCAATCTCCTGTTTAAGAAATGCCGACCATCATGATGGAAGTGCGGTGGAGCACCATCCTGTTGAAAGATGAAGTCGGCGCTGTCGGTCTCCAGTTGTGGGATGAGCCAATTTTCCAGCATGTCCAGATACACGTGCCCTGTAACGTTTTTTTCGCAGAAGAAAAAGGGGCCGTAAACTTTAAACCGTGAGAGTGCACAAAACACGTTAACTTTTGGTGAATTGCGAATTTGCTGCACGAATGCGTGAGGATTCTCTACCGCCCAGATTCGTACATTGTGTCTGTTCACTTCACCATTAAGAAAAAATGTTGCTTCATCACTGTAAACAAGTTTCGCACTGAACGCATCCTCTTCCATGAGCTGTTGCAACCGCGCCGATGTCATCGGGCGTCAGGGCTTGTAGCAATTGTAAACGGTAAGGCTTCTGCTTTAGCCTTTTCCGTAAGGTTTTCCAAACCGTCGGCTGTGGTACGTTTAGTCTCACTGCGCTCTCGACCGCTCTGGCGGCAGAAACCTGAAGTGCGGCTTCAGCCGAACAAAACTTTATGAGTTTTTCTACGTCATCTGTAGCGTGTCGTGACCATATGTCAATGAATGGAGCTACAGTGAATTTATGAAATCGCTTCAATCATTTGTAATAGCCCTGTATTTAAATGCGCTCAATACAATGCTACAAGAAAATGTGAAAATAATATGCGTTCTGTTCTTTCCGTCGCGAGCAACTTATTTCCGAAAAGGGCATTGTAAGTTAATAATTTATAAAATGGTTGAAACGGCTCTGAGCACTATGCGACTTAACTTCTGAGGTCATCAGTCGCCTAGAACTTAGAACTAATTAAACCTAACTAACCTAAGGACATCACACACATCCATGCCCGAGGCAGGATTCGAATCTGCGACCGTAGCGGTCGCCCGGCTCCAGACTGTAGCGCCAGAACCGCACGGCTACTTCGGCCGGCTAAGAATCGTTGAATACGAAATTAACTCTCAAACAAACATTGCAATATTTTGAAATTTGATGTCAAATCTTAAGAAGGAATTTGCAGTAAGATTCCAAGACTCCACAGAAATGGAGAAGTTCTCGCAGTTGTTAAAATCGCCTTTCGAAGTTTCTCCAGCGGCACAAAGTGGCATCGAAGTTTTTCCGCCATTCAAATGGAAATAACAGACTTGCAGGATGGTATTTCCTGGAAAACGCATAAAAGTCAAACCGCTGAAGAATTTTAGAGCAATTATGACCCAGATAAAGATGGCAATTGCAGAAAAAAAGTAGACATTTTCCTCGCAACTATGTTTGGCCCTACATATTTTGTGGAACTTTATTTTCAAGTATTGGACAGGTGCGAGAAGGACTGGCACAGTGAGGGCTTCGTACAAAGTTACATTTTGTATGTAGACAGTTTACCCTCCCTGCGAATCGAGGATATTGACCATTTTTCCCTGTTACCGACATTGATACTGGCAAGATGTCGGTCCCGGGGATTGGAAGGCTTTGAAATTTCCTCCCGAACTGGTCATGAAGGCCCAACGGCACCAACCGGCCGCCGTGTCACCCTCAGCCCATAGGCGTCACCGGAAGCGGATATGGAGGGTCATGTGGTCAGCACACCGCTCTCCCTGCCGTATGTCAGTTTACGAGACCGGAGCCGCTACTTCTCAGTCAAGTAGCTCCTCAGTTTGCCTCACAAGGGCTGACTGCAGCCCGCTTGCCAACAGCGCTCGGCAGACCGGATGGTTACCCATCCAAGTGCTAGCCGAGCTGGACAGCGCTTAACTTCGGTGATCTGACGGGAACCGGTGTTACCACTGCGGCAAGGCCGTTGGCGGAAGACTTTGGAGAATGTTTTAATTTTAGGTCTGAAGTCGGATTAAAGAAATACTTTTTTTGTGTGATGTAATTAAAAATTAGCAATTTCAGACTTTTCCCTTTACCGACACTGAAACTTTGCTTCCTGCTTAATTTCATGATTGCAGGTCAACGGGAAGAACCCGATACGTCTTCAAAAGTGAGTATCAAAATATATGACATAAATAGTCGTCTCTTTTGATTGAACTGACTTAGTGGCTTAAAATTTTTGCACCGTCACTGCACCATAGCCCTCAATATGTGACATAAATTTGAACTTGATACGTCTTCTCGTTCCTGAGAAGAAGGGTTCCTAGCAGTCGAACAGACAGACAAACGAAGACAAAGAGATCCTACAGGGGTTCCGTTCGTGCAAATTGAGGCATGGAAACCTTAATTCTTTTTTTTTTTTTTGCGATTCAACATCGCTCAGGGTTGACGGCCGCGTGCCATGAATACACGCTTCGTATAAGCTGTTGTCCACGTGAACCTGACTTTAAACAACGGCCTCAGTTGTGTGTGCATAGGAATCACACAACCAACCGGCTGCAAATATCTGTTTGGTACACTGACCTAGGTTTCGACATGTCTAAGGATCTCTTTATCAGAATGAAATTTTAAGAGACCCTATAAAATAATACATAGAAAAGTAAATTTGAAAAAAATTGTTAGTCAAGATGACAACTGTCAAGGCATACAAAAGTCATTTATTTAAAATTACTTTGCGAGGAAACAATGGTCAAAGTTTCCAGCAGATATGCTGAAGTCAAAAAGCCATGGGCATGCAAGCCTTCCTAGGAACAACGCACTGTTCCTAGCAAGGTATACCTGCAAAAGGCCTGAAAGTGTTTAATTTTTGACATGAGCATATCCGCTCGAAACTTTGACTACTGCTTTCTCGCAGTGTAATTTTACTTAAGTAAACTCTGTATGCCATGATAACTGTCATCTTGGTTAATACACTTACGAAGATGACGTGCTACAGACGTGAAATTTAGCCGACAGGAAGAAGATGCTGTGATATGCAAATGATTAGCTTTTCAGAGCATTCACACAAGGTTGGCGCCGGTGGCGACACCTACAACGTGCTGACATGTCATACACAAACAGCAGTAGACCGGCATTGCCTGGTGAAACGTTGTTGTGATGCCTCGTGTAAGGAGGAGAAATGCGTACCATCACGTTTCCGACTTTGATAAAGGTCGGATTGTAGACTATCGCGATTCCGGTTTATCGTATCGCGACATTGCTGCTCGCGTTGGTCGAGATCCAATGACTGTTAGCAGAATATGGAATCGGTGGGTTCAGGAGAGTAATACGGAACTCCATGCTGGATCCCAATGGTCTCGTATCACTAGCAGTCGAGATGACAGGCATCTTATCCGCATGGCTGTAACGGATCGTGCAGCCACGTCTTGATCTCTGAGTCAACAGATGGGGACTTTCGCAAGACAACAAACATCTGCACGAACAGTTCGACGACGTTTGCAGCAGCATGGACTATCAGCTCGCAGACCATGGCAGCGGTTACCCTTGACGCTGCATCACAGACAGGAGAGCCTGCGATGGTGTACTCAACGACGAATCTGGGTGCACGAATGGCAAAACGTCATTTTTCGGATGAATCCAGGTTCTGTTTACTGCATCCTGATGGTCGCATCCGTGTTTGGCGACATCGCGGTGAACGCACATTGGAACCGTGTATTCGTCATCGCCATACTGGCGTATCACCCGGCGTGATGGTATGGGGTGCTATTAGTTACACGTCTCGCTCACCTCTTGTTCGCATTGACGGCACTTTGAACGGTGGACGTTACATTTCAGATGTGTGACGTCCCGTAGCTCCACCCTTTATTCAATCCCTGCGAAACCCTATATTTCAGCAGGATAATGCACGACCGAATGTTGCAGGTCCTGTACGGGCCTTTCTGGATACAGAAAATGTTCGACTGCTGCCCTGGCCAGCACATTCTTCAGATCTCTCACCAACTGAAAACGTCTGGTCAATGGTGGCCGAGCAATTGGCTCGTCACAATACGCCAGTGACTACTGTTGATGAACTGTGGTATCGTGTTGAAGCTGCATGGGCAGCTGTACCTGTACACGCCATCTGAGCTCTGTTTGACTCAATTCCCAGGCGTGTCAAGGCCGTTATTACGGCCAGAGGTGGTTGTTCTGGGTACTGATTTCTCAGGATCTATGCACCCAAACTGCGTGAAAATATAATCACATGTCAGTTCTAGTATAATATGTTTACGCAATGAATACCTGTTTATCATCTGTATTTCTTCTTGGTGTAGCAATTTTAATGGCGTGTAGTTTACGATTCTGTCAGGTGAAGTGTACCTAAGCTCTTGTCTGATCACCTGCTTCCATTCATGTGCATTGTGCATTGCGACGGACTTGGGCAATTCCAGCAGGACAATGCGACACCCCACACGTCCAGAATTGCTACAGAGTAGCTGCAGAAACACTCTTCTGAGTTCAAACACTTCCGCTCGACACCAAACTCTACAGACGTGAACATTGTTGAGCACATCTGGGATGCCTTGTAACGTGCTTTTCAGAATAGATCTCCACCTCCTCGTACTCTTACGAATTTATGGACAGCCCTGCAGGATTGATGATGCCATTTCCCTCCAGCACTACTTAAGAAATTGGTCGAGTCCATGCCACGTCTTGTTGCGGCATTTCTGCGTGTTCGCGGGGTCTCTACACATTATTAGTCATGTGTATCAGTTTCTTTGGCTCTTTAGTGCGTGTTAGCTACGTGTAGTGTTAGGACATTGCAGTAGATCATTCTTGAGGACGTGAGTGAGAAAGTTAGTGCTGGCCTCACGGATGGCCCTCGTTACGGTTGGAGAGGGTACAGGAGGTGCGTGCGAGTGGCCGCCAATTGTGCGCGTGCGCGTGGTGACCCAGTTGCCTGTCCCCCGGCTGCGTGGTGAGCTCGTTATGCGGTGTCCCGTCTTCCACTTGCTACTCGCCGCCGCCTGCCTCGTTTGTTAGCGCCGGCCAAAGGACGGAGGACGGGCGCCCTTCCACCGTCCAGTAGCGACAGGGAGGCGCCTCCCCAACACTGCCTGGCGCATCGACCCCAGGAGCGGTTTGGTGCGCGGACTGGCAGTCGCAGGTCGACGTATATACGAGGGGCTTTTAATAAGAAATGCAGCTCATATTTTCCTTGGCCAATTTCTCTCGAAGAAAAATGCCAAGTTTGTTGTGAGACATTGTGGAATATGCCCACTACAGCGTCTATAAGTAGCCTTCAAAATGGCGTCGGTAACGGAGGTGCATTCCAAGCAGAGAGCTGTCATTTAGGTGGCAGCTATTCGTAGGCGATTGCAGAAGCCGACGGAAACCAGTCAGCGAATAAAAGCACGGCGAGTCGTTGGGCGAGGCTTCTGTCATCGTAGCAACAAGGTCGCGCAAATCTGTTCGATCTCCTGCTTTGAGCACAAAGCTGTGACTCCTGCAGTGATGGAACGTGCAGACACTCTCATTCGAGGTGGTCGTCGCTACCAAAATACGACACGACGTTCACCATCTGCACGACAATGCGAGGCCTCACACAAGTCTCCACACTCGAGAGGAGCTCACAAAACTCAATTGGACATCTACACTTGCTACGGTCGCAGGTTCGAATCCTACCTCTGGCATGGATGTATGTGATGTCCTTAGGTTAGTCAAGTTTAAGTAGTTCTAAGTCTAGGGGACTGATGACCTCAGATGTTAAGTCCAATAGTGCTCAGAGCCATTTGAACCATTTGAACGTACACAGGACGGATTCATTCAGTCCGTATTATTTCGTACTCGTTTTGCTTAAAAACCCTATTTTTGAACATAATATCCGTCCAATGTGACACACTTAAGCCATCTTACTGGGAGGGCCTGTATGCCCGCAAAGTACCGTTCTACTTATCGACGCCGCAGCCAGTGTCTTGGTGCATCAGTAGCCTCCCCATCATTCACATACTGTTTCCTGCGGAGTGGATCCCTCATTGGACCAAACAGACAGAAGTAGAAAAGTGCGAGATCCGAGCTGTAGTGTGTATGTTCAAATGGTTCACATGGCTCTGAGCACTATGGAACATACGAGGACATCAGTCCCCTAGATTTAGAGCTACTTAAACCTAACATGTGGACATCAAACACATTCATGTCCGAGGCAGGATTCGAACCGGCGACCGTAGCAGCAGCGCGGTTCATTACTGAAGCGCCTAGAACCGCTCGGCCACATCAACCTGCGACCAGAACAGCACCCTGTAGCAATGAAGTACAGCAGCTGCTGCGGTTTTTGACTCTCCAGGTATAATTTGTCTTACGTTAGACCAGTATTAGTAAACTGGTTGTTACATCGCAGTTTCTCAAATACAAAACTGAAGTAATATCCCGACATTCTCACTACGGGACGCCAGGAAACTAGAATCAAGCATTTACTTAATATCTTGTACATCTTTAGAAGGCCGTTAAAACAACATAATGGGCAGTTAGTAAGGTGCACTACTCTGACAATTACCTCAAAATCGCAAGAGAAGGTGTACGTGTCTATTTTGTGCCTTATATACCTATGCGTAAGTGCCGGACGTTCCAGTTCATGTTGGTCACAACCCCACCCAAATTCAACAATCTTCATAACATTTACGCTACCCTAAATACACTACTGGCCATTAAAACTGCTTCACCACGAAGATGACGTGCTACAGACGCGAAATTTAACCAACAGGAATAAGATACTCTGATATGCAAATGATTACCTTTTCAGAGCATTCACACAAGTTTGGCGCCGGTGGCGACACCTACAACCTGGTGACATGAGGAAAGTTTCCAACCGATTTCTCATACACAAACAGCAGTTGACCGGCGTTGCCTGGTGAGACGTTGTTGTGATGCCTCGTGTAAGGAGGAGAAATGCGTACCATCACGTTTCCGACTTTGATAAAGGTCGGATTCTAGCCTATCGCGATTCCGGTTTATCGTATCGCGACAGTGCTGCTCGCGTTGGTCGAGATCCAATGACTGTTAGCAGAATATGGAATCGGTGGGTTCAGGAGAGTAATACGGAACGCCGTGCTGGATCTCAACGGCCTCGTATCATAAGCTGTCGAGATGACAGGCATCTTATCCGCATGGCTGTAACGGATCGTGCAGCCACGTCTCGATCCCTGAGTCAACAGATGGGGACGTTTGGAAGACAACAACCATCAGCACGAACAGTTCGACGACGTCTGCAGCAGCATGGACTATCAGCTCGGAGACCATGGCTGCGGTTACCCTTGGCGCTGCATCACAGACAGGAGCGCTTGCGATGGTGTACTCAACGACGAACCTGGGTGCACGAATGGCAAACGTCTTTTTTTCGGATTAATCCAGGTTCTCTTTACAGCATCATGATGGTCGCATCCGTGTTTGGCGACATCGCGGTGAACGCACAGTGGAAGCGTGTATTTGTCATCGCCGTACTGGCGTATCGACCGGCATGATCGTATAGGGGGCCATTGTTTACACGTCTGAGTCACCTCTTGTCGGCATTGACGGCACTTTGAACAGTGGACGTTACATTTCAGATGTGTTACGACCCGTGGCTCTACCCTTCATTCGGTCCCAGCGAAACCCTCCATTTCAGTAGGATAATGCACGACCGCATGTTGCAGGTCCTGTACGGGCCTTTCTGGATATAGAAAATGTTCGACTGCTGCCCTGGCCAGCACATTCTCCAGATCTCTAGATCTGTCACAAATTGAAAACGTTTGGTCAATGGTGGCTTAGCAACTGGCTCCTCACAATACGCCAGTCACTACTCTTGATGAACTGTGGTATCGTGTTGAAGCTGCATGGGCAGCTGTACCTGTACACGCCATCCAAGCTCTGTTTGACTGAATGCCCAGGCGTATCAAGGCCGTTATTACGGTCAGAGGTGGTTGTTCGCCGGCTGCGGTGGTCTAGCGCTTCTAGGCGCTTAGTCCGGAACCGCGCTACTGCTACGGTCGCAGGTTCGAATCCTGCCTCGGGCATGGATGTGTGTGATGTCCTTAGGTTAGTTAGGTTTAAGTAATTCTAAGTTCTAGGGGACTGATGACCACAGATGTTAAGTCCCATAGTGCTCAGAGCCATTTGAACAATTTTTGGTGGTTGTTCTGGGTACTGATTTCTCAGGATCTATGCACCAAATTGCGTGAAAAAGTAATTACATGTCAGTTCTAGTATAATATTTTTGTCCAATGAATACCCGTTTATCATCTGCATTTCTTCTTGGTGTAGCAATTTTAATGGCCAGTAGTGTAGAATAACAACGAACTATTGAAGATGTGCTGACCCATTGTACATATGGGGAATATAGTTTCTCCCAAGTGTGATTGTGGAGCTGCTAGGTAACTCATAAAACATAGATAGCCTCATTGACCTGCTTCCATAGTGATTCCTCTGATTTCCAGACTGCTTATGAAAAGGTGGTAGAAAGTTCCAGTGACAGGGACAATAAGTTATAGTTGTGTTCCGCTATATTCTGTGGTTTTACATAGTTCACATATTTTATATGTATTCTTTTTTCCTGCTTTATGTGACCTAAATGTATGTAGCATATGTAATGTCCATAGTGTAAGATGTTTGTATATAACTTATTTACGTGATGTATTTTGTCACACACTAAATAAATAAAGCACATGGTCTACCTACAACTGAAAATAAGTGTTTAGCGTTCCAGCTTCGTAAGAGGAACGTGTACGAGGCGACGGTTCGACTTCCGCTCAAATTTAAGTTTTTAGTAGAAACGTAATTTCTGTGATATTTATAAAATTTGCAGCTACACTATTCGCACTCGCTAGATTAGCAACGTCTCAGCGGTACGCAGGTTAACTGCCAAATGGGCCCTGCTTCTTGTGTTTCAGCTCAAAGTGCTTTTACCAAAAAAATGGCTCTGAGCACTATGGGACTTAACTTCTGAGGTCATCAGTCCCGTAGAACTAATAACTACTTAAACCTAACTAACCTAAGGACATCACACACATCCATGCCCGAGGCAGGATTTGAACCTGCGACCGTAGCTGTCGCGCGGTTCCAGACTGTAGCGCCTAGAAAAAAATGGTTCAAATGGCTCTGAGCGCTATGGGACTCAACTGCTGTGGTCATGAGTCCCCTAGAACTTAGAACTACTTAAACCTAACTAACCTAAGGACAGCACACAACACCCAGCCATCACGAGGCAGAGAAAATCCCTGACCCCGCCGGGAATCGAACCCAGGAACCCAGGCGTGGGAAGCGAGAACGCTACCGCACGACCACGAGATGCGGGCTAGCGCCTAGAACCTCTCGGCCACTCTGGCCTACGTACTTTACCAGATTGCATGTATAAGGGATTTCGCAAACCACGACTGGCATACATTTTCAGGAAAACTTTATGCGTCTCTTCGTTCACTTGTCGATAATTGTAAATATGTCTGGTCTTATAATTAAATTAAAAATAGTAAGTAGTCAAATAACATGAAATTCGCCAGAATGTCATGCTAATGAACGTGTTTTTTACTTCCATTACCTCTCAAATATCATATAAATTAAATAATATTACGAGTGATGAAAAATATATACACACATCAAAACATGTTTTGCATCACCCAAGTTCCCAGAACTCCTAAAGGTAGACGTTAAATGTGCATATTGTATCACAGACAGCCAGCCAGTGTGGCCGAGCGGTTCTAGGCGCTTCAGTCTGGAACCGCGCGACCTCTACGGTCGCAGGCTCGAATCGTGTCTCGGGCATGGATGTGTGCGATGTCCTTAGGTTAGATAGTTTTAAGTAGTTCTAACTTCTAGAGGACTGATGTCCTCAGATGTTAAGTCCCATAGTGCTCAGAGCCATTTGATTTGTATCAGACACAGTCCCTTTGACTGTTTAGAGATTTCGCTTAACCCGCCCAAAGATGTAAACAGCCTCGCATGAGCAGCGCCTATTAGACGGAGGGGGTCCGACAGCCGATCAGGTCCAGTCATTCCACCAGGAAGGAGGTACACGGCTCGTGTTGTCTGTAGTTCAACCATGCCTAGACGGTCAGTACCGCGGTTCGTTCTTTGTTAATTTGTGCCAGGAAGAGCTCTCAGCAACGGAAGTGTCCAGGCGTCTCGCAGTGAACCAAAGAGATTTTTTCGGACATGGAAGAGATCCAGAGAGAGACAGGAACTGTCGATGGTATGCCACACTCAGGCCGCCCAAGGGCTACTACTGCAGTCGATGACCGCTACCTAGATAGTATGGCTCGAAGGAATGACAGCAATGCCACCATGTTGAATAATCTTTTTCGTGCAACCACAGGACGTCGTGTTACGACTCAAACTGTGCGCAACAGGCTGCGTGATGCGCAACTTCACTCCTGAGGTTTATCTTTGCAACCATACACCATGCAGCGCGGTACAGATGGGTTCAATACCATGCCGAATGGACCGCTTAGGTTTGGCATCACGTCCTCTACACCGATGAGTGTCACATATGCCTTCAACCAGACGATCGTTGGAGACTTGTTTGGAGGCAACACGGTCAGGCTGAACGCCTTAAACACACGGTGCAGCGAGTGCAGCAAGGTGGAGGTTCCCTGCTGTTTTGAGGTGGCATTATGTGGTGCCGACGTACGCTGGTGGTAGTCATGGAAGGCGCCGTAACGGCTGTACGATACGTGAATGCCATCCTCCGACCGATAGTGCAACCGTATCAGCAGCGTACTGGCGAGTCATTCGTCTTCTTGGACGACAATTCTCGCCCCCATCGTGCACATCTTGTGAATGACTTCCTTTAGGATAACGACAACGCTCGACTGGAGTAGCCTGCATGTCCTCCAGACATGAACCCTACCGAAATACCTGGGATAGATTGAAAAGGGCTGTTTACGGACGACTTGAGCCACCAACCACTGTGAGGGATCTACGCCGAATCGCCGTTGAGGAGTGGGACAGTCTGTACCAACAGTGTCTTGATGAACTTGTGGATAGTATCCACGACGAATACAGGCATGCAACAATCCAAGCGGACGTGCTACTGTGTATTAGAGGTACCGTAGTGTACAGAAATCTGGACCACCACCTCTGAAGGTCTCGCTGTATGGTGGTACAACATGCAATGTGTGGTTTTCATGAGCAATAAAAAGGGCGGAAATGATGTTTATGTTGAGCTCTACTCCATTTTTCAGTACAGCTTCCGGAAATCTCGGAACCGAGATGATGCAAAACTTTTTTTGATGCGCGTACATTAAAATTCAAGTTTCATCGCGAGTGGAACCGTCGCCTCAGACACGTTAGCCTGAACGCTAACCACTTTTCTCTTTTTTTTGCTTCTCATTTTGTTCTTTATTGGTCGTTGTATTTTTCGGGGCGAACGTCCCACAGCGCTTGTTGAAGTTCATCGTTGATCCATTCATTCAGTTTTTTTTAAGTACAGAGGGCAGCTAAGCCTCTGACAGAACACGCTGGGCTACGGTGCCTGCCGGCCGGAGTGGCCAAGCGGTTCTAGGCGCTACAGTCTGGAACCACGAGACCGCTACAGTCGCAGGTTCGAACCCTGCCTCGGGCATGGATGTGTGTGATGTCCTTAGGTTAGTTAGGTTTAAGTAGTTCTAAGATCTAGGGGACTGATGTCCTCAGAAGTTGAGTCGCATAGTTCTCAGAGCCATTTTGAAGCTACGGTGCCGGCGCCGCTTGACCACCATGAACTCTGCCGTCTGCCACTTTACGCAAGCCATATGATACACGAGTAAAATTTCTCTTACGATTTTCTCGGAATTTCCAGAGTAGTACACCTTAGCACTTGTACATTATGTTGTTTTAATGGTCTATTGAAGGTGTACAAAGTTTGAAGTAAATTTGTGATTTCAACGTCGCGGCCTCCCCTCTTCGGTGTGGATATTTCAGCCCAAAGTTCTGTTTCTCTCTACACCGAAAGAAATACAAGGGTGCGACAATTGTCTCTGGTGCAAACTCTGAGAGCGCGTGAGGAAACGGCGTTCGGTCGAGTTTGGTTCGCATTCGCTTGTGGTCCCCTGTTTGGTCGCTGTTGTAGCGAACCGTACTCCCTCTCCCCCCCCCCCCCCCCCACACTCACCTCCGCCGCCACCCTACACAGCTGGGACTGAATTTGTGAGAACATTTTCCAGACGTTTGCGTAGCGTTTATCTGAGACGGGACGTGGGTACTAGCCCGCCATTCATCTATTTGGATGTGGAAAAATGCCTAGAAGCCACATCCAAACCAGCCGGCACATCCGGCCCTCATCGTTAATACGCAGGGTGGATTCGATTCGCTGCCAGCGCGTCTCTCCGTGTCCTGCAAGAGGGCGCTTTTAACACTCTCGGCTATGCGGGCGGGTCGAAGGAAAGTAAATGTAACCGGTAGAAAATTGTCGAAGCACTGAAAGATCTAACAGGGGACGAGAGAAATACGATAAATTCGTTAGATGCTTGCGTTAGGTGGGAGCAAAGTGGATAAGCGCTAACTTGGTAGTTCTTCCTCAAAAAATGGTTCAAATAGCTCTGAGCACTATGGGACTTAACTGCTGAGGTCATCAGTCCTCTAGAACTTAGAACTACTTAAACCTAACTAACCTAAGGACATCACACACATCCATGCCTGAGGCAGGATTCGAACCTGCGACCGTAGCGGGCGGCTACGGCTAGTTCATTCTATTCAAAAGGAAGAGCACAATAAATTTCATTGAAAGTAGCCAAGTGCGAATATGTAGCTATTAAGACAATTAAAATAAAAACATATGAAAGTCCTTATTATTCTCATTGCTTAATTTCGTGGTATCTGTAATTACGGTACATGGCTGATGTGTCACGGTTATATTAAAGATTTCTGATCATAAATAAAAATGATATATCCGCGATCACGCTATCTGTCCTCTCAGACAACATAGAGGCGATTTTGTCAAATAGAATCTGTGCCAGGTTCTATACGCGAGAGTGTGCTGATAAGTAATTATTAATAGCTACCTATCTACCGTTGCTAATAATCAGATTGTAAATGCTGGCGTTTCTTCAGGTTATGTGGGTTGTCGGAAATTAGTGCTCTGCTTTTGAATTTAGTCCTGAACTGTAATGAGAATCCATCGAAGAGCATCAATCTACAAATGTGCCACGTTTTCAACTGATGCTAAGTTAAGCTGGAGCTGTTAAGTGCGCTATTTCAACAGATTTCTGGCTACGTACAAATTTAGAAACTTAAATTCTTCCTTTCCTACGCGATTTTGCTTACTTCGTCGGAAAGAGTCCTCTCGCCATGCAAAATAATAGACTCTGAATATCAAAATTGTGCATCGTCCTGTAAGCCGATTATTAGCGGCAAAAAACATATACGCAGCGTTTATATGCTATGTTCGTTATGTCATGTTGTCTTCCGTCTCATCTGTTCACAGATACAAGCGAATGGTAGTTAACACTGGTGTACCGTCTGTGAATGCAAATTCCGTTGCGTTCGCTTTGATTCGTTCTGGCGTAATGTGTACTTAAGAAAACTGGGCGGTACACGCAAATCTCTTCTACCAATTTTGGCGTCCATCTTCTCTTTTATACATATTTATCCTCTTCTTCCACCTCTTCCAGAGTGAGGTTTGGTCTCCAAATCGTTATCCAGTTGACAGTTCTAACAACCCTCCCACAACAAAGGTCAAAAATTAATTATGATTGTAGTGTTGCTCACGCTACTAAATATTACATTTTCGGGCAACAACAAAGTTATTTTATGTGGCGGGTGTCATTTCATGAAATAATGGATAAACTAGGCACTCATTTTTTCGTGTTTCCCACGCTGGTCTCGTTGTGAAATCATGGCTCAATCGTCGAAAATCTAGATAGTGATGATTCCAAGCTCGGATGCAAAGAGGCCTAGGTGTTATTCTGCGATATTAAAAAGTTTTATAGATGTGTTTCATAAACCATTCTTGAAGATTAAACTTTTGCAAGTTAGCACAATGGTGATGTAAAAAAGTTATCAGCACTCCGAATTTAAATTACGCTTCTTTTTTATTACTTTTGTTGCAACATCACTTCACAATATAAAACATTCTTGAAAATATATTCCTCACTGTTAAACTTCACATTTTATAAACTGACTACAATTTGCGTCTTTTCACATGACGACTAAGACTTGACTCTCTAATAACCGCTTGCGCGCCCAAAAATCAGAGTTACAAGTACGTCAAAGATGATAGTGACAAAAGAAAGAATACACATAAGAATAATATCATTGCAATATATACATATCGATGTATCGAAGTACCTTTACATTAATCTATCTATCTATATCCGAATACCGCTCCAGCTACTGCCGGGTCTGGGTGCTGACGAGTCCTCTCCATTTGGCTCGGTCCTCCCACCACTTTTCTTCCTCCACTTGCTGCCAGGTCACACCTCTCCTTTCAACAGATATTCTCACTCCCATTTTCCACCGTGTTCTTGGGCGCCCTCTAGGTCTTTTCCCATCCATCTTTAGTTCTTCCATAATTTTGGGGAGTCTCTGCCCATGCATCCTCTTAACATGCCCATACCATCTTAATCTCTTTCTTTCAATTTCTTCTCTCATACTTTCTTGTTTGAGGTCCTTTCTAATCTCTACATTCCTTACTCTGTCCATTCTTGTTTTTCCCTTAACTGCTCTGAGAAATTTCATTTCCCCTGCTTGCAGTCTGCTCCAGTCCCTTTCTTTCATTGTCCATGTTTCTCCACCATAGGTGACATTAATATTACATAAATATGTTAACTAGTTTACAGAAACACAGTAGAATATTGCTGGTATCGAGAGGTTGAGATGAGGTGCCGTAATAGTTACGTAATTCAAGTACCATTACACAGTCAACCATTTTGCGTTTGGCTTCTCTCACGGCGTGTTGCGGTACTGTGGCAGTGGAATTTTAATGCATACGTGCAGCCGGAAACAGTCAGTTAAGTAACATCAGTTTTTCTGGGTAATAACTGAAACTTTGCGACTACATATTATCCAACGCGGCGGGAATGTAACGCCAACCAGAGTTGTAGAACTGAAATTTGTCTGTGGAGAGGCACGTGGCGCTGCCAGCGATCCGTACATTCGTGTCCTTGCGCACGAGGAACTCAGGTCACGAAAAGTATGCTGTTGCGGTCTTTAGGAGAAGTGGGTGGGCGGGTGAAGGGCGCGGCAGGTCACGGAGAGGTAGAGGTAGGTCACCCTAAATGGCCCAGAGTGCCGACAGTGACAGCGTTCGCCCTTAAAATAGCCTCCCGCCTCTACGGCAAAACAGAACGCAATGCGGCCTGGCCGGCGCTGCGGATATTGTGCGCCAGATGGCAGCTCGCGCGGCCTCTGTTTGTCGCTTGTTTACCGCGTCAGGGCTGCCAAAACACGCGTGCCGGAGGAACTAGGTCGCGCGTACTCTTCGAGGTTAGGGGCGGCACGAATATCGCCACGTGTGAGATGGTAATCTAACCTGCGTCTGGTACGATTTGAATGTAATGAGGCAGACATATCCCACCATGACAAGAAAAGTGACGCAAGTCAAAAAAAAAAGGAAATGTTTAGTATTTATCACCGGAAAAACGTACTGTAACATTTCTACCTCGCAATTTCTCCACTTCTGGACGGTTGCGTGATTTGCCACGGCATTCGCTTCAGCGTTGTTACTGGCATATGGCGACAGGGTGGCGCACAATATGAGTTACCATTTTGTTTTTGAATATAAACTTTATTGTCAATACAATCTGAAAGGAACATATACTACAATGAAGGGCTGTCCATGGAGATTTGTTCTAACTCAGCACATGCTCAATACGTCCACTATTTCGATTCCTAACTTCCTTCGAACGAACACTGAAGTTAGTGATTACCCTACAGCACATGTCTTCTGTAATTTCACTGCAAGCTTGAAGAATAAGTCTTCTGAGCCCGCGGGACTGCTACGGTCGCAGGTTCGAAACCTCCCCCTTGCATGGGTGTGTGTGATGTCCTTAGGTTAGTTAGGTTTAAGTAGTTCTAAGTTCTAGGGGACTTATGACCACAGCAGTTGAGTCCCATAGTGCTCAGAGCCATTTGAACCATCTTCTGAGCGCCATTAAATCACGTGGACGTTTCGGCAAAATTTTTTCCTTTATGTACCCCCAAAGAAAAAAGTCACATGGATTGAGGTCTGGACTATTGGGGAACCAATTTTGTCCGTCATTGAAGTGACCTGGAAACCTGAGTGAGATGATCCACATGTTGAAATGCTCGTGTAAAATCTCCAACACAGTGTTTGCAGTATGTGGCCTTGCTCCATCTTGCACGAACCACTGCGTGTTGAAGGGCAAGGCAGTAGCAAGAAGCTGTGGAATGAAGCTATTGCAAAGCATGCTCAAATAACGCTCGCTGTTCACAGTTTCTTCAAAGAAAAAGGATCCAATAAGTCTGTGACTGGAAATTGCTGCCCACGCTGTAATCCTCGGAGCATAATGTTGTCGTTCATGAAGCACTTGTGGGTTTCCAGTGGCCCAAGCGTACATTTTGTTTGTTAACCACACTGTCTAAATGAAAATGCGCCTCGTCTGAAAACCAAACGTTGTTGAGAGTTTCTTCCCTATCCTCCGCCCACTGAGCTGCTTGTGTTCTTCAGTGAGCTTCTGTGCACAGGTCATCTTGTATGGGTACATATGGAGGTCACTTTTAAGAATGCGTTGAACGGAGCGTCTGGATGTTCCCAGTTGCACTGCTGCCTTTCTACACGATTTCCCGGGACTTCTCTGTACAGCAACGCGTATCGTTTCAATATTCTCCTGCGAACAAACAGGCTTAGGCCGAGGTCGCTTCGCTTCCAATACTGTTCCTTCCTGTACAAATTTATCGTACAACCTGTGGATGGTCTTCTTGTAAGACACCCATGGTGTGTTAAACTGTTGTCGAAAACGCCTCTGAGTCACAACAAGGCTTTTCGTTTCATGGGAAAATAACACAATTGCCGATCGTTGCTGTGTCGTCAGTCTTCCATTGTCAGCCATTGCTGCTTACTAGTCTCCTAGCGGCAGTATCGTGGATTAAACGTCATTTCGTAACTCATTTGTTTTTCCAAGCTCTGCTGGTACTGCTTAGAGATCCCAGCGGGATATCTAATGTGCGTCGTAAGTTGTGAAAGAAACAATTGGTAACACATTTCGTGCGCCACCCTGTAAGTTGAATGTAATTGTTAATATAACTGAATATGACAATCTCTGTGTTTTATCTGTATCTTATATTACAATGTCCTTCATATGTGCATGAATGTCTAAGAGAAGAGACACTGTTTTGAAATTATAGCTGCTGTAAATATTGCGAAATTTCGTGCATTGCACCATACAAGGAATAAAGGTCATTTGCACTACAAAGGAAGTTCATGCTGAACATCTTTTTTAGGGGGAAAGAATTGCTACATTATATAAGCCCGTTTATGACTCTGCATTTTCTTAAATAGTGTTCCTTATTAAGTTGTATTAATTTTCATAAACTAAAATTTAGCATTTAGTATTTTCTAATACAACATTTCAACTTATTTTCTTTTTTCTTTTAAGTTACATACTAATTTTACCTGATGGAGGTTGTGATGTGTGATATCACAGTGAGCAAAAAAAAAAGTATATTATTTGAGGTGGAAAAGTGCAAAGTTATTACATAAAGGATCATAACGAAAACAAAATAGCTACTAGAAAATAAAAAAAAGTGACACAATCCAAAGAACTAATTAATAGCTTTCTGATAACACTCCACATTCGACAGAAACAGAACTATATGTCCACATTATTGTAGTATATACTGAAATGGAATTTACTGACAAAATTACTTACTTGAAATGTAAAAGGAGCTTATACAGTTTCAACATATGTGTAACAGAATTCTTTAAGTCGATTTACCTCAAGTACTGTGTTTTTTGTGTTGTGTCACTGTTCTTGCTGGGGTGTGATGTGTTACCAAGTCTAACAAGAAATATATGAGCCAAAACATAGATACAATTGCCTACTGTGAAACTGTATGCTGCCTGGTGGCGTCATGGACACGCGTTGTGGTGTCATGAGGAAAGTAAACTACATGATCAAAAGTGTCTGGACACCTATTATTGGACATTAATATGGAGTGTGTCTGCTGTTCGACTTTAAGATGGCTTGAACTCTGCCACAGACACTTACAATGAGCCACTTCCAGTGAGGCATCCGAATGTCTGTGGTAGGGTCACCAACATGTTATTGTGGTTTTAATGGGTATGAAAAACATCTGACCATGGTTTTAAGGGAGATTGGCGGTAGACTACATGATCTAAAGTATCTGGACAGCTATTATTGGACATTAATATGGAGTGTGTCTACTGTTCACCTTTATGATGGCTTGAACTCTGCCGCAGACACTTTCAATGAGGCACTTCCAGTGAGGCATCCGAATGTCTGTGGTAGGGTCACCAACATTTTATTACGGTTTTAATGGGTATGACTACATCTGACCATGGTTTTGATGGAGGTTTACGGTAGGTTTTCGTCACAATAAATTTCAACTGCATGACTACATTACATTTACTTCGATTAGGTAACAATGGAGATATAAATATAAAAAATGGATTATTTTGTTTACTTTTACTCTGTTATGTCATATGGCATCATATTTTGGAGGAATTACAAAAACTGGGATGAAAAAAGCACACAATAAGCTTGATTAACGCCGGAGGCTGCAGGCTTTAACCAAGAATATTTTTCTTCCCACGTCTTCAAATAAACATATGAGTAGTTAATCCTCATGCGTCAAGGAGCTTTTACATCTTCATTTTCACTGTGAGAGCACAAGATGAAAATAGATTCACTTTACAGGCATATGAAGACACACATGAAAGCTGACAGTAGACAAGGTACGATTATGGAAAGGAAACGACCCAAATCGGAACATTTCATGTTGACTGTTGTCTATTTTCGATCGCTGCCAACTTAAGCGATCTGTTGGTACTGTTTCTTTCGGAATGTTGTGTGTAGTGTCATCCTAAGACACCACTAATGTGCTGGTCATCAAAAGCCCACCAACACAAACGTCAGTATCTCAGTGTCTGCGAACCCCGAGGGGTTGTGGCAGTATGTGCAGGTCATGCGCCACACCTCCCCTCTCTGGGAAGACTACACGACACCAGCGTCCTCTCCAGCGCTGGGGTGAAGGACGCTGACAACAGCGCAGGGGGGCGAGTTCGTCAGCGCAGATCGTCTCCTCAGTTTGACAGCTCAACTCCACTGGACAGCGACTGCCACCATCATAGTTAGTTAGGTCTGTGAGAACTAGTACAGCTAGAAAGTTAGTTTACTGTCGAATTGACAAAAGACTTTATTCAGAGATTGGAAATACTTGTTATGTTCTACCTGGCTGCTTCTCAAAACATAAATAAATGTGTTTGATTATTTAGTTACGTCACTGTCTATTGATACGAGGGTTGTCCAGAAAGTAAGTTCCGATCGATCGCGGAATGGAAGCCACAGTGAACACCAGAAACGTTTTATTTGCAACAAAAAAAAAAAAAAAAAATGGTTCAAATGGCTCTGAGCACTATGGGACTTAACTTCCGAGGTGATCAGTCCCCTAGAACTTAGGACTACTTAAACGTAACTAACCTAAGGACATCACACACATCCATGCCCGAGGCAGGATTCGAGCCTGCGACCGTAGCGGTCACGCGGTTCCAAACTGAAGTGCTTAGAACCGCACGGCCACACCGGCCGGCTATTTGCAACAGTTAGGTTTACCTTCCACCTACTTCTCTACATAGTCACTGCTCCAACTTCGAGTGTTTTCGTAGTGTTGTATCAACTTTCCAGTATCCTCGTCATAGAAAGGATCCGCCTGTGCTTTCGGCCAGTTATCTGCACTGGTCTGCAGCTCGTTGCTTGTGGAAAAATTTTGTCTTCGTAGCCAGCGGTTCTTGTGAGAAGAGATGAGACTCAGGCGGAGCCAATTACAGACTGTATTATGGGTGATCAGACACTTCTCATCGGAAACGCTGCAGGAGCGTCTTCATTGCCCCTGCAGTGTGCGGCCGAGAACTGGCATGAAGAAGGAACTGCTCGACAGTTGTGTTATGTGGGCTGCATGACACAGGCGAAATCTCTAAACAGGCCGTCATGCTTGGCGGGAGACGCTACTCCCTACGCATCTTTAAGTGCTCACTGTTCACTCAAAACTGAAAAGAGCGTCGCGACACGATCGACGGGCATACTAGAGACACTGCCCAACTGTGCAAAGCTTTACCGGATTTCTCCAGTGGTTTCCATTTCGCAACCGATCGGAACTTACTTTCTGGACAACCCTCGTATCATGAAGTATACCCAGCTACCCTGCTCTGTATCCTGATTCACACTCCATGAATTACTGTTGAGGCCACCTGACGTCAATTGAGAAATAATGTAATGGATGTGTTTAAACATGAATGTCTCCAACATCCACTTCTGCAACTTGTTGCTACTTTCTTGTATTATTTGTAGCATAGCTGTGGAACGAGTCGAGTTTATCAGAAATGTTCAAATGTGTGTGAAATCTTATGGGACTTTACTGCTAAGGTCATCAGTCTCTAAGCTTACACACTACTTAACCAAATTATCCTATGAACAAACACACACATCCATGTCCGAGGGAGGACTCGAACCTCCGCTGGAACCAACCGCACAGTCCATGACTGCAGCGCCTCAGACCACTCGGCTAATCCCGAGCGGCTCGAGTTTATCCACTGCTTGTCAGTGCTGAACATGAAACTACTAAACATATTCTTCCTCTTATGATCCATCCATAGTCGTAGGCTATGTCATTCTCTCTGTGCTCCTTATATTGTTTTTAGCCAAATTATCTCCTTCATGCAGAAACACGAACAGAAAAAAAAAGATTATATGTCGAAAATACTATCGACTTTTACACCCAAACTTTACACGATCTGTCAGTGTGGAAATTTGAACTATCTATGGTACTTTGAGAATTGATATTTCAAACAGTGATAACTAACGAAATACATGCGAGAAATGGGCGATCAATAAGGGAGCCAGTATGCTTAAAAAAAGTGATATAATTTGGGAGAACCCGTGAAAGACAAGAAAGTTAACCACCCTAGTCTGTGGAGGTATGGCAGCCAATTTTGTCTCAAGATCCGAAACCAGAGAAGTTTATGAAGCTAGACACTGGGGTATGGAGCGAAATCGACTTCCTAATTCATCTCAAATGTGCTCCATTTAGGTTCAGGTCGGGACTCTGTGCATTTAGAAAGGCTACTGTCCACAAGCCATTACTTCAAAGATGCTGCTTTATGACAGAGTGGATTGTCATGCTGGAACAAACAATTATCGTCGTCATACTGCTCTTCTACTGTACACAGAACACAATACTGTAAAATACACTCCTGGAAATTGAAATAAGAACACCGTGAATTCATTGTCCCAGGAAGGGGAAACTTTATTGACACATTCCTGGGGTCAGATACATCACATGATCACACTGACAGTACCACAGGCACATAGACACAGGCAACAGAGCATGCACAATGTCGGCACTAGTACAGTGTATATCCACCTTTCGCAGCAATGCAGGCTGCTATTCTCCCATGGAGACGATCGTAGAGATGTTGGATGTAGTCCTGTGGAACGGCTTGCCATGCCATTTCCACCTGGCGCCTCAGTTGGACCAGCGTTCGTGCTGGACGTGCAGACCGCGTGAGACGACGCTTCATCCAGTCCCAAACATGCTCAATGGGGGACAGATCCGGAGATCTTGCTGGCCAGGGTAGTTGACTTACACCTTCTAGAGCACGTTGGGTGGCACGGGATACATGCGGACGTGCATTGTCCTGTTGGAACAGCAAGTTCCCTTGCCGGTCTAGGAATGGTAGAACGATGGGTTCGATGACGGTTTGGATCTACCGTGCACTATTCAGTGTCCCCTCGACGGTCACCAGTGGTGTACGGCCAGTGTAGGAGATCGCTCCCCACACCATGATGCCGGGTGTTGGCCGTGTGTGCCTCGGTCGTATGCAGTCCTGATTGTGGCGCTCACCTGCACGGCGCCAAACACGCATACGACCATCATTGGCACCAAGGCAGAAGCGGCTCTCATCGCTGAAGACGACACGTCTCCATTCGTCCCTCCATTCACGACTGTCGCGACACCACTGGAGGCGGGCTGCACGATGTTGGGGCGTGAGCGGAAGACGGCCTAACGGTGTGCGGGACCGTAGCCCAGCTTCATGGAGACGGTTGCGAATGGTCCTCGCCGATACTCCAGGAGCAACAGTGTCCCTAATTTGCTGGGAAGTGGCGGTGCGGTCCCCTACGGCACTGCGTAGGATCCTACGGTCTTGGCGTGCATCCGTGCGTCGCTGCGGTCCGGTCCCAGGTCGACGGGCACGTGCACCTTCCGCCGACCACTGGCGACAACATCGATGTACTATGGAGACCTCACGCCCCACGTGTTGAGCAATTCGGCGGTACGTCCACCCGGCCTCCCGCATGCCCACTATACGCCCTCGCTCAAAGTCCGTCAACTGCACATACGGTTCACGTCCACGCTGTCGCGGCATGCTACCAGTGTTAAAGACTGCGATGGAGCTCCGTATGCCACGGCAAACTGGCTGACACTGACGGCGGCGGTGCACAAATGCTGCGCAGCTAGCGCCATTCGACGGCAAACACCGCGGTTCCTGGTGTGTCCGCTGTGCCGTGCGTGTGATCATTGCTTGTACAGCCCTCTCGCAGTGTCCGGAGCAAGTATGGTGGGTCTGACACACCGGTGTCAATGTGTTCTTTTTTCCATTTCCAGGAGTGTATGTTCAAATCCTTCTTCATTTAGAGTTTATATAAGCACAGTAAGGGACTACACCCCAACCACGAAAAACACCATTATACCATAGCACCACCTCCTACATACTTTAATGTAGGCTCTACACAGGACGACACGTAACGTTATCCATGCACCCGCCAAACACAAAGCATTCCATCTGACTGCCACAGTATACAGTCCGATTCACCACTCCGAATCACTCAGTTCCAGTCTTCACCCGTCACTCTTTACACAACCTTAAGCATCACTTAGGACTGACTACGGAAATGTGTGATCTACGAGGAGGTGCTGCTGTGATGATACGGTGGTTTATGGGGCAGTAGCGCTGATAATATTCCATCACGCAATACATGCTAAGTAGTTCTTAATAAATTCTGAAATATTAGTAGAATTTGTACAAGTTGCAATACTATGTGATGGTTAAAAAAATGTGTTATGTTTCTTATGTTCCATGTTCCTCGTGTGGGGGCCTGGCGAAGGCGAAAGGACCAATATTTATGTCCATATGAAAAAAAGACCATAGCTCGGCCCCGCTGGCAAAAAATCGGCAGCCGTCTTGCCATAGAAGACATCCTGCAACGGCTCGCTATACCTGCGCTAACAATGAGGATAAGCGGATAAAATGTACCAAGAAATGAAAAATTATAAAAGTTGTTCAGTTCATGTTCATCCTTAGTAACACTTAGTTGGAAACTACTGAGCAACCGGAGCAACGCTTTAGACATGGGAGTCTTTTTAGTGTGTAAAAAAAAACCCTATGTAGGCCTGCTAAATATCTTAAAATGTGACAAGTTATTTTGAAGATTTCAATTTGTGCTTGAAAGTAGTTTTCCTGAAGAATTATGATTAGTGATGTTTTAAAATGTATGGAAGGTACCTGCTCTGAAATGAAATCTGAAATATAAAATGAAATAGCTTAGTCTTCGGAACACTATTTCTGTAATTAGGAAAAGCACGCTAAGAAATTTTATGTGGTATTATGTGTCGAATTTTGTCAAAATGTTTATGGATGTTTTTGTGGTGTCACCACCAGACACCACACTTGCTAGGTGGTAGCTTTAAATCGGCCGCGGTCCATTAGTACATGTCGGACCCGCGTGTCGCCACTGTCAGTGATCGCAGACCGAGCGCCACCACACGGCAGATCTAGAGAGGCTTACTAGCACTCGCCCCAGTTGTACGACATCTTTGCTAGCGACTACACTGACGAAGCCTTTCTCTCATTTACCGAGAGATAGTTAGAATAGCCTTCAGCTAAGTCCATGGCTACGACCTAGCAAGGTGCCATTAACCATTTCTGGAGAGAGTCTCACTTGTATCATCAAGAATGCTGTATACAAATGATGGATTAAAGTTAAGTATTCCAGAAGCTACGTACTTTTCTTTATAGCATTCATTACGTATCCTGTTTCAGACCTCACGCCCGCCTGCGTGAGCTTAACGCGTGCCTTTCAGCTACTTCCGAGTGGCGTGGCTGTCTTGCTACGCCACAACAGTTTGGCGACGAGGACGGGATTTCCGTCGACGTCGACGCACACTGTTTGTGGGACGAACACAGTCACTGTGAGAGAGAGTAGCACTGGGCGGAGTGGCATTAACTACATGAATGTCCATGGGCGAAGGTTCACGAGCCTGAGTGTTCTTGGTTCGATTCCGGCGCGAAGCAAAGGGCCTGGAATGGTTGTGAGCGTCCAATCTAAGCTTTTTCTGGCAAAACTTTTTTATTACAGAAAAAGCAAATAGCTTGGCGTGACAGGCAATTCTCACGCGAATGTCTAGGTGCACACTGGGGGCATGATTTCACTGCATTTGCTTGCTTGCACGGGACACGTGGCTGTGCGGACGTGCGCGAGGGCTGATTACAGTTCCGTGCAGCTCGCCCGGTGGGCCAGTTAATGTGACACACAGCTGGCGAAGTTTCAAATGATTCCTAGCAAAGTCGTCGTACAACTGGGGCGAGTGCTAGTAAGTCTCTCTAGACCTGCTGTGTGGTGGCGCTCGGTCTGCGATCACTGACAGTGGCGACACGCGGGTCCGACATGTACTAATGGACCGCGGCCGATTTAAAGCTACCACCTAGCAAGTGTGGTGTCTGGCGGTGACACCACAGTTTTTCCCAAAATACAGGTTGATTTTCTATTACTTTTGAACTAAGTGATGTTTCATTAATAGTGGAGGACATATTGAAGTGGCAGTTACGATTCAAAAGAACAGAGGTTATCTTTGTGTGTAGCTCTCAAGGGGACTGCTCAGTGGCGCTGAGCTGAAGTCAGCAAGGCTGTCAGTACAGTTGGCTGGTCAGATGCATTACAATAGGCGAATTATTAATGATGAACATTGCGCTGCATGCGGTAGAAGGGTAATAATAACTTAACTTGAAGTTAAAAGCATATCATATAATTAACTGCACAAGGTGTGATTATGTTTTGTGGATGTCCTGTGCTCAGCTTACAACTGCTAGCTGAAGATTCCGAGATTGTAGACTGCATCAAGTGCGCACGAAGTGAAACTCTGTGGATTACTACAACAACGAACAAGACCATAATGAGGCTATCAAAACCACGCAGGATGTGCCGCCGCTTCTTTCGCAAAGCTGGTCGCAGGTGATGCTCCAAAAACGAACAGCAATACTGTGCACTGACGGTCTGTCGTGGAGGAACGTAATGTGTTAGGATAACACCATCACAGTAGTGGACGAGAATCACCATAACTTTCAGCATACTGGGGCTCTGACGCACTTTCGACTTTCTCGGCGACCCATAATGCTTTGCGAACGAAGCGGTGACACTTTCTGCGAAACCCACCCATCATTTTTCACGACAATGCGCGGTCGCATACAGAGCAAGGTTTGGCTGCTCTGTTCGGCCGATGGGACTGGGAAGTACTGTACCATGAACCGTACTCCCCGGACTTAAGTCCCTGTCACTTTGATTTGATTCCGAAGATGAAGGAACCGCTTCGTGGCATTCGCTTTAGAACTGTTCCATAGATTCGACAGGCAGCAGACCGCTCCATTCGCACCATCAACAGAACAGGCTCTGCTAACGGTATACTACGCCTTCCACATCGCTGGCAACGGGTTCTAAACAACGCTGGTGACTACTTTGAAGGACAGTAAAGGTGCAAACCTGTAACTCTTTTGTATCGGTTGTGAACAAATAGTTGCCACTATTTCAGTTCCAAACCTCGTATTACACGTAATAAGCTACCTGTAATAAATAATACAGAAGTGGTCCTGAAAAATCATGCAACCCAAGTGTAAAGGTGTTAACAAAAAGAAACGAATTATTGTTTGAACTAAATATCCACATAATTTTGTAATAATTTAGTAAAAATTTTGACATTTCAGATCAAATGAAACGGAAACCCACTGGTGATGGCACAGTGTTGCTGAAATATGTTTGGGAACCTGGAAAAAACGGCGTTTTGCATAACTGGCGGACCTTACATCCTACAATTTCAACTGTAAACACGGCAAACACAAGAAGCTGCAAATCCAAATGACGAATAAAGAAACTGAGGTTTTTACACTCTAGGTTCAAAAAAGGAAGCGCAAATATCTGCAGCAAAAAGTCAACAGAAATTCGTGATTTCCTAGGAACATGAATGCGCCAAGCATCTTTAGCAAAATTCTGTTCATATATAAATCACTGAACAGATCGAAGGCTTCTATCCGTTCATTCGTCGACCAATCTGGAGTGGCAAGAGAATACAGCAAATGAAAGCTGAAGTTTTATATTTCACGTTTGAGAAATCATTCACGCAGGAGGATCGTGGGATGAAATTTGACGAGATCCTGATAGTTGCGAGAACCTTCGGGCACTTGGACAGTGATTGTATGGAGTCAGTTGAAACTAGATTCAGGGATAGCGTTTTGGTTGTATGTTAAGGACAGTCAAATGAAAATAAGAGTGTGGTGTCACCGCCAGACACCACACTTGCTAGGTGGTAGCCTTTAAATCGGCCGCGGTCCGTTAGTATACGTCGGACCCGCGTGTCGCCACTGTCAGTGATTGCAGACCGAGCGCCGCCACACGGCAGGTCTAGAGACACTTCCTAGCACTCGCCCCAGTGGTACAGCCGACTTTGCTAGCGATGGTTGGTTGGTTGGTTGGTTGGTTGTTTGGGGAAGGAGACCAGACAGCGTGGTCATCGGTCTCATCGAATTAGGGAAGGATGGGGAAGGAAGTCGGCCGTGCCCTTTCAGAGGAACCATCCCGGCATTTGCCTGGAGTGATTTAGGGAAATCACGGAAAACCTAAATCAGGATGGCCGGACGCGGGATTGAACCATCGTCCTCCCGAATGCGAGTCCAGTGTCTAACAACTGCGCCACCTCGCTCGGTGCTAGCGATGGTTCACTGACAAAATAAGCTCTCATTTGCCGAGACGATAGTTAGCATAGCCTTCAGCTACGACATTTGCTACGACCAAGCAAGGCGCCATTACCAGTTACTATTGATGCTGTAAAACATGTACCGTCAAGAGCGATGTTCACCATTTATGGATTAAAGTTAAGTATTCCAGAAGCTACGTACGTTTTTTGGCTAGTCTCAATTCCTTGTCGTGTTCCAGACCTCACGCCAGCCTGCGTGAGCTAAAACGCGTGCTTTTCGGCTTCCTTTCATACAGGGTTGGCTCTCTTGTCAATCCACAACAAAGAGCAATGAAGAAAAGGTACGTGAATTGTTGATTATTTTAAAAATAATCAGCACAACTGTGAGACAAGACTGTCAATGCTTTCATGGAAATATTTTTGCGATTGCCTACAGGAACCATGACTGTATCCGGGTGTGCTCCTCTTCATTCGAAGAAAATCAGTGGGTTTTGAGACATGCGGGGCCGCCCACATATTTCCAGGCTTGTTTCGTCTATGCTGCAGGCGTTTCGCTGAGATGCCATTATGCATCCTCCGGTCTGTATCTTCACTCGTGTGATTTCCATATTTTTGGAACCGTGAAGAAAGACATTCGTGGCAGTCAATTTCCTTCAGACGAGGAGATGTACGCCTGGGTACAATTATGTTTCTATAGGAAACCGCAAACATTATTTCATGAAGCCATGAAGCCAACGGACACCTCACAGTGCACGTTCTGTAAATGGTTTTCCCTGTCGATGGAAGGAGCGAGCGAAATGTCCACAGGAAACGTAGCAGTTTGCTTGCTCACAATTAACATTACGTGTAGTGCTGTACTGTCCTGTGTCAGAGGTGGGTGTTACAATACAACTCGATTAATGAAGAACAAAGAAATAATAACCTCAAGGTTTGCCGATGAGATTGCACATCTAGCAAAGACACGAAAAAACTGAGAAGGTAAGCTACAGGAAATGAATAATACCTCAAGAACAGTTTGTAAGCTCAACGGAAACATAGCACATATGCAATGTAGGGTACTTCCTCAGGGAATTAGATTAGAAAATGAGACACTGAAAGTAATAGTTAGGTTTTGCTATTTGGGCAGCAAAATAATTGGTCACGGCCATAGTAGGGAGGACATAAAATGCTGACTGGCAACAGTAAATAAAGTTTTAATGGAAACATGGAATATTAGTTTCATTGTCAGGAAATCTTTTCTGAAGGTAACTATTTGTATGAAGTGTATGACCTTGTACCGAAGTGAAATGTGGACAATAAACGTTTCAGCCAAAAAGAGGCTAAACGCTTTTGAAAAGTTGTTGTTGTTGTGGTCTTCAGTCCTGAGAATAGTTTGATGCAGCTCTCCATGCTACTCTATCTTGTGCCAGCTTCTTCATCTCCCAGTACCTACTGCAACCTACATCCTTCTGAATCTGCTTAGTGTGTTCATCTTTTGGTCTCCCTCTACGATTTTTACCCTCCACGCTGCCCTCCGATACTAAATATGTGATCCCTTGATGCCTCAGAACATGTCCTACCAACCGATCCCTTCTTCTGGTCAAGTTGTGTCACAAACTTCTCTTCTCCCCAATCCTATTCAGTACTTCCCCATTCGTTATGTGGTCTACCCATCTAATCTTCAGCATTCTTCTGTAGCACCACATTTCGAAAGCTTCTATTCTCTTTTTGTCCAAACTATTTATCGTCCATGTTTCACTTCCATACATGGCTACACTCCATACAAATACTTTCAGAAACGACTTGCTGACACTTAAATCTATACTCGATGTTAACAAATTTCTCTTCTTCAGAAACGCTTTCCTTGCCATTGCCAGTCTACATTTTATATCCTCTCTACTTCGACCATCATCAGTTATTTTGCTCCTCAAATAGCAAAACTCCTTTACTGCTTTAAGTGTCTCATTTCCTAATCTAATTCCCTCAGCACCACCTGACTTTTGAAATAGGGCGCTGCAAAAGAATTTTAAAAATTAGATCGATTGAAGGAATAACTAACTAGAGGGTACTGAATAAAAGGGGAAAGGGAAGAGGAAATAGCTTTGTGCCACAACTTAACTAAAAGAACAGACAGGTTGATAGAAAAACGCCCTCAGTGTGCGTTTGGGGGGCAGGGGAGGGTATAAAGTTGGAAACTCAGGCCAAGGCTTCACTTTAGTGATGATGATGATGATGAGTCCCATACTTCTTTCCAGAGCGTAGGGGAGCGACGCGGGAGACCCGCGCCGCCTTACTAGGCAAGGTCCTAGTGGAAGTGGCTTGCCATTGCCTTCCTCTGACCGTAATGGGCGTGTATGATGATGATGAAGACGACACAACAACACCCAGTCATCTCGAGGCAGGAAAAATCCCTGACCCCGCCGGGAATCGAACCCGGGACCCCGTGCTCTGGAAGCGAGAACGCTACCGCGAGACCACGAGCTGCGGACTTTACTTTAGTACGCACATTAAAGTGGAAGGCGGTAACAACAGTTCGCAGAGATGACGAGCCTTGCGTAGGATATAAGCTGCATTCAACTTGTTTTCATACTGAATTCTACAACATCTTTCTACAGTTAGACACGCACGTGTATTTTTGGTAGTCTGACGGCAGACGACAACAACACCAGGCCGTGCGTCGCTGGCCTGGTTTAGAAGAGCGATGCTGTGGATATAAAAGAGCATATCGGGAAACTGTGGAGCGAACGATCGCTGGCATTGTCGCGTGGCCGACGTATCTGTCAGACAGAGCTATGACACAAAAGAGTCCCGCTCGCTTTGTACCGCGAATCTGTAGCCACTCCGAAAGCGTTCGCTGCGAGCTGCATCGTCTCCATTTCATACGACAGCTAGTGAAAGTTCTGCTACCAAATGCAGCAAGTGCTCTCGTTGAAATCTGTCTAACTCGAAAAAAAAACATCTAATTTCACACAATATTACGAAAGTTGTGTAGACTGCTGCTCTGCAGTTCTTGTGGCTGCTGAAGGGAAGAGACTCAGGGCAGTAATCAACTTGTAAGTAGGCTGTTTAGGTTTTTATGTTGGTAACGCCATGTAGCGCTCTATATGAAAACCACTCACTGTGCTGTGTGCAGTCTGTGCTTCGTTTGCATTGTTGGAATCTGCTATTGTAGTGTTGGGCAGATGGCTGTTAACAGCGCGTAGCACTCAGTGTTGCCAATTTAGCGACTTTGTCGCTAGAAATGGCGACTTTTGCATTCGTCTTAGCGACAAAAAAAAATTTTTAGCGACAAAAATTATTTAGCGACTTATCTGGCGACTTTTGAAGTACTGACGACTTTTCAAGAACAAATCAAAACTATTTCGGGCCAGTATTTTCATTAACAAAACTAAGATTTTAACTATAGAATGGGTACTACACTGACTTTGTTCTAGATTTACTAAGTTAAATTAAGTTCGTAGCAGATCATGTAGCATTGTTCAGCATTTGGAAACCTGAATGTGGGAATTGCCTACAGAGTAAGAAAACCTTGACTATAGAACAATTCATTATTCATTACCCACTAGCCTGTTATCGTCGGTAGCGTATCGATCTATAATTCTTCAACTTTTGAACTCCCTTTATTTTTCTAATTGACAAAAAACATACGTAATATTAAGTATAATAAAATACATTTCTGTCCAGCAACCTCTAATTTTTCGAAATGTTAACTCGCAGTCAAATTATTACCGCATGCACAGTGGTAACGCAACAACAATTCGGTGGGGGTATCTCAGACATTATTACGTTTTAAACAATGAACAATAGGACTGATATCGAGTTACCGAGTGAGTAGTGTTTCATGACCTCTAGTTCGCCTGAGTTTTAATGTATTTTCAGTGACTGTAAATTGGTGAAACTTATGTTGTGGTGGCTTACATAATGGATTTACCGCAAAAGAAGAAGCAGTACGCTCAAAAATATCGGGATGCGTGGGAAGCAGAACCTGAATTCAATGGGTGGCTGAAACCAGTCGTTGGAGACTTATCGAAGGCAAGATGTCAAGTATGTGCAACAGAGTTTTATGCTAAATTGTGTGATATTAAAAAGCATTCGAAAACTATGAAGCATAAACAAAAAATTGATTTAAAAAAAACGCAAACCACCTTACCTGTGAAAATTGTTCCGAAAACTACAGTTAGAATAGCAAGCAGAGCGGAATGCGCCCTTTCTTTATTTATTGCTGAACATTGTTCTATTTTAGCTGTAGATCATTTAGGAATACTGTGCAAGAAGGTGTTTTCCGGTGATGAGGGCGCTAAAAACATGCAATTACATCGTACAAAGTGCACTAACATTATAACTGAAGTTTTGGCTCCATATTTTACATAATCATTGGTTGAAGATATAGGTAACCAAAAATACAGTGTACTAATAGATGAATCTACAGATGTATCAATATCTAAAATGCTAGGTATCGTTGTACGGTACTATAGTGTAAACAACCAAACCATTAGATCAGCATTTCTCAAACTCGCTGTAGTAGAAACTGCAGATGCAAGAAATCTGGCTGCTGTTCTTGTGAATTCTTTGAAAGATCTCAAACTTCCAATCGCTAATATGGTAGGAATTGGCACAGATAATGCTTCTGTAATGGTTGGAATAAACAATGGGCTTTTCGAACAACTCAAGAGAGAATATGGTTTGAAGCATTTGGTATTGATCCGTTGCATCTGTCACTCTCTTCAGCTTGCAGTTTCGCACGCCTCAGTGAATACCATACCTAGAAACATAGAGTTTCTTGTACGGGAAACCTACAATTGGTTCTCCATTTCACCCAAAAGACAAGAGGAATATAAAAAGGTTTATGAGACAATAAATTGTGGAAAACAGCCACTAAAAATTTTGAAGGTCTGTGCAACACGTTGGCTTTCAATTGAACCAGCAATACGAAGAATTCTGGAGCAGTGGGAAGAACTAAAGCTACATTTTTCACTTGCCATGGTTCAAGACAATTGTTACACTGCCGATCTTTTGTACAAGATGTATTGTGACGAATCAAATCATCTTTACATGTTTTACCTTAAACATGCTTTAAAAGACGTACAAATAGCAATAAAAGCTTTTGAAGGAGAAGACAATGACCCCACTAAATTACTAGATACACTTGTATTTCTCATGCAGTCACTCGGACAAAACATAGTTTTTCCAACTGTTGATTTGTTGACAACACCAGTTCCAAGCGAATGTATGTACGCAAATCCGAACCTTGGCTTTATGTTTGAACAGAAATTGTCTGAGTCAAGTTTGTCTGAAGAAAATAAAGTTTATGTGAAGAAGAGATGCATTCAATTTAGTCTGAAACTCATTAAAGAAATTCAACAAAGACTGCCAAGTAACGTTACGATCCTCAACAAAATGTCAATGCTGAATGTTGAAGAAACACTAAAAGTGAATAAAAATAATGCTGTAGCGGATGTAGCCAAAGAATTGGGTTTTAGTGGCGATTTCATAGACGGTATGCTGCAAGAATGGCATAATATTAACTTCATTAGGTGGAATAACACTACTAATACTGTTCGATTTTGGAGTGAGGTTTTGCAGTATAAAAATGCCGCAGGGGAGAATCCTTTTTCTTTGATTTCACAGCTAGCAATGACTGTTCTATGCCTACCGCATTCAAATGCAGAAGTGGAAAGAATATTCAGTTCTATGAACATTATAAAAACTAAACAACGTAACAGATTATCGTTAAAGACAATTAATGCTTTGATCGTATTGAGAGACCAGCTGAAGAAACAAAATAAAGATTGTGCCTCTTTTGACATACCGTCAGACGTAATGGAGCTTATTGGAACGAACAAAAGTTACTCTTTTGCGACAAAACCAGTCGAACTGCAACATCACCTTTTGAGCGACGTTCAACCCTCTACATCAACTATAGTTCTGTCAGAGCATGAAACAGAAGAGTTATTCGGTCTTCTGAGTGACGACGATGAATAGCTCACATACTGGTATGTATATATTTTGTAACCTAATTTGAGTTCTTGCTTTCTTTTGTTACAAATATAGTTGTATATTTCTAGTATATTGGACTACTGTCATTGAAACAACAATTTATGTGTTGCGTCAATTATAATAACACGTTTAATTAAACGTTAGCGTATTTTATATGTATGTTGTTGCAAGCGATGCGTCATTTAATTAAGACAATATAGCAATTACGTATGAGACAATTTTTATTAATATTTTATTAACCTCCCCCCCCCCCCACACACACACACTGGCTTATTGCACCATTCACAACACGAAATTTTCAGTACACCCCTAGTAAAATCAGTTTTAGCGACTTTCTAGCGACTTTTGATATTGAATCTAGCGACTCGGGTTTTTCAGAGTTGGCAACGCTGGTAGCATTGCGCAGTTGGAGGTGAGCCGCCAGCAGTGGTGGATGTGGGGAGAGAAATGGCAGAGTTTTGAGAGCGGATGATCTGGACGTGTGTCCATCAGAGACAGTAAATTTGTAGGACTGGATATCATGAACTGCTATATATATATATATATATATATATATATATATATATATATTACGACTTTTGAACACTATTAAGGTAAATAAATTGTTTGTTCTCTATCAAAATCTTTCATTTGCTAACTATGCCTATCAGTAGTTAGTGCCTTCAGTAGTTTGAATCTTTTATTTAGCTGGCAGTAGTGGCGCTCGCTGTACTGCAGTAGTTCGAGTAACGAAGATTTTTGTGAGGTAAGTGATTCGTGAAAGGTATAGTTAAATGTTGGTAAGGGCCATTCTTTTGTAGGGATTATTGAAAGTCAGATTGCGTTGCGCTAAAAATATTGTGTGTCAGTTTAGTGTTGATCAGAATAGGTAAAGAGCGAAATGTTTGAGTACGTTCAGTTCTGCTAAGCTGTTTGAAAATCAGATAATGTAAGAGGTTTATCAGCACAGTAATTCATTAATTTTTTTAAAGGGGATGTTTCAAACTCTTAGACTATAACGTATCAGACTGCAAAACAACAGGCATGGATCTCCAAAAGTAGTTTATATGCACTCGCAATAACTTTCGACTGGTATCTTGTCATGGTCGCCAATACACAACGTTTGAGAAAGCTAGTTAAGAAGTTGTGTTGCTATTGTCAGACAAAGTGTCTGTATTCAGTTATGTTGTTCTCTTGCCCATTGACCGTAAGCTTGATTTGCTGCATTTCTCTGTGTGGTTTAGCCGCCAGCAGTCCTGGTCTTTTCAATATAGCTACCGAATAGTACACCATCTTCGATATTCCTTGTACCTAGTTGCACAGATTATGTACGAGGCGTGTTTTTTTTTTTAAGTAAGTAACGTTTTGAAATTTAAAAAAAGACGTGCTAAGATATCTCAATAATTTTATTTTTACACGGAAGCCTGTACCTTAATCTACGCACTGACGCTATTACAATCTGATTCTTCCTTGTTTACGTTGTGTAGCGAATGTTTAAGATGCCTCCGATAATCGTGAGTCCAAATGGTTCAAATGGCTCTGAGCACTATGGGACTCAACTGCTGTGGTCATAAGTCCCCTAGAACTTAGAACTACTTAAACCTAACTAACCTAACGACATCACACACATCTATGCCCGAGGCAGGATTCGAACCTGCGACCGTAGCGGTCGTGCGGTTCCAGACTGTAGCGCCTTTAACCGCTCGGCCACTCCGGCCGGCATCGTGAGTCCCGCCGACTGTGAAGGTACGGGCTGTTGTAAGATTTCTTACTGCTAAAGGCCTAAAAGCGGTCGATATTCATTGTGAGATCTGTGCAGTTTACGGAGAAAACATTATGAGTGATGGAATGGTAAGAAAGTGGGTGAGAGCATTTAAAGATGGCTGCACAAATGTGCATGATGAAGAACGGAGTGGCCATCCTTCGGTCGTTAATATAAGTTTGGTGCAGGAAGTGGACAATAAGATGAGAGTAAACAGACGCTTTACGATTTCCTCCTTGCGGTATGACTTTCCTAATCTCGTAGTGTTTTGTATGGCATTGTGACCGAGCACTTGAATTACCGAAAATTGTACGCACGGTGGGTACCGAAAATGTTGACGGATGTGCACAAAACCAAACGTCTAGACAGTGCACTGACTTTCCTTGAGCGGTAACACAACGACGGTGATGATTTCTTAAGCCAAACTGTCACGGGCGATGAAACATGGGTGGCCTACGTCACACCAGAATCAAAGCAACAGTGTGTGGAATGGCGGCATTCAGATTCACCCAGAAAAGTGAAGTTTAAGCAAACAATTTCTGCCCAGAAATTCATGTGCACATTTTTTTGTGATATGAAAGGAGTATTGCTTTTGAAATTTCTTCCTCGTAATGAGACAATCAATGCAGCAGCTTACTGTAAGACGTTGCACAATCTGTGCCGTTCAGTTCATAACAAAAGACATGGCAAGTTGAGCAAGGGCATCGTTTTGCTGCAAGACAATGCCCGTCCGCATGTGGCGAATCAGACCGAAGATCTCATCACACCTTTTCGATAGGAAACTCTAGATCATCCTCCGTACAGACCCGATCTTGCGCCCAGTGACTACCATCTGTTCCTGCACTTGAAGAAACACCTGGGCGGTCAGCGTCTTCATGACGAAGTCAAAACAGTGGTGATGCAGTGGTTAACAAGTCAGGCGGCAGACTTCTATGAGGAGGGTACTCAAAAACTGGTACAACGTTGCCTCAATATTGACGGGAATTATGTAGAAAAGTAGATTAAGGTTTTCATGTAAAAATAAAATTATTGAGATATCTTAGTACGTCTTTTTTAGTTTCAAAACGGTACTTATTTTAAAAACACGCGTCGTACATTGTCCACTGCAATATTGAATGCAGCCCTCTGGCGTTGCCTGCTCATGATGCTGTAAAGAAAGTGTATCAATGGGAAATCATTCTAGCGATGATATGGGACGCAAGAGGGGAACTCCACTAACATAAGTTACTTTGACAAAGGGCAAATTGTTACGGCTCGACGTCTGGGAAAGAGATCATCTCGGTAATTGTGACTGTAGTTGGGTGTGATTAAGCCCACCAGAAAGTGGTTGAGAAACGGAAATCCACGAGTAGGCGACAAGGTGTTGGACATCCGTCACAGAACGTAGAAGGCGGAGGCTTGCCCGCTATAAGTAAAATAAAGTCATTTGCCATGAATGGCTGGCAGACCCCAAAGGGCACTTTCAGGAACCAAATTGGAAAGGTTTTTACTATCACTGGCGGCTGCAAGCATCTCCTCTTCGTGGAGTATGAGAGCTGTATGGATAAGTGTATCTGCTAAGTGTAGACAACTGTGATGTGTGTGGAGTGGTGCGTAATGTTCGCGTTGGGTGGTGCGATGAGACAACGCACAGGGTGAAATCCGGTGCTGGTACGCAACCTACTCCTCTCGAAAAGCGCCAAGGGAACAGCTGAGCTTAACATGCACATCTGTTGGACAGATCAGTACGTATCAGCAGTGTCTCAGGTCCTCACTTCGCGATGCACTGCAGAGAGATTGAGGCGTAGCGCCGTATACCGATCCTGCCTTGGAGGCGGTTAGGTGTGAGATGTGTCTCGGAGCTGGATAGTGACAGATGGTGACGCGAGACTGGACGCGCACGTAGTTTATGTATCAGCCGATAGAGGGCAATATTGGATAGGGGGACTGTGATTTTAGTTTCGATTGTGCCCACTAGAGTGCACTAAAGTAACAGAATGTTTTTCATAAACTGTTCTAGTATTTTCATAAAGTGTTGTTATGTCTTTTTGTGTATGTAAAATGTTACAAATGTGTTTTAGCAGTATGAATGACGCGTGAATGTGGTTTAAGGTTAATATGAAGATAATTGTTTAACGAGTGATGTAGTAGGATTTAGTGTGGGAACATTCGAAGAAGTATGGATATGGACAAAGGGGATTTTTGTAGAATAGATTTGCGAAGTAAGTTTATGGTAAAGGGAAAGTTAATTCGGGTATAAATAGCAATAGTAAATAACTTAATGCATAAGCTAAACTTCAGCATATTAGATAATTACGTCGGTAAAAAGTGCAGTCGTTAGGTTTGCTATTTTGCGATTGATTGTTGATGAAAAGCGCGGACTGACGCGGAAGAGTGTTGTTTTGCTATTGGCTGTTGAGTAAACTGACCAATGGTAAAGCAATATTCTTCGCGCGCCTTTCTCTGCTGGTAGAGAAGACTTAGAGTATTCTAGAGAAGAGTCGGAGCCTAGCCATGAAGCAGATCGGAGTGTGTAGTAGCAGTTCCGATGGAAACGATAAGTTGCCGGATCTAGCAGTGTTTCATACATCAAAAGTGTTGTAAAGTAACGGCATAATAATTCCGATGGGTGTGTAGAAATTTCGGAATTTTTAAGTGAATTTTGTGACGAGAAAAGACATATATTCCGCGTGGCGTACTGAGCAG
Organism: Schistocerca cancellata; assembly: GCF_023864275.1. Classification (NCBI taxonomy): domain Eukaryota; kingdom Metazoa; phylum Arthropoda; class Insecta; order Orthoptera; family Acrididae; genus Schistocerca; species Schistocerca cancellata. The sequence goes on from NC_064635.1 coordinate 188,285,344, forward strand.
TTGTTGTGGTCTTCAGTCCTGAGACTGGTTTGATGCAGCTCTCCATGTTACTCTATCCTTTTCAACGATAAGTTGCCGGATCTAGCAGTGTTTCATACATCAAAAGTGTTGTAAAGTAACGGCATAATAATTCCGATGGGTGTGTAGAAATTTCGGAATTTTTAAGTGAATTTTGTGACGAGAAAAGACATATATTCCGCGTGGCGTACTGAGCAGTTGTCGTGGTCTTCAGTCCTGAGACTGGTTTGATGCAGCTCTCCATGTTACTCTATCCTTTTCAAGCTGCTTCATCTCCCAGTACGTACTGCAGCCTACATCCTTCTGAATCAGCTTAGTGTATTCATCTCTTGGTCTCCCTCTACGATTTTTACCCTCCACGCTGCCCTCCAATACTAAATTGGTGATCCGTTGATGCCTCAGAACATGTCCTACCAACCGATCCCTTCTTCTAGTTAAGTTGTGCCACCAACTCCTCTTCTCCCCAATCCTATTCAATACCTCTTCATTAGTTATGTGATGTACCCATCTAATCTTCTGCATTCTTCTGTAGCACCACATTTCGAAAGCTTCTATTCTCTTCTTGTCCAAACTAGTTATCGTCCATGTTTCACTTTCATACATGGCTACGCTCCATACAAATAGTTTCAGAAACCACTTCCTGACACTTAAAACTATACTCGATGTTGCCGGCCGGAGTGGCCGAGCGGTTGTAGGCGCTACAGTCTGGAACCGCGCGACCGCTGCGGTCGCAGATTCGAATCCAGCCTCGGGCATGGAAGTGTGTAATGTCCTTAGGCTAGTTAGGTTTAAGTAGTTCTAAGTTCTGGGGGACTGATGAGCTGTGAAGTTGAGTCCCATAGTGCTCAGAGCCATTTGAACCATTTTATACTCGATGTTAACAAATTTCTCTTCTTCAGAAACGCTTTCCTTGCCATTGCCAGTCTACATTTGATATCCTCTCTACTTCGACCATCATCAGTTATTTTGCTCCCCAAATAGCAAAACTCCTTCACTCCTTTAAGTGCCTCATTTCATAATCTAATTCCCTCACCATCACCCGACTTAATTCGACTACATTCCATGATCCTCATTTTGCTTTTGTTGATGTTCATCTTATACCCTCCTTTCATGACACTGTCCATTCCGTTCAACTGCTGTTCCAAGTCCTTCGCTGTCTCTGACAGAATTACAATGTCATCGGCCAACCTCGAAGTTTTTATTTCTTCTCGATGATTTTAATATCTACTCCGGATTTTTCTTTTGTTTCCTCCACTGCTTGCTCAATATACAGGTTGAATAACATCGGGTATAGGCTATAACCCTGTCTCACTCCCTTCCCAACCACTGCTTCTCTTTCATGCCCCTGGACTCTTATAGCAGGTCGGTGGCTAAAAACTGTGACTGCATTAGGTACCGACAGACTTAATATTTGGCGAGCATTAATTATCAAGTACAATCAGTATTTTTGTAGCTATTACGTTTTCGGGAAATGCAACACCATAAACTTACTAACGTGAGTGAAAGGGATTGTGAGTGACTGTGTTAAGACTAGCACGGGCTTGGCAGTGATACTTGTTCACCTAAGTTTCAGAATATATTAATTGAGGACAAAATTTCCAACCTTTCATTTCGTGTAAAAACTGTCTCCCGAAACGTAGATTAGTGACTTCAATTGCAGCCTGGTTCACGTCGAAGTACAGTAGATTTCGCTCGCCTTTGCTACTGATGATCTGCTGAGACACTGTTCACAGGTAGTGTAAGTAGGCTGTTTATGTTTTCTTATTGGCAACGTCACGTAGCGCTCTCTGTATGAAAATTACTGGCTGTGCTGTGTGCAGTCTGTGGTTGGTTTGCATTGGGCTGTTTATGTTTTCTTATTGGCATCGTCACGTAGCGCTCTCTGTATGAAAATCACTAGCTGTGCTGTGTGCAGTCTGTGGCTGGTTTGCATTGTTGTCTGCCAATGTAGTGTTGGGCAGCGGCAGCTGGATGTGAACAGCGCGTAGCGTTGCGCAGTTGGAGGTGAGCCGCCAGCAGTGGAGGATGTGGGGAGAGAGATGGCGGAGTTTTGAAATTTGTAATACTGGATGGCATGAACTGCTATATATATTATGATTATTAAGGTAAATACATTGTTTGTTCTCTATTAAAATCTTTCATTTGCTAACTATGCCTATCAGTAGTTAGTGCCTTCTGTAGTTTGAATCTTTTATTTAGCTGGCAGTAGTGGCGCTCGCTGTATTGCAGTAGTTCGAGTAACCAAGATTTTTGTGAGGTAAGCGCTTTGTGAAACGCATAGGTTAATGTTAGTCAGGGCCATTCTTTTGTAGGGATTTTTGAAAGTCAGATTGCGTTGCGCTAAAAATATTGTGTGTCAGTTTAAGCATAGTCTTGTACAATTTTTCTAAGGGGACGTTTCAGTAGGTGCAGGTTCTTCGTAGAGGGACGGAAAGAACCGCGCCGCCGCAAGATCTAGAATTTAATCGAGTATAGTGTCCCGAAGACTGGTGATCAGAAACTATATACACCATCAGAAACTTAACACCATCAGCTCTCATTCACTTTCCGGCTAAATAATGGCAATCAACATTTCATCCACCACCAAGTTTCGAACCAGGGTACCTGCAGGTCGAGTGCCATCGGACAGGCACGTGTCCGCGGCCTGTGCCCGCAGGATAAGCAGCTTTCGGTGATAGATCTGATGACAGAGTAGAATGCAGATGGAGGCACACGTAGTTTGGAGCAGAGCAGTCGATCCCTCCGTTTTCCCATACTGACGCAACGAATCACGACTGTAGCGGACACAGGAACACAAGGACAGCACCGTGGATTGGACGTGTGACGTGGTAGGAAGAATCATGTTTCTTGTTTCACGAGGGCGATGGTCGTAGTGAATTTGCCCTCCTCCACGTGATGGCTGTTCGAAAACATGCACAGTGCCACAGATGAAGGTCGGCGGGGGCAGTGTTATGCCATAGGGGACACACTACAGAGATTGCATGGGACCTGTGGTACTAACCTAAGGCTTCATGTCAGCTATGGACTACACGGACATTATTGAGACTCCCAAAACTTTGTTCAGGATTTATTTCTTCCTCGACGGCGATGGAATCTTCCAGCAGGGTAGCTGCGCAGTTCACAAGGGGAGAATCGTCGTACACCGATTTAAGGAGCGTGACAGTGGGCTCACACTGATTGTCTTGGACACCAACTTCGCCTGATCTGAATACAGTACAATACCTTTCTGTGCTATCAGGCACCAGTTCCATCCACACACCACTGCCCCGCGATTTACGGGAACTGCAAAAACTTTGCATACCTCCATAAACGCACCAATGACTTGTCGAAAACGGTGGACCGACACACCATGCAGGTGGTCAGAATATTTTGGCTCATCAGTGTCTGTTCATATCTTGACCTGCCTTTGTCATTCTCCATGTGTAACCTCCATTTGGCTACAGTCCTTGGCGACAAGTCACATAGTAAAGTGTGCCGCACCAGTCTGTTTTCTTTTTCTTTACGTTGCTTATTGGCATTCCGTCTTGTGGAGTTGTTGCGCAATATCTCTACTTCTTACTGCAACAATCCACTTGAAGTACAACACCCAACAGAATCACACCATTTCAGTGGCTTCGAACCATTTGATTTCTGAATGTTGGGCTCCATAAGGTTCCCTTTCTGTGCAGCTACCGTGGAATATACGCGGGTCACTCCAAAAGAAATGCACACTAGTTTTGTAAAAATACGGTTTTCATTCTGCATGTGTGAAAGTCTTACAGTGTGTAGATACATCCTTCGCACTTGTTTTCAAACTTAGTTCAACTTGTTCCCGTGAGTGGCGCCGTCGCAGCATGTCTTTAAGATGGCTGCTACACTTGACGTTCGTCAGATGCAACGTGCTGTCATAGAATTCCTGTGCCGTGAAAACGAGACAGAGGGAAACATCCACAAGAGGTCGAAAAAGGTGTATGGAGATGCTGCTGTCGATCGCAGTACAGTTAGTCGGTGGGCAAGCAGGTTACGTGATGAAAGCGGGCACGGCAATACTGAGGACTGTCCACGCAGCGGTAGGCCTCGTACTGCACACACTCCAGACAATGTGCAGGGAGTTAACAAATGGTGGGTGATGACAGATGCATCACAGTGAACGGATTGTCACGCTACGTTGGGATAGGGCAAGGAAGTGTTTGCAGAAAACTGAAAGTGTTGGCTTTAAAGAAGGTTTGTGCCAGGTGGGTTCCCAGGATGTTGACAGTGGCTCAAAAAGAAACACAAGAACACTGAAACACCCACCTTAGAGTCCTGACCTGGCTCCGTGTGACTGTCATCTCTTTGGGAAACTGAAAGACTCTCTTCGTGGAACAAGGTTTGAAGATGATGACTCCCTTGTGCACGCTGACAAACGGGGGCTCCAACAGGTTGGTCCAGAATTTTACTGTGTGGGTATACAGGCGCTGGTTCCAAGATGGCGTAAGGCAGTTGAGAGGGATGGAAATTATGTGGAGAAATGAAAATACTGTTCCCAAAGGATGTATCTACACACTGTAAAACTTTCAAACATGTAGAATAAAAGATGGATTTTTCAAAAAATAGTGTGCATTTCTTTTGGTGTGATCTCATAAAATTATAAAGAATACAGCAATCAGTCGCGGAAACAATTTATTTACCTTGTTGCAAATCGATTTTGACTGATATCAGTCATCACCGGTGCTAAAACAAATAGAAGAGACAGGGCATAAACAACAACTACTTTAACAAACAAACAAAATTGACAATAAAACATAGTTACATCAAATACAACATATACAGATGTTTTAAATTAAAATTCAAAGTCATAACATACCGTTTTTCTAACCGATACATGCCATAAGTAGAAGTACTGTCCTTGGCAGATTTCTATCATGAAGTGACACATTATAGGTCAACAATACAACAAGACAAAATGGGGTGGCACCACGTTACAATAAGCGCTCTCTATGTAAAATAGAAGAGTAATGTAAAATACAAGCAATGTAATGTATATATTCCTTCAAAACCTTCCATGTCGTCCAAATCATCTTCGCTATCTAGAGCATCGACGACGTCTCAGAAATTCAGCAAATCGGCAATTTTTTCATCACAGAATACCAACAATGTGCTTTATCTGCAAGCGAAAACAATGACTCATAACGCGGAAATAAGACGCACATTCACGCCATCTATCTGTGCAATTAGTAAATAATAGAGTATAAACATCGTATGTCTGATAGTCCGAGGTGCGAAAACAATGCTCAGCTCTTTTTATTCAACAAATTACGCTTGCCACTTACAAGGGAACGTCCCCATCGCACCCCCCTCAGATTTAGTTATAAGTTGGCACAGTGGATAGGCCTTGAACAACTGAACACAGATCGATCGAGAAAACAGGAAGAAGTTGTGTGGAACTATGAAAAAATAAGCAAAATATACAAACTGGGTCGTCCATGCGTAAGATAGGCAGTATTAAGGGCAATGTGAGACGAGGAGCTCTGTGGTCCCGTGGTTAGCATGAACACCTGCGGAACAAGAGGTCCTTGGTTCAAGTCTTCCCTCGAGCGAAAATTTTAACTTCTTATTTTCAGTTTATGTGAAAAACTCATATGTTTTCATCACTTTTTTTTGGAGTGATTATTACATCCACAAGAAAACCTAAATCAGGCAAGGTAGAAGAAACTTTTCACCCATTCGCCAAGTGTACAAGTTAGGTGGGTCGACAACATATTCCTGTCATGTGACGCACATGCTGTCACCAGTGTCGTATACAAAATATCAGACGTGTTTTCCTGTGGAGGAATCAGTTGACCTATGACCTTGCGATCAAATGTTTTCGGTTCCCATTGGAGAGGCACGTCCTTTTGTAAACTAATCACATGGTTTTGCGGTGCGGTCGCAAAACACAGACACTAAACTTATTACAGTGAACAGAGACATCAATGAACGAACGAACAGATCATAACTTTGCGAAAATAAAGAAAGCAAAATTTTCAGTGGCGGGCAGATTTGAACCAAGGACCTCTCGTTCCGCAGCTGTTCACGCTAACCACGGGACCACGGCGCTCCTCGCCTCACATTGCCCTTAATATTGCCTATCTTACGCATGGACGACCCAGTTTGTGTATTTTGCTTATTTTTTCATAGTTCCACACAACTTCTGTGGTGTCACCGCCAGACACCACACTTGCTAGGTGGTAGCTTAAATCGGCCGCGGTCCATTAGTACATGTCGGACCCGCGTGTCGCCGCCATCAGTACTTGCAGACCTAGCGCCACCACATGGCAGGTCTAGAAAGACGGACTAGCACTCGCCCCAGTTGTACGGACGACATTGCTAGCGACTAGACGTACGAGGCCTTCCTCTCATTTGCCGAGAGACAGTTAGAATAGCCTTCAGCTAAGCACATGACTACGACCTAGCAAGGCGCCATTAGCCTTACCTACTTTGAGAGTTATAGTATAAATGTCTCAAGAAGAACGCTGTATTCATCAGAGAATAAAAGTTAAGTATAAAGCAACTACGTACTTTTCTTGCTACCATTCAATAGTTATCCTGTTTCATACTTCACGCCCGTCTGCATTACTTAGCGTGCCTTTCGGCTACCTCCGAGTGGTGTGGCTGTCTTGCTACGCCACAACAACTTCTTCCTGTTTTCTCGATTGATCTGTGTTCAGTTTTTCAAGGCCTATCCATTGTGCCAACTTATAACTAAATCTGGGGGGGGGGGGGGGGTGCGATGGGGATGTTCCCTTGTTAGAACCTACCGGCTTGGCGTTTTGGAATGGAGCGCGCCTTGTAGAATCTACGAGCTTGGCACTGTGACAAATAACCACGCTATAAATCGCAGAGCACTTAAATGTGTAGAAGGCAAAATATTCACAGATGTTGTGGCAAACACATGTCACATTTAACAATAACAAAAAACTATATAAAATGGTCAAAAATGCTTATGATAGTGTCTAGTGTGCATTTCTACATGTTATTCTTAAATAAGCCACTAAACCGAAGTATCGATAAAAAAAATATCCTGAATTCCTAGCTGCACTATCCTCTAGGTAAAAAACTCTCCCATACTTGCCAGTAGAAAGAGTGTTCAAAATATCTTTGCTAGACCGCGCTTGTAACAGCAAAAGTTCTCTCCACTGTATTTCCCTCCCACGCAGTGCTGCAAAGGAATATTCCACAGGCCAGTAGGGAAAAATAAAAGGCCTGCATAATTAGGAGTGCAACAGCTTCCCATTTAAATAAGCGGATATCGATATTTGATCTCTTCCGCTCTTCTAGTGCGGTGAAAATCTCCTTCGAGTCAAGCCCGTAACACCTTGCCTGGCGCGGCTAGGAAGAAGCGAGGGACGAGGGATTACCGCTGTCAGGGCTGGGAGGGAAATTGCGCGGGAGATGTTGGTCCCACTGGGCGGCGGAAATTGAACCGGGAGGAGGGTTGTGGAAGGACAGCGCGACCGGCTATTGGCCGCAGCTGGGAGTCCCCGCATCGGCGGTCGGCCGGCGGCGGTGTTTGTCGGGGGCAGGACTGGCAGCGGCTGCTCCAGCAGGTTCCTGGAGGAGGCGCCACTGTGCACCTGAGTCAGTGTCTTATAAGGAAGCCCTCGGGTGCGAGGTCGCTAAAGGCCAATGACGTTTACGGCATTCGACGCCCAACATACTGCCTACCGCGAAACCACAATACTGCTACAGCGTTACTAGAATGGCAGCTGTAAACAAATCAAATATTGCATTATACAGGGTGAAAAGTATTCAAACCGACAAACTCTGGGAGGTTGTAGGGGACATCAAAACAAATATTTTTCCCTAATGTCATTTTTTCCTATGAGGATTATTTAAACTGGTGGAGGCCGTACTACGATCTTCAGTTGTTTGAGGGCGTATTAAGATCCTCAGTTGTTAGAGGGCGTATTACGCTCTTCAGTTGTAGGCAACTGCTGTCCACCAGTGCAGTAGTGCATTGTCTCTGTTTACTAACGGAGAGATACACCTGCAGTGAGTACACTGATATGGTTGGTGCGTACTACGTAGCGTACCACAACGGACGAGCTGCACAGCGGGTTTATCAACAACAATATCCTAATCGCCGTACCCCGCATCATACGACCTTTGCTGCTGTGTACCAACGTCTGCGTGAGACCGGGGCATTTAGCAGATTACCAGGACAGGGACGCCGTCGCACGGTAAGAACGCTGCAATATGAGGAAGCTGTCTTGCAGCATGTGGAGCGGGATCCTTCAATCAGCACATGGGGACGAATCAGACGAATGTAAGAACAGTCCTTCGAGAGCAATTGTTACGTCCATTTCTCTTACAGCGTAGCCACAACCTGGAACCAGTTGATTATCCACTCAGGGCACACTTTTCGCAGTGGTACCTGGAACAGTGTGAAATGTATCCTACATTTCCATCCGCTGTCTTGTTTACCGGTGAAGCAACGTTCGGGCGTGATGGAGTCTTCAACATGCACAGTTCACATGTTTGGAGTGAGGATAACCCACATGCCACAGTTACTAGCGCTCATCAAGTGCGGTTGTTCGTTAATGTGTGGGCCGGTGTTGTTGGGGATTGTATAATTGGGCCGTATCTGCTACCTAGGCCATTAAATGGCACGCACTATTACAATTTTCTCGCCAGGGCATTGCCATAATTGCTGGAAGACGTCCCACTCCCTACAAGACAACGCATGTGGTTCCAACATGACGGGGTGCCGGAACATTTCAGTCGTCGTCTGCGTCGATTCCTGGACCGACGGTTCCCAGAAACGTGGATTGGCAGACGTGGTCCTGTACCATGGCCTGCTCGATCCCCAGATATGTTCACTCTGGACTTTTTTGTGTGGGGAGAGATGCACAACCTTGTTTACGCAACTCCTGTTGCATCAGAAGAGGATCTGGTTGCCCGGATAGTAGCAGCGGCAGGAACAATTCAGGATACTCCTGGGGTTTTTGCCCGTGTCAGACAGAACATGTTCCGACAGTGTAACCTTTGTGTACGTGTCAATGGAGGCATTTTTGAAAATCTACTGTAATTGAAATTCGGTTGTGTTAATGTGTTGTCTCTTGGTCATAAAAAGATGGAAAAGTGTTTCTTGGCTTAATTAATTTAGCGCCAGAGAAATCTTCCTCTACCGGTTTAAATACTCCTCATAGGAAAAAATGACATTAGGGAAAAATATTTGTTTTGAAGTCCTCTACAACCTCCCCGAGTTTGTCGGTTTAAATGCTTTTCACCCTGTACCTACAACAACAGCTGCTGAAGTAATTTCGTCAGAAAGGAAACCAAAGAATTTCGCAGAGTGAGAAAGAAGTGGTACATGATAAACGAGGGTTGGAACTTACATAGTGGCAACTATGTATTCACAACCGATACAAAAGGGTTACATGTTTGCACGGTCATTCAAAGTAGTCACCAGCGTTGTGTAGAACCTGTTGCCAGCGATGTGGAAGGCGTAGTATACCGTTAGCAGAGCCTGTTCTGATTATGGTGCGAATGGAGCGGTCTACTGGCTGTCGAATCTCTGAAACAGTTCTGAAGCGAATGCCACGAAGCCAAAACTGAAACTCCAATCCAACGAATGGCGTCATTATGGGTCGCCGCGAAAGTCGAAAGTGCGTCAGAGCCCCACTATGGTGAAAGTTATGGTGATTTTCGTGTACGACTGTGATGGTGTTATCCTAACGCATTACGTTCCTCAACGGCAGACCGTCAGTGCACAGTATTACTGTTCGTTTTTTGGAGCATCACCTGCGACCAGCTTCGCGGAAGAAGCGGCGACACTTTCTGCGCAACCTTCCCATAATTTTGCACGGCAATGCGCGTGCGCATACAGCACAAGCTGTGGCTGCTCTGTTCGGTCGATGGGACTGGGAAGTACTGCACCATCCACCATACTCCCCGGACTCAAGTCCTTGTCACTTTGATTTGTTTCCGAAGATGAAGGAACCACTTCGTGTCATTCGTTTCAGAACTGTTTCTGAGATTCGACAGGCAGTAGACCGCTCCATTCGCCCCATCAACAGAATAGGCTATGCTAACGGTATACTACGCCTTCCACATCGCTGGCAACGGGTTCTGTATAACGCTGGAGACTACTTTGAAGAACAGTAACACGTGCAGACATGTAACTTTTTTGTATCGGTTGGGAATAAATAGTTGCCACAACTTACGTTCCAACCCTCGTATTAGCGTTTCTGCAACATGAGTTATTGGAAATTGTGTCGTATGCACTCGGCTACGCGGACAATGTACATGACGAGTACAATGATGACGATACCTGGTTAACAAGTGAAAGTGACAATGAAACACGTGTCGGACAGGGAACCGCAAATCCCGTCTCCAGTCAAACGTAGATAAAGGACAAACGTTGTTCAAGCATCAGGTGGTAACCATAATGAAGTACATGGAAGATCATACGCAGAATAGTAAAAAAAAATGAACACATTGCCTTAACGCAAGAGTATAAAATTACACTACTGACCATTAAAATTGCTACTCATTGAAGAAATGCAGATGATAAACAAGGTATTCATTGGACAAATATATTATACTAGAACTGACACGTGATTACATTTTCACGCAATTTGGGTGCATAGGTCGTGAGAAATCAGAACCCAGAACAACCACCTCTGGCCGTAATAACGGCCTTGATACGCCTGGGCATTGAGTCAAACAGAGCTTGGATGGCGTGTACAGGTACAGCTGCATGTGCAGCTTCAATACGACACCACAGTTCATCAAGAGTAGTGACTGGCGTATTGTGACGAGCCAGTTGCTCGGCCACCATTGACCAGAGGTTTCCAATTGGTGAGAGGTCTGGAGAATGCGCTGGCCAGGGGAGCAGTCGAACATTTTCTGTATCCAGAAAGGCCCGTACAGGACCTGCAACATGCGGTCGTGCATTATCTTCCTGAAATGTAGGGTTTCGCATGGATGGAATGAAGGTAGAGCCACGGGTCGTAACACATCTGAAATGTAACGTCCACTGTTCAAAGTGCCGTCAATGCGAACAAGAGGTGACGGAGACGCGTAACCAGTGGCACCCCATACCATCACACCGGGTGATACGCCAGTATAGCGATGACGAATACACGCTTCCAACGTGCGTTCACCGCGATGTCGCCAAACACGGATGCGACCATCATGATGTTGTAAACAGAACCTGTATTCATCCGAAACAATGACGTTTTGCCATTCGTGCACTGAGGTTCGTCGTTGAGTACACCATCGCAGGCACTCCTGTTTGTGATGCAGCGTCAAGGGTAACCGCAGCCACGGTCTCCGAGCTGATAGTCCATGCTGCTGCAAACGTCGTCGAACTGTTCGTGCAGATGGTTGTTGTCTTGCAAACGTCCCCGTCTGTTGACTCAGGGATCGAGACGTGGCTGCACGATCGGTTACAGCCAGGCGGATAAGATGCCTGTCATCTCGACTGCTAGTGATACGAGGCCGTTGGGAGCCAGCACGGCGTTCCGTATTACCCTCCTGAACCCACCGATGTCATATTCTGCTAACAGTCATTGGATCTCGACCAACGCGAGCAGCAATGTTGCGATACGATAAACCGCAATCGCGATAGGCTACAATCTGACCTTTATGAAAGTCGGAAAAGTGATGGCACGCATTTCTGCTCCTTACACGAGGCATCACAACAACGTTTCACCAGGCAACGCCGGTCAACTGCTGTTTGTGTATGAGAAATCGGTTGGAAACTTTCCTCATGTCAGCACGTTGTAGGTGTCGCCACCGGCGTCAACCTTGTTGAATGCTCTGAAAAGATAATGTTTTGCAGTTCACAGCATCTTCTTGCTGTCGGTTCAATTTCGCGTCTGTAGCACGTCGTCTTCGTGGTGTAGCAATTTTAATGGCCAGTAGTGTATTTACGAACTTCGAGCATACTGGAGTAGCTGTCGGTCTGCAACTTCTGTTAATCAGTACAACGAAAAACAAATTCCCAAGTTACAAATTTTATAATTTTTTTATTCCCTCGATCGCTGGATTCGGGTCGACCCCCATTTTCAAATCACCGTAACATAGTCAAAAATGGTATTTTCGAAGAAACCATACCGAGAATGTGCAACGGACAGCTACAGCGCATGCAGACAACTCGACTGTGAATCTGGATGGTAAATTGGCTTGTAATGCCAGAAATTGGAGGTCCTTTGCCACACGGAGTGGCAGTGCGGTTTGAGGAGCCATGTCACGGATCGCGCGTTCCCTCCAGCCGGAGGTTTGAGTCCTCCCTCGGGCATGGGTGTGTGTGTGCTGTACTTAGCATAAGTTAGTTTAAGAAGTGTGTAAGTCTAGGGACCGATGAACTCAGCAGTTTGGTCTCTTAGGAATTCAGACACATTTCAATCTTTGGAGGCGCTCTGCTGCCTAAGATTCTTTCTCGTATGCGTCATCTTGCAAAGGCAGTAGGGAATATTTACGTCACAGTAAGAATGAGTTGAAAACTGGTAGGAGAACTACAACTATGGCAAGAGCACTGCTTTTGGCCAATAGCTGGTCAAAAATCTTGCTTTTGCCTGATTACTGGCCTGCGTATAAAAGTGATACTCGTTTAGACCAAACTTGCCGTCCTGAACAATGTGTGACATTGCAGTTCATACCACCTGTAACCACTCGGAAAATTGAGCCCCCAGATGTTTGTTTTTCCCGTGCCTATAAAACGTGTTGTCGCAGTATCTGCAGCTACGCCTTAATGGATAGGTACTTTCACGATATGCTTCAGGGCAGACTGTTTCGCATTCAGTTGCATGCCATCACTCTGTAACACCAGTACGATTCTATCTGCATTCTTTAAGAGCTGAACGTTCTGCACGGTTTATAACTCCCAAGTAGTTCACCGTCCATATTGATGATGTGCACATTTGTGATCACTGTGGAGCGCCATTTTTCATTCGGTGTTCCATGGTTGCAAGTTGAACATTTCTTGAATGTCGACGGCGTCCATTTCGTGAAGTGTCACATATACGGCCAACAAAAGGTTGATCTCTGCACCTCCTGGACACTTACTTTCTGTGGCCCTCCTGATGCACATGGTGATTCTGTGGTGTCACCGCCAGACACCACACTTGCTAGGTGGTAGCCTTTACATCGGCCGCGGTCCATTAGTATACGTCGGACCCGCGTGTCGCCACTATCAGTGATAGCAGACCGAGCGCCGCCACACGGCAGGTCTAGAGAGACTTCCTAGCACTCGCCCCAGTTGTACAACCGACTTTGCTAGCGATGGTTCACTGCCTACTTACGTTCTCATTTGCCGAGATGATAGTTTAGCATAGCCCTCAGCTACGTCATTTGCTACGACCTAGCAAGGCGCCATTATCAGTTACTATTGATATTGTGAATCATATACCGTCAAGACCGACGTTCATCATTAATGGATTAAAGTTAAGTATTCCATCAGCTACGTCCGTTTTTCTAAATTCTAATTTCCTTGTCCTATTGCAGACCTCACGCCAGCCTGCGTGAGCTAAAACGCGTGCATTTCGGCCTCCTCTGGTAACACGGTGTTGGCTCTCCTGCCAACCACAACAGATTCATTAGGAGTTAATATTTTTCCTGTTACAGTTGTTAACAACTCGCTTTGTTTGTTCATGAGACCCAGAAAATATTAGATACAGGCTCCCAGGTAGATGCCATTTCCTTGACTTCCGGAAGGCGTTCGATACAGTTTCGCACTGTCGCCTGATAAACAAAGTAAGAGCCTACGGAATATCAGACCGGCTGTGTGGCTGGATTGAGGAGTCTTTAGCAAACAGAACACAGCATGTTGTTCTCAATGGAGAGACGTCTACAGATGTTAAAGTAACCTCTGGCGTGCCACAGGGGAGTGTTATGGGAGCGTTGCTTTTCACAATATATATGAATGACCTAGTAGATAGTGTCAGAAATTCCATGCGGCTTTTCGCGCATGATGCTGTAGTATACAGAGAAGTTGCAGCATTAGAAAATTGTAGCGAAATGCAGGAAGATCTGCAGCGGATAGGCACTTGGTGCAGGGAGTGGCAACTGACCCTTAACATAGACAAATGTAATATATTGCGAATACATAGAAAGAAGGATCCTTTGATGTATGATTATATGATAGCAGAACAAACACTGGCAGCAGTTACTTCTGTAAAATATCTGGGAGTATGCGTACAGAACGATTTGAAGTGGAATGATCATAAAACATTAATTGTTGGTAAGGCGGGTGACAGGTTGAGATTCATTGGGAGAGTCCTTAGAAAATGTAGTCCGTCAACAAATGAGGTGGCTTACAAAACACTCGTTCGACCTATACTGAGTATTGCTCATCAGTGTGGAAACCGTACCATGTCGGGTTGACGGAGGAGATAGAGAAGATCCAAAGAAGTACGGCGCGTTTCGTCACAGGGTTATTTGGTAAGCGTGATAGCATTACGGAGATGTTTAAAAAACTCAAGTGGCAGACTCTGCAAGAGAGGCGCTCTGCATCGCGGTGTAGCTTGCTCGCCAGGTTTCGAGAGGGTGCGTTTCTGGATGAGGTATCGAATATATTGCTTCCCCCTACTTATACCTCCCGAGGAGATCACGAATGTAACATTAGAGAGATTCGAGCGCGCACGAAGGCTTTCCGGCAGTCGTTCTTCCCGCGAACCATACGCGACTGGAACAGGAAAGGTAGGTAATGACAGTGGCACGTCAAGTGCCCTCCGCCACACACCGTTGGGTGGCTTGCGGAGTATAAATGTAGATGTAGACGTTAACACAAGACTTTCAAATCAGCCTTACTGAAAATTGAGCTTGCAAACCTCGTACTCAAGCGGTTCCTATTTAGTATTGGGACACTGCCACAGTTCCTATTGTGAAGACCAAAGCAGAGATTCAACCTTAGAGTTGGCAAATTTTCTAAAATATCGCTGTGTCGTTAATTCGAGTTTGAGTGATATCAGTATGGCAACGTTGGGTAGCGTTGGAAATATAAGCTCTCTAAAAATTATAATATTTTCTGAAGGTTGTATTCGAACTTATTTTATCCATAGGTTTCACACATATTGTAAAAATGTATGTATGTGTGTGTGTATGTGTGTATTGTAAATCTCCTCCTAACCCACTGGACCGATTTCAGTCGAATTTGGCACAGATACCTATTGCCGTCAAGCAACAATCGCTGTACGGGTAACAACCACCTGCCTATCATAGTTCAGGAGAATCTGCGTCATAAACAGTGATATGCGTGAAAAACTGCCACATCATTCATGACGATTAAATTTATTACTTCTGTAATACTAATTCTATTCACAAATTTCGCAGACGGTATACGCATGTGTCTCTAATTGCACCTACAAAATTATGTTATGATACCACTCTTAGCTCTGGTGAAGTGACGTCATAAACACTGAGACGCGTGAAAAAATACCACATCATGCGTGATGTTTTACTACATTCAATCTTTGCTAACAAGACACTCCTGCAGTCGAGTCAACGAAATCCCTGACACCAGGCAACGCTTCTGAAAGCTTTCAACTGTGAATCTGAAATGGCTGTAGGCGAAAACAATAGCCGCCTACCGAGCTATGAAGAAGTTTTGCCACAAAGACGTTTACAAAATTTCACTGCGGACACTCGAAGCATCTGCACCCGGGGTACAGAAACTTTCCTGGATAATGTTTTTTTTTTTTTTTATTTGGGTACTGTACTTAAACGTTTGTACGTTATGCATGTTTCTTTGTACGACTGTTTCATGATTTCAAGTTTTATCAAGAATACATGAAAATGTATTTTTTCGATATTACACTACAAACACAGTTAATTTTTTGTTTCGTTTCTAATAGAAAATTAGCGAAATGAATACCTGGGGAATGACAGGTTTGTCGGCTAGTAGAATTATAGAACTCGTAGTCTTAAGAATGTGTTTATTTTTTTAAAAAACTATTGTTCCACTCATAGATTTTGGTCATTTAAATTTTTGGAGGCTTCAGTCTGATATGGAACTTTAAGGTGGTTTTGTTGCAAAAAGCTTTAGTTGTATCGTAATACATGGTTCTATACGCAGGGAATGAGCATAGGGGGAGCAGACGTATCGCCGTTCAAGGCGACGTCATAGGGCATTTGGTTTGCTTTTGCCTTCCTTCGACTTGTTTTGAAGTGTTGAGTGTCTGTCTGTGTGATGTGGATGATTGGTCAGTGCTTGTACAGTGTGTGGTGCTCGGTTTTGCGTAGTTAATGTCCGCATCTAACGGGAAGATCGGCACGGCTCCACTCCATGAGATACTGAGGAGAGGTTTGGGATTTATTCCAGAACATTGGAGCAAAGACTTATCATCAGGGACTTCATGTCGCCATTTTTCCTTCCCTTTCCAGCCAGATACTGGCTATAACTAGCCCTGTCTGGAGGGTGCAGTTGAGGCTGCATATGGTTCTATGATGTTCTGAAGTTCCCCTTCCGTTCTATGATTGGGGTCTACCCATTCAGGTTACCGTCAACATGAGGCAAGGTGTTTGCAGTTGTTACCCGCAGCTGCACTCGCATATCAGTTGTTCCGTTATGGTGCGTGATGATGCATAGAAACGCGCTACGTGCAGTAACGTCAGCTGCCCTCACGCTTCTGCTCGTTCAGGAGATCGCAGTTCACGATGTGCACCTGCTCTCTCCCCCCCCCCCCCCCCCTCCAAGCTGTCCCAACACGGCCGAGCAGTGCACACTAGAGTTGGGAAACACGATTCTTTTTCCCGATTCGATTCCTACGATTCAATCTCACATTGCGAATCGATTCCTACGATTCGTTCACGATTCTTTCACGATTCATTCTAGTCTGCGATGGCAGGATTCTTACTGAATGCAAAAAGTTCTACATCTTACAGATGGCAGGACATATCTGAAATTGTCAATGGGGTTAGAATGAGACTATGTAGGATATATATATATATATATTGTAAAATTGACTTTTTTCGAAAG
Organism: Schistocerca cancellata; assembly: GCF_023864275.1. Lineage (NCBI taxonomy): Eukaryota > Metazoa > Arthropoda > Insecta > Orthoptera > Acrididae > Schistocerca > Schistocerca cancellata. The sequence goes on from NC_064635.1 coordinate 188,302,286, forward strand.
AATGGAACTAGGTAGGTGAACTCAAAAAGCAAAAACCAGTCCAAATACAAAATTTCATCCAAATCGTTAGGGCCGTTTTCGAGATACGCGAATTATTATACATAATCCAAGTGCTATTGCTCGTGTGTAAAGAAGATGTATGTGTTTTGTATTGCATCTGCAACAAATAAGAGGTGGGTATTTATTCATCATACTTGGAGTTCTTGATTTTAATCGTGTGTATTGGGAGCTGTGTACTCGCTGTGTATCGTATCTGTCATCACTAGTTCGTGTATTACTCGCGCAAACTAAACTGACGTCGGCGCGGTGGCTGATGGTAGCGATAGTAAATGGGAAATGCCTTTACGCTCGTTCCCGTCAGCCACCGCCAAGTGTCAGCTTGGTTTTCAAGAGTAATATTACGGCCCACCAACTTCGTTTGTTCGTTCCGAGCTTCCATTGTTAACACGCATCCTCCACTTGACTGCCATCTGGCGGTCGTAATCATTCGGCACGAGTCGGCATGATTCGGAAGTTGCCTTCGAACTTCGAAGCATAGCGTACTAAGAATCGATGAATCGTTGGAACTTGGAATCGTCACGACTCGGAAACACGCAGTCGTTCTTACGATTCTTTTGAACGACGATTCGTCCGTATCACGATTCGATTCTTACGATTCTTTATTTAGAGTCGTCCATTTGAACGACTCATTCACGAATCGCCGCAACTCTAGTGCACACAGATGTGAATCGTGGTACTGATGCAGCTGTGCGTTATACAACGTGTTCATTATGCAACAACCAGTGTGGAAGTATGGCTTAAACTCACCAAACATTGTATAAGCAATTACTTTGAATCGTATCACATACCACATGGAAATGGAAATGAAGTCCCATGCTTCTTTACAGAGCGTAGGGGAACGATGCGGGAGACCCGCACCGCCTTACTAGGCAAGGTCCTAATGGAGGTGGTTTGCCGTTGCCTTCCTCCGACCGTAATGGGGATGAATGATGATGAAGAAGACGACACAACAACACCCAGTCATCTCGAGGCAGGAAAAATCCCTGACCCCGCCGGTAACCGAACCCGGGACCCCGTGCTCGGGAAGCGAGAACGCTACCGCGAGACCACGAAGGCCTATAAATACATATCGACCAATAAAAGCATTTTAACAAATATGATCTAGTTCAAAAGTTAAAGAGTAAACAACTTTTTCAAAGAGTGAATATTTTTCCTTAATTCACGTAATATTCATCAAATCAATTAGTATGATGTATTGTACACTGTCTAAAGTAGCCTATATTCTTGCTCAGGCTTCATGTTATCTCCTTACAAAACTTCATCGAAATCGATTCAGCGCGTTAGTAATAATGAATTTAAACGTCATGAATAACTTTGACAGTTTTTCACGCACGTTAGTGTTTATGACGTCATATATGCTGAACTGTATGTCATAAAAATGGTTCAAATGGCTCTGAACACTATGGGACTTAACATCTGAGGTCATCAGTCCCCTAGAACGTAGAGCTACTTAAACCTAACTAACCTAAGGACATCACACACATCGATGCCCGAGGCAGGATTTGAACCTGCGACCGTAGCGGTCGCGCGTTTCCAGACTGAAGCGCCTAGAACCGCTCTACCACAACGGCCGGCCTGTATGTCATACAATGATAAAATTTTGCAGGTACGTTCAATGCTAGAAGTGAACACTGAGTGCAGTATGTGTAGTGAATATAGTTATTAATAATGTAGTAATAAATTAAAACGCCTTTCCTCAGCGAAAACAAACAGCAAACAGTAGCAAGCGATAAACATTTTTCCTTACGTCATTTTGTTCGGGGGGAGGGGGGATGAGCGTCAGCGAGTAAAAGTTCGTAAAGATTTGAAAATATTTGCAAAGGGCTTTATAACGTCTCTTAATTTCGACATTAAAGACTGAGTGTTCAAATGTTCAAATGTGTGTGAAATCTTATGGGACTTGACTGCTAAGGTCATCAGTCCCTAAGCTTACACACTACCTAACCTAAATTATCCTAAGGACAAACAAACACACCCATGCCCGAGGGAGGATTCGAGCCTCCGCCGGGACCAGCCGCACAGTCAGCGCCTCAGACCGCTCGGCTAATCCCGCGCGGCAAAGACTGAATGTTTTTTCTAACGTATTTCTAAAATGTCTGAAGTGTACAGCAATTACATTTCATCAGAGTCATAGCCTGAACAATATAGTTGCAATTATAATAATAATATGTTTCCTTGTTGCATAAAAGAAGCGCTCGCCTCAGCCGCTACGTCTTGTCTTACTTTTGTTTTCGCTGTTCTTGAAGAAGAATCATTTACGTTGAGGAGGTGTGTATGTTGTAATTGTTAATATATGTATGAAATTTTAGCCTTGCTGTTATTCAAAGTAACCTTCCAATCCTTCATGTCAACGTTTTGAACATTTAAACAATTTCTAGAAATTTGCAGCTGCCGCACGGCCAGGTAACAGAACATCGCTGACGTGCAACAATCAGCTGCCATTACGCGACAATTTCAAATATTATAGAACATTTCACGTCTTTTCATACAGCGGCAGCCACAAACCAGTTCAAGCATTTCGTTTAACAATAGCTTACATAACCAAGACTTTACTTTATTACAGTGACAGTATTTACGATATTTTAGATCCAAGTTAGATACAAGTGCTTTTGTCTCGACTGCGACAAAGAACCTTAAAATAATACATATAGGCGCCTTGTATGATAAAAGTAAACCCACGAACGGAATGTGAAACTTTATTCTATTTACATATTCTCATTTCATAGACGGGTTACACGCGAGGGGGTGGAGCGGAATAAGCAACCTACCTTTGATGGTTCGCTACAACAGACGCAAATGGCGGGTCGCAAGCGTATGCGAGCCAAATTCGACCGAACGTCGTTTGTTCATGCAGTCTTAGCGTTTACAGCAGAGAGAATTGTTGCTCACTCGTTTTTTTTTTTTTTTCGGTGTAGAATATCCACACTGACAAGGGAAGGCCACGACGTTGGGATCACAGATTTACTTCAAATTTTGTTCACCTTTAATAGACAATTGCAATAAAATAACACGCAAGTAGTAAAGTACACTACTTTGGCAATTCCGAGAAAATCGCAAGAGAGGTTTTACGCATCTATTGCACTGAAGAGCAAAAGAAACTGGTATACCTGCCTAATATCGTGTAGGTGCTGCGAGCAAGTTAAGAAGTGCCGCAAGACGTTGCATGGACTCGACTAATATTTGAGGGAACTGACGCCATGAATCCTGCACGGCTGTCCATAAAGCAGTAAGAGTACGAGTGGTGAAGATCTCTTCTAAACAGCACGTTGCAAGGCATCCCAGATGTGCTCGGTAATGTTGATGTCTGGAGTTTAGTGGCCAGCGGAAGTGTTTAAACTCTGAAGAGTGTTGCTGGAGCCACTCTGTAGCAATTCTGCACGTGTGGGTTGCCGCATTGTCCTGCTGGAATTGTCCAAGTCGTCGGAATGCACAATGGTACATGAATGGATGAAGGTGATCAGAATGGATGCTGCGGTATGGGTCACCTGTATCTATACGTATCAGGGGTTCCATATCACTCAAACAGCACACGCCCCCCTCCATTACAGAGCCTCCACCAACTTGAACAGTCCCATGCTGACATGCACCGTCCATTGATTCATGAGGTTGTCTCCATGCTCGTACAGGTCCATACGCGCGATAAAATTTGAAACGAGACTCCTCCGACCGGGCAACATGTTTCCAGTTATCAACAGTCCAATGTCTGTGTCGGCGGACCCCGGCGAGACGTAAAGCTTTGTGTCGTGTAGTCACCAACGGTACACCAGTGGGCCTTCGTCTCCAAAAGACCGTACTCATGATGTTTCGTTGAATGGTCCGCACGCTGACACTTATTGACAGCCCAGCATTAAAATCTACAGCAATTTGAGGTTGTCTCCGCAGTGTCTCATGTAGTGAGGCCGTGCCGATCTTCCCGTTAGATGCGGACATTAACTACGCAAAACCGAGCACCACACACTGTACAAGCACTGACCAATCATCCACATCACACAGACAGACACTCAACACTTCAAAACAAGTCGAAGGAAGGCAAAAGCAAACCAAATGCGCTATGACGTCGCCTTCAACGGCGATACAGGATACCTACGTCTGCTCCCCCTATGCTCATTCCCTGCGTATGGAACCATGTATTACGATACAACTAAAGCTTTTTGCAACAAAAACACCTTACAGTTCCATATCAGATTGAAGCCTCCAAAAATTTAAATGACCAAAATCTATGAGTGGAAGAATAGTTAAAAAAAAATAAACACATTCTTAAGACTACGAGTTCTATAATTTTACTAGCTGACAAACCTGTCATTCACCAGGTATTCATTTCGCTAATTTTCTATTAGAAACGAAACAAAAAATTAACTGTGTTTGTAGTGTAATATCGAAAAAAATTCATTTTCATGTATTCTTGATACAACTTGAAATCATGAAACAGTCGTACAAAGAAACATGCATAACGTACAAACGTTTCAGTACAGTAACCAAATAAAAAAAAATATTATCCAAGAAAGATTCTGTACCCCGGGTGCAGTTGCTTCGCGTGTCTGCAGTGAAATTTTGTAAACGTCTTTGTGGCAAAACTTCTTCATAGCTCGGTAGGGGGCTATTGTTTTCGCCTACAGCCATTTGAGATTCACAGTTGAAAGCTTTCAGAAGCGTTGCCTGGTGTCAGGGATTTCGTTGACTCGACTGCAGGAGTGTCTTATTAGCAAAGATTGAATGTAGTAAAACATCACGCATGATGTGGTATTTTTTTCACGCGTCTCAGTGTTTATGACGTCACATCACCAGAGCTAAGAGTGGTATCATAACATAATTTTGTAGGTGCAATTAGAGACACATACGTATACCGTCTGCGAAATTTGTGAATAGAATTAGTATTACAGAAGTAATAAATTTAAACGTCATGCATGATGTGGCAGTTTTTCACGCATATCACTGTTTATGACACAGATTCTCCTGAACTATGATAGGCAGGTGGTTGTTACCCGTACGACTGTTGCTTGACGGCAATAGGTAACTGTGCCAAGTTCGGCTGAAATAGGTCCAGTGGGTTAGGAGGAGATTTACAATAGACTTTTGTCGCGTTGAACGATTCACCTTATTCTTCGTTGGTCGCATTCTTGCAGGATCTTTTTCCGACCGCAGCGATGACGGAGATTTGATGTTTTACCACATTCCTGATATTCACGGTACGCTTCTGAAATGGCCGTACGGGAAAATCCTTTCTTCATCGCTACCTCGGAGATCCTGTGTCCCATCGCTCGTGCGCCAACAGTAACACCACGCTCAAACTCACTTAAATCTCGATCAAGTGCCATCGTTGCAGCAGTTACCGATCTAACAACTGCGCCTGGTTAGACACTGGACTCGCATTCGGGAGGACGACGGTTCAATCCCGCGTCCGGCCATCCTGATTTAGGTTTTCCGTGATTTCCCTAAATCGCTCCAGGCCAATGCCGGGATGGTTCCTTTCAAAGGGTACGGCCGACTTCCTTCCCCGTCCTTCTCTAATCCGATGAGACCGATGACCTCGCTGTCTGGTCTCCTTCCCCAAACCAACCAACCAACCAACAACTGCGCCAGACACTCGTCTTATGTAGGCGTTGCCGACCGTAGCGCCGTTTTCTGCCTGTTTACCTATCTCTGTATTTGAAAACGCATGCATATACCAGTTTATTTGGCGCTTCAATGTATATTCATGTTTACGTAAGTTGTAGGCAGGCTTGGAATCGGAATATCAGTTAACGGATTCGTAAGCAAGAATAAAATGAAACAGCTTGTTGCAAGTCGCTAAGTGCTGTCGTTCTTAAAGACTCGATGATTAAAATGTGCGTATTAGTGACTCGTGTCCTACACTAATTTTTCACCACCATCCCCACACCGTCGATAGGAAGGTGGTTCTTACGTCCACACCGGATCTTTCCAAACAATAAATTTTATATGTGCCGAGTCTGGCTGAAAATCTGGAACATAACTACGTATCGTACGTTTTTAAATATGTGTGGATTCTTGGTAGCCCAGTTTTGCCTTTTGTTGTATATCCTCATGATGAGTATGGTGCGTACATTCCCGTCATGCAAGATGACAACAGTTGTGTTCAAAAGGCTGTAAGCACACGTTCATGGACTAACACCGACTGGCACGCTAAATTACCCGACCGTAAACCAACAGAGAATTTTTGGAGCTTTCTTCATAGCGACTGAAACATGGCAGTCAATACCTCCGAAATTTGGTAGCTCTGGTCATCAACAAGTGGCCCAACCAGGATATGGCATACCTGTGGTCTCTCACTTTCGCCGAATTGAGGTCAGTACCAGGGTTCACAGATTTCAAGACTCACATTCCTTCAATTCTACACTTCTACAATAGAAAATGTATGACGATAACAAGTGTATGCACTGCAACAGCTTTCTCTTTATAATACTTTAAAAAAGTTTTTATATTGTCGTTATTAACATCCAAGTTCTTACAGTTTGCGTTGTAAGGTAGTCTTGTAATTTTGGTTTTTGTGGATTATAGATGTGCACGTCAAAGAAAGAGCAGCTTACGTTACTGTTAAACGATCTTTGGTCTCGTTGTGGCACAGTCTTTGCCTCTACGCAGTCTGATACATCCTTAGTTGAAGTGTTGTTGGTGATGGACATATTTAATAGTTTTGTGTTGATCTGTGATTGATTGTGATTGTGAATGTAAAGACTGATTGCAAAGAACAGCAAGGATGAATAAGATGTAAATACTGGAAAGCGGAGAGAATATAAATTGTGAATAATGTTATTATTTTCTGAAGAGGAGAAGTTAGAGATAAGACTGCAGCACTGCGCACCTAATTTGTAGAAATGATTATTGGCAGCTAGTTAACTTATTTCACTCTCTCAGAGCTGAGAGAAAGACCACCCCATTTCCCTGAATCATGCTATAATATTTTAACTGATTAAGCTTTTGATTTTTATAGACGTTCTCTGTCAATACTGCACCGTTTTGAAATCGCTGTTCACTTTGTTGAGCACAGTACTCTTCAGACCAATGTTATGAGTGAAAATCGCGCCAAGTTGTACTCTGTGTTCTTGAAAACATACTTCATTCTACAATCGGTGTCTTGGAATATCATTTCATAGAGACAGTTACTCTTCCCAGCCCACTGTTTATTAATACGCACTACCGCATTGGATCCCCGGAGTAGACAACATTCCATTGGAACTACTGACGGCCTTGGGATAGCCAGTCCCGTCAAAACTCTACCATCTGGTGAGCAAGATGTATGAAACAGGCGGTATACCCTCAGGCTTCAAGAAGAATATAATAATTCCAATCCCAAAGAAAGCAGGTGCTGACAGATGTGAAAATTACCGAACTATCAGTTTAATAAGCCACAGCTGCAAAATACTAACACGAATTCTTTACAGACGAATGGAAAAACTAATAGAAGCCGACCTCGGGGAAGATCAGTTTGGATTCCGTAGAAACACTGGAACACGTGAGGCAATACTGACCTTACGACTTACCTTAGAGGAAAGATTAAGGAAAGGCAAACCTACGTTTCTAGCATTTGTGGACTTAGAGAAAGCTGTTGACAATGTTGACTGGAATACTCTCTTTCAAATTCTAAAGGTGGCAGGGCTAAAATACAGGGAGCGAAAGGCTATTTACAATTTGTACAGATACCAGAGGGCAGTTATAAGAGTCGAGGGACATGAAAGGGAAGCAGTGGTTGGGAAGGGAGTAAGACAGGGTTGTAGCCTCTCCCCGATGTTATTCAATCTGTATATTGAGCAAGCAGTAAAGGAAACAAAAGAAAAATTCGGAGTAGGTATTAAAATCCATGGAGAAGAAATAAAAACTTTGAGGTTCGCCGATGACATTGTAATTCTGTCAGAGACAGCAAAGGACTTGGAAGAGCAGTTGAATGGAATGGACAGTGTCTTGAAAGGAGGATATAAGATGAACATCAACAAAAGCAAATCGAGGATAATGGAATGTAGTCGAATTAAGTCGGGTGATGCTGAGGGAATTAGACTAGGAAATGAAACACTTACAGTAGTAAAGGACTTTTGCTACTTGGGGAGCAAAATAACTGATGATGGTCGAAGTAGAGAGGATATAAAATGTAGACTGGCAATGGCAAGGAATGCGTTTCTGAAGAAGAGAATTTTGTTAACATCGAGTATAGATTTAAGTGTCAGGAAGTCATTTCTGAAAGTATTTGTATGGAATATAGCCATGTATGGAAGTGAAACGTGGACGATAAATAGTTTGGACAAGAAGAGAATACAAGCTTTCGAAACGTGGTGCTACAGAAGAATGCTGAAGATTAGATGGGGAGATCACATAACTAATGAGGAAGTATTGAATAGGATTAGGGAGAAGAGAAGTTTGTGGCACAACTTGACCAGAAGAAGGGATCGGTTGGTAGGAAATGTTCTGAGGCATCAAGGGATCACCAATTTAGTATTGGAGGGCAGCGTGGAGGGTAAAAATCGTAGAGGGAGACCAAGAGATGAATATACTAAGCAGATTCAGAAGGAAGTAGGTTGCAGTAGGTACTGCGAGATGAAGAAGCTGGCACAGGATAGAGTAGCATGGAGAGCTGCATCAAACCAGTCTCAGGACTGAAGACCACAACAACAACAAACATTGGGCCATGTGGTATGCAACTGTCTGAATATTTATTTAGGAACAGAAATTTAGCTTAGCCGCTGCCTTTTTGCTGTTGTGCTTCGAGATATCTGCAATAATATTATCAAGACGATAGGTAAGTGGAAATTGTGATTAGGGCCGGATAATTGTTTTACTTCAGTCGTGAATTTAATATAAAGACAAGCTGTATTGAGACCAGGTACAGTTAATTCAAATTAGGCCCCATTCAGTCAAAGGTTAGCATACAAGTTTAAGCTTCATAGCAGTTTGTGAGTACATAGTTTTGGTAATGTTTGGACCTTTTAAAGAGTGGGACGTAAATTTGGGCAAAATGTTCATACATATACAAATATATTGAAAATGTTACACTGTTATTGCAATGTATTTCGTTGACCACTATCAGTGATATGTTGATATGTCAGCAAGATGTAGAGAAGTCATCGCACATGACAGATGACACCAGTATAGAGTCACCAATAGTTGAAACGAAACAAGGTTTACTAATAGTTACTGTTAAAATCACTCTTGATTACAAATTTATTTATTCTGGTAACCGGTTTCGACCACGCCTGTGGTAATCTTCAGACCTAAAAGTCAAATACAAACTCTGATGAGACGGCTACATCATACATTACTGCAAAATATGTACAACTACAAGTTATAAAACGATGAATTATTAACAATGCTGTATGAGCAGGAGTCTCCTTCTAGTGGCAAATCACTGCTATATAGAGCAGTGCAATTACTTACATACTGGAGGTTCTGCCCACTTTTGACAGAATGATGTCATCGCTAACCAATGAGTTAAAAGTCAAATAACAACGTAAAATTTCGTAATGAAATAACAATGAGAAGAATGAAAAATAAAAATACATGGAACTTAGCTGGTTCAACAGCTATTGTCAGATAAAATAAGTAAAAATATTAAACATATGAGATAAATAAAAATCGTTTCGACCGTACATGGGTTGCCCTCTCTGGGCCTATTGGAGACCCATTTAGGAGCTACTAGTTGCCATGGTAAGTATAGACGTCATTCCAAAGATGTGGCAGCAGGCTACCCTCCAACGAGGTTGTTGTAATATCGATAGGCAAACACTGTCACGTCAGACGACGTACCATGAACAGCAGCATGTTGTTATGGAAACGATAGACGCTCTACCAAGGCGCTTTTCATTAAGGAGGCCGTTAAAATCGTTGACTGACGTGTTGTAGTAAATGCTGTACAGATACAATTTCAAGGTGTAACAAGAGACATCCATTTGTATAGATTATTCGAGAGATAATAATTAGTTCTGCAAATGAAAACTGAGAAAGAAAGTAATCGAGAGCGCACAGTACTTGTGCATAAAAATACTGCCTATGACGCTCGTATATATATTGCAAATTTTACATGTGACAATATTAAACGGTACTGCTATGTTTTATTTTACATGCCAGTCTTATAAACAGAAATATAGTCAAACTATAAAAAATAGTACTAGAAGACCAAGAATAAAACAATGACAGTGTAAGGTACGGAATTAACAGGTACCTGTGACAAACAATGAAGCAGGTGACATGCATTATTGGCCACTAGAATTAATGCACAAAATTATATATATAATAACTGTTTATATTAACTTTTGTTTCTTAGTACAATTTAAAGGAAAAGGAAAAACTGAAGAGTGGCTAAAACTTATGAGACAGCCTATGTTATCATAGAATAAGATTACTTGCACATAAGTACACAAAAATGTTTATGAAACAAATATAGACACATAAATCGTGTATATATCATTAGTCAGAAAGTAGAGGGAATTTAAAATACAATGCTACAAGCTGTAGTGTCAGAATATTAAAAGGATTAGAATTTGCATTATGCAGTCTTAAAGGGAGACAGAAGTAAACATTCTAAAAACAGATTGTCAGTCATAAAATAATATTTGGTAAAATAATAAAAGTTACAAATTATGAAATGTTTTATCAAGGTTCGAATAGCTTTTGACAAATGAGGGACAGAAGAGTGAGCATTCTAAAGCAAATTGTCAAAATCTCAAAGAAATGTTTGTCTTTGAATTCAAGCTGCTCATTTAAAACAGATAACAGTTTATTTTATAAAGTGAATAGATTTCAATTTCTTCTACAGCATTTAGCAGATGCCCTTTTGGTACATTATGCAATATTTTCAAGTTGTTTGAAGTGTAACCCTCAGAATGATTGTATTCATCAAGATGCTCACCAAACATTTATTTCGTACGTGCAGCACCAGTAGTATGTTCCTTAAAACGTATTAGAAACTTACGGCCAGTTTGGCCAATATACTGTTTTCACAGTCTTTACATTGTATTTTGTAAACGACCGCCTTTTGATATTTATTTGATTCCCCGATTATGTGTTTCAATTTTATCTGTAGTAGGTTGTTGGTATTGAATGCTATTGTCACATTTGTATTCTTAAATAACTTATTTATTTTATCTGAAATAAGCCCCATGTATGTCATTTTAGTAAATCTCCGCTTGGAATTTGTAACAGCATCATGAGTTCGTTGTATGACTTGCACTGCTCTATCTAGCAGTGATTTACCACCAGAAGGAGGCTCCTGCTCATACAGCATTTTGGTAATTCATCGTTTTATAACTTTAGATGTATATAATTTTCTTTAATGTATGCAGACCTCTGATCAGACTTTGTATTTGACTTGTAGGTCTGAAGATGACCACAGGCGTGGTCGAAACCGGTTACCAGAATAAATAAATACGCGATCAAGATTGATTTTAATAGTAACTATTACTAATAACATTGATCACTGTCTGCTCCAACTATGTATTCAAAAGAAACAAGTTTGCTTTGACGTGGTCTGGTTTCTACCGTATAGAAGAGTTGATTGTGATGACATGCTTTAAGTGTCATTTGCAAGTTTATAAACAATATCTAAGGCTTAAAAATATAGTAAACCGCGAAAAATATTTTATTTTAAAAAACGGTAACTGAATTCGACCAAATCTGATCATTCTCAGACTGTTACATACTCTATAGATGGAGTAACATGAACTCTATTAGAGGACACATGAGGACAAAAAACACAACAGTAAAAGACTATGTAACTACAATGGAAGAGATATCCTTGATAACAGATGGAGCTGGTGGCATGGAGCGCTAACTGCTCTAGGATGGTGTGAAGAGCGGCTGCAGCGTGACATGCGGTTGCCGATGCGCAAATAGGGAGAACTCCGCCCACCTCAACCAGCATTACGAAAGAGATAGCAAAAGGCCGTCAAATGAGAATAACATCAGTACAGTTACAATTGTACTACGAAATATTTGGATTATGACCACAGTCATGCAAATATAAAAGTTGGCTTGCATAAAATATAATAAATAACTTGTAAGAGAAGCGTAATAAGAAACAAACTATTAACATTAGAATTAGCCCCAAAGTGTCATCATGGGGATTTTTGCGAAACATACGTTGTGTAAAGATAACATACAAGGACGCCACCAGTAAGCATATTAACGGTATGAAGATCGATATGTTCCGATTTCAGTTCAAAGATACAGAAGTGTGGCTTAGAATTTTTGACTCGGAAGATAATCATCGTTATACACAAAAGAGGTAATAAGTTTATCAGATACCATAGGAACAGTACCAATGACACTAAAAAATACAAAGGAAGTACTCAAGAAGAATAAAACATGCCTTCTTTTTTGATCTGTTTATCATCCATTTTTTAATTCCATACATACCTGCATTCCATATAAATAATCTCAGAACAGACGTCCTAACACATAAATCAATATTCGATGTTAACAACCTTCTATTTCTCAGGGACGCTTTCCTTGCCACTGCTAATCTAGATTTTATATCCTCTCTACTTCGGCCGTCACCAAATAGCGAAACTCCTCTGTTGCTTTTAAGGGTCTCGTGTCCTAATCTAAGTTCCTCAGCATCATCTGATTTTATTCGATTACATTCCATTATCCTTCTTTTGCTTTTCTTGATGTTCAACTTATATCCTCCTTTCAAGACACTGTCCATTCCGTTAAACTGCTCTTCTAAGTCTTGCCACGAATGTTTATTTTCTTCTTGCTCACTGTGCAGACTGAATAACCTCTGAGATAAACTACAATCCTGTCTCACTCGCTTTTCAACCTCTACTCTCCTTTCATGTACATCGACTCCTACAACTGCTGTCTGGTTTCTGTGTAAGTTGTAAACAGCCATTACTACTTTCAGAATTTCAAAGAGCTTATTACGTCACCCTTTCCTTTCTGCGCAAGCTGACCACAGCAATTGCCAAGATCGTAAAAAACAACTTCACTGCCGGCCGGTGTGGCCGAGCAGTTCTAGGCGCTTCAGTCTGGAACCACGCGACCGCTACGGTCGCAGGTTCGAATCCTGCCTCGGGCATGGATGTGTGTGATGTCCTTAGGTTAGTTAGGTTTAAGTAGTAGTAAGTTCCATGGGAGTGATGACCTCAGACGTTAAGCCCCATAGTGCTCAGAGCCATTTGAACCATTTTTTGAACAACTTCACTACTCAGCGGTACTTTTTTAAAATTTTTGTAGTGCCATTGTAACCTGATAATGAAGTTTGTACCACGAAACATGTTGCTTTATTAATTAATTGGGAGTAACTCAACAAAATTTGTGACAGGTAGCGGTCCGTGGACAAACCTCTTAAATTTTGTGAACTCAAGCAGAAAAATGACGCTAGTTAAATAAACCGATACCAACTGGAGAACGAACACGCGAAATGAAAATTTACGTGTGTAACAAGTTTTATTACTGCATCTTATAAAAATCGTACATTAGTTATGAGGTATGTTTTATGTGAACTACTCTATAATATCACACCCTGAGATATATAGTGTTGCACACGAAAGGTCAAATGTAACAGGACTGTGGCATTATTACACTCGGAATTTAAGAAAATAGAAAATTGCTATATACACTACAGACCATTAAAATTGCTACACCACGAAGATGACGTGCTACAGACGCGAAATTAAACCGAAGATGCTGTGATATGCAAATGATTAGCTTTTCAGAGCATTCACACAAGTTTGGCGCCGGTGGAGACACCTACATCGTTCTGACATGAGGAAAGTTTCCAACCGATTTCTCATACACGAACAGCAGTTGACAGACGTTGCCTGGTGAAACTTTGTTGTGATGCCTCGTGTAAGGAGGAGAAGTACCATCACGTTCCCGACTTTGATAAAGGTCGGATTGTAGCCTATCGCGATTGCGGTTTATTGTATAGAGACATTGCTGCTCGCGTCGGTCGAGATCCAATGACTGTTAGCAGAATATGGAATCGGTGGGTTCATGAGGGTAATACGGAACGCCGTGCTGGATCCCAACGGCCTCGTATCACTAGCAGTCGAGATGACAGGCATCTTATCCGCCTGGCTGTAACCAATCGTGCAGCCACGTCTCGATCCCTGAATCAACAGATGGGGACGTTTGCAAGACAACAACCATCTGCACGAACAGTTCGACGACGTTTGCAGCAGCATGGACTCAGCTCGAAGACCATGGCTGCGGTTACCCTTGACGTTGCATCACAGACAGGAGCGCCTGAGATGGTGTACTCAACGACGAACCTCGGTGCACGAATGGCAAAACGTCATTTTTTCGGATGAATCCAGATTATGTTTACAGCATCATGATGCTCGCATCCGTGTTTGGCGACACCGCTGTGAACGTCATCGCCATATTGGCGTATCACCCGGCGTGATGGTATGGGGTGCCGTTAGTTAAACGTCCCGGTCACCTCTTGTTCGCATTGACGGCACTTTGAACAGTGGACGTTACATTTCAATTGTGTTACGACCCGTGGCTCTACCCTTCCATTCGATCCCTGCGAAACAATTTCAGCAGCATAACGCACAACCGCATGTTGGAGGTCCTGTACGGGCCTTTCTGGATACAGAAAATGTTCGACTGCTGCCCTGGCCAGCACATTCTCCAGATCTCTCACCAATTGGGAACGTCTGGTCAATGGTGGCCCAGCAACTGGCTCGTCACAATACGCCAGTCACTTCTGTCGATGAAGTGTGGTATCGTGTTGAGGTTGCGTGGGCAGCTGTACATGCACACGCCATCCAAGCTTTGTTTGACTCAATGCCCAGGCGTGTGAAGGCCGTTATTACGGCTAGAGGTGGTTGTTCTGGGTACTGATTTCTCAGAATCTATGCACCCAAATTGCGTGAAAATGTAATCACATGTCAGTCCTAGTATAGTATATTTGTCCAATGAATCCCCTTTTATCATCTGCATTTCTTCTTGGTGTAGCAATTTTAATGGCCAGTAGTGTAAGTGCCGGCCGGCTTGGCCGAGCGGTTCTAGGCGCTTTAGTCTGGAACTGCGCGACCGCTACGGTCGCAGGTTCGAATCCTGCCTCGGGCATGGATGTTTGTGATGCCCTTAGGTTAGTCAGGTTTAAGTAGTCCTAAGTTCTAGGGGACTGATGACCACAGATGTTAAGTCCAATAGTGCTCAGAGCCATTTGAACAAAGTAGTGTAACAGCAGCACTCGATTCGTTAGGTAAATGGTAGCAGGTGGAGAGGGAAAACCATAGCCATACTTGCCCGTAACATGGCTTTAGTTTTTCCGTCCTCTTCCCCACCGCACCACCGTACGAACACCGTGTTGCCACCACTCCCCATCAAAGGCTAAACTGCTAGAAGTCCCCATCAAAGGCTAAACTGCTACACGGCTTTTAATAGTAGAGCGCGCACATAAACACACACACACACACACACACACACACACACACACACGGAGAGAGAGAGCAGAGCGACGTTTATGACAGACGCCGCCTGTATGGGGGAGGGGAAGGCGGTAGGCCGCTGCCGTGTAGCGTGCGGAGCTGCTGGCGGGGACCAGCGACGTCACAGCGGGGCTTCCCCCCCCCCCCCCCCACCGATGCCATTGGGTAACCGCAGCGCTGCAGCGGCACAGCGTGACGTCACTGGAGCCTTCTCCCGCCCCGTCAGTGGGATCCTTGCCGCAACAGCCCGGCAGTGCGGGAGAATGTTAAGCGAGCGAACGAGCGAGACACAGCAGGTCGTACGTAGATCATAGTATACACAGGCAGGCTAAGCGAAACACTCGACTAGGAGCAGCCGCAGGTACGGGGATGTTCCGCTACGTCTGTATGCGTGCTAGATATAAACAAGACGGCGTACTTCAAGTCTGTTTTGTAAAATAAACAGGGTACATCGCTAAATATGTACTTCTGCACCCCACTGTTTCTGCTACTCCCATTATCAGATCAAAATTTAGAAACTGTACGAGGGTGTTTAAACTAAGGTTACAAGACCGGTATTCCCGCAGTTTTATTTGTATGTAGAAATTAGTTATGTGTAGTAATTCTGCCATGTACCGTTAGCCACCTACATCGCTAGTTGGGGCTAAACGCAAACGGCAACTCGTTTGGAAAATTTCTCTAGCGAAAAAATCCGCTGAGTTATTCAATTTCTCTGGGCGAAATCTGCGTTTGAAATTCACCGGCAGGTGCAAGAGTTTCACGGATAGACTGTAATGTCTCGTTAGCATGTCGCGGAACGGTGCCGGCAGAGAATACGTCACCGTGTGGATCATTATGGTCGACCTAGCACGTCATCAATAGGGTTCAACACAGCTCGCGTGGAGGGGGTGATTCAGAACAACAGGTTCAAATGGTTCAAATGGCTCTGAGCACTATGGGACTTAACAGCTATGGTCATCAGTCCCCTAGAACTTAGAACTACTTAAAGCTAACTAACCTAAGGACATCACACAACACCCAGTGATCATGAGGCAGAGAAAATCCCTGACCCCGCCGGGAATCGAACGCGGGAACCCGGGCGCGGGAAGCGAGAAGGCTACCGCACGACCACGAGCTGCGGACAGAACAACAGGAGGATCACGTTACGATTTACGACGATAGAATTGAGAACAGGATGAAACTGCAAGAACGTAGCAGAACACCCAAGGATACAATACGAACAGGAGAGTCAGTTAATACAGGCAAGGCTTCCGGTCCAGATTGGATACCAATCAGTTTCCTTTCAGAGCATGCAGATGCAATAGCTCCATATTTAGCAATTATATACAACCGCTAGCTCACAGAAAGTTCCGTACCTAAAGACTGGAAAGTTTCTCAACTCACACCAATATACAAAAGGGGAAATAGGAGTAATACGCTGAATTACAGGCCGATATCACTAACGTCGATTTGCAGTAGGGCTTTGGAGCATATAGTACATTCGAACATTATGAAGTACCTCGAAGAAAACGATTTACTGACGGATAGTGAGCACGGATTCAGGAAATATCGTTCTCGCGGAACACAACTAGCTTTTTATACTCGTGAAGTAATGAGTGCTTTCGACAGGAGATGCCACATTGACTCCATATTTTTAGACGTCCAGAAGGCTTTCGACACTGTTCCTCGCAGGCCTATTCTAACCAAACTGCGTGCCTATGGAATATTGCCTCCGTTGTGCGACTGGATTCGTGATTTCCTGTCAAAAAAGGTCACAGTTCGTAGTAATAGACGGAAAGTCATCGAGTAAAACAGAGTATCCGGCGTTCCCTATGGAAGTGTTATAGGCACTCCATTTTCCTCATCTATATTGAAATGTCGTGTGGCTAGGCCTCCCGTTGTCCGCCGCTCGTGGTCTCGCGGTAGCGTTCTCGCTTCCCGAGCACGGGGTCCCGGGTTCGATTCCCGGCGGGGTCAGGGATTTTCACCTGCCTCGAGATGACTGGGTGTTTGTGTTGTCCTCATCATTTCATCATCATCCAGGAAAGTGGCGAAATTGGACTGAGCAAAGGTTGGGAAATTGTACGGGCGCTGATAACCACGCAGTTGAGCGCCCCACAAACCAAACATCATCATCATCCTAGGGCCTCCCGTCGGGTAGACCGTTTCCCTGGTGCAGGTCTTTCGAGTTGACGCCACTTAGGCGACCTGCGCGTCAATGTGGATGAAATGATGATGGTTAGGACAACACAACACCCAGTCCCTGAGCGGAGAAAATCTCCGACCCAACCGGGAATCGAACCCGGGACCTTAGGATTGACATTCCGTCACGCTGACCACTCAGCTACCGGGGCCGGACCTCATCTATATTAACAACATATGAGACAATGTCAGTAGCCCTCTTAGATTGTTTGCAGATTATGGTGTCATTTACCGTCTTGTAAAGTCGTCAGATGACCAAAATGAATTGCAAAATGATTTAGATAAGATGTCTGTGTGGTGCGAAAAGTGGCAGTTGATCCTCAATAAAGAAAAGTGTGAAGTTATTCGCATGAATACAAAAAGAAATCCGCTTAATTTTGATTACAGGATCACACATATCTGAAGGCTTTAAATTCAACTAAATACTTAGGGATTACAATTACAAATAACCTATGTTGGAACGATCACATAGATAATATTGTGGGTAGAGCAAACCAAAGACTGCGATTCATTGGCAGAACACTTAGAAGATCTACTAAAGAGACTGCTTGCACTAAACTTGTCCGTCATATTGGAGTATTGCTGTGAGGTGTGGGATCCGTATCAAGTGGGACTGACGGATGATACTTAAAAAGTACAAAGAATGGCAGCTCGTTTTGTATTATCGTGAAACAGGGGAGATAGTGCCACAGATATGATACGTGAATTGGAGTGGCAATCATTAAAACAAAGGGGTTTTTCGTTGCGACGGGATCTTCTCATGAAATTTCAATCACCAGTTTTCTCCTCCGATTGCGAAAACGTTCTGTTGGCACCCAACTACATAGGGAGAAATGATCATCTCGATAAAGTAAGAGAACGCAGCGCTCGTATAGAAAATTTTAAGTGCTCGTTTTTCCCGCGCGCCGTTCGAGAGTGGAACGGTAGGGAGACAACTTGAAGGTGGTTCATTGAACCCTCTGCCAGGCACTTAATTGTGATTAGCAGAGTAATCACGTAGATGTAGGGTAGAGTCAAACTCATCCCATGGAGCGACAAGTACCGAAACTAATATATAGACTATGTCGAAAAATACCCCAATGTATGTATTATCAGTTGGCTGCCTTGGTTGTATGAAATAAAATGTACATGAGCCGCTGCACGCTTCGTTTTCTTAGTTTCGGATCACCTCTGGAAAACAAGATCCAGCGTCAGTTTCAATAAAACCTATGCCTAAATTATAAGTTTTGAGCTGATTACGCCAGTAACCGAAACTACGATATAGATAAACACGTACAGCGGTGGTTCAGTGATGATGTTACAGGTTCTCAGGGACGATGAAAAAACAGCAAATGTTGACATAAAAGTTGTAAGTAGGCTGTTTAGGTTTTTATGTTGGTAACGCCACGTAGCGCTCTGTATGAAAATCACTGACTGTGCTGTGTGCAGTCTGTGGCTGGTTTGCATTGTTGGAATATTTGCTATTGTATTGTTGGGCAGTTAGATGTGAACAGCGCGTAGAGTTGCGCAGATGGAGGTGAGCCGCCAGCAGTGGTGGATGTGTGGAGAGAGATGGCAGAATTTTAAGAGCGGACGATCTGGACGTGTGTCCGCCAGAAAGAGTAAATTTGTAATACTGGATATCAGGAACTGATATATATATATGATGACTTTTGAATATTATTAAGGTAAATACATTGTTCGTTCTGTATCAAAATCTTTCATTTGCTAACTATGCCTGTCAGTTGTTAGTGCCTTCAGTAGTTAAAATCTTTTATTTAGCTGGCAGAATTGGCGCACGCTGTATTACAGTAGTTTGAGTAACGAAGATTTTTGTGAAGAAAGTGATTTATGAAAGGTACAGGTTATTGTTAGTCAGGGCCATTCTTCTGTAGGGATCATTGAAAGTCAGATTGCGTTGCGCTAAAAATATTGTGTGTCAGTTTAGTGAATGTCTGAGTACGTTTAGTTTTGCTTAGTTGTTTGAAAATCAAATAACATAGAGCTTCATATAATATGAATCATTCCCTTAGAAAAATTTAAAAATGATAGTGCTGGAAAACATATATAATATGAAACATTCCCTTAGAAAAATTTTATAAAGGATAGTGCTGGGAAACATATCTATGAGGGCTGTCCAGAAAGTAAGTTACGATTGATCGCGAAATGAAAATCACAGTGAAAATCAGAAATGTTTCATTTGTAACAGTTAGCTACACCTTTCCGCTAATTCTCTACGTAGTCGCCGTTCTGACTCAGACATTCGTCGTAGCGTTGTACCAACTTTCCAATACCCTCATCATAGAAGGCAGCCTCCAGTGCTTTCCAACAATTCTCTACGCTGGCCTAAAGCTCGTTGTCTGTGCCAAAATGTTGTCTTCATAGCCAGCGGTTCGTTTGAGCAGAGATGAAACTCAGTGGGAGACAATTATGGGCTGTATTGTGGGTAACCAAACATTTCCAATTGAAACGATGCAGGAACATCTTCATTGCCCCTGCAGAATGAGGCTGAGAATTGTCTTGATGAAGAAACCGCACGACAGTTATGTAATGTTGGTTGCATATCTTCAGGGGAAAATTCTCACCAGGCCCTCGTACTTGGCGGGAGACACTACTTTCTATAACATCTTTACGCGCTCACTAAGAGCTCAGGAATGAAAAGAGCGACATAATTCTACATAGAGTCATACTAGAGACACTGCCCAACACATGTTTGCAAAGCTTTATCGGATTTTCATAGTCGTTTCCATTTCGCGACCGATCGTAACTTACTTTCTGGACAGCCCTTGTAATATAAAACATTCCCTTAGAAAAAATTTATAAATGATAGTGCTGGAAAACATATATAAAATGAAACATTCCCATAGAAAGTTTTTATAGATGATAGTGCTGGAAAACATATATAATATGAAACATTCCCTTAGAAAATTTTTATAAATGACAGTGCTGGTAAACCTCTATATTATTTGATTTTCAAACAGATGAGCAAAACTAAACGTACTCAGACATTCACTAAACTAAGACACAATATTTTTAGCGCAACGCAATCTGACTTTCAATAATCCCAACAGAAGAATGGCCCTGACTATCAATAACATATACCTTTCATGAATCACTTACCTCACAGAAATCTTCGTTACTCAAACTACTGGAATTCAGCGAGCGCCAATACTGCCAGCTAAATAAAAGATTCTAACTACTGAAGGCACTAATTACTGATAGGCGTAGTTAGCAAATGAAAGATTTTGATACAGTACGAACAATGTATTTACCTTAATAATATTCAAAAGTCATCATATATCTATCAGTTCATGATATCCAGTATTATAAATTTACTCTTTCTGGCGGACACACGTCCAGATCGCCCGCTCTTAAAATTCTGCCATCTCTCTCCCCACATCCACCACTGCTGGCAGCTCACCTCCATCTGCGCAACTCTACGCGCTGTTCACATCCAACTGCCCAACAATACAGTAGCAAATATTCCAACAATGCAAACCAGCCACAGACTGCACACAGCACAGTCAGTGATTTTTATACAGAGCACTACGTGGCGTTACCAATATAAAAACCTAAACAGCCTATTTACAAAGTTTTTTTGATTATAGCACCGCTTCAGAATTGATGAGCCAAACCACTGTGATCACAGCACACCGCGACGTTAGATGCCTCGTGGTGGTGTTGCTGGCACGTGACGCAGTTAGGACAGAATGTAAGCGTGTAACACCACAGCTCTTATGCTGTATGGATTTATTTTGTTTTTTTGCTTTATTTAATGTTACATTGTTGATCGTCTGTAAATGTGTTTGAATCGATAACATAAAATTGTGTACTCTTTTCTTTGTTAAAACTTTGATGTCGTGGTTTGTTTCTATACAAAGTAGTGTATCTGCAATTTATATTCTTTGTCCCATTTGGAGGGAACAAAACTTACTGTATATGATTGTAATTATGTGTGAATAATTTTTTGTAGAGATGTCAGTATGTGCAAATGTTCTGTTCTATTTAATGTATTTGTTTGCTGTTATGCAAATTGCTGATCCTCACTTAGGGCTCTTAGTTATTCTGTATGTAAAAGGTGTAGTGATTCCCCTCGGGAATGGAACTGTGTAGCGCGCGCAAATTGTGGTTGGCCTAGGTGGAAAATGTGGAACTGATAGTCAGTCGGGGACGAGCCACCAGTCGGAGACGAGCCAGCAGTCGGAGACGAGCTACGAGTCCGTGCACTGCCATTATAAAGGTGCATATTGTGCTGATTCAGAGAGAGGCTTTTTTCTGATACTTTCCAATGCCTCGGATGGGTGGATAAATAGCTGGAACTATTCTGGAATTTGTATTTATCATCGCCACCAAGAAATGACAGAGTCCAGCAAATCTACCTGCAATTCCACCTACCAACATGCAGTGGCCACCACATTGCGCAATCATTGTATCGGAATACTGCATTGATGTACAGTGAAGGATCAGCCTAATGGATGTGTTAGTGTGCTGAAATATAAAGTAATTCATATCTGAATTTATGTACCTACCTTGATTTTACTCCTCATCATAACACCTCTCAGGGTCCTCTCCGTTTGAAGTAAAGTGATTACCGAGTGTCCTTACTGAAAGTACATTGAAACCCAGTTTTCTAATTGATACCCTTTGAACATAGTAAAGAGAAAGTTAAAGTTAATGATGCTTGCTGAAATAATTTTCCTAGTAAAACTGCTTATTAAAGTGTTATTGCCAACTTCAAATTAAAATTTCTCAAGACAGTGGCTTATAGAGTTTTGCTTAGTAAATAATCACACTACTGCCTGTTGTTAATATCAGAAAGTGGGTCAGTATCTTACATTAATGTTAATTTTATGTTTCACAGTAGTAAAAGTAGAAAACTGCATAGTAGGAAATTATATGTTCATGATCACTAAGTGTTTATCTCTCTTGTGTGCATATTAACAGTATAAAGACCACTCAGTTTGTGTAAACCCTGAAAGTGATAGTGTTTTTCTGTATGTGTTATAATTTTGGAAATAGTTTTTGTGCTGCTTCAGTTGTTAGCTTCAATCTTAAAACATATGTGTGTCAGAGTTCATTGCACTCGCGTGTGGCTAAGTCTAGGTTGTGTTTGTCCGTTGTAGTTACTTATACCTACTTTCATAAACGAGAACGTTAATCTTTCTCTTGCCTAATTAGGCTGGCGACCGTTTCCCTTATTCTATAAACAGTATAGCTAGGCAAAATTTTTGTTTGTCACTATTCCATTATTAACGTAATTCTGACTTTAATTCCCGATAAGCCACCTCCGTTAGGAACAACACGGTCAACATAACAAAATTCCTCTCAGAGGGTAACACTGCTCTGTTGCTTTGTGCCATAGTTGCTTTTACAAAATAGTTTTATGTTACAACCTGTTTCTAGCATTGAGGTTATGGTACAGTAGTAGCAGACAGGAGTGTTATAAGCGGAACAGCATGGGCAGTCATTATGGCAAAGATACGGCCATCAAATGGAGAAATCTATTCATATAATCGCTTTTGACAAAGCGCACATTGATTCGGCGCTGCGACTGGAAGCGAGAATTTCTGAAACGGCGAAGCTGGTGGCTTGAGCACCTGTGGAAACTGGTTGGAGGATGGGGAAATAACGAGTAGGCCGTATGGTACTGGAGGACCGCATCTCATCACAAAATGCACAGGTCGGAAGATCCCCCACTGTATCATCCAGGACAGGCAGCGACGTGTCGCAGTGGTGGTGCAGGAATAAGTATTTTGGAGCACACCGTTCAAAGGCCATTGTTGAACTTGGAGCTCCACGTCGGGCGATCCCTATGTGCTCCTGTGCTGACCCAACTATATAAGTCAATTATGATTGCAGTGGGCACGGTATCACTGAGTTTTCACTGTGTGTCAATACAAACGTGTCGCCTGTCGGATGAATCGGATTTCCTGTTACGCCAGGTCGATGGCTGGGTCATTATACACCGTCATCCAGGCGAGTGGCTGCACGAAACATTCACCGTGACACAGATGCAGGCCGGAGAGGCCAGAATTATGCTATTGGGTACACTGAGTTGGGCTTCCATAGGATCTGTGGTGGTAATCGAATGCGTCGTGATAGCAGTGAAATGCATCGTTGGAAGTCTCACCTTACGGCGGTGACACCTTCCAGTAGGATAACTGTCTGTGTTGCAACGTCAGAATCTTGCTAGACTAATGTCTGAAGTAGTGCTGGAGGAAACTGACACCGTGAATCCTTCAGGGGTGTCCTTAAATCCGTAAGAGTACGAGGGGATGGAGATATATTCTGAACAGCACGTCGCAAGTCATCCCAAATATGATCAATAACGTTCATGTCTGGGGACTTTGGTGGCCAGCTGAAGTGTTTAAACTCGGAAGAGTGTTCCTGGAGCAACTCTGTAGCAATTGTGGACGTGTGGGGCGCGCGTTGTCCTGCTGGAATTGGCAACGTCCGTCGGAATGCACAACGGACGTGAGTGGTTGCTTACGTACGTGTCACCTGTCAGAGTCGTATCTAGACGCATCAGGCGTCCCGTATCACTCAACTGCATACGCCCTGCACCATTATAGAGCCTTCACCAGCTTGAACGGTCCCCTGCTGACATGCAGGGTCCATGGATTCACGATGTTGTCTCCATACACGTACAGGTCCATCCGCTCGATACAATTTGAAACGAGACTCGTCGGAAAAGGCAACATGTTTCCAGTTATCAACAGTCCAGTGTCGGTGTTGACGGGCCCAGGCGAGGCGTTGAGCTTTGTGTCGTGCAGTCATCAAGTGGGCCCTCGGCTCCGAAAGCCCATATCGATGACGTTTTGTCGAATGGTTCGCACGCTGACACTTGCTGTTGGCCGAGCATTGTAATCTTCAGCAATTTGCGGAAGTGTTGAACTTCTGTCATTCTGAACGATTGTCTTCAGTCGTCATTGGTACCGTTCTTGCAGGATCTTTTTCCAGCCTCAGCGATATCGAAAATTTGATGTTTTACCGGGTTGCTTATATTCACGGTACTTTCCTGAAATGGTCGAATGAGAAAACCCCACTTCATCGCTACTTCAGAGACGCTATGTCCCACCACGTTCAAACTCACTTAAATCTTGATAGCCTACCGTTGTAGCAGCAGTAACCGATCCAACAACCGCGCCACACACTTGTTGTCTTTGTAGGCTTCGCCGACCGCGGCGCCATACACTGTCTGTTTACTTATGTCTTTATTTGAATATGCATACCTATAAAAGTTTCTTGGCGCTTCAGTGTATATCAGCCTACTCCAAAAGGGTCCTAACTGATATACCGTCTGCTCCGGCACACTTGCCTTTTTAGTGATTAAAGTTTCTTTGCTATACTGAGGGCATGCAGTTATAAATTGCTCACGTTACCTGCTGTTCTTGATTCGATTTCTAGTATATTTACAGCAAATTCTTTGGTGAAGGAATTTCCGATAAGCGTGGCTAGTAATTCCGCTTTAGTGGCGCTGTCGTTGGTAACATTAGCATTGCCATCAAGCACCAAAAGTCTTGCCGTGGTATATTTTACATGCGACCAGAATGTCTTTGGATTATCTACCAGATACAAAGACAGAGTTTCTTTGTGGAAACTGTTGAATGTACACTACTGGCCATTATAATTGCTACTCCACGAAGATGACGTGCTACAGAGGCGAAATTTAACCGACAGGAGGAAGATGCTGTGATAAGAAATGATTAGCTTTTCAGAGCATTCACACAAGGTTGGCAACGGTGGCGAACCCTACAACGTTTCCGACTTTGATAAAGGTCGGATTGTAGCCTGTAGCGATTGCGGTTTATCGTATCGCGACATTGCTGCTCGCATTAGTCGAGATCCAATGACTGTTAGCAGAATATGGAATCGGTGGGTTCAGGAGGGTAATACGGAACGCCGTGCTGGATCCCAACGGCCTAGTATCACTAGCAGTCGAGATGACAGGCATGTGTATTCGTCATCGCCATACTGGCGTATCATCCGGCGTGATGCTATAGGGTGCCATTGGCTACAAGACTCGGCCACCTCTTGTTCGCATTGACGGCATTTTGAACAGTGGACGTTACATTTCAGATCTGTTACGACCCGTGGCTCTACCCTTCATTCGATCCCTGCGAAACCCCACATTTCAGCAGCACAATGCACGACCGCATGTTGCAGGTCCTATACGGGCCTTTCTGGATACAGAAAGTGTTCGACTGCTGCCCTGGCCAGCACATTCTCCACATCCCTCACCAACTGGAAACGTCTGGTCAATGGTGGCCGAGCAACTGGCTCGTCACAATGCGCCAGTCACTACTCTTGATGAACTGTGGTATCGTGTTGAAGCTGCATGGGCAGCTGTATCTGTACACGCCATCCAAGCTCTGTTTGACTCAATGCCCAGGCGTATCAAGGCCGTTATTACGGTCAGAGGTGGTTGTTCTGGGTACTGATTTCTCAGGATCTATGCACTCAAATTGCGTAAAATGGTTCAAATGACTCTGAGCACTATGGGACTCAACTTCTGAGGTCATCAGTCCCCTAGAACTTAGAACTACTTAAACCTAACTAACCTAAGAACATCACACACATCCATGCCCGAGGCAGGATTCGAACCTGCGACCGCAGCGGTCGCACGGTTCCAGACTGAAGCGCCTAGAACCGCTCGGTCACTCCGGCCGGCCCAAACTGCGTAAAAATGTAATCACATGTCAGTTCTAGTATAATATATTTGTCCATTGAATACCCATTTAGCATCTGCATTTATTCTCGGTGCAGCAATTTTAGTGGTCAGTAGTGTATCTCATACTAAAGACCTACAAGGGTTGGACAAAAATATGGAATCACCGAAAATACGACACATTACCATGCCTGTAGAAAATGTATTGGCATTCCAGACAACTTCCAGTCGTTTTGCAGTGGATGAATACAGCTTCTCTACGGCTGGGAGGGGAATGTTATATAATTCTCTCTGCAAAATAGGGGCACATTCAGGTAACGAGAACAGAGGTGCATAGCTATAACCCACCATGCTCTCCAAAGTTGAACACAAAGGCTCAATAATACTGAAATTTTGTGGCTGCGGTGGCCAGGGAAGATACGACAGTTCTTCCTCGAGCTCACAAAACCGGCCCTGGAGGATGCGAACAGTGCGAACAGGGAGCCTGTCTTCTTGGAGCACACCACCACCGTTGGGGAAGACGCACTGCAGTATGGGATTGACTCGATCAGCCAAAATGATCACATAATCCTTCGCAGTAATGCGAACTTGCGGAATGACCATGGGGACAGTACAATACCACAATATGGGTGCCTAAATCATCACCATACCTCCGCTACATTTCACTTTTGGGACGTAAACTCAGACAGAACTTGGAATCAGTGTGAAACAATACTCATCTGAGCAGATAACGTTCTTCGACTGTTTCATTGTCAAGATTTTATGGCTTCGGCTCCACGTTTTCCTTTTACGGGCATTTACGTAACTGATGTGTGATTTCGAAATTCCAGCTCTCCTTGCAATTGTTTGGTCACGGAGCTGTCTTCATGTTGTTTTGGCGCTGAGATATTTTTCGTGAGAGTCATCTTTAATGACTGACTGTCGCGATCACTCGACACAGACTTTCGGCAGCGTTGTGGTTTAGCGGATGATGTTTTTACGCTTTTTCTGTATGCAGTACAAATCTTCGAAACAGAATCATCTGAACACCAAAGACTTCGGGCTCACTTGTTTACAGAAACACCCACCACACGAACATCGTTTCTTTGGTCAACAATTTGCACTGGTTCGAAGAACTTAGCTCCGACATAATGCACTCACAACTACACAGAACACTGTCCATGACGCAGTGCCTAGACCACTGGAATCGCATTCGGGAGCTACGGTCGCAGGTTCGAATCCTGCCTCGGGCATGGATGTGTGTGATGCCCTTAGGTTTGTTAGGTTTAAGTAGTTCTAAGTCCTAGGGGACTGATGACCTCAGATGTTAAGTCCCATAGTGCTCAGAGCCATTTGAACCATTTAACACAAGTAAAGCTGATTGCACATAATGATACGCAAATAAACATCGAACTGAGGGCCCCCACAAGAAACCAAGGCGGTCTAATAACAGCTGATGAAATTCTAGTCTTATCTGACATAACAACTGTTTCAGTGATACGTTTAACATAGTTTTCGTGGTTCAGTACCTCAGACGGTAAAAATGGAACACTTACAGGATTACTTTGTTGTCCCTGTGTCTGCTGAGGCCCCTTTCTTCTCAAGAAAGAGTAGAAGTGTCAACTTGGAATTTATTTTAAGTATTGAATTCTATGGGCCCCTGGTGGTGTAGAAAAGTGAAGCTTCTAAGTGAATGCGAGCAGCAGATACGACCATTTATGTCACATGTTTTGATACTCACAAACTCACTCATCAAAACTTATACATGAAGACTCTTTGTACATGTGGGGCCTGGTGTTCCACTATACACAAGTTTACTTTCTTTGCACTGGTGCCATCTTCGACTTAGAATGTGTTCTCCCAGCGTAGTTACCAGTGGAATGCTCCCCATGACTCGATAGCAGCACATCGCCCGCTGGAGAGCGACAGAGAGTGCTCATCTTGTTTATGGTGTTTACATCTGTTTGCACGAACTCAATGTTGCCGTTAGAATGGCCCTTAGTGCAGATATGTTCCGGGTGATTATACGAGGGCTGTCCAGAAAGTAAGTTACGATCGGTCGCGAAATGGAAACGACTATGAAAATCCGATAAAGCTTTGCAAAGATGTGTTGGGCAGTGTCTCTAGTATGTCTTTAGGTAGAATTATGTCGCTCTTTTCATTCCTGAGCTCTTAGTGAGCGCGTAAAGATGTTATAGAAAGTAGTGTCTCCCGCCAAGTACGAGGGCCTGGTGAGAATTTTCCCCTGAATCTATGCAACCAACATTACATAACTGTCGTGCGGTTTCTTCTTCAAGACAATTCTCAGCCTCATTCTGCAGGGGCAATGAAGATGTTCCTGCATCGTTTCAATTGGAAATGTTTGGTTATCCACAATACAGCCCGTAATTGTCTCCCACTGAGTTTCATCTCTGCTCAAACGAACCGCTGGCTATGAAGACAACATTTTGGCACAGACAACGAGCTTTAGGCCAGCGTAGAGAATTGGCGGAAAGCACTGGCGGATCCATTCTATGATGAGGGTATTGGAAAGTTGGTACAACGCTACGACGAATGTCTGAGTCAGGACGGCGACTACGTAGAGAAGTAGCTGGAAGGTGTGGCTAACTGTTACAAATGACACATTTCTGATTTTCACTGTGATTTTCATTTCGCGATCAATCGTAACTTACTTTCTGGACAGCCCTCGTAATTAAAATGCCGCTTCTCACAGGGATCCAGTATGGGCTGTAGTTGTTGAACTGCAAGTAACATAGTGATGATCTGCTGAAACGTTTCAGTTCAGCTACTTATGCTATTAGTGTGACTGCAAATTTTAGTGATACAGATAAACCGTGCGGGGTGGCCGCGCGGTTTGGGGCGTCATGTCACGGACTGCGCGGCCCCTCCCGCCTCTGACATTACAGCCTTTATCACTGCGATTTTTAACATGTAAAAGTTTTTTTTTCTGCATTCGCGTCAGTATGTGCGAACTTTTAACATATACCAATGAATGTTGTAACCAGATATCTTTGCCGCGCTCCTGAAAAGCGCAGAATATCACGATAGCTATAAACTGTTATACGCTGCTATCGATCAGTAAAAAAACGATGCACCTATGTTTCAAAATAACAATTGCCAATTTTTACTTCTGCAGGGAGCCGCGCCGCTCTCTAGCTCTTCTGTGAACGTGTTGCGAGTCGGACGCAAAAGTATTGTGCTCCATACTGATATAATCATTTTATTGTAACTTTAAGAATTTAAGTGATTAAAAATATATGTAGCCACAAACAAGCGAGAATGTGTATCATGAAAATTCGCTCCACCGCCACAATGGGTGGCCATGTTAATGTAAGTTTCCGTTTCATAATTAATACGTGAAGCCTTGAAGTTTGTTTAATTTCAAAGAAAATCTCTCAACCTTATTTTCATTAATTATACTTGTGATAATCTTTCCTGTTTAAAAGATTTATGCAGCTTATGATCCAGCGTGTGTTCTGTCGGAACAGGAGGCTGTCGTGACGACATCGTTATAGTATTTATTCCAAGTTCTTTCAGTTCCGTTTATATGTTCGTACAAATCCAATTAGTTGGTCCCTTAGGTTTCTTTCATGTAACTTCCGTCTGTTTCCTCCGCGCGATCTTCCTCCGAAAAAAAATTTCTGTTCATTTTTTTTTAGTAATTTTCGATATCGCGAATGAGAAAAGACAGCCGAACAGCCGAACGGAACACCACGACTTTTCTAACGTCGGAGAGTACCGCACGAATTTTCCGCTAAAAGGTAATAGAATTTCTTAAAGCTGGATCAATTACACATGTTGCTGCTGTTCTCCGACAAATCTGGTGTGATTAATAGTAATTTATTCTGTCACGACAAAAAGAACCAATTTTATTTTTACCAAAGCAACAAAGCTTTCAATTAAATTACTAAAAAAAAAAAATCATACCAGACGCCGGAGATTCGAGTCTTCCCTCGGGCACGGGGGTGTGTGTTGTTCTTAGCATAAGTTAGTTTAAGTAGTGTGTAAGTCTAGGGACGACCTAAGCAGTTTGGTCCCTGAGGAATTCACACACATTTGAACACTTTTTTGATACACATATCAGTAAAATAGCCTACTATGCCTATTTTCATTCACTGCATTTTCATATCGCGTCGTATTTTGGGGTAATTCACCATTATGAGAATAAGTTTTCACTGCACAAAGCGTGTTATCAGAATAATAGTTGGAGTCCATCCAAGAGCACCTTGCAGACATTTATTTAAGGACTTACGGATATTCATATTACCTTCACAGTACTAGTATTCACTTATGAAATTTGTAATTAATAAGGGGTACCAATTAAAAAATAATAGTAAAGTGCGTAGCTACAACACCAGAAGAAAGAATGATTTTCACTATTTTGGTGTCCGCCTCCGGCAGCTGAGCGGTCAGCGCGACAGAATGTCATCCTAAGAGCCTGGGTTCGATTCCCGGCTGAGGGACTGGGTGCTGTGTTGTCCTGATCATCATCATTTCATCCCCATCGACGCGCAAGTTGCCGAAGTGGCGTCAAATCAAAGGCTTGCACCTGGTGAACGGTCTATCCGACGCTACTACTGCAGTGGATGACCGCTACCTAGCGATTATGACTTTGAGGAACTCCGACAGCACCGGCACCATGTTGAATAATGCTTTTCGTGTAGCCTTAGTCACACGACATTTATATTTTTACTATTTTCGTTTAAGTCAGACATCATTGGCAGAGAAAGTAGCGAATTACGCTGCCACACAAGTCTGTGGTCATTTGCTATATGACATTAAAAGTTTGACACATAGCCAACAATCATTTTGAAAAAAGATTAAAATAATTTCTGAATGACAGCTGCTTCTACTCAATACATGAATTTTTAGACATGAACTATTGTTAA
The DNA here is from genome assembly GCF_023864275.1 of Schistocerca cancellata. Taxonomy (NCBI): domain Eukaryota; kingdom Metazoa; phylum Arthropoda; class Insecta; order Orthoptera; family Acrididae; genus Schistocerca; species Schistocerca cancellata. Next base: position 188,333,431 of record NC_064635.1, read on the forward strand.
ACTCAGACTTTCCACAGGATTACGAAATGTCGTATTCACGATCTGTGGAAGAAGTATTCATGTATTATAATATGACAGCGAAATTTGGTATATACGCTACCGCGTTAATGCCGAACAGATTTTGCGCTGCAATAAAAAATAGTTTCAATTTTGGCGACCAGGTGCAAAGCTAGAGGTGTGCATCCATAAAGACGTAAAGTTTCCATATGTATCGGATTAGAAATTGGATGTGGGCAGAAAAGGTCACTCAAGCGAGAAGGACAAAAGTGCTGACTTCATTATTAACGGTTATGGCTTGTCAAATGGCAGCATAGGTGTCGTATCATCACACAAACAGGGTACTGCGCCAGATTTGCACCTGGTGGCAAAAACTGCAACTAATGTTTTTTACGGCATAAATTGGTTCGGCATTAACACCAAGTTTCGCTGCCTTATAATAGCTGTAGCCCACACTGGACCTCCGTGAGCACTTTAATTATAAGCAACCGGTATATTGCCTTCCCCGTTGCGGTCGGAGGAAGGTAATGGCAAAGCACCTTCGGTAGGAAGCCGGCCGAAGTGGCCGTGCGGTTAAAGGCGCTGCAGTCTGGAACCGCAAGACCGCTACGGTCACAGGTTCGAATCCTGCCTCGGGCATGGATGTTTGTGATGTCCTTAGGTTAGTTAGGTTTAACTACACTCCTGGAAATTGAAATAAGAACATCGTGAATTCATTGTCCCAGGAAGGGGAAACTTTATTGACACATTCCTGGGGTCAGATACATCACATGGTCACACTGACAGAACCACAGGCACATAGACACAGGCAACAGAGCATGCACAATGTCGGCACTAGTACAGTGTATATCCACCTTTCGCAGCAATGCAGGCTGCTATTCTCCCATGGAGACGATCGTAGAGATGCTGGATGTAGTCCTGTGGAACGGCTTGCCATGCCATTTCCACCTGGCGCCTCAGGTGGTCCAGCGTTCGTGCTGGACGTGCAGACCGCGTGAGACGACGCTTCAGCCAGTCCCAAACATGCTCAATGGGGGACAGATCCGGAGATGTTGCTGGCCGGGGTAGTTGACTTACACATTGTAGAGCACGTTGGGTGGCACGGGATACATGCGGACGTGCATTGTCCTGTTGGAACAGCAAGTTCCCTTGCCGGTCTAGGAATGGTAGAACGATGGGTTCGATGACGGTTTCGATGTACCGTGCACTATTCAGTGTCCCCTCGACGATCACCAGTGGTGTACGGCCAGTGTAGGAGATCGCTCCCCACACCATGATGCCGGGTGTTGGCCCTGTGTGCCTCGGTCGTATGCAGTCCTGATTGTGGCGCTCACCTGCACGGCGCCAAACACGCATACGACCATCATTGGCACCAAGGCAGAAGCGACTCTCATCGCTGAAGACGACACGTCTCCATTCGTCCCTCCATTCACGCCTGTCGCGACACCACTGGAGGCGGGCTGCACGATGTTGGGGCGTGAGCGGAAGACGGCCTAACGGTGTGCGGGACCGTAGCCCAGCTTCATGGAGACGGTTGCGAATGGTCCTCGCCGATACCCCAGGAGCAACAGTCTCCCTAATTTGCTGGGAAGTAGCGGTGCGGTCCCCTACGGTACTGCGTAGGATCCTACGGTCTTGGCGTGCATCCGTGCGTCGCTGCGGTGCGGTCCCAGGTCGACAAGCACGTGCACCTTCCGCCGACCACTGGCGACAACATCGATGTACTGTGGAGACCTCACGCCCCACGTGTTGAGCAATTCGGCGGTACGTCCACCCGGCCTCCCGCATGCCCACTATACGCCCTCGCTCAAAGTCCGTCAACTGCACATACGGTTCACGTCCACGCTGTCGCGGCATGCTACCAGTGTTAAAGACTGCGATGGAGCTCCGTATGCCACGGCAAACTGGCTGACACTGACGGCGGCGGTGCACAAATGCTGCGCAGCTAGCGCCATTCGACGGCCAACACCGCGGTTCCTGGTGTGTCCGCTGTGCCGTGCGTGTGATCATTGCTTGTACAGCCCTCTCGCAGTGTCCGGAGCAAGTATGTTGGGTCTGACACACCGGTGTCAATGTGTTCTTTTTTCCATTTCCAGGAGTGTAGTTCTAAGTTCTAGGGGACTAATGACCTCAGAAGTTGAGTCTCATAGTGCTCAGAGCCATTTGAACCATTTTTTTGAACCTTCGGTAGGAACTTGCCTAGTCGGCGGTGGGGGGTCTCACGCATCGTCCCCTACGCTCCTCGGTGTTTGGGGCTTCATTATCATCATCATCATCATCATCATCATCTTGTCCACAGAGCTGCAGTGGACAAGCCGACTACTTTCGCCGTTTCCCCGCCTCCTCCCCGCCCCCCTTCGCCCTTCCCCTTCTGTCGCTAACCACCGAGAGCGACAGCCGCTGACCGCGGGACAACCGCGTTCGCAGTTTGCGGCTTCCACTACGGGCCGCTGCCGGACGGCGGGAGCGGGCGGCGGCAGCAGTTGTAGCGAGCAGTTGGTCTGCGTCCGCTGTATAATCGATGCCGCGGCCGATACAGGCGCTGTAGCGCGCCTCATTAATTCAGGTGCGCCGGCCATTGTGCTGAGCCAACACCGCCGGCCGCCGGCATCAACACGGCGCAACACGCCGGCGCCCCTAATTTCGCAGCGTTTGTCCCGCACACCGCTCTGCGTACACACCCGGCGGGACGGTCAAACAGCGACAGCACTTGTGCAGCGCAAAATATTTAACTTTCCAGCTATAATGGCCGAACGAAAAAGTAAATGGGATATATGAGCAAGCAGATAAAAGTACACTAGCTGATCAAAAGTATGCGGAATTGACCAGTACATGCCACGAGAGACAGGACCCACCAACATAAAACGACGCGGGAAGTACAGGGCGAGTCAAAAGTCCTTGGACACCTTCATAAGTTGGAAGATTAAAGGGAAAATTGAAATGTGTTGATAGGAACATAGGTTTGACGTGGAGCCGCTACTTTTGGAGTGAATGTCATTCATGGCCGCCATTTTGAAATCCGCCATTTTGGATTCAAGTCATATTTTTTTAAATGGGAAGGGGGGTGTATGACGCATCAAATAACACTCGCTTGAGCTCTGGAATTAAGTGGTGTAATTTGTTTATGTCTATCTTGTACAGTTTAGAAGTTATTAATGTTCAAATTTACCTTGGTACCGGGATGGACAACACGTAGAACATGTGTTGTAGCAGTCTGTATGAACTTTGAACATTCATCTACATCTACATCTACATAATTACTCTGCAATTCACATTTAAGTGCTTGGCAGAGGGTTCATCGAACTACAATCATACTATCTCCCTACCATTCCACTCCCGAACAGCGCGCGGGAAAAACGAACACCTAAACCTTTCTGCTCGAGCTCTGATTTCTCTTATTTTATTTTGATGATCATTCCTACCTATGTAGGTTGGGCTCAACAAAATATTTTCGCATTCGGAAGAGAAAGTTGGTGACTGAAATTTCGTAAATAGATCTCGCTGCGACGAAAAACGTCTTTGCTTTAATGATTTCCATCCCAACTCGCGTATCGTATCTGCCACACTCTGACCCCTATTACGAGCTGCCCTTTTTTGCACCCTTTCGATGTCCTCCGTCAATCCCACCTGGTGAGGATCCCACACCGCGCAGCAATATTGTAACAGAGGACGAACGGGTGTAGTGTAAGCTGTCTCTTCAGTGGACTTGTTGCATCTTCTAAGTGTCCTGCCAATGAAACGCAACCTTTGGCTCGCCTTCCCCACAATATTATCTATGTGGTCTTTCCAACTGAAGTTGTTCGTAATTTTTACACCCAGGTACTTAGTTGAATTGACAGCCTTGAGAATTTTACTATTTATCGAACATTAATAACCTCTAAACTGTACAAGATAGACAAAAACAAATTACACCACTTAATTCCAGAGCTCAAGCGAGTGTTACTTGATGTGTCATACACCCCCCTTCCCATTTAAAAAAAATGACTTGAATCCAAAATGGCGGATTCCAAATGGCGGCCATGAATGACATTCACTCCAAAAGTTGCGGCTCCACGCCCAACCTATGTTCCCATCATCACATTTCAATTTTGCCTTTAATCTTCCAAGTTATGAAGGTGTCCAAGGACTTTTGACTCGCCCTGTATTGTGTTGTCAATAGAAAAGCAGGAGACCGGAGTAACTTAACAGCATTCTCCTTGCATTGGCAAGACACGCTCCAGTCTCTGGTTCTAACGGTGGAACTGTACACACGAGCTGTCGTTGGAAATGAGCAAATCCGTCACGTCTCGCGGTTTCTCTGCACGACACTAACATTTCTTCTTCAGATACCTCCATTTCGCTGCAGTCGACGCACTCGGTCGTGGGCTCGTACACTTGTGGTGGATGTCGAGCTGTAATGGCGGTAAAGGGAGGAAATCCACAGCCACAAATGCTCAACTCGTGGTACTGGGGGTACAGTTTATTATTTCAATCATTTATTAATTCCTATGGTTATAATCACATCACGCTTCACTCTACGCTTGATATTTTGCAAAAGATGTTTGTTATCCATACAGTTCTGCAGCTGTGGGCAGATTAAACTTCAGTAACTTACAGAACACATAGCAAGTGGGCTATAGACTGGCCCACAACTATGTAATCATATACACATATCAAAAGAAGTTTTGCATCACCCCGGTTCCGAATAACTCCTGAAGATAGACGTTGACTGTGGATATTGTATCTTAGACGTAGTCCCTTTGACTGTTCAGAGATGTCACTAAACCCACCCTTGTCCGCCGCTCGTGGTCTCGCGGTAGCGTTCTCGCTTCCCGAGCACGGGGTCCCGGGTTCGATTCCCGGCGGGGTCAGGGATTTTCACCTGCCTCGAGATGACTGGGTGTTCGTGTTGTCCTCATCATTTCATCATCATCCAGGAAACTGGCGCAACTGGACTGAGCAAAGATTGGGTAATTGTACGGGCGCTGATAACCACGCTGTTGAGTGCCCCACAAACCAAACATCATCATCATCACTAAACCCACCCAAAGACGTAAACAACCATGCATGAGCGTCTATCAGACGGAGGGGGTCCGACAGCCGTTCAGTTCCAGTCATTCCACCAGGAATGAGGTACACTGCTCGTGTTGTCTGTAGTTCATTCACGCCTAGACGGTCAATACCGCGATCGCGTCCGCATTGTTACTTTGTGCCAGGAAGGGCTCTCAACAAGGGAAATGACCAGGCCTCTCAGAGTGAACCGAAGCGATGTTGTTCGGACATAGAGGAGATACAGAGAGACAGGAACTGTCGATGACTTGCCTCGCTCAGGCCGCCCAAGGGCTACTACTGCAGTGGATGACCGCTACCTACGGGTTATGGCTCGGAGGAACTCTGACAGCAACGCCACCATGTTGAATAATGCTTTTCGTGCCGCCACAGGTCGTCGTGTTACGACTCGAACTGTGCGCAATAGGCTGCATGATGTGCGACATCACTCCGGGCGTCCATGGCGAGGTTCATCTTTGCAACCATGACACGATGAAGAGCGGTAAAGATGGGCGCAACAAGATGCCGAATGGACCGCTGAGGATTGACAATCACGTTCTCTTTACCTCTGAGTGTCGCATTATGCCTTCAACCAGACAATCTTCGGAGACTTCTTTGGAGGCATCCCGGTCAAAAAAATGGCTCTGAGAACTTAACATCTGTGGTCATCAGTCCCCTAGAACTTAGAACTACTTAAACCTAACTAACCTAAGGACATTACATACATCCATGCCCCAGGCAGGACTCGAACCTGCGACCGTAGCGGTCACGCAGTTCCAGACTGAAGCGCCTAGAACCGCACGGCCACACCGGCCGGCGCAGCCCGGTCAGGCTCAGCGCCTTAGACACACTGTCCAGCGAGTGCAGCAAGGTGCAAGTTTCCTACTATTTTGGGGCTGCATTATGTGGGACCGACGTACGCCTTTGGTGGTCGTGGAAGGCGCCGTAACGGCCATGCGATACGTGAATGCCATCTTCCGACCGATAGTCCAACCATTTCGGCAGCATATTGGCGAGGCATTCGTCTTCGTGGACGACAATTCGCACCCTCAACGTGCACATCTTGTGAATGACTTCCTCCGGGATAACTACATCGCTCGACTAGAAAAAAATGTTCAAATGTGTGTGAAATCTTATGGGACTTAAATGCTAAGGTCATCAGTCCCTAAGCTTACACAGTCCTTATCCTAAGGACAAACACACACACCCATGCCCGAGGGAGGACTCGAACCTCCGTCGGGACCAGCCGCACAGTCCATGACTGCAGCGCCTGAGACCGCTCGGCTAATCCCGCGCGGCGCTCGACTGGAGTAGCGAGCATGTTCTCCAGACATGAACCCTACCTAACATTCCCGTGATAGATTGAAAAGAGCTGTTTACGGACGACGTGACTCACCAACCACTCTCAGGGATCTATTCCGAATCGCCGTCGAGGAGTGGGACAATCTGCGACCAACAGTGCCTTGCTGAACTTGTGGATAGTATGCCAGGACGAATACAGGCGGGCATCAATGCAGGAAGATGTGCTACGGGGTATTACATGTACCGTTGTGTACAGCAGTCTGGACCACCAACTCTGAAGGTCTCGCTGTATGATGGCACAACATGCAATGAGTGGTTTTCATGAGCAAATAAAAAAGGGCGGAAGTGTTGTCTATGTTGATCTATCTTCCAATTTTCTGTACAGGTTCGCCGGCCGCTGTGGCCGAACGGTTCTAGATGCTTCAGTCTGGAAACACGCTGCTGCTACGGTCGCAGGTTCGAATCCTGCCTCGGGCATGGATGTGTGTGATGACCTTAGGTTACTTAGGTTTATGTAGTTCTAAGTCTAGGGGACTGATGACCTCAGATATTAAGTCCCATAGTGCTTAGAGCCATTTGAACTATTTTTGTACAGTTTTCGGAACCGAAGTGATACAAAACCCTTTTTGATGTATGTATTTCAAAGGGTGTCATTCATTGATTCTTGGCGTTATAATCGCATCATGCTTTACTCTATGCCTAGTATGTTGCAAAAGATGTTTGTTATCCATAAAATTCTGCAGTTGTGGGCAGGTTAAACTTCATTAACCTACTGAACACATATGCAAGTGCAGTACAGACTGGCCCACAACTATGTCATAATATAGAATATTTATCCTGCTAATTCTCAATAAATGGTCACAGCCACCCCTTTTATAGACTGATTCAGCTGCCCCTACCAATGCGTCTTAGGCAACACACAACTCCTTCAAAACCTACACGCTAGATTTTCATATTCTCTCGCTTTCTATGCACAAGCTTTTAGTTGTACACAAGAAAATGAACAGGACCTTTTCTCGGAAATTTAATGTAGAATACGTTTTCACTGAACGCGATAGTGTTCAAGTTATTCGAGATAAACGTGTTTGGAGATCACATCTGTACATTTTTTTGAATAATTCGAAAACTATAGCCTTTAGCGAAAACATATCCCAGTAAAAAATTTAACAACATTAAGTCTCCTGCAAAAAGATGCTGTTCATTTTTTCTGTGGAACTAACAGTTTGCATGTAGCAAATGAGATAATACAGGATGTTACAAAAAGGTACGGCCAAACTTTCAGGGAACATTCCTCACACACAAAGAAAGAAAATATGTTATGTGGACATGTGTCCGGAAACGCTTACTTCCCATGTTAGAGCACATTTTGTTACTTCTCTTCAAATCATATTAATCATGGAATGGAAACACACAGCAACAGAACGTACCAGTGTGACTTCCAACACTTTGTTACAGGAAATGTTCAAAATGTCCTCCGTTAGCGAGGATACATGCATCCACCCTCCGTCGCATGGAATCCCTGACGCGCTGATGCACCCCTGGAGAATGGCGTATTGTATCACAGCCGTCCACAATAGGAGCACGAAGAGCCTCTACATTTGGTACCGGGGTTTCGTAGACAAGAGTTTTCAAATGACCCCATAAATGAAAGTCAAGAAGGTTGAGGTCAGGAAAGTGTGGAGGCCATGGAATTGGGCCGCCTCTACCAATCCATCGGTCACCGAATCCGTTGTTGAGAAGCGTACGAACACTTCGACTGAAATGTGCAGGAGCTCCATCGTGCATGAACCACATGTTGTGACGTACTTGTAAAGGCACATGTTCTAGCAGCAGGTAGAGTATCCCGTGTGAAATAATGATAACGTGCTCCATTGAGCGTAGGTGGAAGAACATGGGGCCCAATCAAGGCATCACTAACAATGCCTGCCCAAACGTTCACAGAATATCTGTGTTGATGACGTGATTGCACAATTGCGTGCGGATTCTCGTCAGCCCACACATGTTGATTGTGAAAATTTACAATTTGATCACGTTGGAATGAAGCCTCATCCGTAAAAAATCGTTCAAATGGCTCTGAGCACTACGGGACTTAAGTTCTGAGGTCATCAGTCCCCTAGAACTTAGAACTGCTTAAACCTAACTAACCGAAGGACATCACACACATCCATGCCCGAGGCAGGACTCGAACCTGCGACCGTAGCGGTCACGCGGTTCCAAACTGAAGCGCTTAGAACAGCACGGCCATCATCCGTAAAGAGAACATTTGCACTGAAATGAGGATTGACACATTGTTGGCTGAACCATTCGCAGAAGTGTACCCGTGGAGGCCAATCAGCTGCTGATAATGCCTGCACACGCTGTACATGGAACGGAAACAACTGGTTCTCACATAGCACTCTCCATACAGTGATGTGGTCAACGTTACCTTGTCCAGCAGCAACATCTCTGACGCTGACATTAGGGTTACTGTCAACTGCACGAAGAATTGCCTCGTCCATTGCAGGTGTCCTCGTCGTTCTAGGTCTTCCCCAGTCGCGAGTCATAGGATGGAATGTTCCGTGCTCCCTAAGACGCCGATCAATTACTTCGAACGTCTTGCTGTCGGGACACCTTCGTTCTGGAAATCTGTCTCGATACAAACGTACCGCGCCACGGCTGTTGCCCCGTGCTAATCCATACATCAAATAGGCATCTGCCAACTCAGCATTTGTGAATATTTCACTGACTGCAAAACCACGTTCGTGATGAACACTAACCTGTTGATGCTACGTACTGATGTAGTTCAAATGGCTCTGAGCACTATGGGACTTAACTTCTAAGGTCATCAGTCCCCTAGAACTTAGAACTGCTTAAACCTAACTAACCTAAGGACATCACACACATCCATATCCGAGGCAGGATTCGAACCTGCGACCGTACTGATGTGCTTGATGCTAGTACTGTAGAGCAATGAGTCGCATGTCAACACAAGCACGGAAGTCAACATTACCTTCCTTGAATTGGGCCAACTGGCGGTGAATCGAGGAAGTACAGTACATACTGACGAAACTAAAATGAACTCTAACATGGAAATTAAGCGTTTCCGGACACATGTCCACATAACATCTTTTCTTTATTTGTGTGGGAGGAATGTTTCCTGAAAGTTTGGCCGTACCTTTTTGTAACACCCAGTATGAAAATCTCGCCTGTGATATTTAAAGGCGTTGCCGTTTACATAAACATAGGGGCAGCTAAGTCACACTATATGTCTCTCTGCTGTGGCTCTCCCACCGGACTCCTCGCTATCTTTTCGACCTTCATGTCTACCGAAACAAGAGAGCTTCTGTGTCACGCGTTTCAGTCAATCCTAGCCACAAATAGTTGGTGTTACTAAACGTACTGGAGACTTGTTCAGCCAATAGAAAGCTTGTGGCATCGGTGATGTTGTGGCGCAAGGCCGACACAAAGGCGTCATGCTGTACCTTCCACATCATTCCGACGCCATATTGTCCCTGTATATAGACTGTAGGCTTTGCACAGTATTGCACAATCATTAAAATATCTTCTTCCAATAAAGCTCCTAAAACACAACAGCATAATGTAGTTGACAAATCAATGAATAGTTCTATGAAACACAATGAAAGCAAATGAAAAATGTGTTGACCTCCATATCAAATTGCCGCACGTGGTAGCCTTGCGGTCTAGGGCGTCTTGTCACGGTCCGGGAGTCTCCCCCCGTCGGAGGTTCGAATCCTCCTTCGGGCGTTGGTGTATCCTTAGCGTAAGTTAGATTAAGTAGTGCGTAAGCTTTGGAACCGATGACCACAGCAGTTCGGTCGCATAAGACCTTACCACAAATTTCCAATATTTTCCATATCAAATTGTAAAATAGAATAAGTAAATAAATAATATAAAAATAATGGCATCTAAGATATGAGAGAAAACCTTTTGCTTTTACTCCATAGCTGCACCAGATCAACCTTCTCAAGTGCACCTTGCATTTAATGTTTCATATCCTCAAATTTCTTAGTCAAAAAAAATGGTTCAAGTGGCTCTGAGCACTATGGGACTTAACATCTGTGGTCATCAGTCCCCTAGAACTTAGAACTACTTAAACCTAACGAACCTAAGAACATCACACACATCTATGCCCGAGGCAGGATTCGAACCTGCGACTGTAGCAGTCGCGCGGTTCCGGACTGAGCGCCTAGAACCGCTAGACCACCGCGGCCGGCATTTCTTAGTCAATTTTCCGTTTATAGTGTTTATTGACACAGCTTTTACGAGTTGCTTGTTTAGAGATTGAACCTATAATGCTACTGCTGCACTTTATTTATGTGTCTTGAGCTTTGTTTTCCTGTATATATTTTAGGGAACGTGTATGTTTGCTCTAAAAAGTAGTGAGAGCTCAATATATAAGCTTCTTCATGTTTATTCTTATAAATGTTGGGAACAGTTCCTATTTAAATAAAACTATGGTATCAATCACACTTTTATTTAAATATGTAAAGCTGTGTTTCAAAAAAATGGTTCAAATGGCTCTGAGCACTATGGGACTTAACTTTTGAGGTCATCAGTCCCTTAGAATATAGAACTACTTAAACCTAACTAACCTAAGGACATCTCAAACACCCATGGCCGAGGCAGGATTCGAACCTGCGACCGTAGCGGTCTCGCGGTTCCAGACTGTAGCGCCTAGAACCGCTTTTTTTTTATTGTATTTTACTAAAACATACATTTCAAGTATTCAACAGTACAATTAATGATTAAACCATTTGCAACATTAAAAAAAGAACCAGTTTTAAACTATTTATATGCTAAATATGTCTAATACAGTAATAATGGTAAAACAAACTTTAAAAGTGGTTACAGTATAACTTTGCTCAAGATAACTGAGATTATTCTAGGTGCAAACTATTGTCACCCAATCAGTGGGTTTGTCTTCAAAGTTGAATTCACTGTTTAATTTGTAAACTGTCCATTGAATAAAAAATAATAGCATATTTAATACCAGTTTTCTTGACTATGAACCAGTTTAAATACAATCCAATTAAACACACACAAAAAAAAAGTTCCGGAAGCAAGGTTAAAGTAAATAATAATAAGGAACCAAGTGACTTATTTTTCTTCTGTTCGTTCTCGTTCAAGGTGTTGTAATGGTTTCACATATTTAACCAACACCCATTCTTTCAAAAATGATCTTCAGCATGTTGCCATAGTGCTTCTTGTGGTTGCGATACGTGCTGATTTTTGCATATTCACACTTCATGTAAACGCGGAATTCTATCTCGTTGTCCGACCCAAGTGTGTGGATGACATAACTAACATATTTTCCCAGTAACCAGCTAATGGCGTTGGTTTTTAATTTCGGAAAGTATGTCATGTCCGGTCTCAGGAGGAGCGACGGCGTTATATATTGCGTAGAGGATCTGGTGAGAAAGGCGATTTGTTGCCTGATCCAATTCCAGTTATGCACATTGCCACCACAGGTGAATCTGTGGCTGAGTGTATCCACCAGATTGCATTTTCCACAAAGGTGTGTCTGGTTTAAACCGATCCCATATAGTCTCTCGTTGGTGCTGATGACATTATTAACTGTTTTGTACCATGCGGAAATAGCGTCTGTAGATAGCCCGGCATAGTTGATGTTCCGCCATACAGCTTTCCAGTCACAATTTGGGAATTTCGTTTCAATTTTGTTTCTACCCTCATTTAACTTCCTTTCAAGTATGATGTCGCGCGCTGTGATACGTGTGTTGCTTCTGATTTCGTCACTAAGATAACTTGCTTCGAGGAAAAAGTTCCTCACATACTGCAGACGGGCATTAATCCTTCGCACATCAATCGGTGCTTGCAGGCTATGGGGTGTCACAGCCTCAAAGAGCTTTGCGGTTATACATTGTGGAAGTTCTCTGAGTATATGGAAAGTCCGTTTGAGGAACAGAGCAGACGCTTTATTGCGAATATCCACCAAACCGAGGCCCCCGTTTCTGACATCCAGTATAACCGTAGTCGCACCAACCCTGAATATGTCTCCTCTCCATAAATAATTGGTAACAGTGGACATGATCCCTTTCGCTACTAGTTTAGGGATTGGAAATACCTGCGCAGTGAAATACGCTTTAGACAAAACGCAGGAGTTGATGAATCTGACTTTTTGCACCAGGTCCATAGTTCGATGGATGTTCTCCATTACAGCACCATGAACTTTCCTCCTAGTTTCCGTCCAGTTAAAAGCAGCCATCCGCATCGGACATGCCATTAAGGTGATTCCCAAAGTTTTATGTTTGTTGTCTTGTTTTGCCCATGCCAGTCGAAGGTGATCTAGGCCCCGTAGATTCAATATTTGACTTTTGTTTTCATTTGCTGTCGCTCCCGACGCTAGACAATATCTTTGGATTTCTCTTTCCAGTGTAACTGTCTCCTCCTTATTCCTTATTACAACGCCCACGTCATCAGCATAAGCTCGTATGACAGTTTTCTCACCATTCAATGTTATGCCTGTTAATCTTGCGTGGACAGTGCGGAGGAAGGGCTCTAAGGATACTGAAAATAAAAACATTGATAAGGGACTGCCCTGTGGAACCCCTCGCCTTATCTGTATGGGTTTAGATGTTTGGCCATTGATTGCTATTTTCGCATTTACACCTGTTGCAATATTCCTTAGCATGTTCACAATCTGGGGGTGGAAATCCATTCTTGACAGCGTCGCAAAGAGGTATCTATGACTAACGCGGTCAAAAGCTTTGTTGAAATCTATAAAGATTAAAGCACATTTTATACTTGTCACTGAGGTAATTGCAATGACGTCTCTGTATGCAGATAGACTTTCGAATATCGTTCTGGTCGGAGAGCAAGATTGGTGATGACTCAATATTTTGTTGGAAAAGGCAGAGAGTCTTTTGTTGATAATACGCGAAATTATTTTGTAATCAGAATTTAGTAGCGAAAGAGGCCGAAAATTGTTTAAGTTGGTTTTGCCTTTACTCTTAGGAATCAGTACTATTTTACTTTCCTTAAACTCTGCAGGGACCGTTTTTCCGTTCAGGACCTCATTTGCCATGGAAGTGATCTTATCCCCAATTATAGACCAGTAGCGGGCATAAAACTCCACAGGGAGGCCATCAAGTCCCGGAGATTTTTTGAGAGGTGAGTTACGCACTGCCTCATGCACTTCATCTTTAGTAATAGGTGACAGGATGTCAGCGTTGTCTGTTCCCGACAATTGTGGACCTAAAATAGTGAGAAAATCCGCGAGAGCTGCATCTTCCACTGTGGTAGGGGCATATAAGGTTTCATAGTACCTGTGGACTTCGTCCAGTATTTCTTTCTGGCATGTGAGCTTTGTACCAGTATGCGTCTGGACTTCATCAATAAAAGTTTGACGTCTATTTTTAGCATGCCGCACCAAGTGATACAGAGAAGCTGTTTCATCTGCTATGACTGATGTGGCTTTCGATTTAATTTTTAGTCCCTCCATCTGTTGCCGTTTAATGCTTAATAACTTGGCTTTTATTTTTTTGATATCATTCAGACGAATTACGTCATCATGTGCCTGTTTATATAAGTCTCTTAAAACCTTATAATAAAACTCCATTGTATTCCTCAACTCCCTGTGCCTCGCTGCACTATACTGCATGACAACTTTCCGCAGCCTTGGTTTAGCCCTCCTTGTCCACCAGTCAACGACTGTTGGGTGCTTGTCTACTGTGCGGAGGCACATAGTCCACGCAAACCTTACTTCCTGTTCCAGTTCTTCGTCAGTTAAAACAGAGATATTTAAGTTCCATTGGCCTCTGAATCGACGGGTTGGCTGTACACTTAGATTAAAGCAAGTTAAAAGTGTACTGTGATCGCTAAAATACACTGGAATAGTCTCAACGTTTAATAAATAATTTTGCAAATTTGGTGACACGTAAATTCTATCTAGTCTGCTGCGAGAGTGGCTGGTTATATACGTGAAACCGACTGACGTCGGGTGCTGAAGTTCCCACACATCCTTAAGGTGTAGATCACTTACTAACTTTTTTAACTGTGGCGAGTAGTTGAAGTTGGGTTGTTGATCTTTCTGGTTTAAAACACAGTTAAAATCTCCACCTAGTATAAGAGAACACGGATTTTTCCTCAATAAATAAATCAGTTCATCTTGAAAAAACTTCGCACGATCCAATTTGTGGGAAGTTCCTGATGGGGCGTAAAGGTTAATCACTGTCACATCGAAAATTTTTATGCCTATTGCTCTTCCTGATTCTAGTCGTTCGATTTCAGTCACCGGAATGCCTTCCCTTATAAGAATGGCTGTACCGATATTGGCTTCCGTAGAAACATTAACAATTTCAAAAAAGCCTGGGATCCGAAATTCCGCTATCGCAACTTCTTGTAGCAACGCGATATCTGTTCCGGACTGGTACAAGAATTCTTTTAGTGCTGCCAATTTCAAGGGTGACTGTATTTTATTAATGTTAATAGTAGTAATGCTATAAGCTTGCAGCACAGACATACCGGAAGAAGCTATTTGAGATGAGGTTAGGTATGATTATAGCAGCAAACGTGCTTCCCTACAAGGCACGATCTTTACAAGCTGTGTGCCCATTACATGTACTAACTGCCTACAAAAATTTGCATTGCTTTTAAACAAATAGCTTGAAAAGAAAAGTATCCTGAAATCCTGACAACGCATTGCTATAAGTCACTGTGGCCATTCTCTTTCTCCTCGTCAGTGTTGGCCCTGATGACTTCATATTTAATATTCTTTTTCTTTTTGTCTTTCTTCTCTGGTGTGACTTTCGCTTGATGACGCGTGACAGCAAGACCCGGTGTCTGTCGCAGCCGCCGGCGGTGGCTAAATGGGGCAACGGCCGTGGCTTGCGAGTCGTCAATGTTTGGCTCCGGCGTGGTGTCTGTTGTGTTGTTTTGCTGGCGAGGCGGTGATGCTTGTGTATTTCCTCCTTCGGCGCGGCGTTGCGCTTCGGAGTCAGCAGGTTCTTTACCTGGTACTTCCTCGTACGGTTTGCACTGTATGGGTTGTGCACTTGATGCGGTTATTTCAGCCGTGACCTCAGGCTCAGGGTCACATTTCCGTGAAAAATCACTACCCGCTGCGTCACTATCTGTTCGTGGCGGTGTAAGTCCTTGTGCGGAAGTGGGAGCCACATCGACCGTCATTCCATCTCCTTTTTCCACTTCTAACAGATCTTCAGGACTGGGCTTCGGCCTCCTGGCAACGGGTGTTTCACAGGAAGAGTCCTCATCAACATTTCTTTCAGTGTCCTCTAGAGGACGCTTTTTTTGTGGGAATCTCGCTGTCACGGGACGGAATTTCAGCAGTTAATGCAGGTTTTAAAGACGGAAAGTCATTAACATTAAGTGCAACATTTTCAGAGGTAGTAACAGGATCCACGACCGCCGCCGGCTCTGTTGTATTACTGGCTGGCAACAAATCGTTGAGTGTCAATTTCCGGCGTTGCGTAAGGTTATTTGTTAGCACAAATACACGGCGAGGGCAGTCCTGACGGAGGTGACCAGACTCGTTACATACATGACATGTAGGGGTTTGCCCTGAGTACATTACATGCGCCTTGTGCCCGTCAACAAAGATGTGGGAGGGAATGTTTGCTTTCACTTCCATCTCCACGGAGCGAATGCCGTTAAAGCACTGCAGCTTGAAATGCGAAGCCCACCTTTCGTTGACTATTTGCCTGACAACCCCATACTTTGATAGGACATCTTTAATTTTCGAATTGTCTACTTCTATGGCAATATTCAAAACCCTAACATTCCTAATTACAGACTCGGAATTCCGGAGTTTGACAGTACTTTTAGTACCATCACGGTGTATAAATTCCGTTTCATAACCAAATTTTGCCAGAAAGCGGTCTACACTCGCGGAATCGTTAAACTTTACAAAAATGCAGTATTCATCAGAGTCCAGCTGCATGATATGAACAGATTCAGAATGAAGGCCAATTACCTCGGTAATCCAGTCGTGTATTTCAAGTGCAGAGGGCTGTACTCGACGGGTGTACTTGTCGAAGGTGAAAATCACGGTGTTTTTTCTCACGGAGTTTGCCATGGTGTTCTGCAGCGAAGAAATCTCGGACAACGCCGAAATCCCAACGGCACTTCGTAGAAAGATGACACGAAAGAAGACCAAATGCGCAATTGATAACGCTTAATTCACGTGCAAAACGTCACAAAACACGAAAACACTGGCGTAAACACTGTACGTTCACGGGGCAAACTTGAGGAGCGTGCGACCGCTGCGGCAGCTAACGCCAGACTGTTCGGCTACTCTGGCCGGCAGAGCTGTGTTTAAACTGATTTTAAAAATATATGTTTGCAACGTTGTTTGCAATTTGTTCTATAACGTATTGGCAACATTGTTTGTTCTTTGCGTTCCCCACCTAAACTGGCGACTTACTTGTGTACGTACAAGGTGATTCAGGAGATATGTTACTTAATCCATGAGGAGCTTCTACATATGAAAATAAACCGGAAAAGTCCAATGAACATGTCTCCGATTTTCGATCGTTACGGAACTGTTACAGGTTGAAGACTACACAAATCCGTGAATGAATATGAAAACAAGTGTGGCTATTACTTACGAAATACCGTGGACAGAATAGTGGTGAAACAGGTGACTGATCCATCCTACAAGAAGTGTGGGGGTTCTCCAACAGATGGCAGCACTGTGGCGTACCAGTGAGGCAACAGCTGTAAGCGTGCCCAGTGTGCAGTAGAGGTGGGCCAAACGGTTATTCTGGAGTAACCGTTATCACAGTTCCAGTTATTCTTTGATAACCGTTATCGTTAACCGTTATTAATAACTGCCAAGTTATTTTTCGCTAGCGAATACCGATAACTCCGACAGTTAAATAACGACATAGTTGGAATCCATCAGTTTAGTTATCAGTATAACTGCGAGTAGTGTGAAATAGCAGGAATGTCGTATGAATCGTGTCATAACCTTAGCTTATTAACTCCGGGTACATTTTAGTTGATGTTAGAACGATTATTAGTGTTTCATATATATGTTTGTAGGTTATCGGTCGCTATTAGAAATATTATCTTCGCAGCTGCGACAGAAAGTACGCGGAACTTCTCCAAAGCACTGTTTAAGTAAAATGTTAACAACGTGCATTTTTAAGTATGAAGTAATATGTAAACTGAGTACTGTAGGTTAAATTCGAAGCTTAATTTCTTGTGCTGCTCACATAATAGAATAAAGTGTACAGCCTTATAATACAACAAAAAATATATGTAATGTGACAGATTCGTTTACTCCTGTGCTGTAAAAGCTAGTCCTATTGGGGAAAGTGTGAGTACGCTAATCCAAGTTTTATGTCAGATTTGCAAAACTGCTCGATTTCTCCAGCGACAGCATGTTTATAACATATGAAGACATGCAGATCGAAAAGGTTGACAGTGTTACATTTCTGGGACTACAACTCGATAATAAATTCAGTTGGGAAGGGCATACCACATTTTTTTCTTTCTGTTATTTCATAAGGGAGCATATTCTGTGGGAACTTATCAAACGTAGCAAAAGTTTTTCGCATGTAAAAGCGTGTAATAAAAATCGTTTGTGGTATCAATTCAAGAACATCATGTAGGAACCTGTTCAAGGAACTTTGTATTCTAACCACTGCTTCCTAATATATTTATTCCTTTATGAAATTTGTTACAAGTATTTCCAACCAATAGCTTAATACATAATATCAGTACTAGAAATGGGAACAGCAATCTACATAAAGACCTAAAATTACTTACCTTGGTCCAAAAGAGGTCCAATATTCAGGAACATGCATTTTCAATAAACTGCCAGTAAGTCAGCAACCATTAAAAACTTGGTTTCAGATAAGGCACGGTTTACAGTGTGTTTGAAAGACTATTTGATACAGAAGTGTCTGATTCCACCCGTCATCAATATGCCGGAAATGGCTATTTTAAGTGTGTCTATGACGTCACTACATACACATGGCAACAAACACGAAGATACATATAAATAATACAATAACATTTCCCACCAAAAATACAATCAAACCAATGGGACAACTGCGGGAAGTTGGGGGTTTTAGGGTGAGGACAAGCTAGTAAAAAAAACACACCATGATCCCAAAACACAAAATGAAGAACAAAAAGAAAAAAAAATTACAGCATTCTGCTACACCAACAAAAATCTGCAGGAATCGGACACTTCCCTTGAACAATATAGGTCAACTATAGGTGACTATACCAAAACACCAATACCCACAACTAAAAGTACGAAAATTGGAATCAGACATTTCCCTTGACCTATATAGGTCAACCTCAGATGATGATACTAAAACATCAACACACACAACTATGAAAATGGGAATTGGTCATTTCCGGTGACCTATATAGGTCCACCACAGCTACTGATGCCAAAAAACCAACACCTACAACTGCGAAAAATAAAACCACAATCCCAAAAGTCCACAAATCAATCATCCCTACATAAATTAAATCACATTCAATACATCATAAATACACAAAACATCACAGCTAGAAAAAAAAAAATTTAATTACCACCAGCAAATTCCGGCACTGCAACCTAGATCGACAGCCCTCCCCCCCCACACACACACAAACCAACTCATAAACACCATGCCATAATGACATTCACACACCACAACACCTTTACGTCGAAGCAGACGGGTGGAATCAGACGCTTCCATCGACCCCTCCTTCTACTCTGTAGATGAATATCGTAACAGAGACTGATAGACCAGCTTAGGTAAAAATTCTGCTATATTTCAGTTTTGACAGCACTTGGTTGCAACAGTCAAGATCGGGTATTCTGTGTACGATAAATTTATTAAAAGTACGTAACTGTGTTTTATTCTGTCAGTGTACCAATTCTGTAAATATTAGCAGTTACTGTGATATATTCACATATTTTGACAATCTCCTGACAAATGATGAGGATAATAATTATTATATTCCACTGTATTATGTTATACTTTCTGACATGTTATTTGTCATTCGCGATGGCCAGCGGCTATTTCCGTAGCAGTACCCAATATTTGTTCGCTCCAGTTACTATCCTCTCTGGAAATATCACCTGGAACTACGACCTTTAACTGGAGTCACCGAGTCAGGAACGTCTAGACACACAGTTATTCCGTTACCAGCTTCCAGGTTATCTGTGGTGGTAGCCCGATAACTACCAGAGAACTAGAACTACGAGCCAATAACGATAACTGCCAGAGGAGAATACCGGTCTCTGACAGTTATTTCCATAGTCGCTCGAATTCCTAAGTAACTTTCCTTCTACTACCTGTCCAAGCTAAATTAACACGTAAGGCGGTGGCTTAAGGGAACGACCGTACTTGTTAATGCCTGTACTGCAGCTCCTATCAGCCACGGCTCGGACATTAACTTTATTTAATTGTTTATGCTAAAAGTAACGAAGGCCCACGAAATAGTACACAGTTCTTATCAACAGATGGCGCGCAGTCTCACAGTTATTCCCATGGTCTATAGAACGCCTTCCAAATGGGCAGTACGATCTTCGGTCAACAGATGGCGCGAGGCACTGTTGACACTAAACAGTTATTGAAATAACTGCCAGAATCAGAGGAACGGTTATCGCAGTAACCGTTACTTCTCAGTAACCGGTTATTTCTATCAGTTACGTTATTTTTTGCCACCTCTAGTGTGCAGTCGTGGGTTGCGTCAGTGAGTAGTCGTGAGGCCCTGTGCGTATCGTGCTTGAGTGCTGTTTACTTGAGTAAGTTCACTGCGTCAATGAATACCAACATGTCGCATACCTTCAACCATGCAGAATGTGTAGATATGATGCTTGTGTATAGGCAGTGTAATGGCAGTGTCTATGCGAGTGTGACAAAATACCAGAGACGATTCCCTGATCGACGAACCGGGGTTTCTCAAACGTTACGTGAATTCGGGACAGTAGCCAGTGTACACTTATCATCACAGTAAGACTCAGTTTTTACAGTTTCTAACTCACAATCCAACAAGAATCGATATTTTGATCAGACAGAATGGGCATATTATAAGCGAGAGGGAACAGTTCAAGTTCCTAGGCGTTCGGATAGATAGTAAGCTGTTGTGGAAAGCCCATGTCCAGGATCTTGTTCAGAAACTAAATGCTGCTTTATTTATCATTAGAACAGTATCTGAAATAAGTGACACTTTAACACGAAAAGTAGTCTACTTCGCATATTTTCATACGCTTATGTCGTATGGTATTATTTTTTGGGGTAATTCTTCTGATTCAAAAAGGGTATTTTTGGCTCAAAAACGGGCTGTTCGAGCTATATGTGGTGTAAGTTCGAGAACGTCTTGTCGACCCCTATTCAAAAACCTGGGAATTCTGACATTGCCCTCACAGTATATATTTTCTTTAATGTCGTTTGTTGTTAGCAATATGAGCCTATTCCCAAGAGTTAGCAGTTTTCACTCACTTAATACTAGGCATAAATCCAATCTGCATGTGGAATGCACTTCCTTGACTCTTGTGCAGAAAGGACTGCAGTATTCTGCTGCATCCATTTTCAATAAGCTACCACAAGAACTCAAAAATCTTAGCAGTAGCCCAAACTCTTTTAAGTCTAAACTGAAGAGCCTGGAAGAGCTAAAAAATTAAGCAAATTCCAGTGTTACATTGCTGATTTTCTTTATTTAAACTTACGAGTTGTCACCTGAATATGTTTTTTTATATTTCATTTTATCTGTTTCTAATATCGTGTTACAATTTCATGTATTGTCTCGTTCCATGACCATGGAGACTTCTCCTTAATTTGGTCCCACGGAACAATAAATAAATAAACAAATAAACAGAACGTGAAACTGTCCAGTCAGTCGAGGGGTGGGGGTGGGAGGTTGGGGGGAGTGTCAGCTGGATATTCCAGAAACCTAAGTGTGGCGTACGCTACATTCCGGGGGATTGTACCCATTCCATATGCAGCCCGTGCAACATCTGCAACCAGGTGACTCAGTAAGCAGACAACAAGTTTGCAAATGGTTCGCTGTACGCAGAGACGTCGTGCAATACACTTTATTTACGGATGAGGTTAGATTTACACGCAGTGGTATCAGGAATACCTGCAGGTCTCATACATGGGCTATGGAGAACGCACATGATACTAGGGAAACAAGATGCCAGGCTAGGTTCTCAGTGAACATCTTGAGTGGTATGATTGATGTCCCGGTAGTAGGGCCTGCAAGCCTGCAAAATCACATGACAGCTGCAGCATACCCACATTCCCTGATAGAAGACCTACCTACACTTTTGAAACACGTAACATTATAGCAGTAAGGATGGATCATCGATACACTGTACCAGACAAGTGTCCCAGGACCCTACTAACACATTTCGTCAACGGTTGATTGACGCTGCGGACCCGTTAAATGGCCTGCCGTGTCAACGGACCTAACTCCATTAGACATCCGTTCATGTGTGTGATAGGACCGTTGCTGTTTACAACATACACTACTGGCCATTAAAATTGCTACGCCCAGAAGAAATGCGGATGATAAACGGGTATTCATTGGACAAATATATTATACTAGAACTGATATGTGATTACATTTTCACGCAATTTGGGTGCACAGATCCTGAGAAATCGGTACCCAGAACAACCACCTCTGGCCGTAATTACGGCCTTGATACGCCTGGGCATTAACAGAGCTTGGATGACGTGTACAGGTACAGCTGCCCATGCAGCTTCAACACGATACCACAGATCATCAAGAGTAGTGACTGGCGTATTGTGACGAGCCAGTTACTCGTCCATCATTGGCCAGACGTTTTCAGTTGGTGAGAGATCTGGAGAATGTGCTGGTCAGGGCAGCAGTCGAACATTTTCTGTATCCAGAAAGGCCAGTACAGGACCTGCAACAAGCTGTCGTGCATTATCCTGTTGAAATGTAGAGTTTCGCAGGGATCGAATGAAGGGTACATCCACGGGTCGTAACACATCTGAAATGTAACGGCCACTGTTCAAAGTGTCGTCAATGCGAACAAGAGGTGACCGAGACGTGTAACCAGTCGCACCCCATAACATCACGCCGGGTGATACGCCAATATGGCGATGAAGAATACACGCTTCCAATGTGCATTCACTGCTATGTCGCCAAAAACAGATGCGACCATCTTGATGCTGTAAACAGAATCTGGATTCATCCGAAAAAATGACGTTCTGCCATTCGTGCACCCAGGTTCGTCGTTGAGTACACCATCGCAGGCGCCCCAGCCTGTGATGCAGCGACAAGGGTAACCGCAGCCGTGGTCTCCGAGCTGATAGTCCATGCTGCTGCAAACGTCGTCGAACTGTTCGTGCAGATGGTTGTTGTCTTGCAAACGTCCCCATCTGTTGACTCAGGGATCGAGACGTGGCTGCACGATCGGTTACAGCCAGGCGGATAAGATGCCTGTCATCTCGACTGCTAGTGATACGAGGCCGTTGGGGTCCAGCACGGCGTTCCGTATTACCCTCCTGAACCCACCGATTCCATATCCTGTTAACAGTCATTAGATTTCGACCAACGCGAGCAGCAATGTCGCTATACGATAAACCGAAATCGCAATAGGCTACAATCCGACCTCTATCAAAGTCGGAAACGTGATTGTACGCCTTTCTTCTCTTTACACAAGATATCACAACAACATTTCACCAGGCAACGCCGGTGAACTGCTGTTTGTGTATGAGAAATCGGTTGGAAACTTTCCTCATGTCGGCACGTTTTAGGTGTCGCCACCGGTGCAAACCTTGTGTGAATGCTCTGAGAAGCTAATGATTTGCATATCACAGCATCTTCTTCCTGTCGGTTAAATTTCGCGTCTGTGGCACGTCATCTTCGTGGTGTAGCAATTTTAATGGGCAGTAGTGTATATAAACGATCTAGTAAAAAGCGTCGGATGCTGTTTAAGGCTATTCGCAGATGATGCAGTTGTCTATACCAAAGTAGCAACGCCAGAAGATAGTAAGAAATTGCAGAATGGCCTGCAGAGAAATGATGAATGGTGCGGTCCTTGGCAGTTTACCCTGAACGTAAATAAATGTAACACAGTTCGCGTTTATATTATATTAAATTTCAGCCTCCAGTTGCATAAGGAAAGAAACTTTACACCTAGGTTTCGGCTATAATAATGTATCTTCTTCAGAAATGGCACAATATAAAATTAAGTTAAAACATGCCAGATATTGGCCTTGTTTTAATTTCATTTTCTATTATGACTTTTCTGAAGAAGGCTACATTATTATAGCCGAAATGTAGGTAAAGTTTCTTTTCTTATGCAACAGGAGGCTGAAATTCAATATAATTACATTTCACAGTTGCTGACTCTGCTTCACCATGCTAAAAATATTCAAATATTGCGTATTTATAGGAAATGAAATCCACTACTGTACAGCCACACTATTGATGACAAACAGCTGCAGACAGCGTCTGCCGTAAAATATCTAGGCGTAACTATCAAGAGCGACCTTAAATGGAACTAACATATAAAACAGATAGTAGGAAAAGCAGATACCAGATTCAGAACGATCGGAAGAATCTTAAGGAAATGTAACTCATACACGAAGGAAGTGGGTTATAAGGCGCTTGTTCGCCAGATTCTTGAGTACTGTTCATCTAGCTGGGATCCCTATCAGATAGGACTGATAGACGAGATAGAGAAGATCCAACGAAGAGGGGCGCGTTTCGTCACTAGATCGTTTAGCTGGCGAGAGAGCGTTACGGAGATGCTGAACAAACTCCACTGGCAGACGTTACAAGAGAGACGTTGTGCATCACGTAGAGATTTACTATTGAAATTTCGGGACAGCACTTTCCTGGAGAAGTCAGACAACACATTACTTCCCCCCCACATACAACCCGCGTATTGACCACGAGGAGAAAATTCTAGAAATTAGAGCTAATACAGAGGCTTACCGACAATCACTCTTCCCACGCAGTATTTGCGAGTGGAAGAGGCTTGGAGGGATGAGATAATGGTACAGAAAGTACCCTCCGCTACACACCAGTAGGTGGCTTGCGGAGTATGATGAAGATGTAGATGTAGCTGTAGATGTGGCTGGTTAAAGGTGGATGTCGACGCTACGAAGGTGTATACACGCGAAGAGCTTGTCGCTCCCATCATCGACGCTGTTGGCCGCATAGAAAGCCTACCGAGATGACGTTCGATATACAACACAACACACCCTCCAACTCGTTGGCAAGTGCAGTGGGATCGGTGCCTCTAGTACGGTGTGTCAATCACTTATCCCACCACTACTCTGTCCACCACAGTATCTACGAAGCATTTCGGTAAGTAATATTGACGCTTGTCTTCTTAATCATTCAGTGATGTGTGTAGTCTTCAGCCCGCTCCAGTTCCGTAACGATCGACATGTTTATACTCGTAGAGCTTATTCGATTTATTTTCACGTGTGAATTCACCTCACAAATTATGTGTCATTCCTCCTATATCACCCTGTACGTATTCGCATCGTCTGCTACGCTCAGCTGGCTGCATACATTGAAAGGTGGCTGCACTGAGTCACAGCGCCAGAGATTGCGCCAAAGAGTATTATTCAGCCGCCTCCACTGGCAGTGGTTCAAATGGCTCTGAGCACTATGGGACTCAACTGCTGAGATCATTAGTCCCCTAGAACTTAGAACTAGTTAAACCTAACTAACCTAAGAACATCACAAACATCCATGCCCGAGGCAGGATTCGAACCTGCGATCGTAGCGGTCTTGCGGTTCCAGACTGCAGCGCCTTTAACCGCACGGCCACTTCGGCCGGCCACTGGCAGTGCTTGCCGGGAAGTCGTCGTGGAGAGTGCTTATTGAGAAGTGGGCAGTAGGAGTTCTGATGTAGCCGTGAGTAGTTGTGAGCATGTTGTATGTAGTTGTTCTGATGGGGTACACAGCCGATGCTGTTCGATTGCGGATGTTGTAATGATCAGAGCGTATGTTTCGTCAATATATATGAAGGTAAAGAAATTTTTTTTTTTTATTTCAAATGTCCCAACTAACAATGTCTCTTGGTCACAGGTTCAGTCAACAAAGCATCTGGCTTGTGTTCATGTATTAGAGTGTAATTCTGCTTTGTATGTGCAATTATAGTATTACTGTTTTTTTTAATTACTTCAGTGTAAATGGTGCTTAAAATACCTTGTCTTATTGAAGAAGAACCGTGCCAGATGTGTACGTTGAATCACACTTCCACACACAGAACAGTTACATTTGTGTTTTGTTGCTTCGTAGCTTTTATAGTTGCTGGGAACTTAATTAATTAATTGAGTTAACGGACGTTTTCTTACATTCTTTGTTGTTATTCTATGCAGTCAGATTGCGTACTAATACTAGTCAGGGCCAACCGGTTACGAGACTGCGTAACCGGACAGACAGCGACGAAAAATTAAAATTATTTGCATAATAAAATTTAATTAAGCCCCCATGCAACATTTCACATTGTGTATTCGCATCAAGAGTGAAGAGATAGGGTTAACAATATTTGGTGCGGCATTCATAGTAGTCGACGAAGAAGAAGGCAAAGTCGTCGTCGACGGACCGAAACATACTGTAGAGGACGCGACAGGAATGACATGCTGTGTCAGCAGAAACTGGAAGACGGTCCTAGTTTTCTTAACTTCACAAGAATGTCGCCATATGCTTTTTTAAATTCTAATGAATATTACAGAGCCAGCTGTTTCAAAGAAAGACACACATTCAGAACCCCGGGCGCTGATAACCACGCAGTTGAGCGCCCCACAAACCAAATATCATCATCACATTCAGAACCCCAGTTCCTGTGAAGCAAAGATTCGCTGTTACTCCTCGTGTTTTGGCAACAGGAGATTCCTATCAAAGCTTTGCATATGTATCCCATATTCGAAAGCCAGCCATATCTCATACAGTTCCTGCAGTTTGTGATGCTTTGGATGAAGGATTGTGTAAACGTAATTCAGTTATGATAACAGGACTGAAACTTTTATGTTCACATTAAAATTAATCCAAATGGTCATTTTCAATAAAGAAAACTTTTTTTAGCTTGACTGTAACGAGAATCTACTGCTGAAGATTTCCTTTCCGCATTCAAGTTTACTACCGACTACTGCCTCCTAGATACATTCATTTCTGACACGTAGAAAGCGCCATTTTTTTCGCCGTCCTTTTCTAGAGCGCCGGCTACATATACAAGTCACATAAGCAAATTTTCCAAAGTAACAGAACGAATCATGTGCTGGTTGTTATTGCTGCTGCGGTATTGATCAATGCCAGACTTAGTTTTTTATCAACGTCACTGTAGTGAAGTAACACAGCATTTTTTGTGTTGTGTCATGCTTATGTTTAATATTTTGATAACTATGTCTTCGAACATACCAAAAGTAGTACTCTGCGTCACAGAACGTGACAAGTTCGCAAATTTTGCTTCTTCTCCACTCCATTTCGTAATTGAACACGGTGAAAGACAACGCTTAACACTACAGACAGAGAAGAAACAAATACTACCGCTTCGTAGTAGCATTTAAGGTAAGAGGCTAGGAAAAATCTTACTTTACTAACGCAACCGCGGAACACAGGTTTTGTGTTGCCAGCTCCCGAACGCCAGTAGTCCAGTACTACGCGTAAACGATGTTGCGCTTCGTGTTTCTAACTCACTGGAAATATGCCTTACCGTTAACAGCAAGGAAAAATCTAACCTGTACATGTCTATTTTTAGTTCGCTGTACAGCTCCTACAGCTGTGTGTTCCTTCCCCACCGGCGCACAATTTGCGACGAAAGGTATCTTTTTTTCTATCTGGCATCGAATATTCAAACACTTCATCATAAGCTGGTCAGGGCATGCGTGTGTCATCTTCCTTCTCCACGTCGTAAGGGTGTGGAAATGACCGTAACATCGGAGACATCGGAGGTTGCGTGGTGTTTACGTGTCACTTGTCACGTGACTGTGATAAACTCACTGTTGCTACATAATTTTGAAATAAAAATGTAATGAATGAATGAATGTAATAACGGCACTAAAATGCATAATTCACACTTTTCCTATGAACGTTGTTGAGAAGATTCAATTTCCAAAGAAATATTCTTTCTTTTTTTCAGAATAAAGGCTGGTATTATGCTGTCTCGAGATTGTAACAAAAAATACGTTACATGCGATAAAAAGGTAACGACAGCTTCGATAAATCTTTACCGTTAATTACAGTTAAAGTAACTTTATGTAAATAATAACGCCGTTACGAACTTTTACCTTTGAAAAGTAACTGTTACGGTAACGGCGTTACAAGTAACACGTTACTCCCCAACCCCCAAATATGTGTATGTCTCTAATAATGTAACCATATAATAGTACATCGTTGTACTGGTGCCTTGTCTGAAATTGCAAATGCTCACTATTTCTGGGTTATTAGAGATATATGTCGGAAACTAAGGTTATAAGCCGGGCACTACAGCCGAGTGGTTCTATGCGCTTGTCTGGAACCGCACTGCTGCTACGGTCGCAGGTTCGAACACTGCCTCGGGCGTGGATGTGTGTGACGTCCTTAGGTTGGTTAGGTTTAAGTAGTTCTAAGTCTAGGGGACTGATGACCACAGATGTTAAGACCCATAGTGCGTAGAGCCATCTGAACCATTTTTGAAGATTATTATGTAGAATGCAGAAGTCACCAATTTAACAACTTTACCGCAGTAACATCGAAATATACATGGATGAAAATTTTCAGTAGAGTCTGCTTATTTCGTATGCTGCCCACGTAGTGTTTTCTTCATAGACAAGGGTATGGTGAGGAGTGCCCCAGGGAAGTGTAATACGACCGCTATTATTTCCTGCGCACATAAATGGTCTGTCAGGCAGGGTGGGCACAAATTTGTGGTTGTTTGCCGATGATGCTGTTGTCTATGGGAATGTGTCCAAGTTGAGTCAATGTAGGAGGATACAGGCTGACTTAGATGTAATATACAGTTGTATGATGAATGGCAGCTGGTCGTAAATGTAGAGCTGAAGAGGAAAAACAAAACCTTAATGTTGGGATACAGAGTTACCAGTGTCTGCTGGAAACAGTCACTTACTTTAAATATCTGGACGTAAAGTTGCAAAGCGATATGAAATGGAACGAGCATGCGAAGATAGTGGTAGGGAAGGCAAATGGTGTGGTTTATCTGTAAGGAAGGCCGCAGATAGGACTCTAGTGCGACCTGTTGCTGTGTACTGTTCGAGAGTTTGCGATCTGTACCAGGTCGGGTTAAAGGTAGACATCGAAACAATTCAGAGGCGGGCTGCTAGTTTTGTTACCGGAAGGTTCGAACAATACGCAAGTGTTACGGAGATGCCGTGGGAGCTCAAATTAGAATTCGTAGGGAGAAGGCGACGTTATTTCCGACGAGTTGTAACGCCGGAAATGCATATCCTCCTATTTCCATTTTTTTTTTCTTGTTTTGTTACCTCAAGATATGACATTTCTGTCTCTTTATATATTGTAATTGTTTTACTGTTTGTATATATATATATATATATATATATATATATATATTTATGCATTTATGTTGATGTATAATTGGTTGTTTTGTAAACATTATTTGTATTTTTGCGCTGGGTCTTGCCTAGGGAAGACTGCTATCGAACGATTACATCGATAGTTCGTGTGAAGAATCAAAGTGTGTAGGATCTTTGGTAGCGTTAATTCTGCCGCGTGGAGCGCGGGCTGAGCAGAGAGAGTCTGGCTGGAGTAGCGAGTGGAGCAGGTGTGTTGTGTGACGCTCCCGCGAGTTGCCGCGCTTTCGGGGTTTGGCAGCATGTAATTGCGCTCGACTTGCGATGATAGTTTCTGACACGGTGTCGCGGACGGGAAGCATTATCTGGCGCACGTCAAGAGCCCGTTCCGCCTGGTGACCGTGTCGAGAGGAAGGCGCGCCAACATCCAGCTTCTGCAACAGCGACGGCCGACAATGAGTGACTGTCGCAACCTCCTCGATCGACGGCTTCAAACCTTCAATCAACCAACAAGGAAGACTGCAAGCACGTAAAGTTTTAGAACTGTATGGCAGACCTCAGCTTTTAAAACTGTTCAAATCACAAAATTACAGCAACTTAGCATGAACCTTTGTTGCTCATTCTCCCAATTGCATTGCCAAGCAGGGTCCCTTCCTTTTCCGGAATGAATCCGAGTGTCATTGAAATCCAAACGCCAGCATTAAAGTAATATTCTATTTCACTGCTTTAATTTCAAAGTTCAGTTAAAATACTCATAGCTGGCTACAATATTCAGATTACACAAGCACAAATTAAGAGTGCGAGTTTTGTTACCGTATTTTAGCTTACCTGTGACTGCAGCTCAGCTTGGTACGTACTAAATTTTACTATTGTTAATTGTTCAGAATCATTTAATTCAAGTTCAAAGTTAAATCTCTTATTTATAAATTGCATAGATTCAAGTAGCTTTTGAAATGATTGTTGAGGTAGTCCAAGACTAACCGTATTTTACTGAATTTCGATGTGCTTCAGAAAGAAAGCTCACTATTAACTTCAGTCACTAAATTAACTTTCGATTTTCCGGTTTTATTAATTCTATTGCTAAATTAAGTCAGAGTGTAGCGAAATTTATTACTTCTGACAAACTTTCAGTTTTCACACTACACGTGTCAACCTTCAGTTGCCACGCTTCTAGTGCTAATTGTATGTGTAATAACCTTTCTTTTTCAGTTACTATAGTAATTGTCCTTAGGACTGGCGACCGTAATTTCCCCAGATCTCAAATATCTAATTACCGCTAGTTAATTGTTAACGCAATGGCCGCACATTTACTTTCTTTATCAACTTTACTCCTTTTCAAAATTAATTTCCACCAGTTTCATTTGAATTTTTCCTTTCATTTAGATGTAACCCTTTCCTCCCTCTTTACCGACAGATTAACTTCGGTGACGATTGCTTTTTCCCAAATTTCCATTAGGTACACGCGGTTTAAGGTCGATAAGTGAGGGGGAGGTTACAGAGTACTATTGAGAAAATTTAGAGTCTGACTTAGATGTTGACTACAGAACGATTCTACTACCGCGAACATATATTTTGCGTGACGACCACGAAGACAACATACGAGAAATTATGACTCATACGTAGTTGTTTGTCCCTCGCTCTATCTGAGAGTGGAACAGGAAAGGGAATGACTAGTAGTGGTACAAATTACTCTCCACCACACACCGTTAAATTGTTTGTGGAGTATGGATGTACGAGGGTAACTCAATTATTATCTGCAATTTAGTTATATTTTTCTTTCTTTTGGTAGTGCTGTCGTTTTACGTTGATGACGCATGCTTTGTTTATTTGTTGTTGTATTATTGCAATTTTCAAGCTGCTAGGTTACTTTCGTTATCGCTGCCTTGCTGTTAATCGAGGCTGCTCCGCTGTCTATTTGCACCAAAGAAGAGCAACGTTCAGTGATCCGTTTTTTTGTGGTCGGAATGCACATCAGGGGCCGAAATTCATCGAAGGCTTCGGTACAGTGCGGGAACAGCGTTTTGCCACAACGGAGTGCCTACGAATGGATTGAAAAATTCTGAAACGCACAAGTATTACGCACGATGAAGGAGCCGGACGACCGTCTACCGCCGCAAATGAAGAAACCATTGAGCGTTCACGTGAAATGATTCTCTTACACAGACAATTAAATATTGTCGAAGTGGCACATCATCTGCAAATTAGTCACGGTTCTGCCCACTAAATCATCCACAACAGACTTGGTGTTCATAAAGTTTGTGCAAGATTGGTCTCAAAGCAACTCACACAGTTGCATAATCAAAAGCGCTTGGACATTAAAAAAAAAAAAAGTTTGGATCGCTATGGTAACGCAGGGGACAACGTCTTAGACAGGATCATTAGTGATGACGAAAGATGGATCCATCATTACGAACACGAGAATAAACGACAGAGTATGGAATGGAAACATCCAAATTCGCCGTGCAACAAAAAGTTCAAGGCACAACCATCCGCAGGAAAACTGATTTCTTTTGGGACGCACAAGGTCCAGTACTGGAACATTATGGGGAAAGAAGCACAACAATAAACAGTTTACGTTACAGTGAGATGCTTACTGCCATTTTAAATCCTGCAATTCGAAGCGAAAGCCGAGGATTGCTGTCAAAAGGTGTTGTGTTGTTGCACGACAATGCCTGTCCGCATACTGCTGCCCACACTGCTGAAACGCTCCAGAAACTCAAATTTGAAGTACTGGATCATCCTCCATATATTCCCTATCTTGCTCCTTGTATCACTTGTTTGGTCCACTCAAACAGGCATTAAGGGGCCGTCGATTTGCCTCGGAGGAAGCAGTGGAAGAAGCGGTGCATTCCTGGCTCTCAGCTCAACCGAGAACCTTCTTTAATGAGGGCACCAGGAAGCTTGTACAACGATGGACCAAGTGTGTTGAAACGCAAGGAGACTATGTCGATAAATGATGTTCTGCTAAGTTTCCTATTTGATACAAAAAAATTTATAACTAGTTTGCGGATACTAATTGACTTACCCTCGTAGATGTATATGTTGTTGCGGTAGGAAATCGAAGGCGGTAGCCAGGAGTGCCAACAAAGAAACTACTACGGCGTGTTTGTTACACGTTAAGCTAACAGAACATCGTAAATTCTAAAAATTCTAGCGTGAGAAATTTGACTGTGGAAATGTTATCATCATTTTTCATTCAACAGCACTCATAATTTTCACATCTCCAGTATGTGAAAGTAGGCTTGAAATTCAGCAATTAAATTGAACGTTTTATTCAAAAAAAAAAAAAAATTGCTCTGAGCACTATGGGACTTAACATCTCCGGTCATCAGTCCCCTAGAACTTAGAACTACTTAAACCTAACTAACTTAAGGACATCACACAACACCCAGTCATCACGAGGCAGAGAAAATCCCTGACCCCGCCGGGAATCGAACCCGGGAACCCGGGCGTGGGAAGCGAGAACGCTACCGCACGACCACGAGCTGCGGACGAACGTTTTATTCAAGTAACTCATCCTAATCTCACGGACTACGATACAGTGAATTATTTTAGCTGCATAATGATCCTCAGACTTCAAGAACAATGTAAAAATTACAATTTCAAAGAAAGTGGGTACTGACAGGTGTGAATATTACCGAAATGTCAATTTAGTAAGTCATGTGCAGTGTTTCGGGGATCGCCTACAATGCCAGCAACCCGCAACGTCGCACCGCTATGCGGGTCATCTCTGCAGCCCCGCAGGCGCACCGCCTGAAGTAAGCCGAACTTCGGTTGTCCGGCAGGAAGCAGGCCAGTTCCGAAAGCGTACACAATAGAGCCCGCTACATGTACTTATGTTGCTTTCCAAGAATTTTAAGTTGTCAAAGAAATCAGTCCTTTATTTTCAAAAGAATTTTTCTTATTTGTTCCCAACTGCTAACAGAGCACAGGACTTGCGTTTGTGAACATGAAGTGATT
Organism: Schistocerca cancellata; assembly: GCF_023864275.1. Lineage (NCBI taxonomy): Eukaryota > Metazoa > Arthropoda > Insecta > Orthoptera > Acrididae > Schistocerca > Schistocerca cancellata. The sequence goes on from NC_064635.1 coordinate 188,366,166, forward strand.
GTGTCAATAAATTGACATGTGAGGGTCATCACTGACTTACTTTAAAAGTGCCCCAAGACGGAACACTTCATCATGGTTGCAAAATACTAACGCGAATTCTTTACACAAGAATGGAAAAACAGGTGGAAGCCGATCTCGCGGGAGATCTGTTTGGATTCCGGAGAAATGTAGAAACACGTGAGACAAAACAGATCTTACGACTTATCTTAGATGATAGGTTGAGGAGGGGCAAACCTATGTTTATAGCATTTGTAGGCTTAGAGAACGCTTTTGACAATGTTGACTGGAGTACTGTCTTCGAAATTGTGAAGATACCATTGGTGCAATACAGGAAGCGAAAAGTTATTTCCAACTAATAGAGAAGTTAGACGGCAGTTGCAAGAGTCGAGGGCATGGAAAAGAAGGAGTGGTTGAGAAGGGTGTGATACAGCGTTGTTGCCTATCCTTTATGGTATTCAGTCTCGAGTTGAGCAAACACTAAAGGAAAACAAATAAAAATTTGTAGTAGGAATAAAAGTTCAGCTAGAAGAAAGAAAAACTTTGAGGTTCACTAATGGCTTTGAAATTCTGTCAGACAGCAAATGACTCCCAAGAACAGTTGAACGGAATGGAGAGTGTCTCGAACGGAGGATATAAGAGGAACATCAACAAAAGGCAAACAAGGATAATGGAATGTAATCAGATGACGCTGACGCAATTAGATTAGGAAACGAGGCACCTAAATTAACAAAGGAGTTTCGCTATTTGGGAGAAAAATAACGATGTCCGGAGAGGATAAAAAATATAGGCTGGCAACAGAGAGACAAGCGTTTCTGAAGAAGAAATATTTGTTAACGTCGAATATACACTACTGGCCATTAAAATTGCTACACCAAGAAGAAATGCAGATGATACACGGATATTCATTGGACAAATATATTATACTAGAACTGAAATGTGATTACATTTTCACGCAATTTGGGTGCATAGATCGTGAGAAATCAGTACCCAGAACAACCACCTCTGGCCGTAATAACGGCCTTGATAGGCCTGGGCATTGAGTCAAACAGAGCTTGGATAGCGTGTACAGGTACAGCTGCCCATGCAGCTGCAACAAGGTACTACAGTTCATCAAGAGTAATGACTGGCGTATTGTGACGAGCTAGTTGCTCGGCCACCATTGACCAGACGTTTTCGATTGGTGAGAGATCTGGAGAATGTGCTGGCCATGGCAGCAGTCGAACATTTTCTGTATCCAGAAAGGCTCGTACAGGACCTGAAACATGCGGGCGTATATTATCCTGCTGAAATGTGGGGTTTCGCCGGGATCGAATGAAGGGTAGAGCCACGGGTCGTAACACATCTGAAATGTAACGTCCACTGTTCAGAGTGCCGTTAATGCGAACAAGAGGTGACCGAGATGTGTAAGCAATGGCACCCTATACTATCACGCCGGGTGATACGCCAGTATGACGATGACGAATACACGCTTCCAATTTGCGTTCAGCGCGACGTCAACAAACACGGATGCGACCATCACGATGCTGTAAACAGAACCTGGATTCATCCGAAAAAATGACGTTTTGCCATTCGTGCACCCAGGTTCGTCGTTGAGTACACCATGGCAGGCGCTCCTGTCTGTGATGCAGCGTCAAGGGTAACCGCAGCCACGGTCTCCGAGCTGATAGTCTATGCTGCTGCACGCAGTCGTCGAACTGTTCGTGCAGATGGTTGTTGTCTTGGAAACATCACCATCCGTTGACTCAGGGATCGAGATATGGCTGCACGATCCGTTACAGCCATGCTGATAAGATGCCTGTCATCTTGACTGATAGTGATACGAGGCCGTTGGGATCCAGCACGGCGCTCCGTATTACCCTCCATCAAAGTCGGAAACGTTGTGGTATACATCTCTTCTCCTTACACGAGGCATCACAACAACGTTTCACCAGGCAACGCCGGTCAACTGCTGTTTGTGTATGAACTTGGAAACTTTCCTCATGTCAGCACGTTGTAGGTGTCGGCACCGGCGCCAACCTTGTGTGAATGCTCTGAAAAGCTAATCATTTGCATATGACAGCATCTTCTTCCTGTCGGTTAAATTTCGCGTCTGTAGCACATCATCTTCGTGGTGTAGCAATTTTAATGGTCATTAGTGTAGATACAAGTGTCAAGAAGTCTTTTCTGAAGTTATTTGTATGGAGTGTAGCCACGTACAACGACAAACAGTTTAGACGGAAATAGGATAGAAGCTTCTGAAGTGTGGTTCTACAGAAGTATGCTGAAAATTAGATGGGTAGATCATTTAAGGGGGTTTGGACGTCAAACGGGCCGATGGAGCAGGAGAGGCATCACAGGACATTTTAATTTCCAGTGTCTATACATTTACAAATAAATTCATAAAACTTTGTCAGCATTACCAGGAAGGATTCAGGATTCACACTCATTGCAGTGGATGTTCGAAAACATAACAAAATAATTTTTTTAATGTGTGAAATTTCATCATTTTTTTACTTACTAATGGCTGCATTTGTTGTTACAGGTACACTTTTCCTCATAAGCTACAGAGATTCTTCGATGAATTTGACACAGCAAACATACCATACTTACAGGTGTATGAAACTCTAGAATTTATTTAATTCATGAAAAAACGGTTGATCTGTTGTTTTTTAAACTTCATGTTTAGAAAAAAACACAAATTTTGTTGTTAATTATCATAGTTTTTAATAGATTTGGAAAATTCTAGAGTTTCATACACCTGTAAGTATGGTTTGTATGCTGTGCAAAATTCATCGAACCATCTCTCTTACTTATGAAGAATAGTGTACCTATTGCAACAGATCCTGCCATTAGTAAGTGAAAAAAATGATGAAATTTTACATGTAAAAATAATTACTTCATTACGTTTTCGAACTTCCACTGCTATGAGTATGAATTCTGTATCCTTCCTGGTCATGCTGACAAAGTTTTATGAATTTCTTTGTAAAAGTATAGACAGTGGAAATTAAAATGTCCTGTGGTGTCTCTCCTGCTCCAAGTCGGCCCGTTTGACGTCCTACCCCCATTAAATAATGAGGACGTACTGAACGGAATTTGAGTGAAAAAAAGTTGTGGCACAACTCTACTAGAAGAAGGGAGTGATTGATAGGTAATGTTCTGAGGCATCAAAGGATTACTTAGTATAGGAGTGGGGGGGGGGGCCGTGAGCGGGAGGTGGGGGGGGGGGGGAAGCGTAAATATTGTAGAAGGGGACCATGAGATGAACCAGAAAGATGAGGGCTGCATAGTTATTCGGAGATTACGAGGAGAGAGCTGCGTCATTGGACTGAAGACGGCAACAGCAACATCGTCCCCACGGATATAACACAAAATGTGTCCTCAAAGAGGAGCCGTCAGAAGAAAACCATGTGGAGACGCAACGGCATAAAGCCATCGAGCACTGAGAAAGAGAGTGGAGGTCTACAACAGTACTAATCTGCTCTTCTACATTTGGCTTATGGCTTGCGACTTTACTACGACTGCATCCCCCATTCAGGAAGCAGAGCAGTACGCGGATGCGAGGTCATCGCCTCTGCCGGCGCCCGGCGGGCCAGGTGGAGTGCTGGAGCCGTCCACGTGGGCATCGCGGGCCGTCCACGTGGTGGAGCGCCGGACGGGGTCACGCGGCCACTACGGGGAACCCCCTACCCTGCGGGCGGGCGCCCCGCCAGTGACGTAGTAGCGCGTTGCCACGGCGACGGGCGTCCGCGCGCTATGACGTCAGCAGCGCCGCGCCAGTCGCATGGTGCGTGCTGTGCGCTGCGGCACGCGTTCGCTAACCGCACTACCTCTCCTACTCTCTACCCCCCCTCTCTCTCCCCCTCTCCCCCCCCTCTCTCTCTCCCTCCCTCTGTTATCTCCGTTGCTGGTAACTGTGTCACCAGAGACGAGGGGCTGAGCTGTCTAAAGAGGACTTGGACGTCAACAGGAGAAGCTAGTTTCACTCGAAGCTCACGCTGAAGCTGCATCAAAATGACGTGTATTGCGCAGCACATTTGTCGACTGCTTTCGTGGATCACGGTCGCATCGATTTTAAGCTGTGTGGGTCGATTCTCGGAAACTCGCGATGTATTCGGAATTCAACATCCAAATATTTTCGACAAACAAGAAGATAAATTATATTAGAACAAATAAGCCCTCGGTCACAAATATTAAGTCAAAATTGACCAGGTTTCGACGCTACTATGAGCATCGTCTTATTTGTTCTAATATAATTCTGACACGGTCACTGAACCTTAGCAGCTATGTTGAAAGTTTTAAGAAGATAAATGTCATTGCTGCTCGTTTCATTCGTGGCAATTTAATCTTTTGTTATGTAATCTACATCTACATCCATACTCCGCAAGCCACCTGACGGTGTGTGGCGGAGGGTACTTTGAGTACCTCTATCGGTTCTCCCTTCTATTCCAGTCTCGTATTGTTCGTCGAAAGAAGGATTGTCGGTATGCCTCTGTGTGGGCTCTTATCTCTCTGATTTTATCCTCACGGTCTCTTCGCGAGATATACGTAGGAGGGAGCAATATACAGCTTGACTCCTCGGTGAAGGTATAGTCTCGAAACTTCAACAAAAGCCCGTACCGAGCTACTGAGCCTCTCTCTTGCAGAGTCTTCCACTGGAGTTTATCTATCATCTCCGTAAAGCTTTCGCGATTACTAAATGATCCTGTAACGAAGCGCGCTGCTCTCCGTTGGATCTTCTCTGTCTCTTCTATCAATCCTATCTGATACGGATCCCACACCACACTGAAATTACAAAATCAATCAAATCTACTCATGAGGAAGAGAGCTCTTGTATGAAAATAACGTCGAATACTGCAGAATATATTTCTTTTATTACATTCTTAAGAAAGTCTCAGAATCTTTATCAAACGGAAGTTTGTATAGAAAAATATTTGGATATGGCAGGACGCGAACCTACTTCTTGCGACTCCATAAATTCCCGTCTGTAGCCATCACACTACGGCGAACGCATACAATAATCAACAACAATGTCTTTCATCTTAGAATCCCCTTAAGGGGAGTTAGAACGGAATTTTTTTTTCACATTTTCGGATTTTTATGTCATAACAAAATTTGGAACTTTCCGAATAAAAGATACACACACACACACACACACACATATATATATATATATATATATATATATATATATATATATATATATATATATATATATGACTCTTATGGGAAGTATTTTATTTTATTTTTTTAAATGTAATCTACTCCGGTTGAAAACGTTAAGAGTTTTTCGTGCATTCAAGATGTAATACAATAGGTAATTTTTTATATGGAAGGCTGGGGATTGCTTTGTGATAAAGGTTAATAGTGTTGGTCATGTCCAGAAGAGGATGGGCACCAGGTTGAGGAAGTTGAAACAAAGTTTGAGAGACAAGAAACTTTCTTATGCTAAAACCATAAGAGGCTGGCTGACAGACAAAATGATTGATGAACTACAGCAGTATTATGGGATGGCCATTAGAAATAATACTGCAGATTTGTTGAAAATGAAGCAGGAAGTTCAAAAATGGTTCAAATGGCTCTGAGCACTATGGGACTTAACTCCTTCGGTCATCAGTCGCCTAGAACTTAGAACTACTTAAACCTAACAAACCTAAGGACATCACACACATCCATGCCCGAGGCAGGATTCGAACCTGCGACCGTAGCGGTCGCGCAGTTCCAGACTGTAGCGCCTAGAACCGCATGGCCACTGCGGCCGGCGAAGCAGGAAGTACGGGCTATATTCTTCCACAGACTGTCAACTGATGAAAAACCAGTACACCACCTTTGCCCTCCTGGACATGATTCATGGTGCAATTACCGCAATGCCCAGTACTAAAACAGTTCATACAGCCATAAACATTCCATCTCAGCAGCAGCCACGATATGGTAAAACCTGTTTACAGAGACCTGGCAAATCCTCAATTAATGAACAACTGTCTGCATGGTCAGACTCAAAATCCCAATGAGTCGTTCATTAATCTTATATGGACTCGCGTACCAAAAAATGTTTTTGCTGGAATGAAGACAGTAAAGTGGGGGGGTCAGTGATGCTGTTACTGCTTTTAATGATGGGAACATTGGTAGGGTGAAAGTGCTACAGCATATGGGAATTAATTCTGGAGAAAACTGCATCAGAGAACTTGAACGGGTGGACAAGGTTCGCTTTGATAAAGCAGACTATGCAGCACTGTTGGCCACTAAGGAGTCCAGAAAGAAGAAAAGAAGAAACAACTTGGAAAAAGATCAAGATAATGTGATACAGTATGGTGCAAGGTGCTTCTGAGGGACTAAAAATGAAAAATTAAGCATATATTAAGTGATTTACAGTCTTTTGAAACTTTAGAAGCCGTTCCTGAAAATTTACATTTTCTGTTGCATTTTTCTCTGAATCTCAGAAACCACTTCGAGTAGAGTATTGAAATTTTCAGGGAGTAATAACATATATATCCTGAGTCTACTGAAATAAAAGACGAACGTAATATTATATATAACTAAAATTATTTAGGATAAAGTACAAAAAAGGTAGACAAAATTTTAACTGTGTAATTAAAAAATTGTGTTTCTGCTAAGCAGTGGCTGAAATGCAATTATTATAGTTCAGTATACACAGAACATACAGTTTAACGTCCTGCAAAAGTTTCATGTCAATGGCTACAGTGGTTCCTGAGATACAGGGAAACCAATCACTAAATTTAACATTGTCGGGATAGGGCGTTGCAACTCCCCTTAATGCTTTTACCGCTGATGTGTTATTAGATAACTTAATTATAGCAAATTATACCAAGAGTAATGTTTCTATGATAAGTCTTCAATGTGCAGTTGTCTTGAAACGGCATAGTGCCATAACAGGCAGGTTACAAGACAAAAACAACGAAATACAACTAAATCCATTATGGCGTCTCCAAAGTTCGTTGTTTATAAGCTGCTGTCAAATTATGTGTTTGCGACAGGTTTAGACACGTCGTTTTGATGTTGGTTCGCAGTAAACTTCTAATAACAGTAACTTCTTCCGATGTGAACGGGAAGTGTTTTCACACTATGCTTAGAGAGTGTATTACTCTTGATTTAGATCAACTAAGAAGCTGTGGTTTAACACCGACACTATGGGAGACTGGGGCACATTTACGTGGATTTCTTTCCCGTATGTCGAAATTTTTTGGTTAGAGTTATCGTGTTTAAAATTTTTAGTCTTAAACCATGATTATTAAAGTATAACTTGATAAAGATACTTATAACTCAACATTATATTTAAGAATGGAAAATAAATCGAGTGCGTCAATGTGTCCCAGGTATGGGGCTGGTTTACGCATCTAAAGGGGCACGTTTACACCTATCATAGAAGCAAAACACGCTACTAAAATTTTCAAAATACGTTCTGTTCACAGGAAACAAAATGACAGGAAAATTTTCACCAGTTAACAAGGTAAACAGTAAACAATTTTACTAGCAGTAAATTTTTTGTGAGCTTGCACCTGCTAATATAACATGGTGTACATAGAAGTTTGAATGTTAATTAAAGGCCTGTTAGTCATCAATAATGAGTTGAAATTTGCGCACACAAAAAATGTGCTTTATGTGGGGCATTCATCTGGAGCCCACCACTTACATCTAAGGCACCGGACCTGGTGTTGATTTCATTTTGATTGGTTGTACCGTTTCAAGCAGTAAATACCAAGGCAACTTTGATCCACTTCATCAGATTGCCAAAGGAAGAAGAACTGGATGTGACTTTCATTGAGGTGGGAGTACTTGCTTAGAGACTCCTTCGAAAGGCGTGTTGGTGAAGGACGTTGAGATGAAGGTGGATATACAAGATGACAGGAAACGTATAGGGAAGTGAAAATTAAACAGTCCTAAAGAGAATGTCAGAACACTGGAGATCATGGAGATATCCCATGTGGGAACCTGCCTTTGGGCAGAACATTGATGCTGACATCAGAAATGGGCCCACCCACATTTTTCCCTGTTTTTATTTTTAGTAATTTCTTGCCCTTATGCATCCTTGTTCTCACAGAATTAATTCTTTCTGCTCGATATGAACTAGCTTCAAATAGCTTTATCAGGTATGTCTGCGATTTTTGTTATCTCGTCTACCGTTGCAAATCTTCGTTCTTTCAACGGGGTTTTCAACTTCGGAAATAAAAAAAGTCCTCAGCAGCAGGTCTGGGGAGTACAGAGGATGAGACAGCACAGTGATTTCGTATTTGCGCGATAGACACGCACCAGCAGGGATGAATGTGCGGGTGCGTTTATTGCGGTGGAAGAGCCATTAATTGTCTCGCCACATTTCAGCCCGTTTCCTTTTCACATTTTCTCGCGGCTATCGCAACACGTCCCGACAGTACCATCAATTTACAGTTTGTCCATGTGACACGAATTCATGAACTAATCCTTGAAAGTCAGAGAAAACTGTCTGCATGGCTTTGACATTTGAGCTGACCTGACGAGCTTTATTTTTTTCCTTTATTGAATTTCAATTCCCCCCGAAGGGTTAACAATTTACCCAAATATGAGCTTTATTTTGTCTTGGAGAACTATGATGTATCATGCAGCTTAACTTGCTGCGAGAGAGAGAGAGAGAGAGAGAGACAAAGATATTGTTTATTACTCTGTGGCGGTCAGCGCTCACATAATTATTCTTAGGATATAGAGCTTTTGTTCTTGTTAAAGAGTAATTTTACAAGAAGAGAGCCATTCTTGTGATGTAAAAAATCGACGCCATTGCGAGATTTTGATTCACATTGTAAAATATATGTGTATATGGAAGGAAATCAGTTAATAGAACAATAAAATATTGTTCATTTCAAGGAGGTACGTGTTATTCTACAACCAGCGTACACTTCTATTGTGATTTAATAATAAATACCAGCTTGAGAACAGTTCCGACTGGAGCGTTCAGTTCTAGTGAAATAGTTCGATACTTTCTTCGGAAAAGAAGTCACTTCATGGATCATTCAACTCCACAATGGTACCTGGACATTTCTCATAACTGAAAGCAATCTGACTGCTATGCAACGGAGCCCCGAAGAATATTTCTCCGTACTTTGGTTACCACTTTCAGCTCAACACGGTATCTGCAGCAGCTGGAGCAGATTTCTACAACAGCGGAAGAGTGTAATCGCTATCAGTTTCACACATCAGCCTGTGTACGCTGTATGTATTTAGCGACAACAGTGAATATACAGTTACTCACACACATAGAAAGACAATACAAGGTGACGTGGGAAACATTTCAGTATAAAGGTTGTGTAGAGCTAAACTGCAATTAGCCTAGTAGTAGTAGTAAACAAATTTATTTTTTCCAAAGGAGCCTTTGTAGAACCTTTCCCGACCCATAGAGAAGACTGAAACTTGACCTCACCATCATATCCGTAGACCCACGTCTCATCACCAGTTATGATTCTCTTAAGGAACATCTCATTTGCGCGATCGAAAAGCTCTTCACAGATTGCTGGACTTGAATCATGAACCGTGGGACGAACTTGGCGGGAACACGATGCAATCCGAGACGCTGTGTCTGGATTTCATGACATGATTCACCTGAAATGTTACATTCTTCTGCAATCTCTCGGACAATCAGTCTCCGATTAGCGCGAACGATTTCGTTGACGTTCCTGCCACGAGTGTCGTCGGTAGATGTCGAAGGGCGTCCTGAACGAGGGTCATCTTTATCTTCCGTCAGGCCCTTTTTAAACCATGTGAACCATTCGTAACGCCGAGAACGGGCTACGCACTCCTCACCGTACACTTCCTGCACCATTTGGCGTGTCTCCGTAAAGGTTTCTTGTTTTTCACGCAAAATTCAAGGCAGATGCCTTGCTGCTGTTCTAACGCTGCCACCTCTGAATTCGCAAACTGTACGACACAACGTTCTACTCAGTACAATACTAAACAATAAGTAAAACACATATAACAATAAAACTTCCGGCAGTTACACATCAAACAGAGGCGTGTGCAGGGATGCTAACCGCATTTCACTCCAACACGCCATTGGCGCGAAATTACGAATGTTGCGCAATTTATTGAACAGATCTCGTAAAGTAGAATAATCTCCTCTAAACGCACATACACTATGCGACCAAAGAATCCGGACACCTGGAGCGTCCTTTTAGACTTGTCAGAGTACCGGAGG